>NC_135972.1:25430345-26145345 GCF_053455715.1 Rhinoraja longicauda | reverse complement strand
ATGATCCTTATGAGGATGGAAATATCATATTTATGCAATGGATGTATCTCTTCGTGAATAAGTTAAGAGAAATTAAGAATATTTTAATGGAGCTTTACCCAATTTCTTTTTATCATCAAACACCAAAATGTTTTATACTAAGACTGAGAAAAAAAAAGCTCTGTTGATTAGTGCTTGAATTAACCTCTTGACAATAAACTCACCGATGCTTGAGTCTTGTATCACAACAAACTGGGTAGCTGACTGACAGATTGTCTGGGTCGCATAATCTAGAATTCCTTCCATACACCCCTCCCCCATTTTCATCTCAATCTTCACCTTGAAGGCATTTCTTAAAACCCACATCTTTGACCCTATCCTAATATCTCTTTGTTTGTCTTGACAAGCAATTTTACCCTGTTAAAGATGGTACATCTAAGTGATTCTTTTTTTTGAAAGTTAAGGTTTCCAGGGCTACGGCTTGCCAGTTGTTAAATTGCTGATATGACATCCGGTGCAGAGAGTCATGGACATCATAGACATCATAGACAGAGGGCATTGGGCAAGTCTGTGCCAGTTGAAGGCCTCCACAGCGCGCCGCGGCCGACAGTGAAGTCGGCACAGAGCTAAGGTGGGAGTCCCAGTGGTCGGGCCGAGGTCGGAGACCCTGGAGGTCAGGCTGAGGTCAGTCTCGAGGTCAAAGCCCTTGGAGGTCTGGCCGAGGTCAGAGTCTCAAGGTCAAAGGCCTTGGAGGCCGGGCCGAGGCCAGAGTCTCAAGGTCAAAGCCCTTGGAGGTCGGGCCAAGGTCAGAGTCCCAAGGTCAAAGCCCTTGGAGGTCTGGCCATGGTCAGTCTCGAGATCGGAGACCCAGTGGTCGGGCCACATCACTGAGAACAAAGAGAGACCTGGTGTGGAAGGGGCCGCTGAGAACAAGGAGGGACCTGGCGTGGGGATGGACAAAGAAAGGACCAACATTATTGTTTGTAACTTTGGTGGCACCTTTGTGGCGCCTCTTTTGTGTACTTTGTATGCAAAAACGAAGAATTTTATTGTACACGTGATAAAAGAATGTGCTCAAAATGATGCACTTCCTAACAGAGCTTGTTATTTATTTATTTATTTATTTATTCATTCATTACAAAATGACACAAGGCAGGATGCTAGAAACAATTTGGAGAGGACTTTGAAAATCTAGTATTCGTTGCATCCTTTGAAAGAGTCGCAGTGGGACAGCGGTAGAGCTGTTGCCTCACAGCGCCAGAGACCCTAGTTCGATCCTGACCTTGGATGCTGTCGGTGCAGAAGTTATGAGCATGTAGGTTGCCTCTGGTGCTCTGGTTTCTTCCCACATCCCAAAGATGTGGGATGGGGAGAAATAGGCGGGGCACAGGGAAGGGGGTGGGTGTGGAAGCAGAGGACAAGTGTGAACGAGTGATCGATGGTCGGTACGGACTCGGTGGGCCGAGTGGCATGTTTCCATGATGTATCTTTCAATCAACCAATAAATCAAACAATCAATCAGTCAGTTAGTCAATTAATCAATCAATTAAAGTATTGTTATTGCTGTCTTCAGGCAGAGATGAGTGCACTGGGATGGCATGTTGTTGATGGATTCTGTGTAAATTGGTTAAAATTGATTCTGTTGGTGATAGGACTAAAGTGATAAGGATTTTCATTTACTATTCCTCCTTCCTTGAGTTGACCCTCAGAACAGCACCGGCAAAAACAAAAGTGTAGAATTTGATTGATGCATGTTTAAAAATGAATCCGGTGGAAAGTCACAGCAGGTGAGTGAGATCGTTTCAGGTCGTTTGGTTCAGCACTGACACAGAAAGATGGGGCTGATTAATATATTTAGCAAAAAAATAATGAATATGAAAATGACAAACCCAGAGGGGAAACATTTTATTAGAATATTGCAGCACATCATCTTTGACAAGCAGAAGACAGAGTTATTGAAGAAATTGAAGGCAATGGACCAGCAAAGGGCATTTAGTAGGGAAAGAAATTAGGAAAAAAATAGAAGAAAATTGGAGTAGGATCTGCTACTTTGCTTGCTACATTTAAACCTTGCTTAAAAATGATGATTTTAATTTGAGTTTGAAGACACCAAAATTAATGTTCCTACAACTTGGATTGAATTATGAGGGAGTTGTCCAAGAACATTCTGGGTGGCACGATGGCACAGCGGTAGAGTTGCTGCTTCACAGCGCCAGAGACCCGTGTTCAACTCTGACCATGGAGGTAGTCACGTGACCGCGTGGGTTTCCTCCCACAATACAAAGACGTCCAGGTTCGTAGGTTAAAATTGTAAATTGTCCCCCGTTAGTGTACGGGATGATCTCAGGTCGGCGCAGACTCGGTGGGACAAAGGGCCTGTGTCACTAAACTAAACTTGCAACGGAGGCAACATTCAAGTGGCGGGCAGCATGGAGCTCAGGCTGCAGCTTGTAGATGGAACTAAGATGTTCATCATCATGTGAAATATACGGCATTGGTCTTGCCAATTATTTACTGGAACCATTTATATTGTTGAAGCTTTTACGTTACCCAATATATGTTGGGCAGGATAATTCTCATGTATGTTTTGTGATTCCACTTGCTTTTGTTTGGCAGGAACAACTACTATACTTACAACCAACATTTGGTTCTATGTTAGGATGGCTGGCATGGGAAAAATTAAAAAAGATATTGGTTGATCATAAGACATAGGAACAGAACTAGGCCATTCAGCCCCTTGAGTTGGAAAAGACTTGCATTGTTTTATCTGGGACATTGGAGGCTGATGAGAAACCAGATCGAAGTTTATAAAATTATGAGAGGCATAGCTAGGGTTGACAGTCAGCACCTTTTTTCACCAGGGTGGTAATGTCAAAGACGAGAGGAGAGAGGGGAAAGTTCAGAGTAGATCAGTATTTAAGAAGGGTCTTGACCAAAACATCACCTATTCCTTCTCTCCAGAGATGCTGCCTGTCCTGCTGAGTTACCCCGGCTTTTTGTGTCTATCTTCGGTTTAAACCAACACATTGGTTCCTTCCTTCACATGAGTATTTGTCAAATATTCAGGAGGTTTCCTCGGGCTATGAGTAGATGGCCCGACAGGGAAGAGGGCAACGCTTGATTCTACTCTTAGGAAAATGCGACAGGCAAGCGACTGGAGTGTCTGTGGGCAAGCCTTTAGGGACCAGAAACCACTGTTATGAGATGTGCTAGGCAAGACGCTTTACACAGAGAGTGATAGGTGTATAGAACATGCTGCTGGAGTGTCGGAAGGAACTGCAGATGCTGGTTTAAATAGAAGATCGACACAAAAAGCTGGAGTAACTCAGCGGGTCAGACAGCATCTCTGGAGAAAAGGAATAGGTTACATTTTGGGTCAAGGTCCTTCTATCAGACTTCTATCAGGCCCTCGTTCCCTCGAAGGGTCTCAAAACATCACTTATTCCATCTCTCCAGAGATGCTGTCTGACCCGTTGAGTTAATCCAGCTTTTTGTGTCTATCTTCAGGTTTTATAGGCTAATTAGCTTTGATAAAAATTATAAATTGTCCGTAATGTTTAGGGTATGGAGAAAAGGCATGGGTGACATTTCAGGCCGAGCGAGACCCTTCTCCAGACTGAAAGTTGGGGGGCAGAGGGAAGGGAAACGAGAAATATCGACAGTGATATAGAGAGAGAAAGAACAAATGAATGAAAGATATGCAAAAAAAAGTAATGATGATAAAGGAAACTGGTCATTGTAAGCTATGGCCTAGGTGAAAATGAGTATAGACAATGAGACTTAAGACAACTTTGAACCTGGTATGATTTGGGAGGGGGTGGGATAGAGAGAGAGGGAATGCTGGGGTTACTAGGAAGTTAGAGAAATCAATGATCATGCCACTGGGTTGTAAGCTGCTCAAGCAAAATATGAGATGCTGTTCCTCCAATTTGCGTTTAGTCACACTCTGACAATGGAGAAGGCCTAGGAGTGGTGCAAAAACAGAGTTTGAGAGGATTTTAGATAGGCAGATGAACCATAAGGTCATAAGGAATAGGGGTCGAGTTAGGCCATTTGGCCCATCAAGTCTATTCCGCCATTCAATCATGGCTGATCTATCTCTCCCTCCTAACCCCATTCCCTTGCCTTCTCCCCATAACCTGTGACACTGAATATGTACAGTGTGAAGGAATATGGATCATATGCAGGCAGAAGTGATTAATTTAAGTAGGCATCGTGTTCAATACAGCCATTGTGGGCCATAGGGCATGTTCCTGGGCTGAACTGTTCTATGTTCTATCTATCTTTGTATCATCAGCAAATTACTAGGTGCTGAACCAAACTTTGAAAGCATTGCGGAGATCCTGTGGATTCTGTAAGATAGATTGTGCCTCCGTTATGTATCTGAATGTATCTATCTGCATTAAATTAGTTCAAAACCTATACATATCTTCCTGTGTTTTTATATATATCTTTGTATTTATTCACATGGCAATAAAATGTCTTCCAGTGAAGAGCAATCGTATATAAGCACAGCGAATGTTTCAGCAGAGTTGTACATGTAATCTTGTCTTGGAAATTAAAGCCATCAATGGGAGAAAAAAAAGAAAAGTATTAAAGCAGCAAATTGAATCCAAACCATTTTCTGATCCTTAACTTAAAATTTCGAAGCACAACTGGAGATAAGGGGATTGATATTAAAAGGATTAGTGTGTTCTATACAGTCTTTGTTGACTTTGTGGCTTATATTGGAATCAGATATATCTCACCTTGATAGCGAATGATAAAATTACATTGGAAAAAGTAGATTTACATTATAAGAACAGGCTTTGCGCATCAATCAGTATAACAAGCATTCACTGATAATAATAATCTGCCTTTAATGCCTTGGAAGTATCTAATTCATTTCCTTCACGTAGTTTTTCATTGAAATTAAAAATAGGACATAACATCCAAGAGCGATCAGTCTTCTTGACCACTGTGTTTCTGGGGAGAGTCGTATTAAAACAAATGTGCCGTGGATGGTTAAGGTTGAATCTTTCTCTTTTGCAGCCTCGAACAAGATACACTGCATTCTTTCACCGGCCTCGCCTCCAGGGCTAGAAGGGAAGACAAGCCCTTTGGCCAATAGTGGGTGATTGCTGGCAGGGCTGGGCATAGTTCCGGAAGCACACCAACAGCAGGCGACGTACTGATGGGATGAGTCCAGATTTAAGCTGTTCATTCCAAGGAGGTGGGGGAAGGAGTAGTGAGAGAGGCAGGAAGTGTGCCAAGAATTAGTTGGCATGGGCAAGTTGGGCCGAATGGCTTGTTTCCATTCTGTCTCTAATGACGCCAAGGCAGCACTGTGAAGATAGAAAATGCTGTGGTTTGGGGTTTATTTGCCTGTTGCTGTCAAACCAAATGGAACATAGAAAATAGGTGCAGAAGTAGGCCATTCGGCCCTTTGAGCCAGCACCGCCATTCAATATGATCATGGCAGATCATCCAAAATCAGTACCCTGTTACTGTTCCCCCCCCCCTATCCCTTGATTCCCTTAGCCCAAAGAGCTAAATCTAACTCTCTCTTGAATATATATCTTTGTATTTATTCACATGGCAATAAAAGGTGAGAGTGTGGGTGGAAATGGCAGATTGCCAGAGGGACACCCATGGATTAGAGATAAATAGTTGTCTTATTGCTTGTCTTGTCACCAGAGCCCACAGTGAGACCAAACGTAAAGGCCTGAAATCCCCGGTTACGATACTCTGCTTTGCTCCCTGTGCTGTCTGAATATATTGCGAGCTGCTAAAAGCAAACACTCAGCCAGATCGACAGTAACTCGGCCAGATCAACAGTCGATCAACCAGCGACACTTCATCAAAATGAATTATTTATCATTGACTATTCCAGCTAAGAGACAGTTCAGGTGAAATGTACCTTCATTGCAAACGGTGTTTTCACAGATCCAGCTGTGTGCAGGACATGCAGGATAGTCAGAGGCTGACTATAATACTTATCCTCTGCCACCTTCTATATTACTGAAAGCCAAGTCATTGGGTATTTTTAAAAGCAGAGATTGGCAGATTCTTCATTAGTAAGGGTTACAGGGACAAATGTTACAGGGAGAAGGCAGAAGAATGGGGCTGATAGGGAAAGATCGAGCAGACATGATTGAATGGCGGAGTAGCTGGGCCGAATGGCCTAATTCTGCGCCTGTTACTTATGAAGATGTGAGGCTGCTCGATTTGCAGCAAGTTATTTGCATCCCGACTCCTGATTGTTTAGTTTAGAGATAGATACAGCATGGAAACAGGCCCTTCGACCCACCAAGTCTGCAACAACCACCTGCACACTAGTTCTATCATTTACAGAAGCCAATTAACCTCCCAAGCTGCACGTCTTTGAAATGTGGGAGGAAAGTAGACCACCCGGGCAAAATCACATCATGCAGTCACAGAGATAATGTACAAACCATGCAGACAGCCCCCATAGTCGGGATCAAACCCGGGTCTCCAGCGGTGTAAGGCAGCAGCTCTACCCCAGCACCATTGACTACTTGAAGCCTTTCCTCAGAATGAACATTTGATCTGTGGGAGAAAACTTTAAATTCTGCCGGAAAATTAAGTTCAGTCAATTATATAAATCGGGAATGAAAGGTTATTGATGATTGAATAATACGTCATTGTTACATGTACATGTACAGTGAAATGCTTTGTTTTGTATACATCCCGGTAAAATCACGTAGTGGACCTCACCCAGGAAATACACCAGTGTCACCACGTTTTGGCGCCGACAAATTTACACAAGTTCACCGAGCATGCCATCGCACGTGGCAGCAGTCCTCCCCCAACCCCCCCACCCCCCTCCTTTCGGCCGGGTCCCCCCATGGATCTCAGCACCTTCCGCTCCTCCCCCGCCCCCTCCCCCGCACCACCAGCCTCCCCCCCCCCTTCATTTTCGGCGGCCCACCTTGCTTTCCGACATTCCCCTCGCTCTACAATGACTCCCTTGCTCACCAACAGCCTTCCCCATTCTCCAGCATTGAATTGGTCATTGCTAAGAACGGTGAGCACAACGCTTTTTCATTGCTGTTCAAAGGCCCATCTGAAAGCCCACCAGTGTCTCAATGAAAGGAATGGGGCTGAATTTGTGAATCCCATGGTACTTTAGCGCCATTGGCCCTCAGCTCATCTCTGGGATGTTTTAGCTTGCCATGAACTTCAGGAGTTAATTAGGGCTGGACTAAAAAGGCGGTGCCTGCCAGCAATGCGCATGTTGCTAGTCTTGTCAAGAAGTCAGGCCCAACTGTTTGAAAACCTTCATGACTTTGTGAAAGATATGTTTCTTTTAAAAGTTGAACGATTCCCCAAATACCTTCCATTTTCCTGTTCCACTACACTGCTGTGTCATGTTAAACATCCTGTTTTACCTCTGATTTTGTATGCAAATGAAACTAGCAGGCATTTAGTAACCTGCGAAAATCCCAGAGTATTTCATTTTAAGGGATTCTAAACTCATTATATTAATAATTTGCATTAAATCTATAATTTCCAGGGACTTAAATTTAGTCGGTACATTTCAGATTTAATTTTTGAATGTTATGAGAACAGAATAATTAGAGTAATTAGCTGATGTTCATGTGGGAATCACAGGAATATATCTTAAGTATCATCTCATTTAACCAGTATAAATCCAATCTGATAATTACCCTTTAATCAATATCCTCAGAACAAACCATTTGTTTAGTTTATCTCATAGATTTCCAATTGGATCTTGTTGGGCATAATTTGGTTGTATGTAAAGACAACGATAAGCCATAGAAACATAGAACTGTACAGCACAGGAAAGGACCCATCGGCCCGTAATGTTTGAGCTGAACATGATGGCAAGTTAAACAGATGTCATGTTCAGTTTAGAGATACAGTGCGGAAACAGGCCCTTCGGCCCAACGAGTCCGCGCCCAAGCCAATTTGCCTACAAACCTGTAGAGTTTGGGTAGAAACTGGAGATTCTGGAGAAAACCCATGCAGGTCACGGGGAGAATGTACGTATTCAGTATAGACCAGCACCCATCGTCAGGCTCAAACGTGGGTCTCTGGCGCTGTAATGCAGCAACTCTACGGCTGTGCCACCGTGCCACCCTGTACATGATCCATATCCCTCTATTCCCTGCACTTCCGTGTGTCTATCTAAAAGCCTCTTAGACACTATCCACTATCGTATCAGCCTCCCCTACCACACCTGGCAATGCATCCCAGCTCCCTACTACTCTCTATCAATAATTTGTTTTGCATGCCTCCATTAAACGTTGCCCCTCTCACCTGAAAGCTATGCACGCCAGTCCTTGACATTTCCACCCTGGGAGAAGAGATCTAATTGTCTATCATTGACTAGTGTAGCTGGGACATGTTGGTCGGTGTGGGCACGATGGGCCCAAGGGCCTGTTTCCACACTATCACTCTCTGACCATCATATCTATGCCTCTCAATTTTATATACTACTATCAAGTCTATCCTCGCCCTCCCATGTCCCACAGAAAATAATGAGAACTAATTCACTGTTACAGCATGCACTAGAATGAAGCGAAAACACGAAAGAAAGTGAAATGTCGAAGATTAGAGGGCATACTTTAAGGTGAGAGGGGCAAAGAGGAACATGATGATTTAAACCTGATCTCATCTACCTGCACTTGTGTAGGGCAATATAGATACAAAGTGCTGGAATGATTCAGCGGGTCAAACAGCATCTCTGGAGAATAAAGATGGGTGATGTTTCGGGTCAGGACCCTTCTTCAGGCTTTCTCCAAAGATGCCATTTGACTTGTTGATTTACTTCAGCATTTTGTGTGCACCTTTTGGTATAAACCAACATCTGCAGTTCATTGTTTCTACAAGCTGGTTTTAACGGTGTTTTGGGAATGAATAATCGGATTCATTTTATAGAACGGTTGTTTCCTTGACTATTGCAAGATTAATTTACAGTTCCCCTTTTCACAAAAGACCTCATCCATCCCCATTCAACTTTCTATCAGGTTAAATGAGTAAAAATGAAAGCAAACCTTTTGGCCAAATGCAGTTTTGTGGACTTCAAATATCCGAATTGATCCCTGAGAAATCAGGAATTGATCTGCCCTTTCCACTTTTAGTTGATTACTTTGGCTATTCTCTGGCAATTTTTAAAAACACCGAGGAAAATGGTTGTCTTTTTAGAGTCATGCAGCATGGAAGCAGGCCCTTCGGCCGAACTTGCTCATGCCAATCAAGGTGCTCCACATGACTAAGACTAGGGATGGCACGGTGGCGCAGCGGAAGAGATGCGGTAGAGATCAATGGGCCAGAGACCCAGGTTCGACCCTGACTACGGGTACTAACTGTTTTCTCTACGGGTTTTCTCTGCGTGCTCCAGTTGCCTCTTACATTCCAAAAACATGCAAATTTGTAGGTTAATTGCCTACTGTAAAAAAAATTGTCCCTAGAATGTAGGATAGAACTAGATGCAAGGGTGATCATTGGTCGGCACAGGCCTCAAAGGGCCTGTTTCCATGCCATATCTCTAAAACTAAAACTAGGCCCACCATGCTTGGCCCATATGCCTCAAAACCTTTCCTATGCATATACCTTGTCCAAATGTCTTTTAAATGCTGTTATAGTACCTGCCTCAATTACCTCCTCTGGCAGCTCATTCCATATAGCCACAGCCCTCTGTATGAAAAAGTTGTCCTTTGGGTACTTATTAAATCTTTCTCCTCTCAGTTTAAGCCTAGGTCCTCTGGTCCTTGATTCCCCTACTCTGCGTAAAAGACTCATAGACTGACTCAACCTACCTAACGGCTGCCCAACTGCTTATTGGTGTTATTTTCACATATTGACATTTATTCAATCAGATAATAGAGTCATTGAGTTATGGGGCACCTCACTATCCCCGTTTAAACTTTATACTTTAGAGATACAATGCAGAAACGGGCCCTTCAGCCCACTGAGTCCGCTCCGACCAGCAATCACTCTGCACACTAACACTATCCTACGCACTAGGCACAATTTTTACCATATGTTGAAAGACTGGAGCGACTAGGCTTGTATACACTGGAATTTAGAAGGATGTGAGGGGATCTTATCGAAACGTATAAGATTATTAAGGGGTTGGACACGTTAGAGGCAGGAAACATGTTCCCAATGTTGAGTGAGTCCATAACCAGGGGCCACAGTTTAAGAATAAGGGGTAGACCATTTAGAACGGAGATGAGGAAACACTTTTTCAGTCAGAGAGTTGTGAATCTGTGGAATTCCCTGCCTCAGAAGGCAGTGGATACCAATTCTCTGAATGCATTCAAGAGAGAGCTAGATAGAGCTCTTAAGGATAGCGGAGTCAGTGGGTATGGGGAGAAGGCAGGAACGGGGTACTGATTGAGAATGATCAGCCATGATCACATTGAATGGCGGTGCTGGCTCGAAGGGCCGAATGGCCTACTCCTGCACCTATTGTCTATTGTCTATTGTCAAAGCCAATTAACTTACAAACCTGCACGTCTTCGGAATGTGGGAGGAAACCGGAGCACCCAGAGAAAACCCACACGGGCAGGGGAGAAGGGACAAACTCCATACAGATAGCACCCGTAGTCAGGCTTGAACCTGGGTTTCTGCCATTACAAGGCAGCAACTCTAGCGCTGCGCCGATGCGCCCCTTGTCTGTGTTTCTCCGGTTAATTGCTGGTAAAATGGGAAAACACACTTTAAAATATGTTACCCAAGGAGACAAATTTTGAGGTACAGTGCCTTTGAAAGTTGTGCAATGTTTGAAATGTGCTGGGTTCAGAATTTTAACTGAAGTAAATAGGTTATTGAATATGCCAGTCCAATTATGTAGTACACGACCATCACCAAATTTCTGGCACCATTGGCAGATTAATTGCCTCCCATAAACATGTCCTCCGTGTGTAACTGAGTGGTGTATTCAGTGGGGAGGCAATGAAAAAGCCCAAATTATGCAAACAGCCCAAATTTTTAAGAGATCACATTAATTGAATCTACTCACTTGAAAGGTTGAGCGGAAGCTATTTTCTTCAAGCACAAAGCCTTTCAAGCTGCAAATACCCACTGCTTAATCCCAATGCTTCCTACAATGGGCTGTGTGACATGTCAAGCCAATCTATTATTATGATGAATTGTCGGCATTCATTCACCCAACTCTTAAATCTGTGAAAGTTTCAGCCAATTTATTATGTTACGGCTCACGACTCCTGGTGGAAATGGAAGATCAGCCAACAAGCTCCCTGTAGACTTCTGTGCCCATCCGTCTTATGGTGAATTTCAGTGGTCAGTAATTCTGGGAATCCCCATGTGATACAGGATCAGGAAGAAAGTGCCATTTTTGACGATACAGCGATCTCATCTGATACTTCCAAATTGTCTTTCAGTTCGTATATTGGCAATACAATAAATCCGCAGCAGTAGAGTTGCCGCCTTACAGTGCTGGAGGTAATCCCTGTGACCTGGGTGCTCCGGTTTGCTCCCACACTCCAAAGACGTACCTACAGGTTTGTAGGCTAATTGCCTTTGGTTAAAATAAAATTTAAATTGTCCCTAGTGTGTAGGTTAGGGCTAGTGTAAAGGGATCGCTGGTCAGTGTGGGCTCGATGGGCTGAAGGGCCTGCTTCCATGGTGTATCTCTAAACTAAACTAAATTAAAGAAACTATGTTAACTTCATTAAACGGCTTCCTGAAATATTGAAATATTTTCTGCCTCAGTGAAACGGTTAATAAGGTCAGTGGAAAATTAACCAGGTTTAAAATAGGAAATCTTGCCCATATCATAACAGGACAGCATGTATATTCCTAAGATGTCGCTCATTCAGTCCTGACCCATATGTATCTAATGAGATCTTCAGGAAAAAATTGGCCCTTGCTATTTTTGGGACTTCCTCAGGCAGCTTAATGCCCGTCAGAATAGGAAATGTAGAACAGCAAGCAAAGAACTGAGGAGGCTTGCCAGATTACTTCAGGTGTTATTTTACGTTCAACCCAAAACTATTGGATGTAAATTTTAGTCAGGTTGACTCAAGAGTAAATTAGCAACTGACCAAACTACATCAGCAAAATTAAATTGGCAAGTGTAGCTCGTCTCCAATCTGTGTTGGGTGACAAGAGACCAGATGATGTCGGCAGAGTTTCTAATTTGGAGCCCCTCCTGATAGTTTCCTGTGGACGGTGAACTTGTAGAAATAAAGTGTTTTGGAGCAGAGGATATTAGAGGCAGCGAACAAAGTGGTTCTTTTCCAAACTGGCGAATCCCATGTAGGATCAGCCTTATCAGTGCCCCTGTGCAGAAGCATTTTAGACTCACTGGGTTAATCACTGCAGGGTCTTCTCCACCTTCTGCTGTGAATTTGTCAGCAGAGTTTTGGAAATGCTGCTGAAATGGTGCGTTAGTTGCAATCCTTTTTTAGTTTAGTTTAGTTTAGAGATACAGTGCAGAAGCAGGCCCTTCGGCCCGTCGGGTCCGCACCGATCAGTGATCCCCGCACATCAAAATGATCCTACATCCACTAGGAACAATTTTACCTACTTATACCAAGCCAATTTACCTACAAATTTGTACGTCTTTGGCATGTGGGAGAAACGCTATGATCTCGGAGAAAACCCATGCGGTCACAGGGAGAACGTACAAACTCCGTACCGACAATGCCCAGGTTCGATCCCAACTACGGGTGTTGTCGAAGGGACTGTTTCCGCGCTGTATCTCTAAACTAAACTAAACTAGACTTGTATTCAGGATATGGGGAGCACAGCATTTATTACCCACTTTGCCTTGAAAAGGTTATAAAAGCCAACCACAGTGTAGACTAAAATCAGAGAAGGGTCATACCAGCCAGGATTAACTGCACCTTTTCCCTGAAGCTTAAAAGTTCATTTCCTTCCACTTTGTTAACTCATAAATAGATTTATTATTGGTGAGGTTATGAGCCATTGGATCAGGGCAATAACCTTTTGCACTAATAATAGGTATGGTTTACCTAAGATTGCTTTGGATTCAATTATTATTAAATTATTTATGGACTGCTTTTCTGTGCTTTGTGCCTTTCCTGTGAGATTAATCAAGGCTGCCAGGAAAGGTGAAGCTAAGAATGGGACAACTAAAGTGCCATAAGTGGATTTTGCCTGCATTTCAAACTATGTACAAATGTAGACACACTTTGGCAGATATATCGCTGATGTGATATCAGAAATGATCGTTGTGAGAAAATGCTCAAATGTTGATTTCATTTATGCAGAGGAATACCTACTGATAGCATACAATCAACTAAAGATTCAAGATTCAAGATTCAAGATAGCTTTATTTGTCATCCAATATTGGACGAAATTCAGTCACCCACAGTCCAACAATAAAAGCATTAAATAGGCATTAAAATTACACAACCCCAAAAACACACAAAAAAAGAAACATCCATCAAAGAAACATCCATCACAGTGAGTCTCCTCCAGTCCTCTCCTCACTGTGATGGAAGGCCACAATGTCTTTCCCTTCTCCTGCCGCTCTCCCGCAGTCAGGCTGTTGTGGTTGCAGGCCGCGCCGGACGGTCCGCAGCGGCCCGAGCCTAAGGCGAGTCGCAGCCGCTCCCGCAGCCTCCGAAGACGGCCGGCTCCGCTGATGATAAGTCCGATCCGGGGCGGGCGAACACGCTGTCGCTGTTTCGGCAGCGTGTAATAAAGCATATTTCGTGCATGTCTAGTGGTAGAAAATATTGGGGTATATCTGCACTCGAAAGCCCTGAACATAGAAATGGACATTTTAAAATATTGCATTGTCAGAGAAGGCATTTTTTCAGTTGAAACAATAATCCATATATATACCTACTCAAGTAAACAAGATGCCCTTGGAAATCTGTAAAAAGCAACAGTGCATATTTCATGTTATTTTTCCACTTCTCCTCCTCCCCTCTCACTCTTGGTTTCTTTTTTAAATCTTCCTTTCTTTCCCTCTCTCTCCCTTCTTTCACTTATCTATCTCCATCAGTTCGGTGTCTCTCTTTTTGTTGGTCAATGTTTAGGGTGGTGTATAATTTCTCCCAGAGATAACTTAATGTAGTCATTGACCAATTGCTTATGCTTATAAATAATACTATTGAGCACTGCATACTACTTACAGAAAAAATAAATCCCCATGAGCAACATAAACGCAAATTGGAGGAACTGCCTCAGAAGGCAGTGAAGGCCAATTCTCTGGATGCTTTCAAGAGAGAGTTAGATAGAGCTCTTAAGGATAGCTGAGTCAGGGGATATGGGGAGAGGGCAGGAACGGGGTACTGATTGTGGATGATCAGCCATGATCACATTGAATGGCGGTACTGACTCGAATGGCCAACTCCTGCACCTATTTTCTATTGTCTATCTCATATTTTGCTTGGGCAGTTCACAGCCCAGTGGTATGAATATTGATTTCTCTCACTTCCGGTAGCCCAGCATTCCTTCTCTCTCTCTATCCCTCCCCCACCCAAGTCGCACTAGCTTCTCATTTTCACCCTCAAACATCTTACAATGGCCTGTTTCCTTTATCATTGTTGTGAGGCAAATGAAAATTCCAATTTACTTAAACTTTATTTAAGCTTTAAGCAACTCATTTCTGTAATACATATCTTCAAAGCGTCTGGAAATTATCACTGATTCCACAGGCCTCGCCCGCCCGAGAGTACCGCACATGCGCACACTTCAATCATCATTACTTTATTGCATATCTTTCATTCATTGTTCTTTATATCTCCACATCACCGTCTATATCTCTTGTTTCCCTTATCCCTAACCAGTCTGAAGAAGGGTCTCGACCCAAAATGTCAGCCATTCCTTCTCTCCAGAGATGCTGCCTGTCTCGCTGAGTTGCTCCAACTTTTTGTGTCTGTCTTCAGTATATAATGATACTGGCTAATGGGTTGGAGAGAAGCCAGAGATCCAGGTGACATACTGTATGTGGAAGGAGTTGACATCCTTAAGATCATAAGACCATAAGACATAGCAGTACAACTAGGTCATTTGGCCTTTCGAGTCTACTCCGCCCCTACTAATAAAATACCTAGCAATCTCCACTTAAAAAATACCCAAAGATTTAGCCACCTCTGCCATCTGTGGCAATGAATTCCACAGATTCATTATCCTCTGGCTAAAGAAATTCAACCTCATCTCCATTGCAAAGGTACGTCCTTTTATTCTGAGGCTCTACCCTCTAGTCTTAGACTCTCACATGACTGGAAACTGAACTCTTCCAAGCCTGCGTCAACTTCCAAACGTTCATTTCCTTCAATGTACTAAATGTTACTTGGTAGTGTAAGAAAATAACTGCAGATGCTGGTACAAATCGAAGGTATTTATTCACAAAATGCTGGACTAACTCAGCAGGTCAGGCAGCATCAGCCAAATTCTCTCCTGAGATGCTGCCTGACCTGCTGAGTTACTCCAGCATTTTGTGAATAAATGTTACTTGGTAGCTTGTTGAAGAAACTATAAAGAATCAAAGATATTGCATTAAGAAAAATTAGGTATTCGATGCATCTATTTCTTTATGTGAGGAAAGATCACACTAAAATCACTTCTCTATTTATGGATGTGTCTGCCAAACACAGTCTAATATGTGGGCAAAATCCACTTGGTGAATTTTACTTGCGCTATTTTTAACTATAATTTGGCCTCTGCACAATTTATGTACGATGTTCCTACTGTAAGTTTGTGTGAAAACAACCATTTAAGTTTAGTGGGAATGCCATTCAAAACAACAAATAGAAAAAAACTTATTCTGCCATCTCCACTGCGCAATCTTCTGTTTTATTGCCAAATAAATCACATTTTAATTCTGGATTAGCTCCAATTTGGAAAATGTTCAGCTGGCCCCCTTACATGTATTGAAATCTGAGTAGATCATCTTCACATACTGCAGATTTATATTTGTAAACTTTATAAAGGTCAGCAATATATACAGCATGAACTGAAAGGAGGTACTGTAGTTACCCAGATGTCCAACTGGCCTTCTCTATCGCTTGCAAGTTCCACTAAGAACATTAAAGAAGTCCTTGGACATTGAACGGAAAGAAGTGAGACAAAACAACTTAAGCCTCAGAAGGAGGAGAAGGTCAGGTTGTTTGATCATTTTCCAATGTTTAACAGATTCAGGATCAGTTCCTGTGGATTGGAGGGTAGCTAATGTTATCCCACTTTTCAAGAAAGGAGCGAGAGAAAACAGGGAATTATAGACCAGTTAGCCTGACATCGGTGGTGGGGAAGATGCCGGAGTCGATTATTAAAGAGGTAATAACGGTGCATTTGGTTAGCAGTAAAAGGATTGGTCCAAGTCAGCATGGATTTATGAAGGGGAAATCCTGATTGACTAATCTTCTGAAATTTTTTGAGGATGTGACAAGTAAAATGGATGAAGGAGAGCCAGTGGATGTAGTGTATCTAGACTTTCAGCAAGCCTTTGATAAGGTCCCACACGGGAGATTGGTGAGCAAAATTAGAGCACATGGTATTGGGGGTAGGGTATTGACATGGATAGAGAATTGGTTGGCAGACAGGAGGCAAAGAGTAGGAATAAACGGGTCCTTTTCAGAATGGCAGGCAATGGCGAGTGGAGTGCCGCAAGGCTCGGTGCTGGGGCCGCAACTATTTACAATATGTATTGATGATTTGGATGATGGAATTTGAAGTAACACTAGCAAGTTTGCAGATATAACACAAAGTTGGGTGGCAGTGTGAACTGCGAAGAGGATGTTAGGAGGTTGCAGGGTGATTTAGACAGGTTGAGTGAGTGGGCAGATGCATGGCAGATGCAGTATAATGTAGATAAATGTGAGGTTATCCACTTTGGCGGCATAAACAAGGAGGCAGAGTATTATCTCAATGGTGTCAGATTAGGTAAAGGGGAAGTGCAACGAGACCTTGGTGTCCTTGTACACCAGACACTGAAAGTAAGCGTGCAGGTACAGCAGGCAGTGAAGAAAGCAAATAGCGTGTTGGTCTTCATAACGAGAGGATTTGAGTATAAGAGCAAAGAGGTCCTTCTGCAGTTGAATAGGGCCCTGGTGAGACCACATCTGGAGGATTGTGTGCAATTTTGGTCTCCTAATTTGAGGAAGGACTTCCTTTCTATTGAGGCACTGCAGCGTAGGTTCACGTGGTTAATCCCTGGGATGGAGGGACTGTCATATGAGGAAAGGTTGGAAAGACTGGGCTTGTATTCACTGGAGTTTAGAAGGATGAGAGGGAATCTTATAGAGACGTATAAAATTATAAAAAGACTGGACAAGCTAGATGCAGGAAAAATATTCCCAATGTTGGTGGAGTCCAGAACCAGGGGCCACAGTCTAAGAATAAAGAGGAGGCCATTTAAAACTGAGGCGAGAAGAAACTTTTTCACCCAGAGAGTTGTGAATTGGTGGAATTCTCTGCCACGGAATGCAGTAGAGGCCAATTCACTGGATGAATTTAAAAGAGAGTTAGATAGAGCTCTAGGGGCTAGTGGAATCAAGGGATATGGGGAGAAGGCAGGCACGGGTTACTGATTGTGGATAATCAGCCATGATCACAATGAATGGCGGTGCTGGCCAAATGGCCTCCTCCTGCACCTATTTTCTATGTTTCTGTGTTTCTATCTTTGTATGACTCTAGTTTCACTGAGATTGCTATGAAGAAACAATTTTAATGGCTTCAGTTTTGCTTAAACCTTGTGGGTACATTCATTGCAATGAATATCAACGATGAAATTAATGAATTGAACTAACGTCTTATGATCCTCATTGACTTCAACCAGAATCCACAACACAATGGGGTTGGCAGTGATGCGAACCACTCCTGATGATACTTCTCCATCCATTTGTAATAATAAGCTAGCAACCAGTCGACCGTTCACTGTAACCACTGCCAAGACACCTATATTAACGCCGAATGGATCAGTTCCGTTTGAAAATTAGTTTTGCATGGCCAATGATACTATTGTTGTCAAAGCCTCTACTTCCCTAGAAGACTGAGGGGAATTGGATTCTCAATTAAATACTCTCATGAACTTCTAAAGGTGAACTACAGTAGAGAACATGTTGCCCGGTGGCTTCGCAGCCTGGTTTGGCAACTTCAATGCCCAGGAACGAGGGAGACTACTAAAAAGTGGTGAACACTGCCCGATCCATCACGGGTACTGTCCTCCCTACCATCAAAGGGATCTATAGGAGGCACTGCCTCAAAACGACAGCTAGATCATCAAAGATTCACTCCATCCTGGCCTTGCTTTCATTTTGTCCTGCCACAGGAGTGTGAAAACCAGGTTCAGGAACAGTTCTTCCCAACACAACACACACTCTAAACATCCAACTACAAAGTTTCTTGGCTGCACCAATGACTTTGAAGTCTTGTTTTGTTCTGTACTAATATTGGGATTTTTATTGAACTTTTTTTTGTTTGTTTTAATTAGGTTATCTACCGAGTATTGTGTTTACAGGCGACAAGTAAAAAATTTCATTGCTCCATTTCAGTACATATGGCAATTAAACATTCTTGACTCTTGATTCTTGTCAGCGGAACCCATGACAAAGATGAGATGAAGATAAACACAAAATGCTGGAGTAACTCAGCAGGTCAGGCAGCATCTCTGGAGTCAAGGAACAAGAGACGTATCGGGTTGGAACTCTTCTACAGACACATGAGATGAAGTACAGGAAAGAAATTGAGAACCTTATGTCATGGCATCAGAACAATAACTTAGTCCTTATTGTCAGCATGATGGAAGAGTTGATTGCGGACCTGAGGAAGTGAGTGGGTGAACACAACCCTGTCTTCTTCAATAGAGCTGCTGTAGGGATGGTTGAATTCCTAGGCCCCCATATCCCCAGCAACGTAATGTGATCTCTTCACACCGATGTGATGATCAGGGAAGTGTATCAACATTCTCATGCTTCGGAGAAGATTCAGCATGCCCACAAGTACTCTTTTGAACCTTTACAGGTGGACGTTAGTCAATATTCTGGTGGGATGGATCTCAGTTTGGTATGGCAACTGCTTTGCTCTTCACCGTTTCAACTTGCAGAGGTGGTGAGCACAGCCCAGTCCATCCCAGGCCCGTCACTTCCTTCAATCTTCATGGTGTGTTGCACTGTGAAGGCTGGACGTACCATCAAGCATGCCCGCCACCCTGGCCAATCACTTTTCTCTCTTCTAGCTTCTCGGAGAAGACCCGGGAGCTTGAAAGCCGGATGTCCAGACTTAAGAACAGCTTCTCCCCCACTGCCACTAGACTTCTGAACCACCGGAACTCATCGCCTCTTTCACATCGAAGACAGACACAAAAAGATGGAGTAACTCAGTGGGTCGGACAGCATCTCTGGAGAAAAGGAATAGGTGACGTTGCAGGTTTCACTTCCTCTGCCTGAATAGACTACCATGTAACACTCTGGTCAACCTGAGGAGTACATTCAGCAACAGACTGGTTCCACCAAGATGCAGGACAGAACGCCACAGGAAATCCTTCTTCCCTGTGCCTCCTCCCCCTTCTGTTGTGAGGTAGACTGACTCCCCTGACCCCCCCCCCCCTCCCATTCTAAATCTTTGCACATCCCCAATCCCTTCCATTCGTCACTTTAGTTTAATGTTTCAGGTATTTTGTGTTTTATGACTGCTAGCAGATCAATTTCCCTCCTGGGATAAATAAAGTTCTATCGTATCATATCGTCTCGTAAATCTTATCTCTACTTTATTTGGTTATTTTCGTTATTGTGCTTCAATATCTTTTTTGCTCTACTTTAGACTGCCCTGCAAGCTTGAGGCATTCATTACTTTATGTATACACTTTACTCTGAGCTTCATGTGAACAAGGAATTTCAATGTACCCCGGTATTTATGACAATAAACTGACCAGATGAAAAATGGCAAAACCCATGGCGACCATTCTGAATGGCTTCCGAAAGGGCTTGGCTGAGTATCACCAGCATTTGATTTGAAGCAGGGTCCCAATCCAAAACATTGCCTACGCGTGTGAGTTTAAAGAAGGATCCAGACTCAAAACATTACCTATCCATGTTCTCCAAAGATGCTGCCTGACCTACTGAACTATTCCAGCATTTTGTGTGGGTTTTTTTGTAAACCAGCATTTGCAGTTCCTTGTGTCTACCACCAATATTTAGTTTGATTAAAGTCCTACAGCATGGAAACAGGCCCTTCTGCTCAACGCATCCACACTGAGCAGGATGCTCATGTAATCTAGTCCGATTTGCCTGCATTTGACCCATATCCCTCCATACATTTCCCATCCAGATAGAAAATTCTGATATCATGAGAGTTACTAAGGAAATCAATGAAAAGATGTGCCATTAGAGGCATTCCACAACTTGCGTAAGGGTTACATTCCCGGAACCCTTACCCAAGTCAGATTTTACATAAGTCGGAATCATCATCCCCATCCCTGCCTGAAATAACTCACTGAGAGTATAATGTGTAAGAAGGAACTGCAGATGCTGCTTTAAACCGAAGGTAGACACAAAATGCTGGAGTAACTCAGCGGGACAGGCAGCATCTCTGGGGAGAAGGAATGGGTGACGTTTCGGGTCAAGACCCTTCCTCAGACTGGGTCCTACTCAAAGATACTAGAGGAGCAAAATGGACCACTCCGTCAAAATCGCCTATACTGAAGTGTAGTACGCAAAGGAGCGGGACGGCCGCCATTTTAGTAGGCAAAACCCGCCATTCACTATGCCTCTCGCAGTGTAATCAGTGTTGTGGGGGAACAGTATGTGTGATGATACCATTAAAATGCAGAATATATCTCATCTATCAATTCACAGAGTTTTGTCATTTTTCTTTTAAAATGTTTCTGCAAGTTTCTGCTTACTAAAATGGCGCCGTGACATACTATGGTTTTTAGGGTCAAGTGGTCTATCTTGCTCTGCTCTATTGTCTGTGGTCCTACTGCTCCCCCCCTCCTGCAGGGAAACTCAGTAGTGATGGGTCTTCCCCTTCCCCCTCTTTTAACCAGGTTACCCCGACCTCATCCCACCCATATGATAGTCCTCACGCCCCCCCTCCTCTCTGAACAACTACCATCCACCCACCAAATACAATGTATTTGTATAGATTGTGTATGCAAGCTAAGAATCTCACTGTGCCTAGTCACATGTGACAATAAAGTATTCCTATTCCTATTCCTATCCCCCCTCGGCCTTTGCCCACTCCCTGGCTCTCCTCTGACCCCAACCCTTGCCCTTGTCGTGTCTTCACCATCCCCCCTGACCTCCCACTGTCTGATACGGAACAGTCTGTCCTCAACAGAGGCCTGACCTTCGTTCCCCTCCACCCCCACCTTAACTAGTTCCGGGTCCGCCACGACGTGGAGCTTTTCTTCCGCCGCCGTGCCTTTTTCTATGGTAAGGAATCAGCGATGACCCCTTCTCCCGTCTCTACCGGTCCCCTCCTCTTGGACTGCCCAGACAGCCTTCTACCCTCTCCGGACTTCTTTATTTCTAACTGCCGGCGTGACATCAACCGTCTCAACTTTTCCACTCCCCTGACTTACTCCAACCTCACTGCCTCTGAAAGTACAGCCCTCCGCTCACTCCGCAACAACCCTGACATTATAATCAAACCCGCCGACCAGGGAGGTACTGCGGTAGTCTGGCACGCTGACCTCTACCGGGCTGAGGCCAGACAACAACTCTCAGACACCTCCTCCTACTTATCTTTAGACCATGATCCCACAGATGAGCACCAGGCCTTCATCTCAAATAGACGTCAGTCACGACCACAGGCCTCCTCACCATTGAAAACACCTACATGAGACACTGCCTCAAGAAGGTGAAAAGTGGGTTCGAGCTACGCTGGAGTACCAAATCTAAGTGTCCACGGTCAGAGATGATGGCTTTCAGGAAAAGACATTAAACTAAGGCCACATACACCCTCTCATGCTAATACAATTGATCCCCTGACTAAAAAGCTTCTTCCCAATACTCTGGATCCCATTTGACTCACATTACCAACATTACAGCTTTACCTCGGAGCTATCAGCGTAAATCTGCAGTCTATAATTTGGCTGGTGCATTTCCTAAATTATTCTGTTGACCATATTTCAAAGGTACTTTGTTGTCTGCGACAAGGATGTAAAATCAACTGGGTAAGTTTGAACGTTTCTTTTTACTTTGACGATTATTTAAGACTGAAAAAAAAAATGTTATTGTTTGTTATCTGAAGGCTATTTTCAAGTGTATTCTGTCTGCTAAGAGCTTGGTCAGATGCCTTCACTATAACATAAAGAACTTCTATTTGGAAGTAACCATAACATTTGTATAACGTAATGGACCCTGCCTGACATTGTGGCGCTACATTGTAAAGTAACCAAATATGTCTCTTCTGTGAGTCCTGGAGCTGGAACCACTCTGGAGGCTGCAGGGTCTATTATTTGCGTTTCTCAAGCTACGTAGTTAAAAAAAAGAGGCATATTTTCTAAATTGTGTATAATTGTACACCACTGCCAAGGTCAATAGACAGGAAACTGCAACATTTTATTTTGTACGGAAGAGTAACAGATTGCAAATCCTTTGAAATTAATTAAACTGGTGGACCTGGATGAGTTCCATTAAACCATTAATTATGGCTTTGCGAAGCAAATGGTTGGAACAGGAATGTGAATGATACTGCATCTGGATACCAGGATGTTTTTATCGAGGTCTTCTTTCATGTTCCTTGTATTTAAAGTGCTCTTTATTTTGACCTGATCATGGCTTCAGTATGGTGAACTATAGGATGGATTGGAGTACAATACCTCCAATGTCCAATACAACACATAATTCTGGCCCAGTGCAGTCATGATGGAGGGGCCTTAGGGCTAAGGTGGATCTCTCCATGTTATCCTGAGCCAGTTCGAGGCCTCACATTGCTTGTCCGTGGGGCCTTGTGGAAGACCTGGCTCTGTATCTTTAGCCTCATCATGATCGAGAGGTAAGATCAGGATGCAGTGGTTGGGAAAATAGGGCGGCACGGTGGCACAGCAGTAGAGTTGCTGCCTTACAGCGCCAGAGACCCGGGTTCGATCATAACAACGGGTGCTGTCTGTACGGAGTTTGTACGTTCTCCCTGTGACAGCTTGGGTTTTCCCTGGGTGCACTTGTTTCCTCCCAAGTACAGGTTTGTAGGTTAATTGGCTTTGGTAAAATTGTAAATTGTCCCTCGTGTATAGGGTAGTGCTAATGTACTACCCTATACCCGATTGTTGCTCGGCGTGGACAAGGTAGGCCGAAGGGCCTGTTTCTCCACTGTATCTCTAAACTAAACTAAAAAGATTGAGAAGAGAGTTTTTGTGGAGAGCTTTAAGGTAGGAACAGGAACCTACAGTTGTTTCTTTGGAGTCAGGTGGTGGACTTCTGCTGCTCCTGCATGTCACATGTTAGATGTTGGATGGTGTTATTCCACAGGAATGAAACGAGAGCGTGGCCAGGGTGGGGTGGGTCCATGATGATGCTGCCTCCCTTTTTGAGGCAGCGCCCCCTGTACTTCCCTTTGATGGTGATGAATGGGATTAGCATTGGTTGCTACTTGATGGTTGGCATGAACATGATGGAGTGAAGGACCTGCTTTTATACTGGATGACTCTACAACTCTGAGGCCAAGAGCCCAGGAGGGGAAATCCGTTCAGTCACTGATGCACGAAACTCTGAAATGCAATTCCATTGAGGTGAGCCACCGCTGCCCTGTACATTTAGCACATGCAATCAATGGTGCATTTCAACACCCAAGTCTTTCACAGTTTGTATTTCAATGTTCTGAGGGGAAACTAAAAAGGTAGTTTCCAATTCCATTCTGAATCTCATACAGATTAAACCGGGTCGGGACACTTCTCAGAATGACGACCTATTATCATAACTGTGTCTGTAATGAGTATACAGTAGCTGTTAAACAATAGCATGGCTTAACAATGAAACGGTGGCACAATGTCACGATAAGATGATTCACAATGCTATTTATACTTCAATTGGTACATTTCATTTTTACATTAATGAAACAAATCGTAGTTTATTATATAAGTAACTTTATGCTATGAATGTTGACTTGGTATAATTGAATCCATCTTTCATGTATTTCCAGCCCTTCCCACACGTAAAGTATTATGTTCTGTTCCTTATTTTGTTATATTTCTTTCCACTTAATGATATGGTGATTTAGCTTCGGATTTGCCAGAAGCCATTCCTCGTGCATTTTGCTGGGGCATATATAATAACGTTATGAGACGCATAAATAGAATCGCTTTAGAACGAAGATGAGGAGGTATTTCTTTAGTCAAAATGTAGTGAATCTGTGGAATTCATTGTCACAAACTGCTGTGGAGGCCAAGTCAATGGATATTTTTAAGTTAGCGTTGACGGATTCTTGATTAGTACGGGTGTCTACTGCTGCACCACAGTGGTGTGGTTTTGATGTAGGTTGGTGCATACTTCCTGCTCAATACAGCTCAATAACTTCAGATAATTTTCTTTCTCTGTCACTACCACAAATTGGTCATTCCCACTATAAGTCATCCCTCTGTAATACTGGCTCCGTTTTTCTCACCCCAGAAATAAAAGGCTCAATTAATGTACATGATCTACAGCTCAGTATTTCTCACACTAGCACTATCTGCATTTTGGCACATCGAACAAGGGCATGACCTACATGGCAGGTGGTAGGCCTCTGGGTCGTGTTGTAGAGCAGAGGGATTTAGGGGTACAGGTGCAGAGTTCCTTGAAGGTTGAATGGCAGGTAGATAAGGTGGTCAAAAAGGCCTTTGGCACTTTGGCCTTCATCAGTCAGAATAATGAGTATAGAGGTTGGGAGGTCATGTTGCAGTTGTATAAGACGTTGGTGAGACCGCATTTGGAATATTGTGTTCAGTTCTGGGCAACATTATAGCAAAGATATTGTCAAGCTTGAAAGGGTTCAGAAAAAAATTACAAGGATGTTGCCAGGACTAGAGGATGTGAGCTATAGGGAGAGGTTGAGTAGGCTGGATCTCTATTCCATGGAGCGCAGGAAAATGAGGGGGATCTAATAGAGGTGTACAAAATCATGAGAGGAATAGACCGGGTAGATGCACACAGTCTCTGCCTAGAGTAGGGGAATCGAGAACCAGAGTGAAGGGGAAAATATTTAATAGGAATCTGAGGGGTAACTTTTTCACACAAAGGGTTGTGGGTGTATGGAACAAGCTGTCAGAGGAGGTTGTTGAGGCTGGGACTATCCCATCATTTAAGAAACAGTTAGACAGGTACATGGATAGGACAGGTTTGGAGGGATATGGACCAAGTGCAGACAAGTGGGACTAGTGTAGCTGGGACATTGTTGGCCAGCGTGGGCAAGTTGGGCTGAAGAACCTGTTTCCACACTGTATCACTATGACTCCATGATTCTATTTCTGTTAGCTCTCTCCCTTTTCTTGATTTCTCTGTCTTCATCCTCTTGTCTCACACCTTCTGACTTTTCATCTCTGGCCTTTGTCCAACCATCTGCCTATCAAAAACTCCCCTCACCTGTGTTCACCTATTACTTGCCAGGCTTTGTCCTGCCCTGCCCCTTCTCTCTTTCAACCCCCCCCCCCCCAATTAGTCTGAAGAAGGGTCCTGACCCAAAAAGCCATCTATCCCGGTTCTCCAGAGATGTTGCCTGATCTGCTGAGCTACTCCAGCACTTTGTGTCTTTTTTTGTGAACCAACATCAGCAGCTCATTGTTTCCACATTTCCCACGTCTTCAAGTTTCTTTGTTCTTATTCAGACCAACCTCATTTCATAGCTTGTAATCACTTTCTCACTCTCCAACTGCTCCGACTAACAAATCAGCATCCCCCATGATTTTTTCCCATGGCTTCTTGGTGATTTGAGTTACTGAACAAGGTCATGATGCAACCAGTCAGTATGTTCTCCACCAACAGACGTTTGATTGAGTATTCAGCAACAGGCCAAATAATGTCATCTTCTGAGGAAGTAGAGGCACGTTGGGCCGAAGGGCCTGATTTCATGGTGTATGACTCTGTGTCTTTAAATGAGGATAAAATATAATTTGTGAATAGACGTGAATGCAGTAACTTAATCTGCAAATGGCCCCACTTGACCTTACAATGGAAGGACCTTGATGAAACAGCTGAAAATGGTTGGCATTTGGCACTGCCCTGAGGATCTTCGGCAGTTTATCCTGAGGCCAGCATGAAGGTCTTCCAATGACCAACCATTCTCCTTCTTGCAAGTAGGACTCGATCATTGGTTTGTCCGTCCCTTGATGCCCAATTGCTCCAGTTTTACCAGGGCTTCTTGATGACACACTTGGCCAAACGTTGCCATAATCCCTCACCATTCCCATGTCACCTCAAACGATCAGCTGAGCAGTTTAATCTTGGACCAAGGCTCTGATGTAAGCCTAGAGGAGAGTAGTCCAGGTAAAATGGCAACTGGACATGACAGCAGGTTATTGCCACTTGATAGCGTTCCCAATGATGACCACCCATCACTTTGCTGATGAGTGAAAGTAGGCCGATTTGTGTTTGGTAATTAGCCAGATTGGAGTTGTCAAGTCAAGTGTATTTTTATATGCATAAGAATGGTGAAGTACAGTTGAGATTGCTCCTTCCAATGAATATATATATATATATATGTATATATATATATATATATATATATATATATATATATGCCTAGACTATCCCTTCAACATCTTGCAAACGTTCAAAAAAGACAAGGGTGGTAGATACATGGGAACAGCACGTCCCCTCCAAGTTGTATATTGTACTTTCCTCAAAATATATCACCATTCCTTTATCATCACTGGCTCTAAATCGTGGAACTCCCTACCCAACAGCATTGGGGTAAAACCTTCACCAGAAGGAGACTAGTGATTCAAGAAGTTGGCTCACAACCACATCCCCGAGGGCAATTAATGACAAGCAATAACTTCTGACCTTGCCTGTGGTCTTCAGAACACGAAAAGTGAATAAGATACTAGGGCAATGTTCAGTTGATGGTACATGGATTTTAATCGAAAGGTTTGGGTTCAGGTCTCAGTCTGACAATATTATACTTACACTCCAGGGCTATATGGAGTGAGGGCTCTGCCATTTGAAGTGATATGGAGTCATATAGTCATACAGTGTGGAAACAGGCTCTTCAGCTCAACTTGCCCACACTGGCCAACATGTTCCATCTACAGTATTCCCACCTGCCTGCATTTGGCCCATATCCCTCTAAACCTGTCCTATCCGTCTACCTGTCTACATGTTTCCTAAACATTGTGACAGTACCTGCCTCAACTACCTCCAGCAGCTTGTTCCATACACCCACCACCTTTTGCGTGAAAACGTTTCCCCTCAGGTTCCTATTAAATCTTTCCCCCCTCACCTTAAATTCATGTCCACTGGTTCCTGATTCCCTTCTCCTTGGCAAGAGAATCTGTGTGTCTCATCGATCTATTCCTCTCATGATTTTGTGCACCTTTGTAAGATTACGCCTCCTCCTCCTGCCCTCCGAGGAATAGAGTGGTAGTCTGCTCAACCTCTCTTATACTGTAGCTCAGGCCCTCGACTCCTGGCGACATTGGACCTAGGAGTACAGGTGCATGGTTCCTTGAAGTTCGAGTCACAGGTGGATAAGGTGGTTAAAAAGGCTTTTGGCACTTTGGCCTTCATCAGTCAGAGTATTGAGTATAGAAGTTGGGAGGTCATGTTGCAGTTGTATAAGACGTTGGTTAGAATATTGTGTTCAGTTCTGGGCACCATGTTAAAGTAAAGATATTGTCAAGCTTGAAAGGGTTCAGAAAATATTTACGAGACTGTTGCCAGTACTAGAAGGTGTGAGCTATAGGGAGAGGTGAGTAGGCTGGGTCTCTATTCCTTGGAGCGCAGGAGGATGAGGGGTGATCTTATAGAGGTGTGTACAAAATCATGAGAGGAATAGATCGGGTAGATGCACAGAGTCTCTTTCGCAGAGTAGGAGAATAGAGGACTAGGGGACATAGGTTCATGGTAAGGGGAAAAAGGTTTAATAAGAATCCGAAGGGTAACTTTTTCACACAAAGGGTGGTGGGCGTATGGAACAAGCTGCCAGGAGAGGTAGTTGAGGCTGGGACTATCCCATCGTTTAAGAAACAGTTAGACAGGTACATGGATAGGACAGTTTTGGAAGGAGATGGACCAAGTGCAGGCAAGTGGGATAAGTATATCAGCGACATTGCTGGCAAGTTGGGCCAAAGGGCCTGTTTCCACACTGTATCACTCTATGACTCTATGTCTCAATGACATCCTCGTAAATCTACATTTTGGAAGATACATTAATCGAATGCTCTCTCTCGAGTAAATGTGAACGTTTCCATAGAATCATTTTGAAGAACAGTTAGCGAGTTCTCTTTTATCCTGACAAATAAATGTCCCTTAATGAGTAACACTAACATTGTTATCTAGTCACTAATAATATTTGTGAGACCTCAACACATCTAAATTTAAGGTAGCATGGAAATAGATTTCAAAAAAGTACCTTTTTGGCTGTAAACCTTTTTCGGATGTCCTGAGGTCATGAAAAAAACCTTTTTTTTACACCAGTTCGGCTTTGCTCAAAATTATTTACAACAAAACCAGCGGATGAGGTTAATACAGTGGAAAAGAGTCATGACCCAAAATGTCATCTGTCCATTTCCTTCTAATCTTTACTGCCTGACTTACTGAGTTCCTCCAGCAGTTTGCTTTTTGCTCAAGATTGCAGTCTCTTGTGTATTCTTAATACAATGGATATAGCTTACATTTGTAGAGGACAACTGATACCACTCCATCTGTGGGATTTTTTTAAAAAGATGATCGAGTTACCTGACCTACAATAACAGGCATCTACTGGCATCATTTTTTTTTTTTTTTTTGAATGGCTGTGGATTTGTTTCAGTAGTTACAGTTTTTCATTAACTAACATTGACAAAATGTTCCAATGCCATAGAGTTCAATGATTCTTTGATTCCGGTGTGTGGGATGAGTTATTCTCTTGGTTCTGTTCTAGTTATTGTAAGCTTTAAACTCATTAATTATAGTACCGAAGTGAAAATTCATATTAATTAAAAAAATACATTGATGACACCAGTTTCTAAGGTGGTCAATGAGTACTAACAAGGACGAATAGATTAAACTCAATGTGTATCAAACAAGCAGATGCTTTAAGATGATGGACAATAATATAGGAAAAATATGCTAATATAGACTGACAAAAGAAAATGAAATGTGTCAAAATGAAAGGTTGTGCCTATTAGGCAAAGAATGATTGAAATGATCTGTCCGTGACCATTAACATTTAACTAAAAATTCTCAGTTATATGAAGCTGTTGTAACCAAGGTTCATTATGTTCTGCAAGGCACATCAAGAGCATTTGATTACAAATCGACCCAAATGGTTCTAACCTTGCATTGAAATTTTCTGTAACGCTACACATTGGATTAAAATCAGAAGAAACTGTGAAGAAACCCAGCAGGGCAGGCAGCATCTGCAGAAAGGGGAACATTGAACATGTCTGATCAAAAATCTTTCTGTTGTCTGCCACAGGTGGCCGTGGTGACCAAGTCATCGGGTATTTTTTAACACGGAGATTCTTGATTAGTACGGGTGTCAAAGGTTTGGGAGAAGGCAGGAGAATGGGGTTGAGAGTGAAAGATAGATCAGACATGATTGAAAAGCAGAGTAGATTTGGTAGGCAAAATGGCCTAATTCTGCTCCTATGACTTAAGGAATAGAGAATTATTTTATATGGTATCTAGTTATTTTGAGCGATTGTACCAATTGAATGATTGTACCAATAATACTTTTTTAGCCATTATAATTGGCAGCAAAAAGCTATCATTTATAATGATAGCTTTTGAAGAATGATTTATAATATCAAGATTATTATAGTGAGAATTGGAGCATATGCTCCCAATATTCCAGCAGGCATTATTTGAGATACAAGTCATGGCCACAAACATCCACTATCTATGAAGCCGCATCATTAGAACAGTCTAATAATGGACACAAAATGCTGCAGTGACTCAGCGGGTCAGGCAACATCTCTGTAGAAAATGAATAGGGGATGTTTCAGGTCAAGACCCTTTGTCAGACTGAGAGTCAGGGCAGAGGGAAACTTGAGGTATGAAAAGGTACTGAACAAATCAGAGCCGGCACGGATGACCAGGAGCCCACAATGGTCCTTCTTCCCAAGATCAGCGCCTGATGTGTTTCTGTGAAAAACATTGATCCCGGAGGAAGATGGTGGATAGAATTTTAACCCCACAGAATTCTTCACACCCCCCTTCCCAAATACCTTCCCGTCACCCCCAACTGAATGGATGGCTTGGTGAGGCTTTGTTACAACTTGATAAACCTCAAAAACTGGGTCCTGATGGTTTTCCACCCACCTCCAATTGTATTTGAGGTACAAAAAAAGTGTGTGCTAGTAGCTTAAACATGCTAATGAGGCTAACAGCCTCTGATTAAACATGCATCATGAGGCTGGCTGTTTACGGGTTTATCCACACTTGGCAAAGTCATCAGTCAAAGGGAGGCATGAAAGCGAGTACCATCATAGGAGCAGAATGTGGCCATTTGGCCCATTGAGTCGACTTCACCCTTTGGTCATGGCTGGCCGATCTTTCCCTCTCAACCCCATTCTCCTGGCTTCTCCCCATTACCTTTGACACCATTAATAAGAACCTGTCAAACTCCGCTTTAAAAATACCCAGTGACTTGACCTCCACAGTCATCTATGACATTGAATTCCGTAGATTTACCACCCTCGAGCTAAAGAAATTCCTCCTCGTCTCCATTCTAAAGGTATGTCCTTTTATTCTGAGGCTGTGCCTTCTGATCCTAAACTCTCCCACTACTGGAAACATCCTTTCCACGTCCATTCTATTTAACCCGGCTGCAGAACAGGTCATACAAAAAATCCTTTGAACAAATAATAAAGTGTTTCAAACGCAGAACCACTTTTTAAAGTGTTCCTGATGCAACTTAATGTTTTAAAATTGCAGCTGCAATGGAACACTGTTATAAAGATTGTTAAATCAAAGGCAATTTGGATTAACTCTGCACTAAAATAGTACGAGCTTGAGAAGCAAATCTCGTTAAGCCAAAAACAATGATAACTACCAATAATTTGGTACAACAGGATTATATTTAAACCATGGAGGATTTGAAAGTCTACAGACTAATTTAGACTGTGATGGTATGTTGGAAGTAGACAGTTAGTCTGGGAGAGAGCAAGTACAAAAAATCCACCAAAAGCTTGCATAGTGTGTAAAACAAAATAATATAAAATGTGTGCAAAATGCAGATAATATAAAGAGAATAAAGGCATTAACATTGGTTTCTTATTGTTAAGTGTAGCGAGTTGCAGTGAATAACTTTGTTTTGATCCAGACAGTTTATATCATGCATGAGTGCAATTGTATGAATACACCAGTAGATGTGAAAAGAGAAAGGAAACAGAGTGAAGAATTTAGTGTGTAAGAAGGAACTGCAGATGCTGGTTTACACTGAAGATAGGCATAAAATGCTGGAGTAAACGGCTTGTCCCACTTAGGCAATTTTTTTAAGGGACTGCCGGCGACTGTCAAAGTCGTAGCAGATCGCCAACATTTTCTTTTACCCTACGACAATGACCACGACAATGCCGAGTCAGGTCGATACAAGTTACTTTTTTTGTGAAACTAGCACCTGGCTAAGAGATTACACCGTCTTCAGAAACATCTCAAAATTCCCATGCTTACCTGACCGTTAAACTGTTGCCTCCAATCTACCTGTCAAATGTCCTGACGGTAAATAAATTGGTTAAACAAAACTATCTTCTGGTATCTTCAAATGCCTTTTCTTAATTTAATATTACGTGCTTCTAAATGCATCTGCGACAACCTAGCAAACCTGGGGACAGCAGGCGACAGCGACAGCGCCCGCAATAAGCTACGATACCTGGCGACAAGACAAGCCAGCTGTCGCCAAGAAATTTCTATCTGGAAAATTTTTCCACGACGTGCCGAGATCTGCTACGATTCATTGAAGACTCCTCACGATCATGCCCGCGACACCCCGGCAAACGTTTGGCGACAGCCTAGTCACCAGCAGTTGCCTTAAAATCGCCTAAGTGGGACAGGCCCTTAAATCAGCAGGTCAGGCAGCATTTCTGGAGAAAAGGATTCTCATTCTGATGAAGGGTCGCAACCCGAAACGTCACCTATTCCTTTCCTCCAGAGATGCTGCCTGACCTACTTAGTTACTCCAACATTTTGCGTCTATCTTCAGTGAGGAATTTAGTGTTACAGCCACAAAGAAAGTGCAAGTAAAAAAAGTGCGGGGACTTTCAATCAGTGAGGTTGATTAGCATTTGAAAGGTCTGTTCCAGGTACCGATAACAGTGGGGGGAAAATATATATATCTCCCTGGCCCCACACTCATCCCTGCAATAGCTGGATAATAGGGACACCTTGGTCAGACTCACATTTACTGACTGTAGCTCTGCCTTCAACATCATAATCCCAACCAAACACGTCTCCAAACTCCTGGACCTAGGAAAATACACCCTGCATGTTCATTGTCACCACCAGTGCCCCGCAAGGATGCATCCTTAACCCTTTACTAGTCCCCCTGTACACTCGCAACCACGTGGCCAAATCCTGCTGTAACTCCATTTACAAGTCAGCAGATGACACCGCCGTAGTTGGCCGGATCTTGAACACTGACAAGAGGGGTGCAAGAAAACAATAGAGACCTTGGCAGCATGGTGTCAACACAACAACTTCTCCCTCAATGTCAGCAAAACTAAGGAACTGGTCATTGTCTTGAGGATGCAGGGTGGAATACACTTTCCGGACTGCACCAATACGGAGACAAGCGAGAGACACAAGTTCCTCGGTGGAAATATCGTGGCAACTTAAGTTAAGGTGGTAGGAGTGCAAAGATGTTGCCAGGATTGACGGGCTGAGCCACAGGGAGAGGTTGGGCAGGCTATATTCCTTGGAGCACAGAAGAATGAGGGGTGATCCTGTAGAGGTGTATAAGATCATGAGGGGAATAGAGAGGGCAAATGCAAAGAATTGAGGAATCAAGAACCAGAGGACATGGGTTTAATGTGAGGGGAGAAAAAGGTTAAATGAATCTGAGGGGCAACTTTTTCACACAGACGGTTGTGGGTATATGGAACAAATTGCCAGAGGAGATAGTTGAAGCAGGCACTATAAAAACATTTAAAAGACAGACAATGCTGGAGCAACTCAGCGGGTCTGGCAGCATCCCTGGAGAAGACAGATAGGTGTCAGGGCCCTTCACATTAATTGCAGGGTTGGGGGGGGAACCAGCATCTGCCATTCCTTGTTTCTATTGTTTCAACATTTGAAAGATATTTGGACAGGTACATGGATTGGAAAGGTTTAGTGAGATATGGGTCAAACGCAGGCAGGTGGGCCTAGTGTAGATGGGGAATCTTGGTTGACATGTGCAAGTTAGGCTGAAGAGCCTTTTACATTGCTGTACGACTCTATGACTCTATAACTTGTCCTGGTTCAACTGCATCAACGCTACGGCCAAGAAAGCACACCAAGGTCCCTTTCTGCTTTCTCAGAAGGCTCAGGAAGTTCGACGTGCCTCCAATGACTCTTACCAATTTCTATAGATGCTCTGCGGAAACCTCCCTTCCCTTGACTCCGTTTATATCTCACGCTGCCTCAGCATGGCCACCAGAATACTCAAGGACGAGTCGCACCCTGGCCACTCCCACTTCTCTCCTCTCCCATCAGGCAAGAGGGATAGAAATGTGAAAACGTTGACTTCCAGATTCGAAGCCAGTTTCATCCCAGCTGTTATCAGGCAACTGACCCATCCTACCAACAACTAGAGACCAGTCCTGAGCTACTAACTACCTCATTGGAGACCCTCGGACTACCTTCAATTGGACTTTACTGGATTTTATCTTGCACAAAACATTATTCCCTTTATCATGTATCTGTACACTGTGGATGGCTTGATTGTAATCATGCGTTGTCTTTCTGCTGACTGGTTAGCACACAACAATAGCTTTTCACTGTACCCCAGTACACATGACAATAAACTATCTCACTGCCTTGGGGAAGCAGTCAACATAACCCAGGACCATTCACACCCCGGACAATATATCTTCTCCCCTCTCCTGATGGGCAGAAGATGCCAAAGATTCAAGAACAGCCTCTTCTCCACTGTTGTCAGACTCCTGAATATACCTCTTATCTGCTGAGGTTGTATTCTTGATCTGCAATTCTACCTCGTTGAGGCCCTTGCGCTTTATTTTATCTGCACTTTCTCTGTAGCTACGACACTATCTTCTGCATAGACACAGAGTGCTGGAGTAACTCGAAGATAGACACAAAATGCTGGAGTAACTCAGAAAGTCAGGCAGCATCCCTGGAATAAAAGGATGGGTGACGTTTCAGGTCTGAAGACGGTCCGGACCCGAAACGTCACCCATCCTGTTTCTCCAGATATTCTGCCTGACCCGCTGAGTTACTTCAGCACTTTGTGTCTATCTTTGGTATAAACCAGGATTTGAAGTTCCTTGTTTCTACGCTATATCCAGCAATCAGTTTACTTTCTCTTTTACACTATATAATGAACTCATATACAGCATGATTTATTCATGTACAATATGATTTACCCGGATAGCAGGCGAAACAAAGTTTTTCACTGTATCTTGGGTCACATGACGATAATAAACCAATACTAATACCAATTGTATGTTATTTAATCAGGTTACAATGTTAATGCTTAAATTTAACATATAGTTTAGACAGGGATCACAGAAAACAAATATTTATATCTCATTTGTGGTAGACCTTGGTTAAAACATTAAATTGTTTCTAATCAATTCTTGTCAAAAAAACTGTATGGGTTAAAATGACAAATTTTGCAATCGGATTTGTTCGAATCAATTTCACTGTATTCATAACATACCAGTGGGAAATCTAAATTCTCAGAGTGCCCTACTTAATTATGTTTATTTACAAGGGATGCTTCAAATCTCAGAGATCGTAAGAGTAGCTTTGAATTGTGAGTGCATTTAATTTTCTGGGAACAGGAGGTGGAACTTGTGTTCCTTTCTGAGAGTCATTTTATTTAAATAACTGTTTGGCAGTGATGACAAGGCTTGCATAGCAAACGATTTAAAGAGAGCCATTTCCGCATCTTAAAGTCAAATAGAGATGTTAGCCGGAAACTATTTGAATGAGTGAATTGTAAACTCGGACAATTACTGTACTTCCTGACAAGAGTTGTGAAAATCTTCCAGGGTTAGTTCTTGTGAATGAGAGGACCCAGCCCAGCTCAATGTAGAAACTAGTCAAAAGAGTGATAGAAATGTTGCTGACTGTCCCATTCCTGATTGCAGGAGTACGTGCTGAGGGACGCACTGAAGCTCGGTGCAGCCAACGCCAAGGCTCTGTGGGGGAGGAGCACGCCCCAGGGTCCTTCCGCTGCTGGACATTGGAATGGATTGGAATACGTTATGGAATGGAATACTTTATTGTAAAAGTTACAAAGTATACCGGCTCCTCCTTTATTCTCCCCCTAGCCCTCCCCCCCCCCCCCCCCACCCTCCCGCCAGCAGTTCCCCCACCCTGGTCTCCATTGTTCTCCCCCCCCTCTCCCTCACGGCGGTCCTCCCACACCGGGTCTTCCATTGTTCTTCCCCTCCCCCACCTCACGGCCGTCCCCCCATGCTCTCATCGAGAGGAACAGTGAAATGCTTTGCTTGGCGCACATCCTAGGCAATGTACAGGTGTCGCACGATTTGGCGGCCACAAAGTTCAAAAGTACAGTCCTGTGTACTGCTTGCTAAAATGTCACCTATCCATGTTCTCCAGAGATGCTGCCTGATCCCCTGAGTTACTCCAGCACTTAGCATCCTTTTAAAACGAAAAATGTCATGTATTTGGAGGATATTTACTATTTATTGAAAGCAAAGTCAAAAAAACAAAAGTTAAGAAAGAAACTAACTCATTTTGAACCTAAATGTGCAATGTGGCTAGTTAGCTGACCATGTAATGGAATTTGCCTTGAGATATGGGTCTGAAAGAGAAACCATTTAACCAATTTATTACTTGACTTTTCTGGCCTTTAGATGTAAAATAAAATAGACCTCCACTGAAAGTTCCACGTTTTAAACTAATCACTGTGATTTGGAACAAAATGTAATTGATTAATACATCTTTCCATTTCATCCCATGCCACAGTAATCAGGAAAGTCGAATTAAACTCCATAAGTCAAACTGAGATTACGAACTTAAACCACTAGTTCCCCACTGTCAAATCAGTGAAAATAAATTGCTTCCACAGATGATTGACTCGTTTAAATTATTCATTTATTAACCCATATTTATATCAATGATACTGAATTAGATTATGTGACCCCTATTTAATAAGCCATGCTTGCAGTTCATAAATTGAATCAGCCTTAGTTTTTAAAGAGTGTAATAAAAATAGTCATAGATTTCTTTGAATTTAAAGAAAAGTTGCATAAATCCAATACCAAACTCTCTACATTTGACCAGTACTAAATCTTTTTGAGATTGCCTCATATACTTTATTTTGTTTTATCCCCAAGAACAGAACCACAATTAATAAATAACTAAAATAGCGATTCGATATATTTCATTAAATATGTAACATGTTTATATATTACGATAGAAAGTCTCATCACTTAGCATGTAAAACTGTTTTTCCAACTTACGCAGTTGAATAAAGTAATGGAAGTGCAGAGAGTGTATAAAATGAGTGTTCAATTGATTTCAGGATTAGGCAACCACTCTTGCATGCAAACCAAGGACCAACGCTTAGGTTAGGAATGCGGATCTGATTTGCTACAATTTTATTTCAAACCTATCGTTAATATTCCAGAAATACCCCAATAAGCAGTATGAAATTGTGAAGATAGACGCAAAGTGCTGGAGTAATTCAGTGGGTCTGGCAGCAGCTCTGGAGAAAAAGGATGGGTGATGTTTTGGGTCGGGACCGGTCTTGAGACTGGGGTCTTCAGTTTGTGTCAATCTTCAGTATAAACCAGCATCTGCAGTTCCTTTCTACACAAATGAAATTGTGATGTAGCTTTATATGAAGTGTGTCAAGCTGAAAAATCATCCGTGCCAACCAAATGAAAAGATAGGCCGACCGAGAAAATTAACAAGTAATTAACCTTGGCTTGATGCGCTGGTCTGCTTTAGATGCACAATGGAGATCTCGAGGGACGTAAACATACCTTTTCGGAGACTCTTCCTTCATTCTATCTTTAGAATCAAAACCTAATCTTAGAAGAGAAAATTATCTATTCCATTGATTTCCCTGCTAATGCATTTTAAACGTTCCAGTTTAATCTTGTTCATAAAATAAATAAGTCCCTCTCTCCTCGTATAGTGAGAAGACTTTTACTTGATGTGTTGAGCGAAATAGAACGTATTCTTTTCTTTTCTTCATTCACAGGACATGGACAGCATGTAATGCTCAGTCCTATCTACCATTATCCAACCATTTCCGAAGACAGTTTGGAGTTAACCACCTTGCAATCTCACATGAAACTGATTCTGGGTAAGTTCAGAAAATGTCTTTTTTTTTTTCTGGTCACGACGGATCAAATTGTTTCCTTTTTGAAAGCAGAGTATTGTGAGTAGTTTTGGCCCCCATATCGGAGGAAGGATGTGCTGGTGTTGGAGAGGGTCCAGAGGTGGCTTATGAGAATGATCCCAGGAATGATTGGGTTAACATATGATGAGTCAGTGGGCCTGTACTCGCTGGAGTTTAGAAGGATGAAGGGGTGGGGGGGGGGGGGGGGAACCTCATTGAAACTTATCGAATAGTGAAAGGCCTAGATAGAATGGATGTGGAGAAGATGTTTCCACTGGTGGGAGAGTCTAGGGCCAGAGGCCATAGCCACAGAAATAAAAGTCGTACCTTTAGGAAGGAGATGTGGAGGAATTTATTTAGTAAGAGGGTGGTGAATCAGTGGAATTAATTGCCACAGAAGGCTGTGAGGCCGTCGATGAATATTTTTAAGTCGGAGATTGACAGATTCTTGATTAGTAAGGGTGTCAGGCGTTATGGGGAGAAGGCAGGAGAATGGCATTCAGAGGGAAAGATAGATCAGCCATGATTGAATGGCGGAGTAGATTTGATGGGCTAAATTTGTAGATTTGAGGCCAGTTCATTGGCTATATTTAAGAGGGAGTTAGATGTGGCCCTTGTGGCTAAAGGGATCAGGGGGTATGGAGAGAAGGCAGGTACAGGTTACTGAGCTGGATGATCAGCCATGATCATATTGAATGGCGGTGCAGGCTCGAAGGGCCGAATGGCCTACTCCTGCACCTATTTTCTATGTTTCTATGTAAATGGCCTAATTCTACTGCTAGAACGTATGAGTTTATGAAAATGTTTATTCCCTGGTCACCACCATTGATAGTATCTCTTATTTCTGTCGCACTGAAATAGGCCATTCAGCCCATCAGGTCCATGCCAAGTCCCAAGAGAGCATTTACATTAATCCCAATCCTCCCTCCTCATTTGCACACTCTGCAAATTATTTTCACTCCTTAAAAAATACTGGAGCTGTAAGGTTTAGAGGGTTACGGAACGAACACAGGCAAATGAGGTTAACCAATATTGGCATCTTGGTCAGTATGAATGAATTGGGCCAAAAGGCCCGTTTCCATGCTCTTTGACTCCATGATGATGAATCTATGGCCGCTGGGGTTTTGCTATGTTTTTTGCACTTTCCTCCCATGGAGTTGGGGTGATGTTTAAAGGGAATGTGTGGGACAAGGTTTTTGCACAGAATGGTACATTTTGCTTATTAGAACTTTAGAACTTCAGAGACACGTGTGGAAATAGGCCCTTCGGCCCTCCGAATCCACCAGTCAGGCCCACCCTCTAGTTGGTGATGGGATGATTCAGTTTCCTGATAAAAACTGGGAAGAGACTGTCCCTGAATCTGGAGGTGTGTGTTTTCAGATTCAGGGACAGTTTCTTCCCAGCTGGCATTACTTTGCCCCTCTCACCTTAAAACTATTCCCTCTAGTATTTGATTTTTTTCCATCTTGGGAAATAGGTTCTGACTGTCTGCCCTATCAATGTTTCTCATAATTTTATAATATTTCTATCAGGTCTTCCTGTGACCTCCGGCATTCCAGAGAAGACAATCCAAGTCTAACTTGGATGAGCTACTCTCCCAGTAGCTAATACCCCATAATCCAGACATCATTCTGGTAAACCTCCCCTTCACTCAACTAGTTAACTATGACTGTTCTAGTTACTGAGTTGCTCTAAGAATTGCAAGATGAAAAATGCTCAGTTCGGAAGGGAGAACAATGATGTAACTTCACTGCCCCGACAACACTGTGATCTCAGTCTCCAAGGTCGATGTTAGAAGATCCTTCTTGAGGGTGAGCCTTGGATTCTTGACAAACCGGTTCATTTCTTATTTGACATTCACAGTGACCTCCTATTTTCTTCATTGGTTCTTGGGGCGGGATGCTTCTTCGGACTCGGGAATCTGTTTTCCCAGGTTGTAATGAATCTTTGGAATTATCCACTCTGGAAAATACAGTTGCGGAGTGAACTCGGCAGTAATCCATGCAGTTTAAAATATTAAAGTGATCAAGGGAAATGAATGATAGTGTGGCTAGGTGGTGCTGGGGAGAAAGCACAGCGGCTGTATGATCTTTTGATTAAAGAGGCCGGTTCAAAGGCTGGATGGAAAACCCCTGCTATCATTGAGTCATTAGGCCACTGAGAATGAAGGGGGGACCCGGGGGAGGGGGGGGGGGTGTAGGGGGGTGAGAGTGAAGGGGGGTCCTGTGGGAGGCCACCTGCTACCAAGTACGGTGGCAGGTATGGTCCATCACCGCGAGCTGAAGATAAAACTGTTCAATTAAGTTTTCGTAACTTTGTCGGCGCCAAAATCATGGCAACTCTTGTGCACTGCCCAGGTGAGGTCTGCTGTGTGGTTTTACCGGCTTGTACGCAAAACAAAGCATTTCACTGTATGTACCAGGGTACATGTGACAATGTGCAGCGGTAGAGTTGCTGCCTTACAGCGAATGCAGCGCCGGAGACTCAGGTTCGATCCTGACTACGGGTGCCGTCTGTACGGAGTTTGTACGTTCTCCCCGTGACCTGCGTGGGTTTTCTCCGAGATCTTCGGTTTTCTCCCACATTCCAAAGACGTACAGGTATGTAGGTTAATTGACTGAGTAAATGTAAAAATTGCCCCTAGTGTGTGTAGGATAGTGTTAATGTGCGGGGATGGCTGGGCGGCGCGGACTCGGTGGGCCGAAGGGCCTGTTTCCGCGCTGTATCTCTAAATCTAAATCTAAATCTAATAAAGTATAATTGAATTGCAGTGCCATTCAGCACAGAAACAGGCCCTTCTGTCCAACTTGTCCACGCCGACCAAGATGCCCCAACCAAGCTAGTCCCATATGTACTTGTATGGTCCATATTGCTCTACACCATTCTTATCTCTGTAGTATCAAAATGTCTTTTATATGTTAGATCGACACACAAGGTTCTGGAGTAACTCAGCAGGTCAGGCAGCATCTCTGGAGGAAAAGGATAGGTGATATTTTGGGTCAGGACCTATCTTCACTTTTGTATGTTGTTATTGCTACCTCCTCTGACAGCTTGTTCCATTTACCCACCACCCTCTGTATGAAAACGTTGCCCCTCAGGTTCCTATTAAACCTTTCCCTCATACATTAAACTTGTGCCCTCTCATGCTTGATTCCCCTATCCTGGAAAAAAGACGAGCGTATTCACCCTATCTATTCCCCTCGTGATTTCATAAATCTCTTTTGTCCTTGTGAGACATGCAGTCCATAGAAACGTTCAAAAGTACTGGAGTTAAAGTTTAAAAATCACACACCTGAAAGACCGGTGGGGAAAGAACAGGGGGGCCACAGCAATTTCTTTTAACGGGTTGGGGCAAGCATGATGGACCAAATGGTCTGCTTTAGTTTGCTGGTCTCACTTTACTTTCTGACATAAGGGACTGCCGATGCTGGAATGTGAAGCAACTACCTGCTGAAGGAAACTCAACGGATCGGGCAGCTTCTGTGGGGGGAAAAAGGATGGTTGATGTTTTGGGTCTCAACCTGGCATTGGGACAGAGTGGAGAGGGGCAGGTAGCTGGGGAGAAGAGTGGAGAGGGGCAGGTAGCTAGGGAGAAGAGTGGAGAGGGGCAGGTAGCTGGGGGGAAGAGTGGAGAGGGACAGGTAGCTAGGGGTAAGAGTGGAGATGGGCAGGTAGCTGGGGGGAAAAGTGGAGAGGAGAGGACGAGAAATGGAGTGGAAAGGGTGGGGAGGGAGAGGAGGGGAGAGGGGACATGTGGACCAACATGTGATCATTGTTGGACCAACAATAACCTACATGGCCCTGAATTACCCTTTAGACCTTAGTGATTCACACCCATATCTGCCCCATCCCTTCCCCTTTCGCCTCTTTTCTTTCCTCCAGCTTCATAATTTGATTAAAGATGGTCTCTGTCCAACCATTTGCCTATCAAAATTCCCCTTTCACCCATATCCACCTATCGCTCGCCAGGCTTTGTCCTGTTCCCATCTTTCTTCCAGCTTTCTTTCAGCACCCCCCCCCCCCCCCCAACCCTCCCTCTCCCCCACCACCATAATCAGTCCGAAGAAGGGACTTGACCCATAACGTTTCCTATCCATGTTCATTTTGGGGATTTAAGTATCACAAGAGAAGCTACCTGACCGGTTGAGTTACTGTAGCACTTTGTGTCCTCTTATTATTTTATTGATGTTTGTTGATACTAAGACTCTTGGGGCTAAATCACTGTCTTCTTTTGACAAGCAAAGCAGATGATAGGTTTCATTAACAAAGATATGCTTTGTACATCATGGAAATAGGCCCTTCGGCCCACTGAGAACGCACTGACCAGGGATCATCACCCTGTACACTAGCACTATCCTACACACCAGGGTCAATGAACTATTTTTACTGAAGCCAATTAACCTACAGACCTGTACGTCTTTGGAGTGTAGGAAGAAATGGAGCACCCGGAGAAAACCCACGCAGTCACAGGGAGAACGTGCCAGCTCTGCTCAAACAGCATTCATAGTCATAGTCAGGATCGAGCCTTGGTCTCTGATGCTGTAAGGCTGCGACTCTACTGCTGTGCCAGTGTCCCCTTCACCTCTCCTCTCCATACCGTCTCACTTCCCTCTCCACTCTATCCCGTTGCAGGGTCTGGACCTGAAACACTGACCATTCCTTTCCCTCCTGACCACTGCTCCACCCACTGAGTACCTCCCACAGATCATTTGTCACTTACTTGCGATCTCTGGGATCTTGCTATGTAATTCCACAAACCTCCTCTGAGGACAATGCAACAGCAGTGGATTGGCTGTGAAGTTTAGTTTAGATTTACAGCATGGAAACTAGCCCTTCGGCCCACCGGGTCCATGCTGACCATAGGTGATCTGTTTGTACTAGTTCAATGTTATCCCACTTTCTGATCCACTCCCGACACATTAAGAGTAATTTACAGAGGCAAATTAACCTAACCTACAAACATGTATGTCTTTTGGGATGTGGGAGGAATCCAGAGCACCTGGAGAAAACCTAATCGGTCACAAGGAGACCATTCAAACTCCACACAGACAGTCCCCGAGGACTGAGATGAGGAAAAACTTTTTCAGTCAGAGAGTTGTGAATCTGTGGAATTCTCTGCCTCAGAAGGCAGTGGAGGCCAATTCTCTGAATGCATTCAAGAGAGAGCTGGATAGAGCTCTTAAGGATAGCGGAGTCAGGGGGTATGGGGAGAAGGCAGGAACAGGGTACTGATTGAGGATGATCAGCCATGATCACATTGAATGGCAGTGCTGGCTCGAAGGGCTGAATGGCCTCCTCCTGCACCTATTGTCTATTGTCTATTGTCAGGATCGAACCTTGGTGTATGGCGCTATGAGGCAGCAATTGTGTCCCCCCGAAGTTTAGTTTAGTTTAGAAATACAGCGTGGAAACAGGCCCTTCGGCCCCACGAGCCCATGCTCTCCTTCGATCACCCTTTCACTCCTGAGATGCTGCCTGACCTGCTGAGTTACTCCAGCATTTTGTGTAATAAATACCTTCGATCTGTACCAGCATCTGCAGTTATTTTCTTACACTGCCCTTTCACACTAGTTCTATGTTATCCCACTTTCTCATCCCACACACTTGGGGCAATTTACCGAGGGCCAATGGACCTGTGAACCGGCACGCCTGTGGGATGTGTTCAGTGGTGGAATTCTCTTCATCCCAGCCAGCTTTCAGCAGATTTTAGTGCCCAGGCGACTCTTTCTTTTAAATGTCGTGACCTCTCTCAAATTAATGAATGTGTTCGCGTGAATAGTTTTGTGGCATTAATGTGTACTGGTTACATTGAAGGGAGGAGGGGGGTGGCAGAGAGAGAGAGAGAGAGAGAGAGGGAGGGAGGAGGAGAGAGAGGGAAGGAGGAGGAGGAGGAGGAGGGGGGGAATCACAAATAAGGAAAAAAAAAGTCCCGGCTTGAGGAAACCAGCTCTGATCGGAGCGTCACAGCCTCTGTAAGCGTTAATCAATCAGACTGGGGAGAGGGGAACAGCGCTGACATCACGGGAGACCGTCTTTACGGACCAGGGTAAGGCAGTGGCAGTGGCTGGGGTAGTGCCAGTGGCAGTGGTAGTGGCTGGGGTAGTGCCAGTGGCAGTGGTAGTGGCTGGGGTAGTGCCAGGGGTAGTGCCAGTGGCAGGGGTAGTGGTAGTACCAGGGGTAGTGGTAGTGGCAGGGGCAATGCCTGGGGCAATGGCAGTGGCTGGGGCAGTGGCTGGGGTAGTGACAGGGGCAATGCCTGGGGCAATGGTAGTGGTAGTGGCAGTGACAGGGGTAGGGGCTGATGCTCCCCGGGGGAGAGAGGCGAGTTTCAGGCCGGCGTGAAGGTGTCAGGGACAGGGACCAGGGACTGGCCGTCTGCCCTTGTCCTTGACTTGTCAGCGCGGGTCTCTCTCTCTCTGTCTCTCTCTCTGTCTCTCTCTGCCCTTTGTTGTTGTTGGGGATCGAGGGATGTCGCTGCCGGAGAGACAGGCTGTCAATTCCATGTGCGTGTGTGTGTGTGTGTGTGTGACAACAACAACAACGGGGTCCTTGAAACAACCTCTACCGTTTAATATCAGCCTTGCAAAAAAAAACAAAAAAAACCCCAAACCATTAAGTATTGTGTGTGTGTGTGTGTGTGTGTGAGATGATTGGAGATGTTGCATTTCGTGGGATGCAATGTGTAAACCTCCCTCCCCCTCTTGCACTGTGTGAAACGTTTGAGGGGGGACTGGGTTTGTCGCCGGCTGTGTGTGTGTGTGTGTTGTGAGAATGAATGGATGGGGCGGAGTTGTCGCACTGCACTGCCCTCCCTTTGCATTGACTTCTTGCAGCGTGAGAGCGTCAGAGTGGGACGGGGCTGAGAGACGAGATGTGGTTTGTGGAAAGCAGAGTAGGATCATGTGGCTCTACCCAACCCCCCCCCCCCCCCCCCCTTGCCCACCTCCGTCATGCCGACAGAAGATGACTTGTTCGGCATCTTGGCTGCTTTTCAAGGGGTCTTTACAAATCCTGGCCAGAAACTATTTTTAAAAACGCATGCCTTGAAAGGAAGAGCTTTCTTTGTGTCTGCACGGTATGGAACTTAACACCCTCTTTCACCTCTGCTGGGCGAATGCAAGTCCAGACACTTCCCCTCTGAAATGCTGAGCAGACTCAGCCACTCATTCATCCAGTGAATAGATGGAGCTCACTTTTACAAATGTCCCCTCCCCTCACCGCCAGTAAGGATAACTTGTTCTTGGTGATTATTGTTGTCTGTCGTTTCCTAGCATCGCTTTAATTCACAGTATTGTTCGAAAAATCTATTATCCCTTTGATATATTTTGTTGTATTATCATTAGTAGGTCTCACACTGCAATGTGAATTGTACTTCCTCTCCCAGAAAATGAACATTAGGTGATGACTTCATGCAGAATGCTGGAAAGAGTCTTTTGGCCAGGCTGCATCTGTGGGGAACATGAAATCCAGCATGATCTGTCATTATTATTTTTGATTTCCAGCATCTGAAGCTTCTTTTTAAATCCGTCATCTAGTTCAGTTTAGTTTAATGTCACGTGTTCCGAGGTAGAGGGAGAAGCTTTTCTGTTGCGTGCTATCCAGTCAACGGAAAGACAATGCATGATTACAGTCCAGCCGCCCACAGTGTGCAGATACAGGATAAAGGGAATAATGTTTAGTCAAGTCAAGTCAATTTTATTTGTATAGCACATTTAAAAACAACCCACGTTGACCAAAGTGCTGCACATCTGATTAGGAAAAAAAAAAAAAGAAACATACAGTGGCAGGCAGCCAAACACAACGGCGCGGCCATCTTGAACAAAATGTTTAACTAAAGCAGAATGGTGTCCCACGGCCGCGCCGCACCGGGCGATGGAAGGCCCCGCTATTCAGGTGGCCATTCAGTGCACGATAAAGCTCAGTGAAGTCTGATTAAAGATAGTCCAAGGGTCTCCAATGAAGTAACTGGTAGCTCAGGACTGCACTCTGGTTGGCAATAGGATGGATGGTTCAGTTGCCTGATACCAGCTGAAAAGAAACTGTCCCTGAATCCGGAGGTGTGCAATTTCACACTTCTGTACCTCTTGCCTGATGGGTGAGGAGGGGAAGAGGGAATGACTGGGGTGAGACTTGTCCTTGATTATGCTGGTGGCCTTTACAAGGTAGCGTGAAGGATAAATGGAATCAATGGAAGGGAGGTTTGTTTGCTACTGTCTGGGCTATGTCCACAATTTTCTGCAGTTTTCTGCAACAGGAAATCTTTTCATTCTACCTTGGCACACGTGACAATAAACTAAACTAAACTAAACTAAGATCTGCCTCTTCCCCACGAAACTAGTCTGATTCAACACGGTTTGAATCGTTATCTTGTTGAACGCTGAAAAGCCATTTAAATGATTTTGGGTTACTTTGTAAATGTGAGTTGTTTTGTCAGGGAAGTTTTCTGCTGAACTAACTAAATAAACCAGTAAAAAATATTTTAAAACAGATTTTTTTGACAATTCTGAGCAGGTCAGAGAGGATCAGTGAAGAGAGAAACAGAGTTAAGGTGTCAAATCAGTGACTTCCTAGGTACTGGAAAACTTCAGAGATAAATAATTTTAAATAATCCTTTATCAAGCTTAAATCTGACCCATGTAAAATATCGCTCAGACAACTTACCACATTATATGATCATCGTTGAATAACGTGGCAAATTAGCTTGTGTTTTTGTTTACATTTTGAGTAGGTGTCATTATAGGCACCTTTCAATTCCTCTACCCTCTTAATTCCCCCTTAGAATCTTATACATTTCAAAAAGACCTTCTCTCATTCTTCCAAATGTCAAAAGGTCCATTCTGCTCAACCTTCCTTCCCACCACAACTATTTCATCCTGTGAATCAACTTAATCAATCTTCTCTGCTCTACCTTCTGTGCGCACATGTCTTCTCGTAAAGGATTGGAGCTTGGACATTCTCCCTGTGACCGCATGGGTTTCCTCCGGGTGCTCTGGCCCTCCCACATCCGCAAGATATGTGGGTTTGTCGAGGTGCATTGGCCTCTGTAAATTGCCCCCAGTGTGTAGGGAATATATGTAACAGTGGGTTACCATAGAACTAGTGCTTAATTTAGTTTATTAGTTTAAAGATACAGCGCGGAAACAGGCCCTTCAGCGCACCAAGTTCTCACTGACCAGCAAACCTTGCACATTAACACTATCTGACACACACTAGAGACAATTTACGTTTATAGCAAGCCAATTAACCTACAAACCCATACGTCTTTGGAGTGGGAGGAAACTGACGATCTCGGAGAAAACCCATGCGGTCACGGGGGGGGGGGGGGGGGAGGGGGGAATGTACCAACTCCGTACAGACAGCACCCGAGTTTGAATGGGTGATCGATGGACTCAGTGCGGCAAAGAGCCTGTTTCTATCCAGCATAGAAGTAAGAATTTCCTTCAGGGTCTCATTTGGTTATGTAACTTAAATGTACTTTACCCAAAGTCACAGAATCACGCGGTGTGAGGTTCTTTTTGAAGAACACTGTGTACAATGGGGAAAAAAAGGGAAGCCTTCTCCATATGTCCTTCTGCCCTTGAATATTTTGTGTAAAGAGCCTTTGGATACTTGCAGTACTTACCATTCTCATTGTAATCCCACCACAAGTCATTGTTACGAGTCAGACAACACGGTTGCAGGATCTTGTGCCTAACTCATCTATGCCAGCCAAGATGCCCGATCTAAACTAGTCCCATTTTTCCGCATTTGGCCCATATCCCTCAAAACCTTTTCTATCTATGTACCAGTCCAAGTGTCTTCTGAATGCTGTTATGGTACTTGCCTCAACTGATAGTTCATTGCATATACCCACCAAATACCACGTTGCCCTTTAGATTCCCAATTAAACCTAAGTCCTCTGATTCATAATTCACTTAACCTGGGTAAAGGTCTCTGAGCATTTACCCTTCCTAGTCCCCTCTTGATTTTATACACCAATATGAGATCATCCCTCACCCTTCTGGGCTCCAAAGAATAAAGTCCTAAACTGCCCAACCTTTCGGTATAGCTCTGGTCCACAACACCTGGCAACATCCTCATGAATCTTCCAAGCACCCTGGTGGACGTGACCTCTCCACAAGGTGTAAACCTAACCTTCTCCCAAAACCTAACCCTCATGATTTTGGAGTAATACAAGGCCCACTAAATGGTACTAATACTTAGAAACATTTTTTTTTAAACTAAGCAATTTTTTTAAAAGTATTTTCTGTTAACATAGATCATCGAAACACATTACAATCTTTAAAAATACTAAAAGTATTTAAATCAAATATAAATAATAAAAAAAACTAGAATTGCCTTCCTCTTGTTTCTCTCATCTGCAGCTGTAACATTCCCCATTCAAATCTGCAGGGTCACTGATCTTGCAACAGATCAGAAACAACAATGCTGGAAGTGTTCAGCAACTCAGAGAGCAAGTGTGGAGGAACGAAGGTTGATGTAAACGCCGTTTCTCGCTCCACCTTGCTATTTCCAGCATCTCGGCTCGTAGTTCAGAGATACAGCGCAGAAACAGGCCCTTTCGGACCACCTGGTCCGCGCCGACCAGTGTCCCCCCCCCCACATTAACACTATCCTACACACACTAGGGACAATTTTTACATTTACCAAGCCAATTAACCTACATACCTGTACGCCTTTGGAGTGTGGGAGGAAACCGAAGATCTCGGAGAAATCCCACACGGTTACCAGGGGAACCTACAAACTCCGTACGGACAGCACCCGTAGTCGGAATCGAACCCGGGTCTCCGGCGCTGCATTCGCTGTAAAGCAGCAACTCTACCACTGTGCCGCCAGAAGCTCTGGAGAACTTCCAAAAGATCTGCTCCTCTACTGAATCCCTTGGGCAGCGCAGTGGAGAAACACAACCTGAAAGTCACGACCTAAACTTTACCTGTGAGTTCAAGGCCTCAGGGTGTTCTGAAACTTCCAGGAAGTTATGCCTGCAGTTTTGTTTAGAACTGTGGGCAAAGTAAGGTAGAAACAGGGACCTGCAGATGCTGTTTACAAAAAAAGGACACAAAGTGCTGGAGTAACACAGCAGGTCAGGCGGCATCCCGGGAGAACATGGATAGGTGACGTTTCAGGTGGGGACTCTTCTAAAGGCTCTTTCCCTGCAACCGCAGCAGATGTGACATCTGTCCCTATACCTCCCTCCTCACATCCATCAAGCGATCCCAGCAGACCTTCCTGGTAAGACAGAGGTTCACAAAAATGGAGGGATGTATTCTTCAATGTATACTGTTTTCGGTGTTCCCGATATGGCCTCCTTTGCGAGCGAGACCAAGTGTAGACACGGTGCCTTTTTCATCAAACGCTAGTGCTAGATCTGCCAAGGCCTGCTGGATCTCCTGGTTGCTAACCATTTTTACCTCTTCTAATTCCCGTCATTACCTTCCTGCCCTGGGTCTCCTCCACTGTCAGAGTGAGGCCACATACAAACTGGAGGAACAGCACCTCTTATTCCCCTTGGATAGCCTACTACCAAACAGTATGAACAGTATTGGAACTTCCAATTTTAGGTAACCAGATTTCAAACAATTTTTTCCTTCCTTCCCTCTCTTCCCTGTGCCCCACTTGGATTCACACCCATATCTGCCCCATCCCTTCCCTTTTCACCAAAATTTCTTTCTCCGGCTTCAAATTTGCTTAAAGCTTCTATCCGTGTCGCACACTTTTTATCTTTTCATCTCTGGTCTATGTCCAACCATTTGCCTATCAACCCCACCCCCCCTCACCAATATCCACCTATCACTCACCATGCTTTGTCCTGCCCCCACCTCTCTTCCAACTTTCTTCCTGCCCCCCCACCCCCTCACCAATATCCACCTATCACTCGCCATGCTTTGTCCTGCCCCCACCTCGCTTTCAGCTTTCTTCCTCCCCCTCACCAATATCCACCTATCACTCACCATGCTCTGTCCTAACCCCACCTCTCTTCCAGCTTTCTTCCTCCCCCTCACCAATATCCACCTATCACTCACCATGCTCTGTCCTGCCCCCACCTCTCTTCCAGCTTTCTTCCTGCCCCACCACCATAATCAGTCTGAAGAAGGGTCTTGACCCGAAATGTCTCCTATCCATGTTGACAAGAGATGCTACTTGACCAGTTGAGTTACTGTAGCACTTTGTGCCCTTTTATTATTTTATTGATCTTTGTTGCCACCAAGACTCTGGGGGATAAATCGCCTTCTTCTCTTCCATATAATGCTATGGTGTATGAGAGAACATATACGTCCTTTTGACTAGTGAAGCAGATGATCAGTTTCATTTTCACCATTGATGCATGTTAACAAAGATATGCTTTGTAAATATAGAAATACCACTTCAGTATGTGATTTGCACTGTGAGATTAAATTGAATTAGAAGTGGCCAAAGTATTTACATTGCAATTCAGTAAGTGATTTAGTTATCATTTAAAAAGCCTTCTATCAGCTGCTGAATAGTTGATCAAACAGGTAGGATCATTTGCAAATAGGTGGAACAGGAGCAAGAAAGATAGTAAAAAAAAAACAACACACAGGTCCTTGAACAATCTGCCCCACTGTACTACAGCGCTCTATAATATATAAAGGTTCGTGCGGAACCTTGAAAAATATCTCGGGAGCCACCCATCATCATCTTTCATCATCGCACAGCCTTCGGTCAAGTGAGGTTCAGAATTTCAGACCCGGTACAACACTCCTGGTCTACACAGTAACAATGATCATTGAAGAACTGCAGGTTCAGGTTTACACAGACTGATACAAAGTGCCAGAGTAACGTAGCAGGTCAGGCATCATTTCTGGAGAACGTAGACAGGTGATGTTTCGGATCGGGACCATTTTTCAGTCTGAGGCGGCACAGTGGTGCAGCGGTAGAGTTGCTGCCTTACAGCGTCAGAGACCCGGGTTCGAACCTGATTATGGGTGCTGTCTGTACAGATTTTGTACATTCTCCCTGTGACCACGTGGGGGGTTCTCCGGTTCCCTCTCACACTTCAAAGATGTGCAAGTTTGCAGTTAATTGGCATCGGTAAAATTGTCTCAAGTGTGTAGGATAGTGTTTATGTACGGGATGATTGTTGGTTGGCACGGACTCGGTGGGCCGAAGGGCCTGTTTCCGCTCGGCATCTCTGAAATCTAAAGAAGCAACAACAATTCCTTTTTAACAACTTTTCCCATTGCATCAATGGGCATTGGTTAATAAAAAACATTGTTTTCAACAATTGTAATGTATTTGGGAGCACCTCAAATTATATTGGGTTTGCTGAAGGGTCTGACTACAGTAAGAATTTAAGGACAACAGGAGCTCAGAACATTCTATTTGACATTATAAAGTCATGTGTAATAGACACTCTATTTGACATTATAAAGTCATAGAGTAATAGAGCATTGAAACAGGCCCTTCAGCCCAACTTGCCCACACCGACCAACATGTCCCCTCTACACTGTCCCATCCCACCTGCCTGCAACTGGCCTATATATCTCTCTAAACCCGTCCTATCCATGTACCTGTCTAATTGTTTCTTAAACACTGCAATAGTCCCTGCCTCAACTACCTCCTCTGGCAGTTTGTTCCATACACCCACAACCCTTTGTGTTAAAAAGTTACCCCTCAGATTTCTATTAAATCTTTCCCCCTTGACCTTAAACCTATGTCCTCTGGTTCTCGATTCCCCTACTCTGGGTAAGAGACTCTGTGCGTCTCCCTCTATTCCTCTCATGATTTTTATAAACCTCAAAAAGATCACCCCTCATCCTCCTGCGCTCCAAGAAATAGAGGTCCCAGCTTGCTCAACCTCTCCCAAGAGCTCAGACCCTTGAGTCCTGGCAACATCCTCATCAATCTTCTCTGTAGCCTTTCCAACATGACAACATCTTTCCTATAACATGGTGCCCGGAACTGAACACAATACTCTAAATGCGGCCTCACCAGCGTCTTGTATAACTGCAACATGTCCTCCCAACTTCTATACTCAAGAGCAAACAGTCATGGAATATGTGATATGCCAGTATATTCTATGCTCAAATATGTTATTTACATTGACTTAACATGGATAATGCGTTCAGTTAATGAAGAAATGATGAATCTGGCCTTTCTCTTTCCATGAGCACAGTGATCTCGCTCAAAGAATCCTGCACTCAATAGAAATTCAATGGAGTTGGTGACTTGGTGCAGGGTGATTTGGACAGGTTGTGTGAGTGGGCAGATGCATGGCAGATGCAGTTTAATGTGGATAAATGTGAGGTTATCCACTTTGGTGGTAAGAACAGGAAGGCAGATTATTATCTGAATGGTGTCAAGTTAGGAAATGGGGAAGTACAAAGAGATCTGGGTGTCCTTGTTCATCAGTCACTTAAAGTAAGCATGCAGGTACAGCAGGCAGTGAAGAAAGCTAATGGCATGTTGGCCTTTATGACAAGAGGAGTTGAGTATAGGAGCAAAGAGGTCCTTCTGCCGTTGTACAGGGCCCTAGTGAGACCACTCCTGGAGTACTGTGTGCAGTTTTGGTCTCCAAATTTGAGGACGGACATTCTTGCTATTGAGGGCGTGCAGCGTAGGTTCACTAGGTTAATTCCTGGAATGGCGGGCCTGTCATATGTTGAAAGACTGGAGCTTGTATACACTGGAATTTAGAAGGATGCGAGGGGATCTTATTGAAATATATAAGATTATTAAGGGATTGGACACACTAGAGGCAGGAAACAGGAAACTTTGGCCCCTGGTTCTGGACTCCCCCAACATTGTTCCCAATGTTGGGGGAGTTCAGAACCAGGGGCCACAGTTTAAGAATAAGGGGTAGGCCATTTAGAACAGAAATGAGGAAAAACTTTTGCACTCAGAGAGTTGTAAATCTGTGGAATTCACTGCCTCAGAAGGCAGTGGAGGCCAATTTTCTGGATGCTTTCAAGAGAGAGTTAGATAGAGCTCTTAATGATAGCGGAGTCAGGGGGTATGGGGAGAGGGCAGGAACAGGGTACTGATTGTGAATAATCAGCCATGATCACATTGAATGGCGGTGAATGTGGTGGCTCGAAGGGCTGAATGGCCTGCTGCTGCACCTATTGTCTATTGAGATATCTTTGAAGCAGGCATTTTCTCTGAGGGTAGATACAAAAAGCTGGAGTAACTCAGCGGGACAGGCAGCATCTCTGGAGAGAAGGAATGGGTGACGTTACTCCAGCCTTTTTGTGTCTATCTTCGGTTTAAACCAGCAGCTGCAGTTCCTTCCTGCGCATTTTCTCTGAGGGGTCATGCAGAGTTATGAATTTCATGAAGCACAAATTCAATGTTGGGTCAAGAGCTTTGACATTAAATTTGACCCCAGGCTAAAGGGATTGTATCCCATTTATTGCTTCTTCTGGCATTTTGTTCCAGATACAGACTATAAATTGCATTCAAATATAAAATAATTTAAAATTATAATACAAACTAGACCAAGTGGACCCGTTGGGCCCAAACCTTTCCTGCATTGATGCCTCCCCCTCCCCCTCCCCCCTGCCCCCTGCCCCCTCCCCCCCTTCCCCCCCTCCCTCCCCCCTCCCTGACTGACATATGATGAAAGAATGGATCGACTTGGCTTATATTCACAGGAATTTAGAAGGTTGAGAAGGTCCAGAACCAGGGGTCACAGTTTAAGATTAAGGGGTAGGCCATTTAGGACTAAGATGAGGAAAAACCTTTTCACCCAGAGAGTTGTGAATCTGTGGAATTCTCTGCCACAGAAGGCAGTGGAGGCCAATTCACTGGATGTATTCAAGAGAGAGTTGGATAACAAAATCAAGGGACATGGGGAACATGTCCCTTGATTTTGTTATCCAACTCTCTCTTGAATACATCCAGTGAATTGGGGAATAAGCAGGAATGGGATACTGATTCTGGATGATCAGCCATGATCATATTGAATGGCGGTGCTGGCTCGAAGAGCCAGACGGCCTACTCCTGCACCTATTTTCTATGTTTCTAGAAGTCGTGTGTATCAATCTGTCGATGTTCTTTGGAGACACAAGAAACTGCAGATGGTGGAATCTTGTGCTGAACGGCAAGTGCTGTTGAAAGTCAGCGGATCAGGCAGCTACTGGGAGGGAATGGACAGGCACCATTTTGGGTTGGGACCCTATGTTCTTTGATATAGAATATTGAATATGGAAAGATGCAGCACAGGGAGAGGTCCTTCGGCCCACAATGTCTGTGCTGAACATGATGCAAGATAAACTAATCTCAGCCACCTGCACATGTTCCATATCCCTCCATTCCCTGCAATTCCGTGTGCCTATCTAAAAGCCTTTTAAATGGCACGATCTAATCTGTGATATGTTCTTTGATGTTCATTGCCTGTGACTTCCTTATTGCTCATATCCTCTCCCCATTCTGCATGATATGTCAAGGATATGGCAGAATACTCTCTGCTCGCTTGGTTGACTGTATCTTATGCAACAATGAAGAAATACACTTTCATTTGGTGCAAAACATCTGACTTTAGACTTCTAGACCAGAGATACAGTGCGGAAACAGGCCCCTCTACCCACAAAGATGCATCTTCTAAAGTATTTCGTTGGGATGCATCACAGCACAGCTCTATCCAAGACCGTAAGAATTTGCAGAGCAATTAGTGAGCATTCTCTTGCACTGCTTTGAAATCACTGACAGATCCACTTAAGATTCACAAAAAGTTAAAAAAATATTGCAGACGCTATAAATTTGCAATTAAAATAGAAAATGATTGAAATGTGCCTTAGGTACAATGGCTTGTAGGGGAGTGAAACACAGCATTGTACACTTTAGATTGTGCCAGGATTTACACAGACGTAAACGACCAATAATTAATTATGGGTAGCTTTTCAGCTTTCCTCTCCCCCTCTACAATCAGTCTGAAGTAGGGTCCTGACCCAAAACATCACCAATCCATGTTCTCCAGAGACGCTGCCTGACCCGCTGAGTTATTCCAGCACTTTGTGTCCTTTTGTGTATTTACCAGCATCTACAATTCTTTGTTTCTTCTACGTATAATGATAATAATGATGGAGCGGCACGGTGGCACAGCTGTAGAGTTGCTGCCTGCAGTGCCAGAGACCCGGGTTCGATCCTGACTACAGGTGCTGTCTGCCTGGAGTTTATACGTTCTCCCCATGACCGCTTGGGATTTGTCCAATATCTTCAGTTTCCTCCCACATTCCAAAGATGTACAGGTTTTGTAGAAACTGATGGCTTCACTTTCCCATTTTGATTTTAAAATAAACTTTTAATTCACGGGGCAAAGGGAACTGAGTTTTCGGTGGTACACTCTACCACCATATTGAAAAAAGGCTCAGAATGCTGGAGTACCTCAGCGGGTCAGGAAGCATCCCTGAGAAAAGGAATAGGTGACGTTTCGGGTCGAGATCCTTCTTCTCGACCCAAAACGTCACCGATTCCTTTTCTCCAAACGCTGAGTTAATCATTTTGTGTCTATCTTCTGTGCAACCCAACATCTGCAGTTCCTTTCTACACCAGCAAAATGCGGTTGGCTGTTTAATAATACGTCTTCAGGAACCACAATTACAAAAATATCAAGCAGATGTTACAGTCACGAGTTTGCAGCAGTGGTTGAGAGATCTTTTCTAAACAAACTTTACTGACGGCAATATTTTACAAAATCACAAGTTATTTTGGGTAAAGAGTGGTGTTCCATTTGATCTCACCCTTTCACTTGACTAGTTTCCTCATTTCTATTTTAGCAGTTTTAAATAATACCCAATTATGGTTCTTGCAGATGAAGCAACTGCGCTTAATCTTAAACATAAATCCCACTTACCCACTGAACTTGCATCCTTCTGCCATTGTGGATCTTTAGACTTCACTTTAGACTTGAATACTTTGGAGAATCAGTATGGAAACAAGCCCTTTGGCCCACCGAGTCTGCACCGACCAGTGACCACATGTACACTGACACTATCCGACACACTCGTGACTATTTTACAATTTTACCAAAGCCAATTAACCTACGAAGCTGTACGTCTTTGGAATGTGGGAATAAACCAGAGCACCCGGAAAAACCAGCATCTGTGGAGGGAAATGGGCAGTCGATGTATCGCGTCACATCCGTTCACATGGGCTCTCCTGACCCAAAATGTCAACTGTCGATTTGGCTCCATGAGAATTAAGAGTCCAGAATCAAGAATGTTTCATTGTTTTATGCACCAGGAACTGAACAGTACAATTTTTAGTTTAGTTTAGAGATATAGCGCGGAAACAGGCCCCATGGCCCACTGATTCCGCATTCAGGGGCAATCCCCGCACACTAACGCTATCCTACACACACTAGGGACAATTTACAATTAAGCCAAGCCAATTAACCTACAAACCTGTACATCTTTGGATTGTGGGAGGAAACCAGAGATCCCTGAGAAAACCCATGCAGGAAAAGGGGAGAATGTATAACCTCCGCACAGACACGCACCTGTAGTCAGGTTTGAACTCGGGTCCCTGGCGAAGTAAGGCAGCAACTCTACCGTTGCGCCACTGTACCGCCAATTGTTGCTAGCGATTGGGCGTTGACTACTGATGCATTACAGCATGGTTTGGGAACAGCTCCATCCAAGACCACAAGAAATTGCAGTGAGCTGTGGACTTAGCCCAGAACATCACGCAAACCAATTTCCCTTCTATTGGCTCTATCTACATGCTGCCTCGGCAAGGCCACCAGCATAATCATAGACCAGTCACACCCCGGTCACTTCCTCTTCTCCCCTCTCCCATCAGGCAAGAGGTACATAAGTGTGAAAATGCATACTCCAGATTCAGGGACAGTTTCTTCCCAGTTGTTATCAGGCAACTGAACCATCTTCTCACCAACTAGAGAACAGTTCTGACCTCCCCTCAACCTCATTAGAGACCTTTGAATGATCTTCAATAAGACTTTACTGGACTTTATCTTGCACCAAAGGTTATTCCTTTTCTCCTGTATCTCCACACTGTAGACAGCTTGATCGTAACGTCTGTTAGCTGACTGGATAGCCTGCCACGTAAATGCTTTTCACTCAGTATCTCAGTACACGTAACAATAATAATAATAAACTGGAAACTATTCATTTCCCTCCACAAATACTGCCCGACCCGCTGCTTCCTTTCAAGTGTTTCTTGCTGTTTATTTTAACTATTTGATCATATTTTTTGAGAAATTATTTATTTCTTCTTCAAGAAACACTTGCTCCCACTCCAGCTTTGTGGGTTCTGATGAAACCAATTTGGGAACTGCCTTCTCCTTCTTGATTAGTACGGATGTCAGGGGTTATGAGGAGAAGGCAGGAGAATGGTACCGGGGGAAAGATAGATCAGTCATGATTGAATGGTGGAGTAGACTTCATGGGCCGAATGGCTTAATTCTCCTCCTATCACTTATAAACTTCCACAGATGGATCATGAAGTGCTTGACGCGATGGGTGGGTGGGTAGTTTCTGAAGTGGTATGCTCCTTCTGTTGGTTGTGCTGGGCTTTGTGTGCTACCATTCCCTGGTCTTGGAGTCCTCAATACAATCCTGAATATGTTTTTCCATTATGGGAAGGTCGAGGGGATACATACTGTCCCACAGCATGCAAATGGGCCCTTCAATCAACTTGCCCATGGCAACCAGGATGCCCTATCTACCCCAGTCCCACCCGCCCGCGTTTAGCCTATATCCTTCGAAACCTTCCCTATCCATGTGTCTGTCCAACTGTCTTTTAAACATTGTAAACAAACCTGCCTTAACTAACCCCTTTGGCAGCTCGTTCCATACACCCACAGTGGCGCAGTGGTACAGTTGCCCACCTCACACCCACATGGTCACAGGGAGAACGTACAAAGCCAATACAGACAGCACCCGTAGGCAGGATCGAAAACCCGGGTGTCTGGCCCAGTAAGGAAGCAGCTCTACCCGCTGCGCCACCATGCCACCCTTTTTCCTCTGCTTTGAAATGAAAAGCAACAAGATGGTATCTCTTTAAAATTCACTATAAGGATAAATGAACCCAATGTCATTTGGCTCCCGCCCCCCGCATTGAGGATATAATTACACTGAGTCATCTCCCTTGAGCAGACCAATCATTTACATGACCATCACCAGACTCCCAAAACAAACAGTCTATTCAGAAATCCTGCATTAGAAGAGATGACCAAATGTTCAAAGAAAAAAATTCAAAGATGCACACAAAATACCCTTGAATGAAATGTAACATCCCCACCGGTTCCTGGGAATCCCTAGCCCATCACTGCCTGCAATGGGGAAACAATGTTCAAAATGGTACTATAATCGCAGTAACCCGGAGAATTTAGATTTTAGACTTTTTATTTTTTATTTTTTAGATTTTAGAGATACAGCGCGGAAACAGGCCCTTCGGCCCACCGAGTCCGCGCCGCCCAGCGATCCCCGCACATTAACACTATCCTACACACACTAAGGACAATTTTTACATTTACCCAGTCAATTAACCTACATACCTGCACGTCTTTGGAGTGTGGGAGGAAACTGAAGATCTCGGAGAAAACCCACGCAGGTCACGGGGAGAACGTACAAACTCCGTACAGACGGCGCCCGTAGTCAGGATCAAACCTGAGTCTCCGGCGCTGCGTTCGCTGTAAGGCAGCAACTCTACCGCTGCGCCACCATGCCACCATGTTGGTCATGTAAATTTAGAGTTTAGAGATAGCATGCAAAGAGGCTCTTCTGCCCACCAAGTCCACACCAACCATTGATCATCCGTTTCACACCAGTTCTATGTTATCCCACTTTCCCATCCACTCCCAACACACAGGCAGCAATTTACAGCGGCCAAACGCGCGTGTCTTTGGGATGTGGGAGGAAACTGGAGCACCTGCAGTACACCCATGTGGTCACAGGGAGAACATGCAAACCCCACACAGAATGTACTTGAGGTCAGGATTGAACCCGGGTCTCTGGCACCTTTGTGCCAAATACCACATCGCTTCAGAAACTATGCATCTGGCCATCATATCAAGCATCCCCTGACCCACCTGTGGTCACATATGTAAGTTCCCATGTTGGCTTCAACAGCTGGTTGATCTGCTGCCTTGTAACTCCAGTGCCCCAGGTTTGACCATCATCTCTGGTGCTGTCTGTGTGGAGTTTGCACGTGCTCCCTGTGAGTTTCTCCCAGATGCTCATTGTTTCCTTTCACTATCCCAAAGATGTGCCCATAATGTTGATGGGTGCTGGGAGAATATGGGTGCAGTTGAGAAGAAAAAACGGAGCAATGGGAATATTTCTGAGAGCTGGAAAAGACTTGACGGACGAAAACTGTTTTCTTCTATGTTCTGAGAAATATGAAATATGTTTCACTCTCATCCCAAATCCCTCCCTCATGGGGCTCTTTGCCTTTTGCCATTCCACTTTTACCTTCTCTGTCTTTTCTTCCTTTCATCGCTATCCCCCTTTGCCGTCTCCTTGCTCAAGTTCCTCGCCACTGCCATTGTAGATTAAACCCTTCCAGAGAGCACCAGCAAACACCATCCACAACCAAGGATGTTGGTCCCCGTCCTCTCTCCCCACTGGTCAGAGATGGTTGGCAGATGAGTCAAGGGCAGCATTATGGATACTGAAGCAGTTGATGGGTGAAGGTATTTGTGGATTCTTTCGTTGACATTGACCATGTGTGAGTCATGTTGGAGCCCTAGTGCAGATCCTACAGGCTGTGCCTTTGGCAGTAACAGTTGCTTCCTCCTCTCTCTGATTTACAGTGGGCTGGAACTTCATTCTAGTTTCCGAGGGGGCAGGACCTCTCTCCTCTTCATTGATCAAAGTCTCCAGCGTTGCTTTGGAATATCCTGGTGCACATTCTCAATATGCCTTCTCTTTCACCAAACTGAGAAATGCTGGCTCCACTCACCTTCCCGCCGAGACCTGCAGGTATGCTTTCATTCAGCACAAGCTTGCTTGAACTGACGCAGATGCTGGTTAACAAAATAGAAAGACACAAAGCGCTGGAGTAACTCAGCGGGTCAGGCAGCATCCTTGGAGAACTTGTATAGATGACCCTTTGGGTAGTAACCCTTCCTCAGACTTGTTCTGGGAGAGTGACACAGCTGTAGAGTTGCTGTCTTGCAGTGCCAGGGAACCAGTTTTGATCCTGACTGCAGGTGCTGTCTGTACGAAATCGGTACATTCTCCTTGTGACCACCTGGGTTTCCTCCGGGTGCTCCGGTTTCTTCCCACATTCTGAAGATGTACAGGTTTGTAGGTTTAATTGACTTTGGTGAAATTGTAAACTGTCCTTAGTGTGTGTGAACGTGTTAGTGTATGGGGTGATCACTGCTCTGCACGGACTCGGTGGGCTGAAGGGCCTGCTTCCGCGCTGTATCTTTAAAGTCTAAATTTTAAAACGTTGTGATCCAAAACATCATCGATCCATGTTCCTCCATTGATGCTGCCTGACCTGCCAAGTTACCCCAGCACTTCGTGTCTTCATTTTGCTTGAACTGATGCCTGCCACTTAAGAAACTTGGGGCCTGTATTAATCCACTACGTCAATCAATAGAACAGGTAGCATTCCCTCAACGCTGGAATCATTTCGGGAGCGGGAAGGGTGAATTCTGTGTACGACACACGGTCAGGTCTAACGACTGTGAAGCAATCAATCATACATCTTAATTCCAGCACATTTCCCAGTATGGTCCAATGTAGCTATCATTATCTTGCTGGGTCTCGATCCGAAACGTCACTCATTCCTTCTCTCCAGAGTAGCTGCCTGTCCCGCTGAGTTACTCCAGCATTTTGTATCTATCTTTGTCTCGATTGTTTTGTTGGTCTATTTTTTTAAAAAATTACCTTGTTATTTAATGCTGAAAACTTCTTGGTTATAAAATGCAGCAGCTGTGATTGAAATCACCTGATCCTAGCCAATTGATGGCACCTCCCTATATAAAGAGTCACTGAAGGTTGGGCCTGGATGATTGTGTTAGGCAGCATGTGATTGCGTGAATACTGCCAAGTGTCAGAGAAACATTTCATGGAGATTAGAAGCCAATGTCAACCAGGAGAACCATACCGCTTACTCTTCTAAAGTTAGGTGCTGGGTTTATGTTTAAATGTCTCCTTTATAGGAACCGTGGGGGCATTTCAGAGTTCCCCGCAGTATGCAAAATAGAGCTAGTATGCACGGGTGATCGGTGGTCAGCAGGAACTCAGTGGGCTGAAGGGCCTGTTTCCATGCTGCATTGCTAAGCTCTATAATAGTAGCAAATTTCTGAAAAGGTTTTGTGCAGTAATGTGGAAACCACACAAATCCAGCAGCATATGCGAAATGTCCTCTGGATAACAGGAACACATACATCAGGCAGCGTTTCATTGCCTGCAGCTTGGCAGAGATCTCCAAGCACCAGGACCTGCACCTTCCTTTGCAACTGTAGCCTTGACTTCCTCCTCGGCAAACCTCAATCAGCCTGCGTCTGCTCCAAAGTGCCCCCTCACTGACCTTCAACGTTGGTGCACCTCAAGGCTGCCCGCGTGGTCCCCTGCTCTACCCTCTTTACACCCAGAAACGCGTGGCTAAGCCCGCTTCTGATGCCATCTATCAATTCACCGATCTCGCCTCCGTGTTTGGCCAAACCCCTGGCGGTGATGAGTCAGCATACAGGAGAGAGAGAGAGAGAGACAGAACACCTGGTTGACTGCTGCCTCAACAACACCAACTTCTCGCTCACAAGACCGGTTTTTCATCGGTGGGTCGGTGGTGGAGAGACTTAGATTCCAGGACATGAATGACCTGCCCTGGGCCCAGGACGCAGATACCATCATGAAGGTGTTCCATCACCTCCACTGTCTTAGAAGTTTAAAGAGATGCAGTATGTATCTGAATACACTAACAAACTTTGATAGATGAACTGTGGAAGGGATCCTGACTGCTTGACCCATTCCTTCTCTCCAGAGATGCTGCCTACCCCGCTGAGTTACTCAAGCTTTTTGTGTCTATCTTGCTTGCATCATAGCCTGGTACGGTAATTCCAATGCACAGGAACGCAAAAGGCGACAGAGAGTGGTGGAACTAGCACAGCACTCCCCTCCATCGAAAGTACATGCACTAATGTCCTGTTTTTAAAAAAAAGTCAGTCGTTTTATGTGCAATTTATTTTTGTTCGTTTGGTTTATTTTCATTTATTGTGCCACCTGCATCAAGGCACAGTGGGAAACATTTCTTGTGTGCTAAGCAATGAGCGGAAAGACAACACACGATTACAGTCGTTGCGTTCACGATGTACAGGTACATGATAAAGGGAATAACTATGAATAACGTCTAGCGCAAGATAAAGTCCGGTAAAGCCTGATTAAAGATAGTTCGAGGGTTTGTCTTGAGCCAACATGCATGTGATGCTGCTGCCACCAAGACCTTTCCCTGTACCTGTACCCCACCACGCTCATACATATGACAATAGACTTGAACTTGAAGTGACATACAAGGTCAGGGTGCTGACTGTCGTTCTTTCAACACCTGAAACATTGAACAGTTGTTGCGTCCTCCTCCTCTAAATGCTGGCAAACCTGCTCTGCAGCATCCCCGTTTACCATCATATCTCCACTTCTGCAGCCTTCCACCTGCGAGCGGTTTGAGCCGTTTCCATTGGAAGTTTGCCAAATAACTGTCTGCCTCTGTGAGGTTTGTTGCATCTGTTATCGCACCCACGACGATAATATTTGGGAGATACACAGTTACTGAACATCGATTGCCACGTTAGGCATTCACCTGAAGCGCTTTTAACCACCCTGCATCTGTCATCCTATTTAGACAATAGACAATAGACAATAGACAATAGGTGCAGGAGTAGGCCATTCAGCCCTTCGAGCCAGCACCGCCATTCAATGCGATCATGGCTGATCACTCTCAATCAGTACCCCGTTCCTGCCTTCTCCCCATACCCCCTCACTCCACTATCCTTAAGAGCTCTATCCAGCTCTCTCTTGAAAGCATCCAACGAACTGGCCTCCACTGCCTTCTGAGGCACCTTCACCACTCTCTGACTGAAAAAGTTCTTCCTCATCTCCGTTCTAATTTACGGTCCTCGTGATCATCCAAGTCCCTTGTGAAGTGCTGATCTGAATCCACATTGCTCTGATTCTAAGGTTCTGTCCATTGCAGGCACACATCGTTGAATGGGCATGCAGCAGGCAATGAAAGCCAGAGAGATCTGAGAACTTTCACTTTATTCATTTGGTGTCACTGGGAGCTCTGAAGTGAATCTTGGAGAAAACAGCAGACAGAACATTAACTTGAGAAATCCATTTTCTTGGTAAGTTTGTGTCACTCTGACTTTAGATTTAGAAATAAACCTTGCGCATTGTGATTCTTTCACCTTTCTGTTTTCCCGGTGGAACTGTGGTGGGATTTTTGGGGAACTGTATATTAACCCTCTGGCTTAGAGGTAATGCAAACTATTTGATAACGGTAGGCACAAAATGCTGGAGTAAATCAGCGGGACAGGCAGCATCTCTGGCGAGAAGGAATGGGTGACATTTCGGGTGGAGTCCCTTTTCATCAGACTTAAGAGATTTCAGAACCATTGTGGGACCGCACGGGAGTTGGTGAATCACTCTGCACCTGCCCAGCAATAGACAGGAGAAGCAACACACTAACAAACCTCCCGCCCGTAAACGAGGTGATATAGCAGAAGAAGCCAAACCGAGAGGCGGTTTTCAATGGGAAACGGTCTCTTCATCGAGATCCTGGAATGACGTTGCACAGAAAGAGGTCATGTGTGTCACTTTTTTTTTGCTTCCAAGGACTTTATTCAATAATTGCATATTACAGTGTAACAGAAGGTACAAAAAAGTTCAAAAGTCACATTGCATCAGGCAATCACCATAATACAACAGTGACTTCTGTATCTACAATACACTCGACCACCCACGGCGACCAGCGATCACGGAAGGCATCTAGAGTCCCCGTGGATACCGCGTGTTCCCTCTGTAGGGACACGCGAGCACGGACGTAGGCCCGGAAGAGGGGCAGGCAGCCGGCTGTGGTGTGACCAGTGACTACCCGCTGCCTGGACCCGCGAATGGCCATCTTGGCCAGGCCCAGGAGCAGACCGACAGGTAGATCCCACACTCCCGACCGGCCCTCCCCACTCCCTGCCTTGTGCCCAAATACCAGAATCGTGGGGCTAAAATGCAACCAAAACTTGAGGAGCAGCCCCTTCAGAAACTCGTACAGGGGCTGCAACCTCTCACACTCCTCGTACACGTGGAACACGGTCTCTTCCTCGCCGCAGAAGTTACAGGCGGCTGGCGAGTCCGGGAACCGACTTAAATATCTGTTACACACCACAGCTCTGTGCAACACTCTCCACCCCAGGTCCCCGATGTAAAGGGGGAGGACTCCCATATAGAGAGACCTCCACTGGGGACCGCTCCCATCGTCAGGTGGTAACATGGGCTGCCAGAGCGTGTGCGGACGGAAGACGAGGGTGAGGAAGTGTGGAGTGTGCGGTACAGTACGCGTCACGGAACGGCACACTGGGGCATCCCGGAAAGGCGGCTCACGAGCAGTTCCGACGGAGTGGGTAAGCTCGGATGGAACCGTTCCGAGCACGCGCCTCTCCTCGACACCCACCGTGACCGGGTCAGGACTGGCCCCCTCTCAGTTACAACACCCCCCTCCCCCTGAGGAGCAGTGCGCAAGCTGAAGGTGACCAGATTTCTAACTCTTAAGACATCACGGTACTGGCTGAAGGTGGCCAGATTCCTAACTCATCACGGTAGTAGCTGGGCAGATCCCGTGTGGCGGGTCGACTGATGCCCGCCACCGGGAGCCGCGAACCCCCCTCTAGGCAACGGCCCTGGCGGAAAAAATACGTAGCCAGAGCGTACCATCTAGGATGGTGCTCCGCGTACACGTACCTCCGCAGGGTCCTGAGACGGAGAGCCGCCACCTGGGTACGCACGCAAACCAAGGACTGACCGCCCTCCTCTAACGGGAGACTCGGGACCGCTGCGGAAACCCAGTGCTTCTTATCTCCCCAGAAGAAACTCACCAACCTCCTGTATCGTGGTAGCAAAGGTAGAGGGCGGGTCAAGAGTGGCCGGCCGGTACCACAACATGGAGGCCACCAGCTGGTTTATGACCAGCACTCTACCTTGAAAGGAAAGCACTCTGAGTAAGCCTGACCAGCGTCCCAGCCGGGCGACGACCTTCGTCTCCAGCTCCTGTCAGTTCGCCGGCCAAGCATCCTCAGTGGGACTCAGGTAGACCCCTAGGTAGAGGAGGTGCGTGGTGCTCCACACATAAAATGTCATCTCCTCTGGCAGGGAGTTCACCTGCCACTGGCCCACTAAAGGTCCGTAACACTTACTCCAGTTGATCCTGGCGGATGATGCAGCCGAGAAAACCTGCTGGCATTCACGCATCCTCTGCAGGTCAACAGGGTCAGTGAATATAAGGAGTACATCGTCGACGTAGGCCGAGAGAACCACCTCCACCCCCAATCCTGGCAATGTCAGGCCTGTCAACCGTCTCCGAAAAAGACACAAGAACGGCTCCACACAGACCACGTACAACTGACCAGACATGGGACACCCCTGCGTTCCCCCCTCCCAAAGTGAATGGGTGCCAACAACGAACCGTTCACCTTTACGAGACACTCCGCTGCGGTGTACAAAAGCCGGACCCGGGCCACAAAATGCGGCCAAATCCAAACGCCCTCAGTGTCCCGAAAAGGTAGTCATGATCTACCCTGTCAAAAGCCTTCTCCTGATCGAGGGACAGAAAAGCAACTGACTGACCAGTCCCCTGAGACAAATGGATCAGGCCCCTTACCAGGTGGATGTTATTTTGGATGGACCGGCCAGGGACTGTGTAGGACTGGTCCGGGTGGATCAGTTGGGACAGCACGGAGCCCAGGCGATTGGCCATTGCCCGTGCAAAAACACTTTACACTCTGTGCTGAGAGAGAGACCGGGCGCCAGTTCTTCAACAGGCGGAGTTCACCGGGCTTGGGCAGCAGGACAAAGACTGCGCCACAAGAGGGGCATCTCCCCAGTCGCCAGGCTCTCCCCCAGGACCTTCATCTAGTCACCCTCCAGGACGTCCCAGAAGGCTCTAACTAACTCCACGGTCAGCCCATCCAGCCCTGGGGACTTGTCTCTCCTGAACTGGTGCACGGCACCAGTCAACTCCTCCAATGATATTGGGTCATCAAGGAGTTCAAACACCTCTCTATCTGTGGTCGGTAGCCCCTCCCACAGGACCCTCTGAGCCTCTCCGCTCAAACCATCCGCAGAGTCCCGTAAATGGACCGAACTAAAGCACTAATCTTGTCTGGATCATTGACTGAGGAGCAATCGGCCGCGAGCAGCGCCCCGCCCTTTCTCCGGAGAGAAAAAGAAAGGTGAAGCTCGGTCCAGATCGCGCAGCATCTGGACTCGCGACGTCACGTAAGCACCTCGGGACCGCTCAAGCTGCAGGTCCCTCAGCGCTTCCTTCCTCTCCTGATAAACTCCCCACTCACTGGAGTCCCCACCGATCCGACCCAAGCGACACTCTGCGTCGAATAACTCTCTCTCTCTCTCTCTCGAGTCGCTCGACCGCCGCGTCCCACCTTCTGGTCGACCCCCACGTGTACTCCTGACAAAAGAGACGGGTGTTAGCCTTTCCCTCATCCCACCACTGCCTGGGAAGGGAAGCCCCTCTGCCTCTCTCTCCACTTCACCCCAAACTGTCTGAATGAACCCTGGACTCGGCAATCCCCCAGCAGCCCGTTATTAAAGTGCCAGTATGCGGACCCTGCCCGTGTGCGCGCTGGGATAAAGTCCACGCACCAGGCTGTGGTCCGAGCACGGCACCGGCCGCATAGAGGCCGCCGAGACATGAGAGACATGTACACGCGAGATGTACACACGATCGATACGGGAACCACCCCCGCTCAAACCCCCACGGGAAAGTGTTGGAATCAGGGTGGAGGTACCGCCACACATCAATCAAATCAAAGGAATCAATCAACTCTCTCAACGTCTTCGCTGGCGCAGGGGCATGCTGAGTACCGGAGCGATCTCTCGCCTCAAGGGTCCAATTGAAATCCCCCCCCCACCAAGGACGACTCACTCCCAATCAATAGTGCTCAGCAGAGCAGTCACCTCCTGAGGTCGGCACACCTGCATCGTGCCAACCCTGGGGGCGTACGCATTCATAAAATGTCACGGCCCGCCATCCAGGCACGCGGCCAGATACAACAAACGGCCCAGCACCAGGTATGTCACTGTGCCCGCGGCAATATTGTCCGAGTAGAGGGGGGGAGGATGTAAAAAATAAATAACGGCAAGAGAATGGTGAGAAGAAATGGTGGGTCTGGGGGGAGGCAATTAAAAACATCTGAGCACTGGTACTGGGTCAAGAGAGACCAGAGTCAATAGTATTTTATTGTCGCATGTACCAAAACGGAACAATGAATTTCTTACTTGCCGGTAGACACAAAATGCTGGAGTAACTCAGCGGGTCAGACGGCATCACCGGAGAGAAGGAATGGGTGACGTTTTGGGTCGAGACCCTTCTTCAGACTGATGTCAGGGGAGCGGGCGGGACAAAGATAGAATGTAGTCGGAGACAGGAAGACTAGAGGGAAAACTGGGAAGAGGGAGGGGATAGAGAGGGAAAGCAGGGACTATCTGAAGCTAGAGAAGTCAATGTTCATACCGCTGGGGTGTAAACTACCCAAGCAAAATGTGAGGTGCTGTTCTTCCAATTTGCGCTGGGCCTCACTCTGACAATGGAGGAGGCCCATGACAGAAAGGTCAGATTGGGAATGGGAGGGGGAGTTGAAGTGCTGAGCCACTGGGAGATCAGGTAGGTTAAGTCCATCTGATATAAAACGAACAGTAATAATGCAAAAACAAATCTATGTAGTTCGGAGCTTATTTGGAGGTTGTAGTGTTTAAAAGCCCAATAGCCATAGGGATGAAGCTTCTCCTGAACCTGGATGTTACAGTTTACAGGCTCCTTTACCTTCTACACCTATACCTACGTCTATATACCTACACCTATGCACGCAGTGTGAATAGAAGCCTCTCCTAAATGTGATGCGCCCGTGCTAAAGCAACAGCGGATCAGGCAACATCTGTGGAGGGAATGGGCAGGCGATGTTTCAGGTTGGGTCCCTTTAGAAACATTGTCTATCCATTCTAGACCGAGATGCAGCCTGACTGCTATGTTACTCCAACACTTTGTGTTTTGCACACTTTTTGCAATTGTTTTGTGTTAAACCAATAGCATTGCACTCAAAAATATTTTACCAAGGTTTTACATTTCTGTTTCTACCCCTTCCACTGCCGTTCCCTTCCAAAATAAAATATTTAAAAAATTAGATTAAAAAAAAAATAAAATACAGCACTTCTTAACTACGGGTGCCGTCTGTACGGAGTTTGTACGTTCTCCCCGTGACCTGCGTGGGTTTTCTCCGAGATCTTCGGTTTCCTCCCACGCTCCAAAGACGTACAGGTACGTAGGTTAATTGGCTGGGCAAATGTAAAAAAATGTCCCTAGTGGGTGTAGGATAGAGTTAGTGTGCGGGGATCGCTGGGTGGCACGGACCCGGTGGGCCGAAGGGCCTGTTTCTGCGCTGTATCTCTAAATCTAAAAAATCTAAACATTCCATCCTGCTTTATTTTTCAATTTTCTGAGAGATATTTTGTTCCAGGCTATGTTAAATACCTTAATTTTATCATAATTTTTTGTTCCGGTATTTCAAACAGAGTGATGAGTGGTTTACAATACATAAACATTTCTATCTGATGTCACTCATTCTAAGTATGCAGGTAAATTTCTAGTCCTAAATAGGGCATCATCTTATTTCCCAGAGAATGTTGGCCGTCCTTGTTAGTCCTTGAGAGTCTTTACATTGTAATCTGTCATCGGTGTCTTTTGTAAGATCAACAAAAGTGCCATGCAGTTACTGCCAGCCAACTATATTCATTGAAGTGTGGAAATCGAAAAACATTCATTGCAAAAAGATTTGTCAATCTAGGCTTTCAGGTCTTGTTTTTTTCACGGTTTGTGTTTTTTTTCTCCATTGAAACAGCGATGGGAACCTACCTTAGAAGCTATATGTCCCCATTGGACTTGCCTTGAGTCTGTGTTCCTAGACTTAACACAAAAATGTGCTGAAAAACTTCAACAGTGGCACAGTGGCGCAGCGGTAGAGCTGCTGCCTTGCAGCGCCAGAGACCCAGGTTCGATCCCTACTAAGGGTGCTGTCTGTATGAAGTTTGTGACCGTGTGGGTTTTCTCCAATGCTCCGGTTTTCTCCCACATTCCAAAGACCTACAAGGTTTGTCGGTTAATTGGCTTTGGTAAAATTGTAAATTGTCCTTTGCGTGTGGGTCATTTTGGTGTTCGGGGTGATCGCTGGTCAGAGCGGACTCCGCGGCCGAAAGGCCAGTTTTTCCGTGCTATATCAATGTTGGGGGAGTCCAGAACCAGGGGCCACGGTCTTACAATAAAGGGGAGGCCATTTGAAACTGAGGTGAGAAGGAACTTTTTCACCCAGAGAGTTGTGAATTTGTGGAATTCTCTGCCACAGAGGGCACTTGAGGCCAAATCACTCGATGAATTTAAGAGAGAGTTAGATAGAGCTCTGGGGGCTAGTGGAATCAAGGGATATGGGGAGAAGTTGGGCACAGGTTACTGATTGTGGATGATCAGCCATGATCACAATGAATGGCGGTGCTGGCTCGAAGAGCCGAATGGCCTCCTCCTGCACCTATTTTCTATGTTTCTATGTATCTCTAAAGTAAAGTTTAAAGTCTAAAGGAGGCTGTCCAAGAATTGATGTGATGTTGAAAATGGACCATGATGCTTGTTATTCCACTACTGCCTCCAAGTTGAGTCAACAAGATGAACCCGGAATGTACAATAGATATTAATGTTGGCATTGCCAAATATCCTGGGGGACTAGATAGGCTTTCACTGGTGAGGTGGTGGGAGTGGAGGTGTGGCCTGACATTATGGGAGGGGCACGCTGGCCGCAGGCAAGGAGAGGTCAGTTTGGCAGAAAGTGTCCCTTCCTTCAATGCAACATGGTGGGGTAAATGCAAGCCCAGCTGTTCCCACAGTTTGGAAAGATGTCTTCTTCTTGGGTAGTCCTTCAGGAATGGAGATGACTTGTGTCCGGTCCACATTTGGGTGGCGCAGTGGTGCGGTGTAGTTGCTTTCTTACAGCGCCAGAGGCCTGGGGTTGATCCTAATTATGGGTGCTGTCTGTACGGAGTTTGTACGTTCTCCCTGTGACTGCGTGTGTTTTCTCTGACTGCTCCGGTTTCCTCCACATTCCAAAGATGCCCAGGTTTGTAAGTAAATTGGCTTCCGTAAATTGCCCCTCGTGTGTAGGATGCGAAACTGTGATAACATAAAACTAGTGCATGGGTAATCGATGATCAGCATGGAGTCGGTGGGCCAAAGGTCCTGTTTCCATGCTGTATCTCAAAAAACTAAAACTATCTGTGGGACACAGATGGCCGATGAGACCCATGTGACCCCAGGTGAGGCAGGACATACATGTTTGACAGGATGGGTGGATATGCAGTTTGGGACGTATGATGCTACTTCCACTGTGTGGTCATAACAAATGTACGAGAGGCTCTCAGTGTCATCCTGCATGCTCTTTTAGTTTGAGTATTCATGGGCCAGGGCCCCTCAGAGGTTGGTCACATCCAAGGATAGGCCACAGGTCTCATTGAGGAGCGTCAAAAGCTTTGTTGAGGTCAAAATGGGCCGTGTACAGCGTTTGGTGGTTTTGCCCGGGTTTCTCTTGGAGAGGTTGCATGGTGAAGATGTCCATTGAATCTGCAGTGTGATTAAGAGAGCTGATCTCTGGAGATCCCTCCAGATGACCTTTCCTGTGGCCAACTGTATGGAGATCCTTCTGTAGTTCACCACAATCGAATGTATGGTATCACAAAATGCTGGAGTAACTCAGCAGGTCAGGCAGCATCTCTGGAGAGAAAGAATGGGTGACGTTTCGGGTCGAGACCCTTCTTCAGACCCGAAACGTCACCCATTCCTTCTCTCCAGAGATGCTGCCTGACCTGCTGAGTTACTCCAGCATTTTGTGATACCTTCGATTTGTACCAGGATCTGTAGTTATTTTCCTACACAATCGAATGTATCTTCATTGTCAAAGATGGTCACAATTATAGCGTGTTGACTTCTCTTCCCAGACATGGATAATTAGGTTGTGAACATGTGACTGAATTTTCTCTCCGTAACAAACTTAGAAGTTTGACAGGAATAGTCATTGCTCCTAACCTGTACGTTTGTTGTGGCATGCGGTGAATGGGCACCTCTATAAAGTTAAACGTCATTATTTTGTATTTTAGCCATGTGAAACCCATGTTTATTCATCATGCCAACCAGCACCTTTTGTCTAGAAGAAAGCACTGCTCATAACACTTTGTTGTCTATTGATTGGTGTAAAGCTGTTTGACTTCTTATCTGTTGAGGTGGAAAGGAGATTGGAATGGAGTCAAAGGCACACAGGCAAACAACAGTCATGGTTGAGGAATCCTTTAACTTGTTCTTTGCAGCAGGAACTGGCTGCCTTCTGTCTTTGATAAGCTCGCCTTTTCATTTTTTTAAAGTTTCAGAGATACAGTGCAGAAACAGGCCCTTCGGCCCATCGAGTCAGCGCCAGCCAGCCGTCCCTGCACACATTTAATACTATCCGCCACACTAGGGATAATCTACCTTTTTTAAAAACTGAAACCAATTAACCCTACAAACCCGTACATGTCTGGATGTGGTAACCGGAGAAAACCTATGCAGGTCATGGGGAGAATGTATGAATTCTGTATGGACAGCACCGTAGTAGTCAGGATCAAACCCAGGTCGCCGGTGCTGTAAGGCAGCAACTCTGTCATTGTGCCACTGTTATGCTCCAAAAGAATAACTATGGCCCCTGAAGTAACTTTTAAATGACTCTGAATAAAAGTCAAACCTAACGGCAAATGTTGTCATGCCTGCTTTGCAATGGGATCCGATGATATCTGGTAATCTAGTTTCAATATTTAATGATGAGTGTGGCCAGGTTAGCATCACTCTCTTTGTGGCAGCCAATATGAAGGGATGATTCCCTGCCAGATAGATTTTGTTAGGAGACGCACTCTGCAGTTTCACCTCTCCAGTCACGAGCAACTGCGATTTGGTTATTTGCTGCTTTCAAGGTAGGACCTCTGCACTTCTGCAAAACTGAGTGCCCGGTTTGGTGAAAAAATTAAATTACCTGCTTTCAGGTACAGTGAGGCAAACCGGAAAAAAAATTCAGAGCAGTGATGGTTCATCTAATGTTTTTAACTGACTTTATAGTTTGTTTGATTGCACTTCCTTTATCTTTCATCAAAAAATAAAACCAATATTGTTTCACCAGGTGCAATGTAATCTGCAATCACATTGTACAGTAACTAGTGTTAAAAGCTTTTACCTATCAAGGGATTGTCATTGGGCCTGCTTCTACACTCCTACTTACACAAACCTTCCACAGAAACTATTCCTTTGACTCCGACATTTTTTTTGTTTCCTTGCTTTCTTTGGCCCATCAGCAGCCATTTCCCCTCTTTCAATCGCTTTGAGACACTTAGAACATAGAACAGTACCACACAGGAACAGACCCTTAACCCACATTGTGTGGGCTAAACATGATACCAAGACCATCACATATCTTCCTGTACATAACCTATATCCCTCCACTCGCTGCAAATCCATGCGCCTATCCAAATGCCTTTCAAATAGCACTAACGTATCTGCTTCAGACACTATATATAAGTATAAGAAAATAACTGCAGATGCTGGTACAAATCGAAGGTATTTATTCACAAAATGCTGGAGTAACTCGGCAGGTCAGGCAGCATCTCAGGAGAGAAGGAATGGGTGACATTTCGGGTCGAGACCCTTCTTCAGACACCATCCCCACAGTGCTTTCCAGGCACTCAACACCCTCTGTGTAAAAAAAAACTTGTCCCACACATCTTCTTTAAACTTTGCTCCCCTCACATTAAACTTGGGTTTAAACCTGTTTTCACTGGAATGAAGGAGACTGAGGCATGACCTTACAGAGATTTGGAAAATTACTAGACCAAGTGGACCCGTTGGGCCCAAACCTCTCCTGCATTGGTGCGGCACCCTCTCTTCCCCCCCTCCCCCCTCCCTTCCCCTTCCCCCTCTCCCTCCCCTCTCCCCCTCCCCCTCCCCCCAACCCATTTCTTCTCTCCAGTGATGCTGCCTGGCCCGCTGAATTACTCCAGCGTTTTGTGTCTACCTTTGATTTAAAACAACATCTGCAGTTCTTTCCTACACAAATAGTTTAATTTATTATTGTCAAGTGTACTGAGGTACAGTGGAAAGCTTTTGTCTGCTCACCATCCAGCCAAAGAAAAGACTATACATGAATGCAATTAAGTTGTCCACGGTGCACAGGTGAATGATAAAGGGTGCAACATTTAGTGCAAACATTGAAGTCCAATAAAGTCTGATTAAAGAAAGTTCAAATGTCTCCAATGAGGTGGATGAGAGGTCAGGACTGCACACGAATCGACGAGAGGACCATTGAGTTGCCTGATAATAGCTGGGTAGAAACTGTTGCTGAATCTGGATGTCTGTATTTTCAAACGTCTGTACCTCCTGCCCGATGGGAGAGGGGAGGTAGTGACCCGGGTGACACTGGTCCTTGATTATGCTGGTGGTCTTACCAAGGCAGCGTGGTGTAGATGGAGTCAATGGAAGAGAGATTGGTCTGCGTGATTGTCTGGGCTATGCTCTCCGCAATTTCTTCTAGACTTGGACGAAACTGTTCCTTCGACGGATTTGGGCCTAATGCAGGCAAATGGGATTAGAACAGATGCACATCTAGGGCGGCATTGACAAGTTGGGTTGAAGGGCCTGCTTCCGTGTTTGATAAGTCTATAAGATGGGGAGTGTGAGGGAGAGATGGACGAGCGGCAGTGGTGTCATGAATGGAGAGATCCCTTAGAAATACTGAAGGCTGAGAGGAGGAGAAAATATTTGATGCAAACTTGTGGTGAAAATTGCAAAGGGTGATCCATTGACTGTAAAGGCTGGAGTGAAATTATCAAACACTTTCACAGTCAAGTGACGGAACGAGTTTGGAAACTTCCTTCCTCGAATGGCAGTCAGTCAATTATTAATTTTAAACCTGAGATTGAGAGATATTTGTTGACCAAGATTTTGGCGGATTTGGAGAACAGATGAAAATATGGAATTGGTAGAGATCAGACAAAGGAAAATAAAGACTTGGAAGATATCAGTGTTTCCATATAGAATTATGAAATGCATCGATAAGATAGACAGTCAGAACCTTATTCCCAGGTGGAAATATCAGTGACTCGAGGGCATAGCTTTAAGGTCCATTGAATTTCCACAAGGTCCAACAAAATTACAGCTTCACAAGAGAGGAGCAAAATTAAAGGTGGTGCGTGGGACAGATTTTTTAACAGAGAGTGGTGGGTGTCTGGTATGTATCGCCAGGGTTGGTGGTGGAGACATATATGTGGCATTTAGGAGACTTTTAGATAAACCCCCTTTTTACTAAAGGGATCAGGGGGTATGGAGAGAAGGCAGGTACAGGCTACTGAGCTGGATGATCAGCCATGATCATATTGAATGGCGGTGCAGGCTCGAAGGGCCGAATGGCCTACTCCTGCACCTATTTTCTATGTTTCTATGTTTCTATGTTTCTATGACTAACAAGAGTGGTCCTGAACTCCTGTCCACCTCACGAGAGACTCTCGGACTATCTTTAATTGGACTTTACTGGACTTTATCTTGCAATAAACGTTAATCCCTTTATCATGCATCTGTGGATGGCTCAATTGTAATCATGTATTGCCTTTCCGACGACTGGTTAGCACGCAACAAAAGCATTTCACAGTATCTCGGTACATGTGACAATAAACTAAACTAAACTAAGCTATATCACATGGGTATGCAGGGAATGGAAGGACATGAATCACGAGCAGGCAAACGAGATTAGTTTAACCTGGTATGATATTCGGCATAGACATTGTGGGCCGAGGGGGCCATTTCCTTTGCTGTACTGTTCTACATTCTTAATGTGATGTCCCAACTTCGATATTCATTTCCATGACTGATGAATGCCAGCGTGCCAAAAGCCTTCTTCACCACCCTAGATTAGTGTGAGGCAGGTCAAGGGATAGCTCATTGGGCCTGTTCCTGTGTTGTATTGTTCTATGTTCTATCTGTATTTGAGCTAATAATGGCTACTTGGGCTCCTGAATGCCCTGACGCATCATTTTGGAAAAGCACTCTTCGAGTCGGTGTGTCAGGGAGTACACTCTTGAACTTCTACAGGTGTACAGTAGAGAGCATATTGACTGGTTGCATCACAAGTTGATGTTTGGCAACTTGAATGCCCAGAAGCAAAGAAGACTGCAAAAAGAGGTGAACACTGCCCAGTCCATCACGGGCTCTCACCTCCCCACCATCAGAGGCATTTACAAGAGTCACTGCCTCAAAAAGGCAGCCAGCATCATTAGAGACCCACGCCATCCTGGCCACACACTCATTTCACCCCTGCCACTGGGAAGAAGGTGCAGGAGCCTGAAAAATGTAACATTCAGGTTCAGGAACAGCTTCTTATCTGCTGCCATTAGGCTATTAAACACTACAACCACCCAATAAGCTCGGAACTACATAGATTTGGGGGCATGGATTTTGTCTTTTTGCACTATTGTTTGTTTCATGTGTGTATGTATGCATGTGTGGTTTCATGTGTGTGTATCTATGTATGTGTGGTATGTGTAGATAGATGTGTGTGTATATATATATTGTATATATATATATATGCATGTACATGCATATGCATGTACATGCATATATATTTGTTTATATGTGTATATATGTGTATAAATATATGTGTGTACATGTATATGTGTATGTATGTGTGTATATGTGTATGTATGTATATATGTGTATATCTATGTATATGTATATATATGTGTGTATATTTATGTGTGTATGTGTGTGTATATATATATATATATATATATATACTGGTGATCCTATAGGAGTCACAAATCACCTTGGTATTAAATGTGCCACTGGACAGAGTTGATAACATTGTTCTACTTGGCTCAAGTCAGTGCTGTACTCAAATCTTAAAATATAATACATTTTTGGTGATGCCTATGATTTGTGCCTCAAAATTCTCTTGTCTCTCCTTTCTCTGCGGCACATTTAACACCAAGGTGAATTGTGACTCTGAGAGAATCAACAACATTGGGACCTTGATGCGACTGAGGAAGATCACCTCTAGCAATTGGCAACTTGCAAGTTTGTTAATGAGCACGAGCAGCCAGCTGTTGACTGTAGAATATTCGTAAGTGTGCGCGGGGGTAATGATATGAGCGGGAGCTGTGCTGATTGAAGTCCCGTGGAAACGAATGTGCTATTGCATTGAAAGAATGTGCAGTCTTTTCTGCAGTGAGTTGCCTCTTGGCTGACCTTGGGACAAAGTTACTTTTCCATTGAGTGCTGGATAACCATTTATATTGAAACTCCAGTACTTGTCACCCTGTTGTATTTCTTTATTTGACTTTCAAGTGAAAGTCACACACACACACACACACACACACACACCAAAGGGCTTTATCAGCAGGCGTGTCCCAATTTACCAGGAGCTAAAAGGAAAAGTTAAATTGTTTGCTCAGACAACAGATACAGTTGAAACAGGCTGGTGTCAATTCAGTTTGCTGTTTTCCTCTGCTAAGGCTGTGGTCACATTTTATTTTTTTAGCAATGATTTTGTGAATGGGATAATTTGCTGAAAATGTAATAACTTAAATTAATTAAGTACCGGTGCATGCAGTGAGATAATCTCTCAATTGACGTCGTACAACTCCTCCCACTCTGTATGTGTTTATATTGATCAATGCCGATCAGTTAATGCAAGCCTACTTTTTTTCTAATGCTGTTGTACTCCCTGTATTGAAGAAGCATCAAATCAGGCATAGTTTCAACAGCAGAGAACTAATACACACCTCTTTAACAAACAGACAAAAGCAAAAGCGATTGTCATCTTCATAGACTGCGACTCAAAAAACAATTGACTTTATTTGCTTCTTCCAGTTAAGCAAGAAGAAGAGGAAGTGGAAGATGCATCCACCGCCACCTCTTCACGAGTTTGTGCCCCCGGACGGTGGCTGGGGCTGGGCTGTGGTTGTCGGATCTTTCATTGCAATTGGATTTTCGTACGCATTTCCGAAAGCCATCACAGTGTACTTTAAGGAGATTCAGACGATCTTCGGTGCCTCGTACAGCCAGATTGCATGGATCTCCTCCCTGACGCTCGCCGTGATGTACGCCGGAGGTAGGACGCTAAACACCTGCTGCATGGGATTCTGCAGCGAGCTCACACCCACACTTTTCCAACATGAAAGATCAAACCATTTTACATATGTTGAGTTGAAATGCATAAGGCGCTCGCTGAAACAATGCAAAGGATGTACATCGACAACAATTTGTACTTATGCAGTAGGTTTAGCACAATTTTCATTGAAAGAAGCACCAAGAAATATGGAGTGGGTTGAAAAAGTTAGGACTGTACAACACTCAGCCTTGTAAGTCCACAGGGGGAGTATTTCTAGTTTAAAATAATTTAAAATCTTTAGCACTTATGGAGTTAATCATTGCAGAATTATTCTCCCTGAAGGTTAGTCCTTCTGGAGTTATCCGTGTTGGTTTTAAGCAACACCCAGTAATGTAAAGAACAGGAACAAATATGTAAGTTTATGATGGCTGAAGTTGATACTTTATGATTCACAAATTCCAAAGATTTTTAAAATTGCAGGGTTTTTTCTCATGTGCATTTATTTTAGGTTGTAAATTGTGGACAAGTAATTAATAATATTATAATCCAGCGGTATGAATAATTGATTTCAAGTAACCCTTGTTTTCCCTCTCTCTCTCTCTGTCCGTCCCCTTCCTTGTTCTCTGACTGTCCTCCTGATTAAATATTGTATTCCTCGATGTCACACTTTACCCTTCCATGGCTCCATGTCTCCCTCTCCCCTGACCCTCAGTCTGAAGAAGGGTCTCGACCCGAAATGTCACCCCATTCCTTCTCTCCAGCGATGCTGCCTGTCCCGCTGAGTTACTCCAGCATATTGTGTCTATCTTTAGTTTATAATATTGTTCAATCTCAATTAACTGACATTGATTCTGGTTTTGCTTTGCTCTGCTGTTACCAGCCACAGCTAGAACACTGATGGTAGTGACATTGGGTGAATAAAACTGTGTGGAACACAATACCAAGGGGCAACATGCTATCTTACCCACGAAGGTGGTGAGGTTGGATCACCAGCAGGATTCCCTCACCTAGGGCTTCTCGTATTGGGCTCACAATGGCAGATCGTTTCCTCATGAGTTTGGAGATTGTAGGTTCGAATCCCACACTTGTGTGATTTCAACACAAAAATGTCGGCTGACCTTCCAGTAAGAGGAGGTGGTGCCCCCTTGGAGGTTAACCTCCAGCCTATTCTGTCTGATAAATATACTTTTAAAATATATCACCTGGCGCTATTTCAAAGAACAAAGATGGAGACACAAGGAACCGCAGACGTTGGCGTCTTGAGCAAAACACAAAGAAGTGTTGGAGGAACTCAGCGAGTCGAGCAGCATCTGTGGAAGGAAGTGGATAGTTGAACTTTGTCTCCTTTGATGTCTCGTTTTCACACCCTACCCTTCCATACCTCTGTGTCTCCATCTCCCCTGACTCTCAGTCTGAAGAAGGGTCTCGACCTTAAAGGTCACCCATTCCTTCTATCCAGAGATGCTGCCTGTCCCGCTGAGTTACTCCAGCATTTTGTGTCTATTTTTGGGTAGTTGACATTTTGGGTCGGTGTCTTTCTTCAAGACAGAAGACCCATTTCTTTCCACAGATGCTGCCCACTGAGTTCCTCCAGTACTTTGTGTTTTGCTCAATGTTAAGGATGATTTCCCACAATCACATTGTCAAAGTATATAATCCAGACATTGGAGCTGCTGTGCATGAATCTCTTCTACATTCCACCAGTAAAAATATGTTGTAGGATACGCTATTTGCTGTGAAGTATTTTAAGGTGCTCTAGAAGAAATTACGTGTAATCTTAGAAATGTAGAGACAAAGAACTGCAGATGCTGGTTGATACCAAAGATAGACGCTAAACGCTTGCATGGCTCAGCGGATCAGGCAGCATCTCTGAAGAAAAAGGATGGGTGACGTTTCGAGTCTGGAGTCTTCAGACTGGAGTCCAAAGAAGGGCCCCGACCTGAAATGTCATTTATCCTTTTTCTCCAGTGCCTAAACCCACTGAGTTATTCCAGCACTTTGTGTCCATCTTTACATGGAATCTTATTGGATATGTGTCACCAGAAAAGGACACTCAGGCCAATCCACACCAATCCAATCAGTTTTTTACAAAGATACTAGAGGAACAAGATAGACCACTCGACCCTAAAAACCGTAGTACGTCATGGCGCCATTTTAGTAGGCAGAAACTTGCAGAAACATTTTAAAAGAAAAATAACAAAAATCTGTGAATTGATAGATGAGATATATTCAGCATTTTAATGGTATCGTCACACATACTGTTCCCCCAAAACACTGATTACACTGCGAGAGGCATAGTGAACGGCGGGTTTTGCCTACTAAAATGGCGGACGTTACACTCCTTTGCGTACTGCACTTCAGTACACACGATTTCAATGGAGTGGTCCATCTTGTTCCTCTAGTATTTTTGGTTTTCTATACACTGCTTCATCCTCCTCTCATCTATTCTCACCTAAAGCCATCAATATTCCACTCTTACACCTCGCGCATGCTGCCCAGTAACTCCTTGTCTGCATCAATGCTCTTTGTTTCAACCATTCCCTGGCTGAAGGAAGCGACCTGACCCATTACCCATCTATGTTCTCCATGTTCTCTGCCAGCTGCCTGACCCGCTGAAATACGTCAGCACTATGTGTCTTTTATTTTGCAAACTTGCAACTGCGGTTCCTTGTATCTGTGAGTGGTAGCTTCTCTTTCCCATTACTTGTGGATGATGACATTTCTTCTGAATTCCTTGCAGGATTTCTCGTAGGAAGTACGAGTTATCTTTTAACTTGGCTAAAATGTTTGATGGCTGTTCGTGGCTTTTCTATTCTCTTTACCTTTTCCCGGTCAGTTTCAATTATATTCACAGGCCCCCACCGCAACTGATTACTTTCTGGGAAATGGCCTCGAACGTAATCCTTCAAGGTCAAATATTAGCAAGTTTGTCAGTAAACCTTTCTGAATTTGGACCAAGCACGGCATAGTTTGAGGGGACATGTGAAGAACAGAACATTTCTAAAATACTTTATTTATATACAGTTGGGACATAAGCAGAGACAGGGATTGATTTTGGAATGTCAAAATGTACACTGGAAATGTGCCACTGTTAACGTTTATTTTGAGTAATGAATTTCCTGAAATAACCGATGGGCTATATTCATTCCTATTTGTTCTTTGCAACAATATCTCTGTAGAGTAGGGGACTCAAAACCTGAAAGACTGCAATTTTTTCTGTTGGTTTGGTTTAATCTCAGATTCTTTAGGACTTGCTTTAGAAATGTGGTGAAATGTCCTTTGCCTGGTGTTATCTGCCCTTCCCATCATTTTTCTAGGTGTTGTAAATAAAAAATAAGAAAGTAGAAAATGCTGGAAATACTCAGCCGGTCAGGCGGCATCTATGGAGAGAGAAGCAGAGGTAAAGTTTCAGGTCAATGAAAGATCACATTTTCAGTTCCAGCAGCTACATTTTATGTTTGCTATTCCCCAGATTTCTTGCTGCTTTTCTAACGGTCAAGTCGGGAGCACGAAGACTGCCCCTTTGAATTATAGTGACTAAATATGTCTGGCATTTGGTGGCATTTTTTTACGGCTGGTTGCAGTTTGGCTTTCCATACGTAACCTCTTGACGTTGGGTGCATAGGCATGGAGGTAACTCTGTCCGAAGAAGAGTCCCGACCCTGAGCGTCTCCTATCCATGTTCTCCAGTGATGCTGCCTGACCCGCTGAGTTACTCCAGCACTTTATCACAGAGTCATAGAGTGATACAGTGTGGAAACAGGCCCTTCGGCCCAACTTGCCCACACCGGCCAACATGTCCCAGCTACACTAGTCCCACTTACCTACGCTTGGTCCATATCCCCCCAAACCTGTCCTATCCATGCACCTGTCTAACTGTTTCTTAAACATTGGGATAGTCCCTGCCTCAACTACCTCCTCTGGCAGCTTGCTCCATACACCCACCACCTTTTGTGTGAAAAAGATACCCCTCAGATTCCTTTTAAATCTTTTCCCCTTCACCTTGAACCTACGTTCTTTGATCCTTGATTCCCCTACTCTGGGCAAGAGACTCTGCGCATCTACCCGATCTATTCCTCTCACTTTATGTCCTTGTTTTTAGCTTGGTTGATTGCTGTGCAAAGCTAGTAATTCATTCTTTTGCTTCAGACATGTGTTGTTCATCCTATTGAACAAAAGGTAATCACCAGGTTTGAAGAACCAAGGAGGTGTTGGATATCAGTTACAGTCTGTGACAGTACCTAGCCCTGCTGCTAAGTGCTGCTTATGACTCATTGAGGTTCAATTAACATGTAGTAGCAGCGAATGTCAGTAAGGATGTAGAAACAAAAAGCTGCAGATGCTGGTTTATACAAAGGTAGACAGAAGGTGCTGGAGTAACTCAGCGGGTCAGGGAGCATCTCTGGAGAAAAAGGACAGGTGACGTTTCGAGTCGGGAACCTTCTTCAGACAGAGCTACCTCCATGCCGAAACACCCAATGTCTCAATGCTCAGTCTGAAGAAGAGTCCTGAACCGACACGTCACCCCTCCTTTTTCTCCAGAGATGATGCCTGACCCACTGAGTTACTCCAGCACTTCGTGTCTATCTTTGATGTCATAAAGGAGTTGTGACTGGGAGAGAAATTCATCCTCAGTGACATCAAATATACAATGAAATGGTGACTGCGTACTTTATTTTGTTTCAGAAGTTTGGATATAATACAACCAAACAAACTAAGTCTTAGAAACAGAATGCCATACAGAGTTGTAACATCGATTTAGCACTGATAGAGGAGTCTAACGTCTAGGTAATGTGGAGGTCACACTCACCAGTACTGTTGTTAGCCATCCTATCCCACCACTGTGCTCGTGCTGACACTACAAAGACATTCTAGGGATGGGAGGGGGGGACGGAAGAACAAAGGACAATGGGGAGCGGGGGGGGGGGGAAACAAAGGGCAATGGGGACCCAGCGTGGGGGAACCACTGTGGGGGTGAGGGGGAACAAAAGGAGGATCTGGCGTGCTTTGTAACTTTGCCAGCGCCGTAGGTGGCTGCTATTTGTATACATTGGGTATGCAAGCAAAGAATCCCACTGGGCCTTGCCACATGTGACAATAAAATCAAGTATTCCATTCCATTCCAGATGTCCTATATGCTGGGAACGTGTTGTAGGCAGAGCTTGGGAAGTGATCAACGGGAGATCTGGTTTTAAATTACTTGAGAGTTCATGGAAGGCTGAGAACTCTATCTGCCCACTGGTTCAAATTTCCAAAGTGGTTGATAGACCTTTACAGCACTTATTGGGCTGAGATTATTTTAGACTTGCATGTTCTCATTTCACCACAGTACAGTACAGCACAAGAACGGGCCTTTCAGCAGACACTGTCTGTGCCGAGCGTGATGCCAAGATCCTCGCTGATTTACCTGCGTATAACCCATATCCCTTTATTCCCTGCATATCCACATTGTTGGAGTCTTTCACAATTTTGAATCTGGTGATGCTGATTTTTCTTTTTAAATTTGCATCAAGAGTGGAGAGTGCAGAGAATCAGAATCTATGAAGGTCAGGTTAGGCCAGTTCAAGGGAGATTAATTGGATATTAAATGCTAGTATTGTAATAGTCTGTGATGCTGGTCATGAACATAGCAGATCCGTTAATTTATATAACACACCTCATGACCAATCTTGAATATGCAACCTCTGAGAGGGGAGGTAAATACAGAAGTTAAAGTGTTGTACTTAAATGCGCGTAGTATAAAAAATAAAGTGGATGAGCTTGAGGCTCAGTTAGTCATGGGCAAGTATGATGTTGTAGGGATCACTGAGACATGGCTACAAGAGGACCAGGGCTGGGAACTGAATATTCAGGGGTACACAACGTATAGAAAAGACAGACAGGTGGGCAGAGGGGGTGGGGTTGCTCTGATGGTAAGGAATGATATTCATTCCCTTGCAAGGGGTGACATAGAATCAGGAGATGTTGAATCAGTATGGATAAAAATGAGAAATTGTAAGGGTAAAAAGACCCTAATGGGAGTTATCTATAGGCCCCCAAACAGTAGCCTCGACATAGGGTGCAAGTTGAATCAGGAGATAAAATTGGCGTGTCAAAAATGTAATGCTACGGTGGTTATGGGAGATTTCAACATGCAGGTAGACTGGGAAAATCAGGTTGGAAATGGACCCCAGGAAAGAGAGTTTGTAGAGTGCCTTCGAGATGGATTCTTAGAACAGCTTGTACTGGAGCCTACCAGGGAGAAGGCAATTCTGGATTTAGTGTTGTGTAATGATCCTGATCTGATAAGGGGACTAGAGGTAAAAGAGCCATTAGGAGGCAGTGATCACAACATGATAAGTTTTACTCTGCAAATGGAAAGGCAGAAGGGAAAATCGGAAGTGTCGGTATTACAGTATAGCAAAGGGGATTACAGAGGCATGAGGCAGGAGCTGGCCAAAATTGATTGGAAGGAGGCCCTAGCAGGGAAGACGGTAGAACAGCAATGGCAGGTATTCCTGGGAATAATGCAGAGGTTGCAGGATCAATTTATTCCAAAGAGGTGGAAAGACTCTAAGGGGAGTAAGAGACACCTGTGGCTGACAAGGGAAGTCAGGGACAGCATAAAAATTAAGGAGAGGAAGTATAACATAGCAAAGAAGAGTGGGAAGACAGAGGATTGGGACTCTTTTAAAGAGCAACAAAAGTTAACTAAAAAGGCAATACGGGGAGAAAAGATGAGGTACGAGGGTAAACTAGCCAATAATATAAAGGAGGATAGCAAAAGTTTTTTTAGGTACGTGAAGAGGAAAAAAATAGTCAAGGCAAATGTGGGTCCCTTGAAGACAGAAGCAGGGGAATTTATTATGGGGAACAAAGAAATGGCAGACGAGTTAAACCGTTACTTTGGATCTGTCTTCACTGAGGAAGATACACACAATCTCCCAAATGTTCTAGGGGCCGGAGAACCTAGGGTGATGGAGGAACTGAAGGAAATCCACATTAGGCAGGAAATGGTTTTGGGTAGACTGATGGGACTGAAGGCTGATAAATCCCCAGGGCCTGATGGTCTGCATCCCAGAGTACTTAAGGAGGTGGCTCTAGAAATAGTGGAAGCATTGGAGATCATTTTTCAATGTTCTATAGATTCAGGATCAGTTCCTGTGGATTGGAGGATAGCAAATGTTATCCCACTTTTTAAGAAAGGAGGGAGAGAGAAAACGGGTAATTATAGACCAGTTAGTCTGACATCAGTGGTGGGGAAGATGCTTGAGTCAATTATAAAAGACGAAATTGCTGAGCATTTAGATAGCAGTAATGGGATCATTCCGAGTCAGCATGGATTTACGAAGGGAAAATCATGCTTGACAAATCTACTGGAATTTTTTGAGGATGTAACTAGGAAAATTGACAAGGGAGAGTCAGTGGATGTGGTGTACCTCGACTTTCAGAAAGCCTTCGACAAGGTCCCACATAGGAGATTAGTGGGCAAAATTAGGGCACATGGTATTGGGGGTAGGGTACTGACATGGATAGAAAATTGGTTGACAGATAGAAAGCAAAGAGTGGGGATAAATGGGTCCCTTTCGGAATGGCAGGCAGTGACCAGTGGGGTACCGCAAGGTTCGGTGCTGGGACCCCAGCTATTTACGATATACATTAATGACTTAGACGAAGGGATTAAAAGTACCATTAGCAAATTTGCAGATGATACTAAGTTGGGGGGTAGTGTGAATTGTGAGGAAGATGCAATAAGGCTGCAGGGTGACTTGGACAGGTTGTGTGAGTGGGCGGATACATGGCAGATGCAGTTTAATGTAGATAAGTGTGAGGTTATTCACTTTGGAAGTAAGAATAGAAAGGCAGATTATTATCTGAATGGTGTCAAGTTAGGAGGAGGGGGAGTTCAACGAGATCTGGGTGTCCTAGTGCATCAGTCAATGAAAGGAAGCATGCAGGTACAGCAGGCAGTGAAGAAAGCCAATGGAATGTTGGCCTTCGTAACAAGAGGAGTTGAGTATAGGAGCAAAGAGGTCCTTCTACAGTTGTACCGGGCCCTGGTGAGACCGCACCTGGAGTACTGTGTGCAGTTTTGGTCTCCAAATTTGAGGAAGGATATTCTTGCTATGGAGGGCGTGCAGCGTAGGTTCACTAGGTTAATTCCCGGAATGGCGGGACTGTCGTATGTTGAAAGGCTGGAGCGATTGGGCTTGTATACACTGGAATTTAGAAGGATGAGGGGGGATCTTATTGAAACATATAAGATAATTAGGGGATTGGACACATTAGAGGCAGATAACATGTTCCCAATGTTGGGGGAGTCCAGAACAAGGGGCCACAGTTTAAGAATAAGGGGTAGGCCATTTAGAACGGAGATGAGGAAGAACTTTTTCAGTCAGAGGGTGGTGAAGGTGTGGAATTCTCTGCCTCAGAAGGCAGTGGAGGCCAGTTCGTTGGATGCTTTCAAGAGAGAGCTGGATAGAGCTCTTAAGGATAGCGGAGTGAGGGGGTATGGGGAGAAGGCAGGAACGGGGTACTGATTGAGAGTGATCAGCCATGATCGCATTGAATGGCGGTGCTGGCTCGAAGGGCTGAATGGCCTACTCCTGCACCTATTGTCTATTGTCTATTGTCTATTAAATGTGATAGTTGCCTTTTCTAGAACCAGAAAAATGCAAAAACAAAATCTGGCTCTGTGTGTTTCTCCAAAATAGATATGATTGAAAAACAATTAATGAGGAATGGTTGAATGTGAAATGGAAGTAAATGGCTTCATGATAATAGTATTCTGGTCAAGATTTTGTTCTCTGCAAAACGTTATCTATATTTATATGATATATCTCGGCATCTTTTCCACTGTGTCTGGAAGAGTGTATTTTCAATGGGCCTTCAAGTGACTGGAATGAATAGTGGCAGGTCCCAGGGCAGAGGGTTGATCTGTTGAGATAGTTTTAGACTCAGGATTCCATTTGCTGCCCAAAGTACATTTCCCCTGGTAGGTTTGAAAAATGTCAGCAGAAAGGTCTTGTGGCATGTAGATTGTAGTTTGCAAGCCTTATTTTCTTTTTCTTTTTTTTCCCATTGAGCGCCATAGCAAATGACATGATTTTTCTATCCCCCTCAGAGCAGTTTTATCGTAAGATTTTACTTTGATCCTTTTAAAATTGTACATGAATCACACTGTAAGGAATTCATGACATTTTAGAGGGGGTTTCAGCAGGAGATGTTTCTTGTGCAATTTTCTCTTTACTTTCTCACGGAACTATGAAATGAGAAGGCCATTTCCTTCCACTAACCGTGACAGAATACAAACGCTATTTGATGTTTCCATCAAGCTCTGCAGATTGCTTTTCTCTCTAGATATTTTTCCAGTGAGCAATTGGGAAGCAATAGTTGCCTGAAGTTCTGCATGAATCAAACATAGGAGGAAATGCAGAATTTAATCTGCCAAGCACAGATGAGACTTGAGACATTTGCCACTTTAAACGTGTAAATTGGTGGCCAGGAGGTGAAAGGGTTGCACAGTTCTCTGATTTTTCACCAAGCGTTGCTGCTGAAGGATGAAAGGTAGACAGAGAAAGATCATCACTTACATTTGAATGGCATTCTCCAGGGCTTAGGTTGTGTCAAAACTCTTCACAATCAAGGGTAGCCACAGTTGTAAAGTACTCATTCCTTTGCCTGCAAATAAGAAAGTGATAATAATCTGTTTTGATAATAGAGGTTGGAGGACAAATATAGACCTAGACTAAGAAAAGGACTCCCGAATTCTTCTTTCCATTAGCTTAAGGCCAGCGGAGGTAGTTGCTGGAGAATTGGGCTACCATTGTAGTGTCACGGAGTCAAACTGGGCCCTTCGGTCCAACTTGCCCACGCCGACCAACATGCTCTGTCAACACGAGTCCCACCTGCCTGTGTTTGGCCCATATCACTCTAAACATACCCTATCCATGTACCTGTCTAAAAGTTTCCTATACTTCTGTGCTCGGCAAACTGCTGATAATCTGGGATTTTAGACATTAAACTTTAGACTTTTGAAATACAATGTGGAAATAGGCCCTTCGCCCCTTCGGTACATGCCGACCAGCGATCACCCTGCACACTAACACTAACCTACACACCTGGGACAATTTACAATTTTACCAAAGCCAATTAACCTACAAACCTGTACCTTTGGTGTGTGGGAGGAAACCAGAGTACTGGGAGAAAACCCACGCTATCACAGGGAGAACGTACAAACTCTGTACAGACAGCACCCGTGGTCAGGATCCAACCCGGGTCGCTGATTCTGTAAGGCAGCAACTCTACCGCTGTACCACCGTGCCGAGTAGTCTGGGCATGAAACTGTGTTATCTTCTTATCAATCTTTGAAGGATTGAGAAATAAGTCATTATAGGATGAGATGTGAATCAGAGTTGGTGAAGCTTGCTTCAAATCTGTTTCAGAGTGAGAAGAAAAGATATGGAAAGAAAGAATGGATTATGAGAGAGAACCCAAGGAAAGAAAAATAATTTTGCTGGTTTGAAACCTGCAACAAGAATTAATATCTGAGTGAATAGGACACTTACTGAGCACATAGAAAACACAACACAGAACAGTGCAGGTGTCAGAAGTTGATTAGTGCATGTGCCAGAGGTTATGGGGCAAAGGCAGGAGAATGGGGTTAGGAGGGAGAGATAGATCAGCCATGATTGAATGGCAGAGTAGACTTGATGGGCCGAATGGCCTAATGCTGCTCCTATCTCTTATGATCTTATGAACAGTACAGCATAGGAACAGACCCTTGGGCTCACATTGCCTGTGCCGAACATGATGCCAAGATAAACTAATCTCATCTGTTTGCACGTGATTCATATCCTTTCATTGCCAGCCTATCCAAGTGCCTATTCAAACGCCTCTTAAATGCTCTTAAAGCCTCATACCTGCTTTCACCACCACCCCTGGCAGCATATTCTAGGCACTCACCACTCTCTCTGTACAAAACAACTTGTCCCACCGTGGTCACTCCCTCTTCTCCCGTCTCCCATAAAGCATGAGGTATAGAAGTGTGATAACGCACTCCTCCAAATTCAGGAACAGTTTCTTCCCAACAGTTTCTTAGCAACTGACTCGTACTCTCCAACTAGAGAGCAGTCCTGGCCTCCCATCTTCCCCATTGGAGACCTCTTGGACTACCTTTAATTGGATTTTACTGGACTAAACGTAATTCCCTTTATGATATATCTGTACACTGTAGACGACACTATTGTAATCATGTATTGCCTTTCTGTGACTGGTGAGCATGCAACAAAAGATTTACACTGCACACGTGACAATAAACTAAACTAACGAAATCTCACTAACTAACTTTGCCCTCTCACCTTAAAGCTGTGCTCTCTAGTCTTTGACATTTCCCCCCTGGAGGGGGAGGAAGAAAGGTTCTGACTGGTTACTGTGTTTGTGCTTCTCAGAATAGGATATACTTCTATCAGATCTCTCCTCACCCTCTGGCATTCCAGCGAAAACAATCCAAGTCCGTCCAGCCTTATAACTAATACTTTTTAATCCAGGGAGCATTCTGGTAAAACTCATCAATTGTTAACAAGTCTCCAACTTGCAATAGTTAATTTTCCATGCTGGCGAGGCTGATTGGGAGAAGTACTTATCATGGCTTAAATAAGATTATTAAAGCTCTAAACTATAGCATGAACAATTATCTACTGATTGGGAATGAAGAGTTTTGCTTGCCAAGCCACCTTTGGTACTTGGCACGGGGTTCTTGAGATAAACATATAAAACATATAACGCGGGTGGCACGCAATGCAGTCAATTCCTGCTTAGGAAGAAACTGCAGATGCTGGTTTGAACTGAAGATAGACACAAAATGCTGGAGTAACTCAGCGGGGACCGGCAGCACCTCCTGGGAGAACGAATGGGTGATGTTTCGGGTCGAGACCCTTCTTCAGACTGAGATCAGTCCGTGATTTAACAAGTTATAATTTCATAGCACTCATAAATTACTGTCTGAGTAAAGTGTGTTCACAACCAAAGTATAGAGGCCAGTTCATTGGCTATATTTAAGAGGGAGTTAGATGTGGCCTTTGTGGCTAAAGGGATCAGGGGGTATGGAGAGACGGCAGGTACGGGATACTGAGTTGGATGATCAGCCATGATCATATTGAATGGCGGTGCAGGCTCGAAGGACCGAATGGCCTACTCCTGCACCTATTTTCTATGTTTCTATGTTTCTATATCCCCTTCAATTGAAAGTGGAGAGTAGGGCTCAATTTTAATGAAGGCGGTTATGGAGTGAGACAATGATGGCAGCACTTTTTACTATTCTCATTTAACTTCATGTCACCTGACCAGCTACATCATTTACCAATAAATAATTGCTGGACGGTGCAAGTCTCATCATAATCATCAACAGGTCTCATCCCGGCCACTCCCTTCTTCAGGAGAGGTACAGAAATGTGTAAACGCACACCTCCACAATCTGGGACAGTTTCTTCCTAGCTGTTATCGGGCAACTGAACCATTCTATCGACAACTAGAGAGCGGTCCTGAGTTACTATCAACCTCATTGGAGATACTCGGACTATCTTTAATCGAACTTTACTGGACTTTATCTTGCACCAGATGCCACAGATTTAAGAGCATGATCTAATTTGTTATTTAAGAGATTGTACTGTGTTGATCCATAAAACCGCAGAAAGGTCCTTTGGAATATTAGTGTTGTGGGATGACTAGAGGATGTGATAAGAATCGAAAGAAAAATCTAATTAGTCTGCACCTCTGTTCTTTCCCCAGAGCCTTTCAATTCTTTCCTTTTTTTCAAAGGTACACCTTAGTGTCCTTAGAAAACTACTATTGATATTCAGAGAGAAACCAGCCCTATAAACTTCCCAAAGTCATATCTGGACTTTTCCAGATTTCCAGCTACTTTTCAGCTGAGTCAAGTGGTGTTTATTGTCGTAAGCATAGGTGCGATGAGGTTACAGGTGCAATGAAAGTCTTGTTTACAGCAGCACCACCGGAACGTGGATTCAGAAAGCACACAAGACCTTAAGTCAAAGATAAATCATGCAAGACAAGGAAAATAAAAAAGTTCAAGCCAGTGTGAGAGATCCGTTGTGTTCTCTTGTCGAGGTAGGCTTTGGGTTGTGCCAGTCGATTCAAGAATATGGTTCATGATGGTTGCAGGAAAGCAGCTACTCCTGAGCATGGTGGTGTGGGGCTTCAGGCTTCTGTGCGCACAATGGTACAAAGGGCGGCCTATAGACTGAAGAAGAGTCCCGACCCGAAACGCCGCCTATGCATGTTCTCCAGGGATGCTGCCTGACCCGCTGAGTTACCCCAGCCCAACTTCATTAAGATGTGTAGGAAAGAACTGCAGATGCTGGTTTAAATCGAACGTAGACACAAAATGCTGGAGTAACTCAGCGGGACAGGCAGCATCTCTGAAGAGAAGGAACGGGTGACGTTTTGGGTCAAGACCCTTCTTCAGACAGTCCCGCTGAGTTACTCCAGCACTATCTTCATTAAGATGGTGCTGTGAAAGTAGAAAATACATCTTGGAACAAATGGTGACTAAATCAGATGGAAGATGAGGTACATTTAAGGAATAGCTTAAGAGATGGAGATGCTAGAGTGTTGGCAGTTGAAGGAACTCCACTGGCACTGGTGTGATTACAATAGACAATAGACAATAGGTGCAGGAGGAGGCCATTCGGCCCTTCGAGCCAGCACCACCATTCAATGTGATCATGGCTGATCATTCTCACAGTACCCCGTTCCTGCCTTCTCCCCATACCCCCTGATTCCACTATCCTTAAGAGCTCTATCTAGCTCTCTCTTGATTGCATTCAGAGAATTGGCCTCCACTGCCTTCTGAGGCAGAGAATTCCACAGATTTACAACTCTCTGACAGAAAAAGTTTTTCCTCATCTCCGTTCTAAATAGCCTACCCCTTATTCTTAAACTGTGGCCCCTGTTTCTGGACTCCCCCAACATTGGGAACATGTTTCCTGCCTCTAACGTGTCCAACCCCTTAATAATCTTATATGTTTTGATAAGATCCCCTCTCATCCTTCTAAATTCCAGTGTATTCAAGCCTAGTTGCTCCAATCTTTCAACATATGACAGTCCCGCCATTCCCGGAATTAACCTAGTAAACCTACGCTGCACTCCCTCAATAGCAAGAATATCTTTCCTCAAATTTGGAGACCAAAACTGCACACAGGGACGCATAAGAGACCAGGATTGGATGAAAACAGATACCATTGAGTGACATAAGCTGGAGGAGAATACAGAGTTGCAGAAGAATAAGGTCATGGAGAGACTTTAAAACAATGGTGAGAGTTTAAAATCTGAACATCTTTTCATGGTTAATATAAGAACTAGGCAAATGTCCAGTCTGTGGTTTTGGACATAATGTCCATTGGAATAAAAATGTAAACTCTCAACTGCTACTTAATTGTGAGTCGGTGTGGTTCAGATAATAAACAAGTTCATGGCCTTTATGATTTCAGAAAGGATGCCTGCTGGATTAAAATCTGAAGAATAAATGGTTAAGAAATCCCTTAAACCAGTTACCTTTAATAACAAACCAAGCAAATCCCTCGTGTGTAGGAAGGAACTGCAGATGCTGGTTTACACCGAAGCTAGACACAAAATGCTGGAGTAACACTGCGGGACAGGCCACGTCTCTGGAGGGAAGGAATGGGTGACGTTTTGGGTTACCCATTCCTTCTCTCCGACTGCTATCTTCAATGCAAATACCTTCTCAGTTATCTATGGAACATATGACAATATTGCAGCACAGAGGCGCAATGGTAGAGTTGCTGCCTTACAGCGCCATAGATCGAGGCTAGATCCTGACTATGGATGATGTCTGCAAAGAATGTGTGCGTTCTCCCTGTGACCGCGTGGGTTTTCTCTGGGTTCTCCGGTTTCCCCCCACTTTCCAAAGACGTGCAGGTTTGTAGGTTAATTGGCTTCTGTAAATCACCCCGAGTGTGTAGTATGCGAAACTGGGATAACATAGAACTAGTGTACGTGCAATCTATGGTTGGCATGGACTAGATGGTCCAAAGGGCCTGTTTCCATGCTGTAACTCTAATCTAAACTAAACCCACACATAGTTGGTAGGTGGGAGGGAACTAGAATATCTGGGTAAACCTGCAGGGTTACAAGGAGAACATGCAATCTGCACACAGACGACTCTTGAGATCAGGGTCACCCCGGCTCACTGGAGCTGTGAACAATATCTCCAACCCCTTGTGTCATTATACCATCCCAGAACAGGTACAAAGGTCAATATTGATCCAAGAGGAGTGCAGTGATTGCACTTGAAATGCAGCACAGACCTCTGATCTCTTTTATTCACATGCTTGATGAATGTGTGTGTGTTAAACGAAAAGGAGAAATTATACCTGACTCATGTTCATAATGGAAAAGACATTTGGTGTTTTAAGGATTTAAAAATGGCCTGAATAGTTGACCTTGGGGAGTCGTCTCGACATGACCAGTGCAATGAAACAAGGCTGCAGATTAATGGACATGAGTTCAGAGAGTCGCTGTTAATGCTGCTACTGCACAACCCCCAGTGACCCGTGTTCAATTCCAATCTCTGGTGCTGTCTCCATAGTGTTGATTTCCCCGGGTGCTTCAGTTTCCTCCCACATCCCAAAGGTGTACCAATGGGTTAACGGACGACTGTATGTGAGTTGTCCTAGTGTGAGTGGGCAGCAGGATATTCAGTGGAGTGTTGATTGGCCCGTGAGAGAGGGCAGCACAGTGGTGCAGAGGTAGAGCTGCTGCCTTACAGCGCTAGAGACCCGGGTTCGATCCTAACTATGGGCGCTGCCTGTGCGGAGTTTGTACATTCTCCTTGTGACCGCGTGGGTTTTCTCCGGGTGCCCTTGTTTCTTCCACACTTCAAAGACATGCAGGCGTAGGTTAATTGGCTTCTGTAAATTATAATTTATCCCTAGTGTGCAGGGCAGTGCTAGCGTACTGGGCCATTGTTGGTCGGCGCAGACTTGGTGGGCCGAAGGGCCTGTTTCCGTACTGTATTTCTAAAGTCTAAAGTCTAAAGATAAATTGCAGGGAAATAAATGAAGGAATGGCAGTAGTGAGATAGTTTTGAGATCCAGCATAGATTCCATGCTCTGAATGACATCCTTATACGTTGCAAGAAAATATCAACATCATATATAAAACTAGTCCTTGAAAGCAGGGTGATTGATCAATTGCCAGACCGTATTCTCAAATGGAAGCAGTTTTGATTCATTCAAAAACAACTCTCAGAAAAGACCACCTTTTAAAAAATCCATTCAATGGATGAGGGCTTTGCAGATTAAGATTACATTTAGAACACAGAACGGCACAGCACAAGAACCGGTCCCTCGGCCCACAATGTCTGTGCCAAACAAGATGCCAACTTATCTACCTTATCTACCTGCACATCATCCATATTCCTCCATTCCCTGCATATCCACATGTTTATCCAAAAGTCTTTTAAATACCACTAATGTACCTGCTTCAACCACCACCCTATGAAGCACGTTCCAGGTACTCACCTCCCTCTGTGTAAAAAATGATTTGCCCGCACATCTTCCTTAAACTTTTCCCCTTTTGCCTTAAAGCTGTGCCCTCTGGTATTTGATTTTTCCATTCTGGGAAGATGATTGTGATTATATCCTATCCATGCCCCCCATATCTTTATATATCATTTAATTATTTACTGGTTTAAGAATGTTGCTCATAATATTTAAGCGTCCATGGATAGGCGGTGGTGAACCTCTGTCTTGAACTGCGGCAGTGCAGTATACAGTTTGTGATACAGATTAGCGATGATTTGAAGCTTTACAATGAAGGAGATAGTTTTGGACCTCCTGTTGACATCATCTTCACCAATGCTTCATATTAGTCTGTGTTGTAGCTTAATTGATTGAAGTTGATTGCTATTAGTGATCAACTTTTGTCGTAATATTTATTCACAAAATGCTGGAGTAACTCAGTAGGTCAGGCAGCATCTCGGGAGAGAAGGAATGGGTGACATTTCAGGTCGAGACCCTTCTTCAGACTGATGTCAGGGGGCGGGACAAAGGAAGGATATAGGTGGAGACAGGAAGATAGAGGGAGATCTGGGAAGGAGGAGGGTAGAGAGGGACAGAGGAACTATCTAAAGTTGGAGAAGTCGATGTTTTGTCGTAAGGCTGCCTGGACAGTAAAAGACCAATGCAACAAACCTTTTAGCTTTTTAGTTTAGTTTAGAAATACAGTGCGGAAAAAGGCCCTTCATCGTCCCCACCGATTCCGCGCCAACCAGCAATCCCTGTACACTAACACTATCCCACCCGCCAGGGACAATTTACAATTTTACCAAAGCCAATTAACCTACAAACCTGCACGTCTTTGGAATGTGGGAGGAAACCGGCGCACCTGGAGAAAACCCACACGGTCACGGGGAGAAGGTGCAAACTCCGCACACACAGCACCCGTAGTCTGGATCAAACCCAGGTCTCTGGTGCTGTCAGGCAGCAACTCTACCGCTGCGTCACCATGCTAATTGTCAATTGCAAATTACCAGCTTTCATGTTATTTGCAGCTGTAAAGGAAATGGATTGTAAAGGAAACTATTTATTTAGAATGTGTAGGAAGGAGCTGCAGATGCTGCTTTATACTGAAGATAGACACAGAATGCTCGAATAACTCAGTGTGCCAGGCAGCGTCTCTGGGGAAAAGGAATAGGTGACGTCTCGGGTCAGAGCCATGCATGAAGAAGTGTTCTGACCTACAACGCCACCTATTCCTTTTCTCCAGAGATGCTGCCTGACCCACTGAGTTACTCCAGCATTCTGTGTCTATCTACTCATTTAGAATAATGAGATGGCAGTGGAATGGCAAGTGGAGGTGACTTTAGTCACCGTTTTCACTTCAGCTGAATAATTGTCCTTTATTGACAGCACAGGATGTTGGTTGAGCTAGTGTTTCCATTACTTCCTGCCCGAAACACCGGGTGTTGGAAATAATTTCTCTCGGGATATTGCTCTTAGAAACGGGAGAGGTGAACAAAACAGAGGTGGGCAGGAGGTTGCCCTGGCGAAGAACCAGGACAAGTGTCTAGGGGAGAAGGGCATGGGGGAGGGTAGGTGCTGGGCTGTGGAGACATTGGGAGAGTTACAGTATATATATCAATGATGCATGAGTTGGCTTTGCAATAATCATTATGATCTCCCCTCCCCTCCTCTCTATTATCTGTCTCCACTTTACTTTGTCCTCCCTGCATTGCAATGAATGACCATGAAGGTCAGGAAAATCAACCATGTTATGTTTTTGTGATAGGCCTGTTGCCATGGTAACACTCTGCTTTAATTTACCATGTACGGCCTTATTTTCTGTACCATCAAGGTCATCGTTCATCACAACCTTTTGCACTCTTGCCCCAACGGGACTTCAACCATTTGGCAAATGGAGCAGTTGAAAGAAATAACATCATCCATGGATGATGGACTAAATACTTAATGTTTGGGAATTAAGTTCTTTAGTTCACACCATTTTAAAAAAAAAAGCTTTTTAAATTGCGCCATTGATTTGTTATATATGTCCATGCATTTCTTTTCATGTGATTGGGACTTCCTAGGTTGTTGTAACTCCAAGTAATTTAATCTGTGTCATGGTCACAAAACAGAACTTTACAAAAAGTCTAAAGTCTGGTCCATGTGCAGGATGTAGTGGAGTGGCTCCCGATCCAGGTAGGCCCCAGGCTGCTGCAGGACCTCCTCCGTCACCCTGGACCGGCTCGGCCTGCCAACCAACATCCCTCTCCTTGCCTCATTGACCTCTCCAACTTTAGATAGTTCCTCTGACCCTCTCTTCCCCTCCCCCTTCCCAGTTCTCCCACTGTCTTCCTGTCTCCACCTATATCCTTTCTTTGTCCCGCCCCCCCTAACATCAGTCTGAAGAAGGGTCTCGACCCGAAACGTCACCCAAGTCAAGTCAAGTCAAGTTTATTTGTCACATACACATACACGATGTGCAGTGAAGTGGCAATGCCTGCGGATTGTGCACAAAAAAGAATTACAGTTACAGCATATAAATAAAGTTAATAAAGTTACTATAGTGTAGACAAACTTTAGTCTCTGGAGTTATAAAAGTTGACAGTCCTGATGGCCTGTGGGGAAAAACTCCATCTCATCCTCTCCGTTTTCACAGCGTGACAGCGGAGGCGTTTGCCTGACCGTAGCATCTGGAACAGTCCGTTGCTGGGGTGGCAGGAGTCCCTCATAATCTTACTTGCTCTGGATCTGCACCTCCTGATGTATAGGTCCTGCAGGGGGACGAGTGTAGTTCCCATGGTGCATTCTGCCGAACACACTACTCTCTGCAGGGCCATCCTGTCCTGGGCAGAGCTGTTCCCAAACCAGACTGTAATGTTGCCAGACAGGATGCTCTCTACAGCCCCAGAGTAGAAGCAATGAAGGATCCTCAGAGACACTCTGAATTTCCCCAGCTGTCTAAGGTGGTAAAGGCGCTGCTTTGCCTTACCCACCAGTGCGGCAATGTGCGTTGCCCATGTCAGATCCTCTGTGATGCGGACTCCCAAGTATTTAAAACTGCTCACCCTATCCACAAATAGACCCATTTATCTCCAGTGGCGTGTACGTCCTTGGATGTTTAGCCCTTCTAAAGTCCACAATCAGCTCCTTCTCTCCAGAGATGCTGCCTGACCTGCTGAGTTACTCCAGCATTTTGTGATACCTTCGATTTGTACCAGCATCTGCAGTTATTTTCCTACATCCCTCTCCTTGCCTGACCTTTTCTATGCCCCTGGGTCACCTCCTACAGCCGACCTTGACGGTCCCTCTCCTACCGGCCCACTCCTCGCACCCGTCGTTGCCAGCGGGTTCCCTCCTCCTCAGCTCTCTGGTCTTCGGGCTGAGATCGGCAGCTTCTAAGCTTCTCTTTAGCAGGCCGCGGCCTGCCAGGTCTTTGTTCACGGTGGCTCACCAGGCCTGCTGCCCTATGTGGCTGTGCGGCCTGTGAACCTCTCTGTGGGAAGAAATGTCTCCACAGATACTGCCTGAGAGGCAAATTCTCCCAGCTAGTTTGTTATTTTTTTTCCAATTTAGACGCCAGCATCTGCAATCTCCCTTGTCTCCGAAGTCTAATTCTTTATTATCAACCTACAATGCCTCAATAGTATACAACAAGAATGAACTAAAACTGGACTTGAATAATGCATCATGGTTTGAAACATTTGTACAAATTAGGCAAAACATTTATTTTTGCAATTGCTCTGCTTCACTCTTGAAATTGTAATTCCTTTATAATATTATTTTTTTTGCAGTTAAATGAATAAAACTGCATCAATATTTGCTGGCTTTCAAAATTATAATGCACATAGCTGTAATTGCTTCTGATGTTGTCAAAGCAATTTATTTTTTACAGTGCAGCATTTAAATCTATTCATTCTTTTTTTCAATAAAAATCACTTCACTAAGGAAGTACATCTGCAAACCTGAAAATGCTGGAAGTACTTGGCAGGTCAGACTGCATCTGAGAAAAGTTAACCTTTAAAAGATAGACCTTTCCTACGTAGAGTTAACTTAGATAGAGCTTCTGTCCTTTTCCCACCTAAAATTCCCCCCTCTCCACTTTCAGTCTGTAGAAGGGTTCCGACCCGAATTGTCCCCCCATCGTTTTTCTCCAGAGATGCTGCCTGACCCGTTGAGTTACTCCAGCACTTTGTGTCTATCTTCGGTGTAAACCGGCATCCGCAGTTCGTTTCTACACAAGGGAGTTAACGTGTCAGGTTCAAGACCCTACAGCAGATGAAGGTGGAGGAAATAGAAACCTGTTAGGCTGCAGGGGTTGGGGGTGGGGGAGGAATGTGATGGGGAGGGGAAGGGTTGTGTCTGATCGAGTAAAACAAGGGTAACCAGGGAGATAAAATGCAAATAAGGTTTGCATTTGAGTCACTGAGTGAATGTGAGAAATTGTAGAAGGAGACGAGAGACAAAGGAACATGGATAAAAGAATGCAGGAGTCGCAAAATGCAAAGCAGGAAGACAAAGTCAAAAGAATTGCTTATACCGGAAATCTAAACATCTACAAACTTCTTTGTTTTCAGTTCATTTTATTTGGTAACTTGGTAAAAGTAAGCATCCTTGTTTCTGGACACTCCAATGTGAACAGGTAGACACAAAATGGTGGAGTAACTCAGCGGGTCAGACAGCATCTTTGGAGAAAAGGAATAGGTGAGGTTTCGGCTCGAAACCCTTCTTCAGACTTTTCTCCAGAGATGCTGCCTGATCCGCTGAGTTACTCCAGCATTATGTGTCTCTCGTCAGTGTAAACCAACATCTGCCGTTCCCCTGTATACAATGTGAGCAAGTACATGTATTCATATACACTATGTTGCTAAATATTGAAGCCTGATTAATTGATATTATCTTCATTAGAAAAAATAGTGCGCATTAACATGAAGTGGTCATCGACATGAATAAGAGCCCATTCAACAGATAACCTTTCAAAAACTCTGCTTCAACAAGGCTTTCTTGTTTAATATACCCTAACAGCTATTCCAAAGGCTTGGCTGGAGCCATGGAAAATGTTACCGTCTAAATATAATTTCATAGTACTTGTTGAGCTATGTGTAGGAAGGAACTGCAGATGCTGGTTTACACCGAAGATAGACACAAAATGCTGCAGTAACTCAGCGGGTCAGACAGCATCTCTGAAGAAAAGGAATAGGTCATGTCTTGGCTCTGGACCTTTCTTCCAGCATTTTGTTTCTACCTTGATCAGCTATAATTTGTACTTGGATCTGTTGCATTTTAAACCTTTTTTGGGGGGTGGGGGGGAAAACTTATTGCTAAATTCTATTACTCTTTAGACTTTAAAGATGCAGCGTGGAAAGTTGCCCTTCGGCCCACCGGGTCCGCGCCGACCAGCGATCACCCCGTACACGAGCACTATCCTGCACACTAGGGGTAATTTACTATTTTACTGAATATAATATAATATAATAAACATTTATTTTATATAGCGCTTTTCCAAATGCTCAAAGACGCTTTACAAAACCAGTCAAGACATAAAAACAAACAAACGAACTGTCCTGTCAATTAACCTACAAGATTGTATGTCTTTGGAGTGTGGGAGGAAACCAGAGCACCCGTAGAAAACCCACGTGGACACAGGGAGAAGGTACAAGCTCCGTACAGACAGCACCCATAGTTGAACCTGGGTCTCGGGTGCTGTAAGGCAGCAACATTACCGTTGTGCCACTGTGCTGCCCCATATTAATTTTAAACCAAGGGTGGTGAGTGTATTGAATGAGCTGCCGGGTGAGCTGGTTGAGGCAGGTACGATCACAATATGTAAGAAATATTTGGACATGGATAGGATAGGTTTAGAGCGATATGGGCTAAATGGATTAAATGAGAATCCTTAAGATGTAATCCTTAAGAATAATCCATAAAAAACAATCATGACAAATTGTCAAAATGCAGCAAACATTGTGGCATGAGATGGTGATACATTTGACTGGTGGCTTCTGCTGGCATGGACCTGAAATCAGCTTCAGACTTTCATAGCAGTTTGACTATTGATGGAAACAGTCTACCCAACCTGGGGATATTGAAGAGATGATCCTACTTGTGCAGATGAAGCATTAACTGTGTTTCATGTTATTGTTTAGGGATACAGCATAGAAACAGGGCCTTTGGCTCTCCAAGTACATGCTGACTTTCGATCGCTCCATCACACTAGTTCTACGTTATCCTATTTTTGCATCCACTCACTAAGCACCAGGAGCAAATTACAGAGGCCAATTAACCCGCACGTCTTTGTGATGTGCTAGAAAACTGGAGCACCCGGAGGAAACCCACACAGTCACAGGTAGAACGTGCAAACTCCACACAGACAGCACTTTGGATTGCACCTGCTTTGCTGGCACTGTGAGGCAGCAATTCTACCAGCTGTGCCACTCAGTCACCCTGCACCACTGTGCCACCCTGCTGTGTGATGTGAGATTATGTTTCTTAACAAACAAAGTGTTTAAAATCAATGTGTTCCCCTGTGGATTTTGACCCTACTGGAATGACCGACTTTGAATTGGTGCTTTAGTCTGTCCCAAAACCTCATTTACCCTTAATAGTGGACATTACAGTAAGGCCTGATGTTAGACACTCTCATTGACCTCCTTAATGTTGGTTGAAATACTAGAACCCACTTTATTTATTGTTATCAGCATCTTGCTCCGTGGTATTGATTCAAAGTCTTTATACTCTCTTCACAAAATCTATGGAGCCATCTTATTATTTTATGAGACTCAGAATGTTACACAGGTAATCATAAATTACTGGATTTATGCACTGGATGAAATTAGGTTCTAGTCACACGTGAAATACGTTTGGGAATGCAGCAAAGTTGTCGGAGTTTAATGGATATTTCTTTTGAGAGGTGAATGTTGTTTTAATATAAATTAGGCTGACTCGGTGCACAAGACAATTAAAAACCCTACAGACCTTCCATGATGGGGTCTCAGGCTCATTACACTTATATTGATTGTCTACCATTTTGGTTCTGTCCCTGGGGTGGTTTCATGAGTTAGTTCATATGTTCATTTCTGCAAAGCATTTTAAAAAAGAACAGCATGTATTTCTGTCAATATCTTTTCACCTCCATTTCAAAATGCCCTCAAAAATGCAATCACAGCTTAACAAAATACTTTTCAATTGTTAGGATGTAGCAAATGCAAACTTAAATGCAACCATCTTTTGTAAAAAAGTAATGTGATATTGACCAGACAATCTGCTGTAATGAGGGTGGGAAGGGATCCATTTTGGGTCAGGGCTTCAACGATAATTCTTCTGGTCTCGAATTAATGGGATCTTTTTCCAGTTAAGGGAATGGCCAGAACACGAGATTATTATGAAGGACATTGAATATAATAGCAAGGTAATCTTTTACAGTAACTCTAAAGTTCCTGTATTTGTTGTTTGAATACAGCATGTAAGAGTTAGATTAGTCAGGATAACGGTTTAAAAGGTTAAACGTTGATGTCACGAGCTCCGAGCCCTGATGCAAATCTTATTTATGGAAAACTATCTCATGCTCATACAAAGTTAACAATGGCACCATGAGGCATTAGACCTGTTTGCCAACGATACACAACAGGGACAGGCTCCCATATCGTCAGCTGACGATCACAAGACTGGTTTTGTTCCATTTTATATTTCAACAAATGCTGACTCTTGTTAACTTAAATTAGAATGCCCTTGAAACAAAGTTCAGCTTGGCCATTCTAAACAATAAAAGCAGCAGCCAGTTTATCAGAGCTGCTCTGATTTCCTCCTGTATTCCAAATCGCTAGCTTGATGTAAAAATGACGACAACTCTACTGACTACCAATTTCTATTGGGCTTTGAATTTTAAATCATTTAAAAATATGTATTCTGGGCATCATAGGGATTACATATATATTTTCAGGCTGATTGTAAAAGTGGCTGCTAGTAGTTATTCTACCACCATAACTCTTTCAAAACAATGGTTTTGCATAATTATGAAGAATGTTTGTCAATATGGTGGAATTATGAGTGTACATAAAAGTGGGAGAAGCAGATATATGGATCTACTTCACAAAGAAAGGCAACGGGTAATATTTTTACAAGGTCACGTACAAGGCCATTTACAATGTCACAGTTTGTATGGTTGGTGTCGCTGCAGTAACCTGAGTTCCATCAATGGTTCAGTGGTATTTTATTGTCACAAGAACTGAAATTCATTTTTGTGTACAGTTCAGTACATTGTATCACTATACATAAGCACTTGGATACATCTTAGACAAGCATCTCAGATACAGTACAACTGTATAGTAGTAGTAGACTGAGACAGTAGAGACAGTATACAGAGTCTGCAAAATGTATAGGAAGGAAATGTAAACGATGGATTACTCCGAAGATTGACACAAACTGCCGGAGTAACTCAGCAAGTCAGGCAGCATCACTGGAGAAAAGGAACAGGTGAAGTTTCGGGTCAAGACACTTCCTCAGACTGAAAACAAGGGTCTCGACCTGAAATGTCACCTATTCCTTTTCTCCAGAGATGCTGTCTGACCCGTCGAATTACTCCAGCATTGTGTGTCTATCTTCTGTATATGGAGTCGCCAGGTTTGGTGCCATTTTCAACTATGAGTTGCTGCAGGTGTCGTGTTCTTAACCTGAGTGTTTGCTTGTTCTCCCCATGATCACATTGGTTTCTTCCAGATGGTCCAGTTTCCTCCCTCATCCTAATAATACATTTGTGGGTTAATTGTGCACTGTAAATTTCCCTTACCGTGGGGTGAATGGTAAAATCTGGTGCGAGCTGGGGGCAATGTCGACAGATTGGGCGTTCGAAGGTTTGCACAGATTCAGTGGGCCGAAGGGTTGTTTCCAAGCTGCATGACTCTATGACTCTTAGAGTGTCACCAAAGATGTGCACGTGTGGCCATGTAAAACCAGCAAAAAGCTCCCCTTGGATGGAATGATTTGTTTATGTCAGGCATAAACTCACAGTGAAAGACATTCACATTGTGATAATTTTAAAAAAAGGTTGCCAACGAAAGGCCAATGAAAAATAATTGGAGCAAGCAAAAACCACGGATTAATTTGGCAACATATGGAATTTACAACTTAGAATATTGTGGCAGCGCGGTGGCGCAGCGGTAGAGTTGCTGACTCACACGCCAGAGACCCGCGTTCCATCCTGACTATGGGTGCTGTCTGTACGCAGTTTGCATCTTCTCCCCGTGACCACGTGGGTTTTCTCTTGGTGATCCGGTTTCCTCCCACTTTCCAAAGACCTGCAGGTTTGTAGGTTAATTGACCTCTGTAAATTATCCCTAATGTGTAGGATAAAACTAGTGTACGGCGATCGCTGGTCGGCGTGGACTCGGTAAGCCGAAGGGCCCGTTTTCACACTGTTTCTCTAAACAAAACCAAGAGAATAGGAGAGAAGAGTTGACTTCATGGACTTTGTGGACCTACCAGTTAAGCTGATGAATAGCTTTGAATAGACCATAACAGGGGCTAAACGATATATCTTTGTTTAAATTGGACTGTTCGGTGAACAGCTTTGGCTGAAATTGCAGTGTTGGTGTTTAATTAGTTGCTGTGCAACAGCACTGATGTATAGGACTTTATAAAGGAGACTGTAATTGAATTGTATTTCAATAATGGCAATCATTGATTTGTGAGGTGTTACATTACAAGCAGTCCAAGTGCGTCCGCATTTTCATGCAAAGTGATCAAATGAATTGTGGCAGTTATCAAATGTTCTCTCGTGACTTGATCCTCTGAGCAACTATACTTAACAGAGTTAATTGAACAAGCTTGCACTCTGCTATTTCGCAAGTCTTTATACTGTGAGGGTGTTATGTTTTGCCATAGCAACTGGGATTAACACTGGGGTGCTCAATGCAAATTTTAATCCTGACTTTGTTTTTGTACTTTGAAAGGGGCCGCCGTTTTGAGCAGTTCACATTGCGCTCCTCCTGTTATGTGAACCAATACATCTATTTTCCCCACAGCCACATTCAACCAAATGTTATTAAACATATTAAACAGGGATGGCACGATGGCGCAGTGGTAGGGTTGCTGCCTTACAGCACCAGAGACACGGGTTCCATCCTGACTACAGGTGCTGTTTGTATAGAGTCAATAGTCAATAGGTCAATGGTCAATTTATTTGTCACATACACATAAATGTGCAGTGAAATGAAGGATTACCCACAGTCCAACAATAAGACCAATAAAAATAAGCAATAAAAATAAGTAAGAAACACCCAGCACTGTGAGTCTCCTCCAGTCACCTCCTCACTGTGATGGAAGGCCAGAATGTCTTTTCTCTTCCCCTGCCATCTTCTCCCGCGGTCAGGCTGTTGAAGTTGCCACGTCGGGGCGGTCGCGGCTCCCAACATTGAAGCCCCCGCCGGGCAGAGAAAATCCCATGACCTATTCCAGGCCACGCCGGACGGTGAAAGGTGAAAGGAGTTTGTATGTTCTGCCTGTGACCACGTGGGTTTACATCGGGTGCTCCGGTTTCTTCCCACATTCCAAAGACGTATGGGTTTGTAGGTGAATTAGCTTCTGTAAACTGCCCCTAGGATGTGAAACTGGGATAATGTGGAAACTGGGATAACATGGAAACTGGGATAACATGGAAGAATAGACAATAGACAATAGGTGCAGGAGGAGGCCATTTGGCCCTTCGAGCCAGCACCGCCATTCAATGTGATCATGGCTGATCATTCTCAATCAGTACCCCGTTCCTGCCGTCTCCCCATACCCCCTGACTCCGCTATCATTAAGAGCTCTATCTAGCTCTCTCTTGAATGCATTCAGAGAATTGGCCTCCACTGCCTTCTGAGGCAGAGAATTCCACAGATTCACAACTCTCTGACGGAAAAAGTTTTTCCTCTCTCCCAGTTCTAAATGGCCTATCCCTTACTCTTAAACTGTGGCCCCTTGTTCTGGACTCCCCCAACATTGGGAACATGTTTCCTGCCTCTAACGTGTCCAACCCCTTAATAATCTTATACGTTTCGATAAGATCCCCTCTCGGGTGATCGTTGGTCTGCGCAGGCTCGGTGGGCCTAAGGACCTGCATCCGTGCTGTATCTCTAAGCCATACACTCTCCAGAAATAAACTCTCATGCCCAAGGTCCAAGAAACAATTTAATGATGTGATAAAGAATCAAATTTAAACAGTAAAACAAATTGTCATACTAATAATACTTAGAAAATATTGGAATAATATTCTGCCTAAGCACTGACTTGTAGTCAATAACATTTTATTTTCCATGTCCATTATTTAGGATCCTGAACGTCTTTCTCCAACAAATGTAACGAGAGAACTCACTGTTGTGTCAAGCCCTGAAGGCTTACGTAAAGGAGCAACACACCATGTCAATTGTCACAACTTCACCTCACGGGTTCAGACAGATATAACTGGTTAAACTCCAGAGTACAGAGACACTGACAGATGACAGAACAGGGAAGACAAAAGAAATAGATGCATCAGAGATGATTCAAAAACAGATGTTCTGAAACAAAGTCAGATCTGAGTAGTTCCATGTCCCTTGATAGATGAAAAGGCTACCTGCTGTATTCATGAAGGGCAAGGTGTGATCTAACAGAAGCCTTTAAGATTATGGAAATGTTTGAAAGACTGGCTATCAGCAGGGGGTTTCTACTTGTGGGAGAGGCTGTAACTAGGGTCCGTAACTGTAAGATGATCATATGTAGATGGTAAGATGCTACTGGGTAGTGCAGCAGTAGAATTGCTGCCTCACAGAGACCCGGGTTTGAATCTGACTGTGGGTGCTGTCTGTTCAGAGTTTGTACGTTCTCCTTGTGACCATGTGGGTTTTCTCCGGGTGCTCCGGTTTCCTCCCACATTTCAAAGACGTGCGGGTTTGTAGGTTAATTGGCTTCTGTAAGTTGCCCCTAGTGCATAGGATATGAAGCTGGGATAACATAGAACTAGTGTATGGGTGATCGATGGTCACTGCGGACTCGGTGGGTCAAAGTTTCCGCACTATATCTCTAAAATAAATTAAACTAATTGCAATAGCAAATTTGGGAGCAATATGAGAACACAGAGAATATGAACCTCGGTAGATTAGGAATTGTCATACAAGGACGTATGGGAAAGACAGAGAGACGGACATGTTGATGTGTTTAAAGAGAGAGTGGGAGGAGATTTACCATGAACACAACCACCAACATGGAACTGTTGGGCCGAATTATGTCCTGTGTTGTCAATACAGACAGCTGCATAGGTTTTGTTAATCCAAAACAATGGTCCAGTCCATATTCTCAGTAAATTGTAAATGCATCATAGCAGGGAATAGGACTTCAAAGTCACATTGTGGAAAGGGTTAACTCTTCAGATGTCAACTCTTTGATATTGGGCAATGAAACATCTCAAGGTACTTCACAAAACCGTCAAGCATCAAGCACTATAAAGGAAGGCTTGGTGTGGGAGGGTGGATGGGGGAGAATGGTGAGAGGGGTCAAGGTTCATGTCCAAGCTCTGTAAATTGTAGTCGGCCATATGGCAAGATGCTGTTTTGCCATTAGTGAATTAACTGAGTGAATCACTTAAAAACGTTGCCAGGTTTGCATGGCTATTCAGTGTCCTGATACTAAATTAACGATAAATCATCCATTTTACCCTCATGCAAACTGGGTACAACTTTATGGATCTCACGTCTGCCTAATTGGATGGGAATCATGATGCTTACTGTTGCCTGAAACAGAGACTTGGTTTTATATAGAACCATTTTGTTACATCATGAAGCACTTTATAGAGATGCTTTTCAAAGATGAAAAGGCGACTTGCTTCATGCTGTATTCAAGAAGGGCAAGGTGTGATCTAATAGAAGCCTTCAAGATTATGGAAACATTTCATGGGATTTCTACTTGTTGAAGAGGCTGTAACTAGGTCTACAGATGTAAGATGATCATATGCTGATGGTTAGATGCGGCACAGTGGTGTAGCGGTAAAGTTGCTGCCTTACAGCCCCAGAGATCCAGGTTCGATCCTGACTACAGGTGCTGCCTGTGTGGAGTTTGCATGTTCTCCCTGTGACCGCGTGGCTTTTCTCCGGGTGCTCCAGTTTCCTGCCACATTCCAAAGACGTGCGGGCTTGTAGGTTAATTGGCTTCTGTAAATTGCCCCGAGTGTGCAGGACGTAAAACTGGGATTCTGTATTCTTTGTTGTAATACAGGAAACATCAACTAATCTGTTCTCAGTAAACTTCAACAAAACAGCGTTGAGATATTGACCAGATAATAATTTTGACGTTGTAGATTCAGGGATAAATCTTCATCTCTGAGTAACCTTGCCCATTTCCAGTCAGTTATCCTATGCAAGTCCCTCATTTCGCTGAACACCTACGCTCAGTCCACCTTGGCTTATGCGATCTCCCGGGTTGCCAAATGTTTTAATCCCCTTCCCATTCCCATACTGACCTTTCTGCCCTGGGCCTCCTCCTCAGTCGGAGTGAGGCCACACACAAATTGGAGGAATAGCACTTCATATTTCACTTGGGCAGCTTACAAACCCAGCGGTATAATTTCTCTAATTTCAAAGTACCCTTACGTCCCCTCCCTCCCCCCCCCCTCCCCCATCCCCCATCCCCCATCCTAGTCGTTCTACTAGTTCCACTGTTCACATCCAGTGTCCCTTTGTTATCACGTCTTCCCCAGCTGACAATGGGCTGTTATGGTCTCCACCCCTAAACCAGCCCAGATTTGTTCTGGCCTTTTCCTACCTCCCCTCCTCCGACGTCTCCAGTTCCCTCCCGGTTACGCGAGCGACGTGCCTTCGGGCGGCCCTGACGACGATGGCTCCAGTTATAGGGTATAAAAGGTACTTGGACAGGCACACAGATAGAAAAGGTTTAGAGGGATATGGGCCAAATGCAGACGGACAGGGTCTGCTGGTCAGCGTTGAATAGTCGGGCCGAAGGGCCTGTTTTTATGTCATATGGCTGTGAATCTCTGACTCTATAAAAATTAGTTCAGGCGTAGGATCAGCATAGAATGATCAGCCATGATCACATTGAATGGTGGTGCTGGCTCGAAGGGCCGAATGGCCTACTCCTGCACCTATTGTCTATTGTATGCATGACAGTAGGAATAGGCATGGTGGTCTGAAGGGCCTGTTTCTACACTATAAATTCATTCGTTCACACATACACACACACTTTACGCAAACACATACACGTAGACAGAAACGGATGCAACGATTCACACACATACACACACATTGTCACTATTGACGCACACACTCGCAGAAACACACAGACAATAGACAATAGACAATAGGTGCAGGAGGAGGCCATTCGGCCCTTCGAGCCAGCACCGCCATTCAATGTGATCATGGCTGATCATTCTCAATCAGTACCCCGTTCCTGCCTTCGCCCCATACCCCCTGACTCCGCTATCCTTAAGAGCTCTATCCAGCTCTCTCTTGAATGCATTCAGAGAATTGGCCTCAACTGCCTTCTGAGGCAGAGAATTCCACAGATTCACAACTCTCTGACAGAAAAAGTTTTTCCTCATCTCAGTTCTAAATGGCCTACCCCTTATTCTTAAACTGTGGCCCCTTGTTCTGGACTCCCCCAACATTGGGAACATGTTTCCTGCCTCTAACGTGTCCAACCCCTTAATAATCTTATACGTTTCAATAAGATCTCCTCTCATCCAGAAACACAGTTTATATGCACACACACGTACATAGGCATGCACGATTGTCAATTCGTGCACAAGTACACACACAACATACGCATATGCACATAAACATGCACACAGATACATACACAACACAAATCCCCTAAATGCACAGACATGTGTGTACACACATATAAGCACATACACACTGTTTGCATTTACAGAGCAGCTCTTATCACATCAGAGTGTAAAAAAACAGTTCAACTCCAATGAAAAACATTGAAGAGCTAGATATACTGTGCATGATAATAACTTTAATTATGTCAATTAAAGGAGGAGTATTATCTAGGGCACCAAGGAAATTCCCTTGCTTCTCATCAAATATTGTCAGTGGTTCGGCACCACACACACACATACACACGCTCGCACACACACACATACACACACACACACACACACACACACACACACACACACACACACACACACACACGCTCGCACACACACACACACACACACACACACACACACACACACACACACACACACACACACACACACACACACACACACACACACACACACACACACCCGAGAAAGCAGATGAATCTCATCCAGCACCTGTTCAGCCCCACCGTTGAGTACTAGCCTGGATTTCTAGGCAAGCCTCCAGGAGTGACTCATGAACCGCAGTTGTACAGGGCCCTGGTGAGACTGCACCTGGAGTACTGTGTGCAATTTTGGTCTCCTAATTTGAGGAAGGACATTCTTGCTATTGAGGGATTGCAGCGTAAGTTCACTCGGTTAATTCCCGGGTTGACGGGACTGACCTATGATGAAAGAATGGGTCGACTGGGCTTGTATTCACTGGAATTTAGAAGGATGAGAGTTGATCTTATGGAAACATATAAAATTCTTAAAAGATTGGACAGGGTAGATGCAGGAAAAATGTTCTCAATGTTGGGAGAGTCCAGAACCAGGGGTCACAGTTTAAGAATAAGGGGTAAGCCATTTAGGACTGAGATGAGGGAAAACCTTTTCACCCAGAGTTGTAAATCTGTGGAATTCTCTGCCACAGAAGGCAGTGGAGGCCAATTCACTGGATGTTTTCAAGAGGGAGTTAGATTTGGCTCTTAGGGCTAAAGGAATCAAGTGATATGGGGAAAAAGCAAGAATGGGGTACTGATTTTAGATGATCTGCCAGGATCATATTGAATGGCGGTGCCTATTTTTCTTTGTTTCTCTGTTTCTATGAACCCAGAACCTGGGTTTACAGGCAGGAGTGCCACCACAAATCAACAGGTGATGATGCCGACTGAAGTCAACATCCCTCTCTGTGATGGCACCTGCTTCCCCATCCAGAGACTTCAAGGGCAGCAGGAGGATGGAGATATCCCTGCCTGTAAACTCACCCACCATCCATCTGGGAAGTCCACCATCACTCGTAGAGCAGGTCTGAGAGGCCAGGTGACCCAACCCTGCTCCTGAAGCATATCATGGGTGGGAGCATCCCTGCCCTTTCTGACCTGACACTGCAGTAGGAGCTCCTTCAGATTTCATATGAAGAAAGACTGGATAGACTCGGTTTGTACTCGCTGGAATTTAGAAGATGGGGGGGGGGGATCTTATAGAAACTTACAAAATTCTTAAGGGGTTGGACAGGATAGATGCAGGAAGATTGCTCCCGATGTTGGGGAAGTCCAGAACAAGGGGTCACAGTTTAAGGATAAGGGGGAAGTCTTTTAGGACCGAGATGAGAAAGTTTTTTTTCACACAGAGAGTGGTGAATCTGTGGAATTCTCTGCCACAGAAGGTAGTTGAGGCCAGTTCATTGGCTATATTTAAGAGGGAGTTAGATGTGGCCCTTGTGGCTAAAGGGATCAGGGGGTATGGAGAGAAGGCAGGTACGGGATACTGAGTTGGATGATCAGCCATGATCATATTGAATGGCGGTGCGTACAGGCTCGAAGGGCCGAATGGCCTACTCCTGCACCTATTTTCTATGTTTCTATGTTTCTACCTCTCAGCCGACGGCAATGTGGAGCTCCAACACTCTCAACGCTAATGAAGGGTGGGTAATGAATGCTGGCAGTGCCAGTTATTGCCCAGATACCCACAGCTCAGGGTAATCTTTTTTTATAGTCAGGAAATTGACTTTATTGTTACATCAGCTTACTTCAACAGCACTAACATCATTTCAGACTGGAGGTGCTACAGCGCCTGTCATACCTTCCATTTGCACACTCCAGTCCCCAACATGATCGCCACCACCCTCACAACTTAGTTTGGTTTAGTTTAGAAATACAGCACGGAGACAGGCCATTCCGCCCACCGAGTGCACACCAACCAGCAAGCCTCCTGCACTAGCAGTATCACTCATACGAGCGCCAAATTCCAATTTTTACCAAAGGCAATTTAACCTTCAAACCAGTACGTCTTTGGGGATATGGGAGGAAACTGGAGCACCCAGAGAAAACGCAACCGGTCACAGGGAGAAGGTGAAAACTCCTTACAGACACCACCCTTAGTCAGGATGAGGTTAGTGATACAACACCAAGCCCACACCGACCATCGGTCACCCGTTCACACTAGTTTTGTTATCCCACTTTCGCATCCACTAGGGCCAATTAACCTACTAACCTGTACATTTTGGGGATGTGGGAGGAAACCAGAGAACCCGGGGGGAAACCCACATGTCACGGGGAGAACGTGCAAACGCCAAACAGACAGCACCTGAGGTCAGGATTGAACCCAGGTCTCTGGCACTGTGAGACAACAGCTCTCCCTCTGCGCCACCCATGAACTGACACTCCCGCACAATATTTCTTGCCACTAACGTCCCGAGGGCCAAATTGTTGTGAACCTGGATCGTCGCTCTGTTCGTTGGCACACGCTCCATGTTAACGGGGTCACATTCCTTCCACTGTCACACATGCATGTTGCCAAAATGCCATGATCTCATGACCCACAGGAACTTACTGCTGAAAGCACTAAATCACAGCCTCACTGGAAACAAACTGTTTTCCCAGAATTGCTCCTACTTTTAAATTGGATTTTAAAATGTGTGCACTCCCGCCCTCTACGTCAGATGAGGACATAAAAACACTTCACCATTAACCTTTCATCACATCGCTGAGTGCTTCCATACTGGCTTTGAACTGGCAGTGAGGAATGGGATCCCAAAATAGAACACGGGATCGATTCTGTTTATGATTCACTGTATATCTCTGGTGTATCTTAGCATTAGGCACTTGTACAGAAATAATTGCTTGCTGATACCAGATGATTTGAAAATGCCCGAAACCTGAAAACTGGAAAAGGAATGAATATGAGGAGTTACGGGGAACCTCAAGGACACCATATGTCAGTTGATACTGTGTGCGAGAAGCACTAATGTGTGTTAAAAGGGATACAAAGCGCTGGAGTAGCTCTGCGAGACTTTAGAGTTTACCTTAGACTTTAGGTGCAGGCTCGAAGGGCCGAATGGCCTACTCCTGCACCTATTTTCTATGTTTATGTTTAGAGATACAACATGTAAACGGGCCCGTGTGTCGGAAGGAACTGCAGATGCTGGTTTAAACTGAAGATAGACGCAAAAAGCTGGAGTAACTCAGCGGGACAGGCAGCGTCTCCGGAGAGAAGGAATGGGTGACGTTTCGGGTCGAGCCCCTTCTTCAGACTGGCGTTTCGGCCCACTGAGTCTGCACTGACCAGCAATCTCCCCGTACACTAGCACTGCCCTACACACTAGGGACAATTTAGAATTTTACCGAAGCAAATTAATCTACAAAGCTGCAAAATGTGGGAGGAAACCAGATCACCAGGAGAACGTACAAACTCCATACAGACAACACCCATAGTCAGGATCGAACCCAGGTCTCTGCCGCTGTAAGGCAGCAACTCTACCGCAGTTGCACTGTGACGTCCTCTCTTAAATATTTTTTTAATTATTTACTATTTCTTAACAAATTGTTCCTCAGAATAAGAGCCGGGCAGCATCTCTGGAGAACAAGGGTAGGGGATGTTTCAGGTTCGTAAGGTCATAAGGAATAGGAGTAGAATTAGGTCATTCGGCCCATCAAGTCTACTCCGCCGATCAATCATGGCTGATCCATCTCTCCCTCCTAACCCCAATCTCCAGCCTTCTCCCCATAACCTCTGACACCTGTAGGTTGGAACCCTACCTCAGACAGATTGTAGCAGGAAGGAGAAGGTTGGAAGAGAGGAGGGGAAGGGAGGGTTGTATTAAATTGCTGTAGAAGAGAAGGATTGAGATGCCTCTGGCAACCTCATGCAGGTTGGTGCAGGAATTCAAACAAGGACGTGCACATGCATACTTAATGTCATAAGATCAACATATACACATGACCATAACTCAAGCCTCCTCAAGTTCTCCTCCTCTCTTCGACGACCCATTCCTTCTGAGATGCTGCCTGACCTGCTGAGTTACTCCAGCATTTTGTGAAATAAATACCTTTGATTTGTACCAGCATCTGCAGTTATTTTCTTACATAACTCAAGCCTGTATACTTTTGCTACTCTGCTTGCCCCACCTTGCATGTGAAGCCCCAGAGTCATAGAGTCATACAGCACGGAAACAGGCCCTTCGGCCCAACTCCATGCTGACTAAGATGTCCCATTTAAGCCAGTCCCTTTTGTCCACATTTGGCCCATATCCCTTTAAACCTTTCCTATCCATGTACCTGCCCAAATGTCTTTTAAGTATAGTGATCATACATGCTTTAACTCATTCCATATACCCACCACCCTCTGAGTGGAAAATGTTTCCCCTTGGATCCCTATTAAATCTTTCCCCTCACACCTTAAACCTATGTCCTCCGGTTCCTGATTCCCTTACCCTGGGTAAAGGACTCTGTGCATTTATCCCATCTATTGCCCTTGTGATTTTGTACATCTCGATAAAATCATCCCTCAGCCACCTACACTCCAAGGAATGAACTCCTAACCTGCCCAACATCCCCCCTATAGGTCAGGCGGGAGAGTTCTGGCAACATCGTTGTGAATCCTGTAAGCACTCAGTGGACTTCCAGGCTGAACATTCCTTCCAGCTAAAGCTGGGATTCATTTGCACTTGTTACGATGTGGTGTACAACTCTTCATCTTTGTGGTGTGGTCTACATTAGAGAAACGAGGCACAGATTGGGTGATCACCTCACAGAGCACCTTATTTTTCAACCTTTCTTTTTGTCAAGTGCAAACTTAACAACTTGTTGCATCTTATCAATCTCTCTGATTTCTGTTAGCCAACTAATATCCGTTCTGAAGTCTGAAGAATGGTCCCAATGCAAAACATCACCTATCCGCATTCTTCAGAGATGCTGCCTGGTGCACTGAGTTACTCCAGCACTCCTTATGTGTCCTTATGTGTAAACCAGCATCTACAGTTCCTTGTCTCTACAATATCTGTTTCCCTCTGTAATCTCCTACTCTGTGAATATTTATTTTCCACAATAACCTTTGGCGTTGTACCGTCGGAGATTCTTTCTGGAAATGTAATTGCAGCATGACCCCCATTTCTCCTTTATCTACAGCACGTATTCCTTCCTCAAAGAATTCCAATAAATTGATCAAACATGATTTCAGTTTCACATGAATCATGTTGATTTTGCCTGACAACCCTGACTCTTTAAGAAGCTATTAAGAATACTTGGTGTGTGTACTTTATAGCATTTTCCATGTGACAGTTGTTAACCCATCTGGCCTACAATTTTCCTACCTTCTTTCTCACAGTTATGCCGCTTCAATGCAGGCCCTTCATCCCACCCAGTCTGTGCTGACCACCAAGAATCCATTTTGAGTAACTCTGCACAAATCCATTTTATTCTTTGCACTTTCTCTTCAGATCACTCCAGATTCCACCACTCAAAAACAGTTACAGTAGCCAATTTGCAGTAGGCTCTTCAATCAATAAATACACATGGGGTGGCACGGTAGCGCAGCAGTAGAATTGTTGTCTTACAGCACAAAGATCAGGGCTCGGTCTTGACTACGGGTGCTGTCTATACGGTGTGTGTACGTTCTCCCTGTGACCGCGTGCATTTTCCCCGGGTGCTCCGGTTTCCTCGAACACTCAATAGACAATAGATGCAGGAGTAGGCCATTCGGCTCTTCGAGCCAGCACCACCATTCAATGTGATCATGGCTGATCATTCTCAATCATTACCCTGTTCCTGCCCTCTCCCCATATTCCGCTATCCTTAAGAGCTCTATCTAGTTCTCTCTTGAAAGCAAAACACTTCAAAGACGTACAGGTTTGTAGGTTAATTGGCTTTGGTAAAGATGATAAATTGTCCCTGGTGTGTAGGATAGTGCTGGTGTACAAGATGATCGCTGGTCAGGGCAGACTCTTGATGGTCGTTTGAATCCACAACGACCATCAATCACCCGTTCACACAGTTCTATGTTATCCCATTTTCTCATCCACTCCTTACATACTAGGGGCAATTTTACTTGAGGCCAATGTAAAATTAATGTAATCTACAAACCTTCACATCTTTGGGATGTGGGACGAAACCGGAGCACTCAGTGGAAATCCACATGGTCACAGGGATAACGTGCAAACTCCACACAGACAGCACCCAAGGTCAGGATCAAACCTGGTTCTTTGGCACCATGAGGCAGTGACTCTACCAGCTGTTCCACTGTGCCACCACTATGTTCTATGTTAATTAAAGTGGAAGGCAACAAGAAGGAATGGGTGACGTTTCGGGTCGACACCCTTCAGACTAGAAGGGTCTCGACCCGAAACGTCACCCATTTCTTATGTGCTTTGAATGGTTTACTCAGCATTGGAGGGAGTACAACTTAAAATATGTTACTTTTTGATCATTTTCTTAATTGCAATGAAATATTATTAACTTTGCTGCCTGCTCTGCTGAGAGATCCCCACAAATTCTGCTTTGATTTCAGATTTCCATCACCTGCAGTTTTTGTGTTGATTTGCTGTCATTGAAATTCGACATTAACTTAGAGGTGACAGGACTTGACTAATAGCAATGAGGTAGAATGTAATCTTTGGGAAGTACTGTATCACGATCAGGGTTTTGAAATTTTTTTTTAGCTTCCATTTAATAAACTTACAAGCAAGTAACTTAGGGCAGCACAGTGACGCAGCGGTAGATTTGCTGCCTTATAGCGCCAGAGATCCAGGTTCGATCCTGACTACAGGTGCTGTCTATATGGAGTTTGTACGTTCTCCCTGTGGCCACGTGGGTTTCATCCGGGTGCTCCGGTTTCCCCCCACATTCCAAAGATGTGGGGATTTTTAGGTTAATTGGTAAAATTGTTAATTGTCCCGAGAGGGTGTAGGATAGTGCTAGTGTACTCAACGCAGATGCAGAGGGCTAAAGGGCCTGTTTCTGTGTCGTATCCTAAACTAAACTAAACTAAACTTAGAGTGTAGGAAGGAACTGCAGATGCTGGTTTAAACCGAAGATAGACACAAAATGCTGGAGTATCTCAGCGGGACAGGCAGCATCTCTGGAGAGAAGGAATGGGTGACGTTTCGGGTCGACACCCTTCAGACTAGAAGGGTCTCTACCCGAAACGTCACCCATTTCTTCATTCCAGAGAGGCTGCCTGTCCCACTGAGTTACTGCAAACTAAAAGAGTGTTCTGTAGGAGAGTGTATTTAAAGAGGGTATCACAAAATGCTGGAGTAACTAAGCAGGTCAGGCAGCATCCAGGAGAGAGGGAATGGGTGACGTTTCGGGTCGAGACACTTCTTCAGACTGAAGTCATTCTGAAGAAGGGTCTCGACCCGAAACGTCACCCATTCCCTCTCTCCTGGATGCTGCCTAACCTGCTGAGTTACTCCAGCATTTTGTGATACCTTCGATTTGTACCAGCATCTGCAGTTATTTTGCTAACTGTATTTAAAGAGGACATAGCTATGGAGTACGGTTGATCATTGGTCAGCATGGACCCAAACGGGCCGAAGGGCCTGTTTCCATGCCGTATCTCAAAGCTAAACTAAACTAAAGTCTGTTGACTTACCATATTTCACTGTGGCTAACCTTTGGCCCTGAGTTCAAGAACCTCTCAATGGAGCAGTGCTGGCAGTAGATACCAAACCCTAAGCCAAAACCACAGGAGACAATGTGCGCCAGACCTTACAGTGACCATGTGCCAGCTATGTAGGTATATAGCTATCCTAAACAGTCAACCTTGCTCATTTATGACTCTGACTTTGACGTCAATGAAAGTCCTGGCACTGAGCTTGCTGAATCTAGATGCTAAATCTGGATGGAGGAGTGTTGAAATATTGAACCCACTGAACCACCATAATTGAGGCATAAGCTGGATACAATTTCACAAGATGCTGGAAAGAGAAACTTCTAAAATCACTGCAGAAATTATTTCTCACCTATGGAAAGAGTGAATTTACTTTTATATACTGCAAAGTCCGAATGATCCAGTATTATTGTGTTTCCTCTAGAGTTCTTTATCGCCTGTGGGTTATTAGACAATAGACAATAGACAATAGACAATAGGTGCAGGAGGAGGCCATTCGGCCCTTCGAGCCAGCACCGCCATTCAATGTGATCATGGCTGATCATTCTCAATCAGTACCCCGTTCCTGCCTTCTCCCCATACCCCCTGACTCCGCTATCCTTAAGAGCTCTATCTAGCTTTCTCTTAAATGCATTCAGAGAATTGGCCTCCACTGCCTTCTGAGGCAGAGAATTCCACAGATTCACAACTCTCTGACTGAAAAAGTTTTTCCTCATCTCAGTTCCAAATGGCCTACCCCTTATTCTTAAACTGTGGCCCCTTGTTCTGGACTCCCCCAACATTGGGAACATGTTTCCTGCCTCTAACGTGTCCAACCCCTTAATAATCCTATACGTTATTGAATCAGGTCTATTATTTACAAGTCCACCACCCATTTTTCGGCAGCTCGTGGTCCAGCATCTCTTTTAATCCAGACAAAATTATGAGAGTGCACTTGTAATCCCCCCTGGAAGTCCCATCCGGGTGATGCGGCCGATCTTGACCTCATCGGGACTTCCGCGGCTGATCGGCGGGTCGAATTTTCCCACTGCTGCCGGGGATGTGGAACTCCGGCCTGGCTGGCGCTGGCAGATCCGTTCCCACAGCTGAGTTCCGACTCGACCGGCCGGTATCTCGGCTCCTGGGCCACCTAGGCGGACCGTTCCGTAACGTTGGACTCCTCTCAGAGGCCGTGACCTCTGTTGGTCTGGCAAAATGGATACTCTCAAAAGGCTCTGGAACCAAGCGTGCTGGAAAATCAGTGGTGGGCCTGAATGACAACTACCCAATTCAACACAATACCATCAACCCCACCTTGCTATGAACATTTGGCGCAGAATCCAGTAACTTTGGGACTTTGGTAACGGTGGACAAGCATACATTATGGAGGTATAAACTGACCCACTCTGAGTTACTCCAGCATTTTGTGTCTTTTTTTGTAAACCAGCATCTGCAGTTCCTTGTTTCTACAGTTTGTTCCACACAAGCATATTTTCCGGATTGAAGGATGTTGTGATCAGGCTTTGTCCTGCCCTTCCTCTCTTCCAGCTTTCTCTCCATCAAACCACAATCAGAGATGCTGCCAGACCTGCTGAGTTACTCCTGCATTTTGTGTCTTTTTTTTGTAAACCAGCGTCTGCAATTCTCTGTTTCTCTGGATGTAACGTGTTTTAATAACCAAACACACTGTTATTTCTGGCCCTTTTATTCCTGATGCTGAGTCTTGACTTGAAACATTGACCATCCCTCTGCCTCCACAGATGTTGCCTGACCCCCAGAGTTCCTCTAGCAGCTTGTTTTATTTTTCTTCAGTTTACAGCATCTACAGTTTCCTGCATCCACACTTTCATTTCACCTTTTCTACAGATGACACAGACGTCTTTAGACTTACAGTGTGGAGACAGGACCTTCAGCCCACCGAGTCTGTGCTGACCAGCGATCACCCATACACTTACACTTTCCTACATACCAGGGCCATTTTACAATTTTACCGAACCCAATTAACCTACACACCTGTATCTCTGGAAGGTGGGAGGAAACCAGAGCACCTGACAAAAACCCACACGGTCACAGGGAGAATGTACAAATTCTGTACAGATAGCACCTGTGGTCTGGATCGAACCCAGGTCTCTGATGCTGTAAGGCAGCAACTCTACTGCTGCACCACTGTGCCTCTCCTGCTTACAATATTACAGCACTGCTCCCTGCTCCTGTAAACTATACCATGACTAATAAAGGCAGGTATCACATGTATATTCTTCACCAACTAAGGCAGCAACTCTACCTCTATGCCAATGTGCCGCGGTGGGACATCTTCGAGTGAACCCATTGAGTTTAAAGGGAGTGGGGGTAGCTCAGAGTCCCGGGTTTGATCCTGACTACGGGTGCCGTCTGTACAGAGTTTGTACGTTCTCCCTGTGACCGCGTGGGTTTTCTCCGGGTGCTCCGATTTCCTCCCACACTCCAAAGATGTACAGGTTTGTAGGTTAATTGGCTTTGGTAAAAATGGTAACATGTTCCTAGTGTGTTGGATAGTGCTAGTGTAAGTTGCTGGTTGGCGCGGACTCGGTGGGCCGAAGGGCCTGGTTCCAAGCTGTACCTCTAAATTAATGTCAACGCTTCTTCACATTGGAGCGACTGGCTAAATCTTTGTGTTCAAGTCTCTGGAGTGGGAATTGAAGCAGTAACCACCTACGATGTGTGTGCTACCTATTGAACGAGATCTGTTCCTGCAACCATGTTCCTGCTGATTCCACGTCTCTGATACATTAGGAATTTGCTGCAGGAGGAATGGAAAGAAATGAGAGTCTTGCTTGTCCTTGCTGGTGACGTCGACTCTACAATCAGTGAGAATCTTAGCAAGTAGTTGAACCACACGGTAAATATAAACCCTACTACGATTGGGGTTTCAAACAAGTATCACCACATCACGAGTCTCACCATTTGGATATTAATCCAGTTGATTTGATTGCAGTGGGATAATTCTCCAATTGATATGATTGAAATGGTTTCCACATAGAACATTGCATTAAATATATCCCCTGTTGGTGCTTCAAAGGGGTTTTTGACTAGCTCAATTTCACTGAACACGGTGAAAAATAATTGAAGACATTTGGTTTGATGTATAATTTTACATTTTCTTGAATATTCATCAAAGACCATGAATAATTTGTATCGACTTTGAGCAGCTGACAATCTTTTTTTGTAAAGCATTGTGACTTGTTTCTCCCTTCTCTTTGCAGGGCCCCTCAGCAGTGTCCTGGTCAACAAGTATGGATGTCGGCCTGTGATGATGGGGGGAGGCATATTATGTTCAGTTGGAATGATCGCTGCTTCCTTTTGCAATGACGTCCTCGGGCTCTTTATGTGTGTGGGATGCATCACAGGTGAGCAGTTCATTTGCCATCATTAGCCGCAATACTTGCCTCATGTATGTTGGTGACTTCTTGACAGTGCAGTCACAGCGATTGCTAGAACATTATTCCATCCATATGAATGTCAGTCCTGATTAATATTTACAATAATAAACTCATAAATTACAGGATTAACTTCGGCCATTCGGCCCGTCAAGTCTACTCAATCATGGCTGATCTATCTTTCCCTCTCAACTCCATTCTCCTGCCATCTCCCCATAACCCTTGACGCCCGGACTAATCAAGAATCTGTCAATATCTGCCTTAACACTATCCATTGACTTGGTCTCCACAGCCTTCTGTGGCAATGAATTCCACAGATTCACCACACTGTAGTTGGAATCTTGTGTTCAGTTTTGGTCACCCTGCTATGTAGAGAGGATGGGCAGGCTAGGACTTTATTCCTTGGAATGCAGGAGGATGAGGGGGTGATCTTATTGAGGTGTATAAGATCATGAGGGGAATAGATAGAGTAGATGCACAGTCTTTTACCCAGAGTAAGGGAATCAAGAACCGGAGGACAGAGGTTTAAGGTGGGAGGGGAAAGATTTGATGGGAATCTGAAGGGCAACATTTTTACACAGAGGGCAGTGTTTTGTTTTAAAAAGCTGCCAAAGGAGGTAGTTGAGGCAGATATTATAAAACATTTAAAAGACATTTGGACCAGGTACATGGACAGGAAAGATTTAGAGGGATATGGAACAAACGCGGGCATGTGGGACAATTGTAGATGGGGCAGGTTGGTTGGCATGGGCATGTTAGGCTGTAGGGCCTGCTCCCGGCTCTATGACTCTATGACTCTATGACTCTAGGTCAATGGAGAATGGACACTGGGAAAACCCAACCTATTTAGTGTCATAGAGTCATACAGTGTAGAAACAGGCCCATCAGCCCAACTTGCCCACACCAACCAACCTAACCTTAATACAATAGTCTCACCTGCCTGTGTTTGGCCCATATCCCTCTAAACCTGTCCTATCCATGTACCTGTCTAACTGTTTCTTAAATGTTGCAATAGTCCAAGGCTTCAATTTCCTCCTCTGACTGCTCGTTCCATACCCCCACCACGCTTTGTGTGGCATTTCATAATGCTTTTTGGCTTCTTTTGCCCCAATTGTGTTTTTATAGACATGTTCGCAAGACCCAGCATGGGGCTGCTTGCAAATATCTAAGTGTGACTCATATCACGATACACATTCAAAAATGACAGCAGATGTGGAACAGCCATAGTTTAACTGGGACTTGCTTTGCACACAGAGTGTAGCGGGTGTATGGAATGAGCTGTTTCCAGGAGGTAGTTGAGGCATGTACTAAAACAGCATTTAAAATACATTTAAATGGTGCATGGGTGGGAAATGTTTAGAAGGATAGGGGCTAAACACGGGCTGATGGGTTAAGTGTAGATGGGGCATCTTGGTTGGTCTGGGGCAGTTGGGACGAAGGCCCTGTTTCAGTGCTGTATGACTCTAGGGGAGTTAAATTAAAGGATGAATTTTGATTGGAGTAGAGAAGATATGGAATGATTTGATGAAAGTTAACCAAATATTAACAGACTAAATTATTAGACACTGTTTTAATATGGTCCCTATCAATATAAGAAATTGGAGGAAAAAACAATCTGGACTGCTCCATCATTCAATCAAAAGGGGATAGGAAATACATTTGTTCAGCTTTGGAGAAATATATGGGGATTTTTTTTTTCTAAGGGACTACAGCAGTTCAACAATTATGTGATTCTCTAACTTCTACCTCAGCTAACTACATATCTCAGCTAATTTTTACCTCAGATACAAGTTCCTGCTTTTTTTTTCCTGTCGCCATTGTATCTCAGTGTCAAACATTCCTCACTGAAGTACCTTACAATCTCTATGTTGAGTTTGTGTACATGCCTCGAGCTATAAATGGAACTGTTGCTTTGCTGGTTAGTGACTAATGGTAAAAGACACAGATATGAAAAAGGAAGGTGATTTTCTGTTTGTGCTGGATAAAAAGATCACATTGGCACATTTGGGGCAATAGTGTTCCTGACCGTGCTCAAGGTTTGAACCAAAGCATTTATTCCATCAAATCATACATTACGCCAAATCATTCATCACACAAAACCTTCATTTGAAAAATGCACCATTGCACCAAAAGAAAGATGGAAACAGTACTAAACAGGCTGAAGCCGCATGCACAGAAATCCAGAAATGTGCAGGAACAGCAGATGCTGGGTTGCACCAAAGATAGACACAGAATTCTGGAGTAAAGGGCCTGTCCCACGTAGCCGATTTTTTTGGCGACTGCCGGCAACTATCAAAGTCGTAGCAGATCGCCAAACTTTTCTTTTACCCGACGACAATGACCACGACAATGCCGAGTCAGGTCGAGATTACAGCGTCTTCTGAAACATCGCGTCCCGGCGTCCTGGTTTTCGCTGAAATCACTGACAAGTCGGTAAGTACTTGAGAGTTTTGAACTATAACACCTTGTATGGGTTACTTAAAAACCAAACTTCACTGTAACAAGGAATAAACAGGATTTACTTCCAGTTTACTAATAGCTGTATTAATTTTTATTTTTTTTAAAGTGGTTAAGTGGATTTTTGTGAAAAGTGTGTGCGCATTCTTTGAAAATGTAAGGGAGATGTATATCTGGTTTCTGGGTTGCATATCTGGGTTTGGAGACCACTTTAAATGTAATGGCTGAGGCCAAAAACATCGCAAAAATTCCCACGCTTACCTGACCGTCAAACTGTCACCTCCAATCTACCTGTCAAATGTCCTGACGGTAAATAAATTCGATAAACACAAGGATTTTATGGTATTTTGAAATTACTTTACTTATTTTAATATTATGTGCTTCTAAATGCATCTAAGAGAACCTAACAAACCTGGGGACAGCATGCGACAGGGCCCGCAATAAGCAACGATACCTGGCGAGAAGCCAGCTGTCGCCGAGAAATTTCAAACCGTTTGATTTCTCAGCGACGCGCCGAGATCCACTACGATCTTTGGAAGACTCCTCACGATCATGCCCGCAACACCCCGGTGAACGTTTGGCGACAGCCTAGTCGCCGGCAGTCGCCTTAAAATCGCCTAAGTGGGGCAGGCCCTTAACACAGTCGGGTCAGGCAACATCTCTGGAGAGAAGGAATAGGTGACGTATCAGGTCTGACGAAGGGTCTCAACTCAACTCCAAACGTCAGCTATTCCTCTTCTCCAGAGATGCTGCCAGACCCGCTGAGTTACTCCAGCATTTTGTGTCTATATTTTACTGATCTTCATTCCCAGCTTGCAGGTTTACAAATGTATTGTATTCCTTATTTTTCCCAGGTCTTGGATTGGCTTTCAATCTTCAACCAGCCTTAACAATGATTGGGATGTATTTCTACAAGAGACGCCCCATTGCGAATGGAATCGCCATGGCTGGTAGCCCAGTGTTCCTGAGCACTTTTGCACCTCTGAATCAGTACTTGGTCAATGTCTTCGGTTGGAGAGGCAGTTTCTTTATCCTGGCCGGGATGCTCTTGAACTGCTGCGTGGCGGGGTCCTTAATGAGGCCCCTAAAACCCACAAAATCCACAGACGTGAAAGACGCGCAGGTTATTGCTCCTAAAAAGGACGAGAGCAAAGATGTGGGAGACGGACTGCTGCAGGAAAAGAAGAAAAAGCGAACTATCTTTGCAATACTTGACCAGCACCTAGACCTCAGCCTCTTCAAACATCGGGGGTTTCTGATCTATCTATCAGGCAACGTCATCATGTTTTTTGGCTTCTTTTCTCCAATTGTGTTTTTGGCTCCTTACGCCAAGCACATGGGAATAGATGAGTATTCTGCCGCATTCCTGCTTTCCATTCTAGCTTTTGTGGACATGTTTGCAAGGCCCAGCATGGGGCTGCTTGCAAACTCCAGATGGGTCAGACCAAAGATCCAATACTTCTTCAGTTTTGCCGTCTTCTTCAATGGCTTCTGTCACGTCATGTGCCCCTTTGCGAGTGACTACACAGGCCTTGTGATCTATGCAATCTTCTTTGGCTTTGCCTTCGGAATGGTGAGCGCCGTTCTGTTCGAAACGCTGATGGACCTGGTTGGTGCCAAGAGGTTCTCCAGTGCCGTGGGACTTGTCACCATTGTAGAGTGCGGCCCTGTTCTTCTGGGACCACCAATGGCAGGTAGGAATCCTACACTGTTCTGAGAAATCACTCTAGTCCATTTAGTTGGATTGTTTGTTTGGTTGAAAGATGCAGCGTGGAAACAGGCCCTTCAGCCCACCAAGTCCACACTGACCATCGATCACCCAGTCAAACCAGTTCCATGTTATCCCACTTTCGCGTTCACTCATTAAAAACTCTAAGGGTAATTTACAGGGGCCGATTAACCAACAAATCCGAATGTTCGGCTAATAGTTTCAACAATTATTACTTCTCAGAATTTTGAGGGAGATTGAAAATGAAAGAATGGTACGAATTGCAGAAAGTAGATAAAATAAGGGAGGTTAAATACAAATATTTAACACAAATGACCAGGTAGAGAAAATGAGGATGGATAAAGGAAAAGCGGGAATAAAGGGATATCAAATCTCTGTCTTACTCTGCTATTTCAGGTTATTGCGTACATTTCTAATAACTTATATAGATTTTGTCAGCATCTACAAAGTTATGTGGATAGTCTTGTACTATCTACCTAGCCTAATCTGACATGTGTTATTTAAATATTTAGATGCAGCATGGAAACAGGTCCTTCTGCCCACCCAGTCCACCCCGATCGCCACACACCAACACTATTCTACACAAGCAGGGACAATTTACAATCTTCACCAAACCAATTAGCCTACCAAACTTGTACGTCTTTAGAGTGTGGGAGGAAACTGGAGCACCCAGAGAAAATCCATGCAGGTCATGAGGAGAACGGACAATCTCCGAACAAACAGCACCCGTAATGTGTAAGAAGGAACTGCAGATGCTGGTTTAAACCAAAGATAGACACAAAAAGCTGGAGTAACTCAGCGGGACCTTTGAAGGGTCTCGTTCCGAAACATCACCCATTCCCTCTCTCCAGAGATGCTGCCTGTCCCGCTAAGTTACTCGAGCTTTTTGTGTCTAGAAACAGCACCCGTAGTCAGGATCAAACCCGGGTCTCTGGCGCTGTGAGGCAGCAACTCTACCGCTGCGCCACTGTGCTCATGGCCTTTAGTATTTGACATATGATGAGTGCAGTCATTTTGCTTCTGACTATTAAGGCAGTGTAATAATGAAGGAAATTGAGGAAAAGCAAGTAAGGCTGTTTATGTAAGCAGGTAAGCATACTAATCTGTGCTTTAATCCAGCAAAACTTTGAAGGTCATCTTCAGTAAAATGCCTTACCAATTCTAATTCAGCGAGGTAACTGATTATAGCACATTGTCGTACCACCACTTCATCTCAAATACTGGACTTTGACTGGCTGTCACTTTTGAATTATATTGGTCACAGATTTGTACCCTCACATTGATAATGGTGGGGCCGAATGTTTTCAAGTGCAGCTGAATGTGGGGGAAAGGTGGATTAATGCACCCACAAGGTCAGGTAACTAAATGTATTTAATCATCTTTTTTAGGTAACTGCAACTTGTGTTGTATCTATTGTGGGTGTGTGTGTGTGTGCAGATATCGGCACAGATGTGTGTGTGTAGATGTATCTGCACTGGTAGATGTATCTGCACTGGTGTGTGTGTGTGTATGTGTGTGTAGATGTATCTGCACTGGTGTGGGTGTGTGTGTAGATGTGTCTACAATGGTGTGTGTGGGTGTATGTGTGTGTAGATGTATCTGCACTGGTGTGTGTGGGTGTGTGTGTGTAGGTGTATCTGCACTTGTGTTTGAGTGTGTGTGTTCAGATGTATCTGCATTGGCGTGTGTGTACGTGTGTGTCATGGAGGTGTGGGTATGGACAGGTGTGTGTATGTGCAGATGTATCTGCACAGGCGTGTGAGTGTGTAAGTGTACATGTGTAAGTGCGTGTCATGGAGTGGGGGTGAGTGTATGGACAAGAGTGTGTGTGTGTCAGAGCAGATATTATTTTATTTTCATATTTCAGTTACAGCGCGGAAACAGGCCTTTTCGGCCCACCAAGTCTGCGCCGCCCAGCGATCCCCGCACACTAACACTATCCTACACACACTAGGGACAATTTTTACATTTACCCAGTCAATTAACCTACATACCTGTTTGTGTGGGAGTGTGTGTACATGGAGGTGTGTGTGCGTGTGTGGACAGTTCTGTGTGTGAGCGTGTGTGTGTGTGTAAGTGTACATGGAGGTGCATGTGTATGGATAGGTGTGCGTGAGCAGGTGTGTGTGTAAATGTGTGTACGTGGAGGTGTGTGTGTACAGACACATAGACCTTGTGTATGTCAGTGGGGATTTGTGTGCGCATGTTTTTTGGATGTGTATGCCAGTGTCTGTTTGAGTGTGTGATTGAGTGAGTTAAAACTCTCGTTGATCATCGACTTGTGATTACTTTACTAGTGCAATAATAATAGCTCTTTGCAAACATCTTGCAGCACATTGCAGTTACGGTGCTGAAATTGGCTGTGTTTATATCACATCGTTAACATAGCACAACGTCTTGAGGCAATTCATGTGATCACTATTAGTTTCACACAAGCCCATGTCAGGAGATGTTAGGCCAACACTAAAAAAAGCATTGAAGAGGTAGGTTTAAAGGAAGATTTTAAAGAAGGAAGGATGGTAAAGGTGAGGCAGGAAATTTTGCGACTTGGGATTGAAACTGTGGAAGGAACGGCTGTCAATCATAGATCACAAGATCATAAGACATAGGAGCAGAATTAAGCCATTCGGCCCATCGAGGGCAGCAAGGGTAGAATGGCTGCCTTTCAGCGCCAGAGACCAGAGTTTGATCCTGACTACGGGTGCTGTCTGTACGGAGTTTGTACGTTCTCCCCTGTGACCGCGTGGGTTTTCTCCGGATGCTCCGGTTTCCTCTCATACTCCAAAGACGTACAGATTTGTAGGTTAATTGACTTTGGTAAAAATTTGTAAATTGTCCCAAGTGTGTAGGGGATGATCGCTGGTCGGCACAGACTCAGTGGGCCGAAGGGCCTGTTTCCACACCGTGTCTCTAAAGTCACTTGGGACAATTTACAATCTTTACCGAAGCCAATTAACCTACTAACTTGTACGTCTTCGGAATGTGGGAGGAACCCTAAACAACTGGGGAAAAAACGACACAATCATGGGGAGAACGTATAAAACTCCACATAGACAGCACACGTAATTGGGATCAAACCCGGGTCTCTGGTGCTGTAAGGCAGCAACTATACCATTGAGCCATTGTGCCGCCCCATCATTGCTTCCATAACCTCTCCAATTCAGCTTTCTTGATCATTCCTGAAGTTAATCTCTCCACTCTTGGCAAGCACACCTTCAGCGATTGCTCTAAACTCAGAAATTCCCTCCTGAAGCCTTTTCACCTTCCAGTCTCTCCCTCTTCCTTTTAGATGCCCTTGAAAACCTGCCCTTTTAACGAAGCCTTCGAGCATTTGTCCTTACATCTTCTGGGGCCTAAACACAACCAGGACTAGGACCAGACGGCACAGGGTCCTGGGGACTGTACCAGGATAGCTTTACTGTAAATTCTCTTGGGATGTTTTGCTAAGCTAAGAGTACTAAATAAATACAAGTTGGTGCTCCTGTTACAATGATAGAATAGCACTTAAGATGCTTTCTACTTGTACATTCTGACCCACTTGAATGATGACTGAACTGGGTCAGAGGATGTCATTTTAATCAAATTCTGCACCCGCTGGGAAAAGTGCAATTTGATAGAATGGTAGCAAAAAAATTGTGTTATCCAGTACTTGGGAAAATTGATAAATTAAAACCCTAATATCCCTAGTAACTCATTAGTAAATTATATTAAATGTGCAGATATATTTGTGCATTTTACCAAGTCAAGCAACCGTCCAAGTCTAGAAACAAAGAACTGAAGACGCTGGTTTATACCAAAGATAGACGCTGAGCGCTGGAGTAACTCAGTGGGTTAGGCAACGTCTCTGGAGGAAAACGATAGGTGACAGTTTGGGTCGAGACCCTTCTTCAGACTGAAAGTAGGGTGTGAGGAGTGTGGGGGGGGGGGGTTGGTGCAGAGCTGGAGGCATGGAAAGACCAGGATCAATCAGGGCCGTTTGGTCCTGTTTTTTTATCGCCTCCAGCTCTTCACGCCCCACCCTTTACTTGCAGTCTGAATAAGGGTCCTGATCTGAAACGTCACCTATCCTTTTCCTCCAGAGATGCTGCCTGACCCACCAAGTTTTAGAAACACAGCGTGGAAAGAGGCCCCTTGGTCCACTGACTCCGCGAGGATCGACGGTCACTGTACACTACGGAAGCCAATTAACCCACAAACCTGATCGTCATTGGAATGTGGGAGGAAGATGCCTGACCAGTTACTCCAGCACTTTGTGCTTTTTATCGTAAACTAGCATCTGCGGATCCTTGTGTCTCTGGGTTAAGTGATGCTCAGTTTCCATGCTATCTCTACACTATTATAAAACTGCAAAATGTACAATTAACGCTCAAAGGAAGAAACTCCTCTGTCTGTGATCAGCAGCCAGAGTGTCAGAATATGTAAGGGCAGATATTGACTGGAGGATTCACATAATACAACTATACAAACATCCTGAAGAATGAAGAATCAGTCTGAAGAAGGGTCTCGACCCAAAATGTCACCCATTCCTTCTCTCCAGGGATGCTGCCTGTCCCGCTGAGTTACACCAGCATTTTGTGTCTGCCTTCGATTTAAACCCGCATTTGCAGTTCTCTTCTGCACAAACGTTTATTTGAACAAAGTTTTCTTTTGCTCTGAGAATGCCATCTTGTGGTTATATTGCATTAATATGATTTTTGCACGTAAATGTTTTCTTTTTTTAATTAATTTTCTTCCTTCCAGTTTCAAACTACAAATGTGCTTTGGGACGGCAGATAATAAATAGGGCTAATTCCTCAGAATAATACGCTGGGAATTATATACTCATAGTGAGAAATCACAGCTGAAAACTTAAACTGTGCAACTATTCAGTCAAACGCAATATCAGCATTGAGAATAGACACTCAAAACACCTCCTCACTTAAATAGGAGCAAAATGTAGTCCATGATTTGTAGTTGACAGAGACTTCTGTAAAGTCTTTAACTCAGCATGAGAAAAGTTAAGAGTTAGTGGGATATGGGCCATACGTGGGAAGGTGACACTGGTGTAGATGGGGCATTTTGGTCGGCATGTGCAAGTCGAGCCGAAGGTTCTGTTTCCATGTCTCTAAAATAGCTCAAAAGGTGAGAGCACATCGAATCGGAAGCAAGTCGGCAAATTGGATCCAGAATCTGTTTGGTTAAAGGAGGCAGAAGGTGATGATGAAGGACTGTTTTTGTGACTGGAAGCATGAGAACAGTGGTTTATAATGTGATTAGTAAATTCACAGCAGACATGAAAACGAGTGGTGTTGCTAATAACGTGCAAGATTGTCTTAGGATTCAGGATGACAGGATGACTGATCATTGGGCAGAGCAAAGGCAAATGAAATTTAGTGCCGATGACTGGTTATCAAAAATTGCGGCAAGATCTTAATCGGTTGGGCAAGTGGGCTGAGGAATGGTTAACAGAGTTTCATATAGATAAGTGCACGGTGTTGCATTTTGGGAAGTTAAACCAGGTCAGGACCTACTCAGGACTCTGGGGAGTGTGCAGAGCAAAGGGATCTAGGAGCACAGGTACATAGTTCCTTGAAAGTAGCGTTGCAGGTAAATATGGTGGTCAAGACAGCATTTGGCACATTGGCGTGTAAGAAAATAACTGCAGATGCTGGTACAAATCGAAGGTATTTATTCACAAAATGCTGGAGTAACTCAGCAGGTCAGGCAGCATCTCGGGAGAGAAGGAATGGGTGACGTTTCGGGTCGAGACCCTTCTTCAGACTGAAGAAGGGTCTCGACCCGAAACGTCACCCATTCCTTCTCTCCCGAGATGCTGCCTGACCTGCTGCGTTACTCCAGCATTTTGTGAATAAATAATTTGGCACATTGGCCATCGTCAGTCAAATTATTGAATATAGAAACTGGGAGGTTACGTTATGATTGTAAAAGGCATTGGTGAGACCACATTTGGAGTATTGTGTTCAGCTTTGGACACCCAAAGCTTGGGCCATAGCGAGAGGTTGAGCAGGCTAGGACTTTATTCCTTGGAGCGCAGGAGGATACGGGGATGATCGAATAGAGGTGTGTAACGCAATGAGATCCAAAGATACAGTAAATGCACAAGAGTCTTTTACCCAGAGTAGGGGAATCAAGAACCTGAGGGCATAGCTTTAAAGTGAGGGGGGAAGGATTTAATAGCAACCTGAGTAGCAACATTTTTACAGGTGTGTGGAATGAGATGCCAGAGGAGGTAGTTGAGGCAGGTAGTATCGGAACATTTAAAAGTTATTTGGACAGGTGTACAACATACCCTGTGAATATATTTCTTCGCACATGTTCAATGTTACCGCATGACAGGTTGGAATGTCACTCCAGCTTTCTGTGTCTATCTGCGGTTCAAACCAGCATCTATGCAGTTCTTAGTTTCTACTTTTAAACATTATCGGAACCTGAACATTTGCCACAAGGATGCTCCTAACTCTTCAGTATGCTGGCTACTGATGCACCTTCCCCAAACGGCACTTCAGCTGCCGGCCACACTTTTATTTATCAATCGGACTGATACAGGGCTCACTGTATAAGGTGAAAAAGGCTAGGAATTCCTTTCAGCCTGAGCCGCTTCGTTCCCTTCAGTGCGGTACTTAGAGCCAGTTGCCAAACCACATTATATGTTGGAGTAGCAGAGTAAAGCATGTCAGTCATCTGAGTGCATATGAATTGACAACCTCTTGGCACTCAGATGAAGTGACATGCGTTTAACTGCCCAGCAACGACCTCGGAATAACAAAACAGGCGGTGTCATCGGACAGCGGGTTATAATTTCACAGCCTGACAGCAGTTCTCATTTTGCCTGGGTTATTAGGATGCTGACCTTTCACCCTCAAGACAGTCACAATGCCCATTTGTCCTGTTCGAGCCCCATAAGAAAGTTACATTTTAACAACAGTAGTTTTATGAGGTACTAGCTGTTAACAATCAGGAAGGAGTACTTAACATTTGAGACACACAATGTCAATGTCAAATGCTGCCAGGTCAATAACGGCAGAATTAACATTGAGCGGAGTTCCATCTCTTTTATCAGACCAATATATCAATTTATTGGAAGTGGCAGGTCCCCTCTCCCATCAAAGATGAGGCCCTCACACGTGTCTCCTCGGTACCCCGCAGCTCCGCCCTTGCTCCCCCTCCCGTTACTCGCAACAGGTTCACAGTGCCCCTAGTCTTTACCTTCCACCCCTTCAGCCGTCCCATACAACACATAATCCTCCAACATTTTTGCCACCTCCAACGGGATCCCACCTTTTCACATCTTCCCATCTCCACTCTTTCCTGCCTTCCGCAGATACCGTTCCCTCCGCAACCCCCTGGTTAACTCAACCCTTCCCACCCAAACCACCCCCTCCCCAGGTACCTTCCCCAGCAACCGCAGAAGATGCAACACCTGTCCTTATACCACCTCCCTCGACTCTGACAGTCCTTTCAGGTTAGGTAGAGGTTCATTTGCACCTCCTCCAACCTCATTTACTGTATCCTTTTTTCATGATGTGGACTCTTATAACTCGGTGAGACCAAACTTAGACTGGGCGATCGATTTGCTGAACACCTCCGCCTGGACCTACCTGATCTCCCGGTTGCTAAACACTTTATTTCCCCTTCCCATTCCCACACTGACCTTTCTGTCCTAGGCCTCCTTCATTGTCAGAGTGAGGCTAAATGCAAATTGGAGGAACAGCATCTCGTATTTAGCTGGACAGCTTACAGCCCAGTTACAGTATGAATATTGATTTCTCTAACTTCAAATAACCCCTGCATTCCCTCGCTCTCATTCCCTCCCCCACCCAAGTCACACCAGCTTTTTGTTCTCACCTAGCAAACAGCTGACAATGGCCTGTTTCCTTTATCATTGTTGCTTATTTGCATATCATTCATTCATTTGTTCGATATCTCTCTACATCATCGTCTATATCTCTCGTTTCCCTTTCCCATGACTTTCAGTCTGAAGAAGGGTCTCGACCCGAAAAGTCACCCATTCCTTCTCTCCAGAGATGCTGCCTTTCCTGCTGAGTTATTCCAGCATTTTGTGTCTATCTTCAATTTATTGGAAGTTGTATAAAAACATAAGGAACAGGAGTAGGAGAAGGTTATCTAGACCTTCTAGCCTGCACTACTATCCATTAAGATCAAGGTTGTTGCCAGGACATGAGGACCTGTGCTACAGGGAGAGGTTGGGAAGGCTAGGAATGTATTCTTTAGAGCGCAGGAGGATGAGGGGCGATCCAATAGAGATGTATAAGATCCTGAGGGGATTAGATAGAGTAAGTGCACAGTCTTTTACCCAGATAGGGAAATCAAGAAACAGAGGACATGGGTATAAGGTGAAAGGGGAAAGATTCAGTCTAGTTTATTTTAGAGATACAGCATAGAAACAGGTCCAGCGTGCCCACACTGACCAACATGTCCCATCTACACTGGTCCCATCTGCTTGCTTTTGGCCCACATCCCTCTAAACCTGTCCTATCCATGTACCTGACTAATTGTTTCTTAAACATTGCGATAGTACCTGCCTCAACTACCTCCTCTGCCAGCTCGTTCCATACACCCACCACCCTTTGTTTGAAAAAGTTACCCCTCAGATTCGTATTAAATCTTTCCCCCTTCACCATAAAGTTATGTCCTCTGGTTCTCGATTCCTCTACTCTGTGCGCCTACCCGATCTATTCCTCTCATGATTTTATACAGCTTTATAAGATCACCCCTCATCCTCCTGCACTCCAAGGAATAGAGTCCCTGCCTGCTCAACCTCTCCCTTTAGCTCAGGCCCTCGAGTCCTGGCAAAATCCTCGTAAATCTTCTCTGTACCCTTTCCAAATTGAGAACATCTTTCCTTAATTTTCCTTCTGTGCCAGAAGGTTTATACTCCACTCTGGTGACTTGTGCATTAAATCTGGGCTTCCTGTCCAACATCATTTGGGGGTGAGAATGGGACTGTTACAACAAAACAGCTGCAATGGTAACCACTATTCTAAGATTCAGGACAACCAGTGGTGTTAAAAAAAAAAGCAGATTAGATGGCAACTCTGAGGACCGATTGACAATTTTTGGAACTTGTTTGCCAAGTGAGATGAAAAAAGTGGTAGAGAAACATGGGACTGCAGATGCTAGTTTAGCAAGAAAAGACACAAAATGCTGCAGTCACTCAATGGATCAGGCAAAACAAGGTTTGTACGTTCTTCCTGTGACCAAAGGCGTGCAGGTTTGTAAGTTAATTGGCTTCTGTAAATTGTCCCTAGTGTGTCGGATAGTGCAAGTGTACGGGGCGATCGCAGGCCGGAGCGGACTCGGTGGGCCATAGGGCCTGTTTCCTCGCTGTACTTCTAAAGTCTAAAGTAAAATCTAAATGCCGCATCCCTGGAGAACATGAATAGGTGATGTTTTGGGTCGGGACCCTTCTTCAGACCATAAAATGGTGCAAGACTGTAACTGATCAATTTCTGCTAACCAAACCAAGCATTAGCGGATCAGAGAAAAGCCAGGTGTATGGAGGTATCGATCAGCCATGAACAACTGAATAGCATCGAGGGGCTGAATGGCCTCATGAAACCCCCATCTCCCTTGATACTGATGCCTCATTCAAGTCAATGTGGGTGGGATTTTCCAGGTCAAGACAACAACAAACATAAATATCCACAAAGATAGGCACAAAGTGCTGGAGTAGCTCAGCGGGTCAGGCAGCATCTCTGGAGAAAATGGATGGGTGACGATTCGGGTCGGAACCCTTCTTCAGTCGGAACCCTTTCTCCAGAGATGCTGCCTGACCTGCTGAGTTACTCCAGCATTGGTATCTATCTTTGGTATAAGCCAGCAACTGCAGTTCCTTCCTACACATAAATATCCATGATATCTGCAATTGAAGTATCAGCGAACCGACCGGATTGCTATTGCAATGTTTAAGAAACATTTGTACAGGTACATGGATAGGGTAGGTTTAGAGGGACACTAGACCAAGTGGACCCGTTGGGCCCAAACCTCTCCTGCATTGGTGCAGCACCCTCTCCTCCCCTTCCCCTCTCCCCCCCTCCCCTCCCCACCCCCTTCCCCCCTTCCTCCCTCCCCCCCTTCCCCTCTCCCCCCTCCCTCCCTCCTCCCCCCTCCACTCCCCCCCTTCCCCTCCTCCCCACTCCATCCCCCTCAACCCCCATTATTCTCCCACCTCCACCCTCCTTCCCTCCACCCCCTCCCTCCCTCCCTCCCTCCCCCCTTCCTCCCTAGGAGATAGATTTAAACTTTAAAACGTGAATAACTTAAAAAATATAACACAGATTTCAATTAAACTTCTGCCATTAGCACCAAAGGGACGACGGTGTGTAAGGTGGGCCTAAAATTGTCGCAGTAGTTCAGGAACAAACAAACAAACAAACAAGAGTTTTAGTATATATAATGGGCTAAATGCAGGCAAGTGGGATGAGTGGAGCTGGGGCATGTTAGTCGGTGTGGGCAAGTTGGGCCTAGGGCCTGTTACTACGTTGTGTGACTCTATGCCTCTATGATGCCTTGTATTTCTGTGTTTTTTTTCTATCCCTATCGCACCCGTAGCATTTCACATCTCATGAATTACTGTTTGATTGGTTGTTGCAGTTTGGATTGGCAAACACGGTTCATAATTTGCACTTAGATTGATTTCCACAAATAGTGAATGTCCAGTTAATCTGTTGTGATGGAGTTGGTTGGAGAATGCAATTTTTGACGTCTTTCTGAAAATGCAATCAGTGTTACATCTGAAATAAGACTCCTTCAACAGTCAGCACTTTCTCACTATCAGGACTCAGTGCTCATGGCCCATGATCTAAATTCCTACCCTCATTTCTGATCACCAAGCACTGAGTCCCAAATGACCAATCCTTCTGATCTTTAGTTTTTTCTCTGATCTTCAATCAACAGCCCTGACCTTCAGTGACCACTCCTCCCCCCAATTTTCCATCTGTAACAGCACCTCATATTTTGCCTGGGCAGTTTGCAGCCCAGTGGTATGAACATCGACTTCTCCAACTTTAGATATTTCTTCTGTCCCTCTCTTCCCCTCCTCCTTCCCAGATCTCCCTCTATCTTCCTGCCTCCACCTATATCCTTCCTTTGCCCCGCCCCCCTGACATCAGTCTGAAGAAGGGTCTCGACCCGAAACGTCACCCATTCCTTCTCTCCCGAGATGCTGCCTGACCTGCTGAGTTACTCCAGCATTTTGTGAATAAATACCTTCGATTTGTACCAGCATCTGCAGTTATTTTCTTATATTATATTCCATCTGTAACATCACCTAATCCTTAATGCCCTCCAATACCTGACTGTCGCCTGTCCAATTCCATCTCTGAAGGGCGGCATGGTGGCGCAGCAGTAGAGTTGCTACCTCACAGTGCCAAAGACCCAGGTTCAATCCTGACTGCGGGTGCTGTCCGTATGGAGTTTGTACGTTCTCCCCGTGACCACGTGGGTTTTCTCTGGGTGCTCCGGTTTCCTTCTACACTTTGTTGGTAGGTTAATTGGCTTTGGTAAAGATTGTAAATTGTCCCGAGTGTGTAGGATAGTGTACGTGGACGGTGGTCGGCATGGACTCGATGGGCCGAAGAGCCTGTTTCTGCGCTATGCTTCTGAAGTAAACCAAGCTAACTCTGTTCTCCCTTTAGCTTCTCGACCTCTCGCTCTGATGTAAAAAAAAATGAACAGGCTGGAAATGTTCGGAGGAGAAAGATAACTTTTTTGCATAAAGAATCTTTCTTCAGACTTGGGGAAAGTCGTATAATCAGTCTGGCTGGGTCCATGAATCTTTTCTTTTAATTAAAAAATAAACATTGTTCAGAATGAAAAATATATGCAAATCAGGAACTGTGCAAACATTCTTCTGACATTCTCAGCACACACTCAGCATACATTAATTAGCGTTGTATTGTCCACAGAAATATCATTAAGCCCGGCATGCTTGCCACTCGTAGCCTCCGGGTGTGATATCCTTTCCCTTGTTTGAGGGGTGTCCCCACCAGACTCTGCCTCTCAATGTCCAGCAGCGGAAGGACCCTAAACTGTGGTCCTCCCCCACAGAGCCTTGGCGTTGGCTGCACCGAGTTTCAGTTGCTTCCCTCAGCACGTACTCCTGCAGGCTGCAGCGGGCCAGTCCGCAACATTCCCCCACGGTCACAAAACGCTGGAGTACCTCAGCGGGTCAAGCAGCATCTCGGGACCGAAGGAATAGGTGATGTTTCAGGTCGAGACCTTTCTTCAGACTGAAGAAGGGTCTCGACCCGAAACGTCACCCATTCCTTCTCTCCCGAGATGCTGCCTGACCCGCTGAGGTACTCCAGCATTTTGTGTCTACCTTCGATTTAAACCAGCATCTGCAGTTTATTTTTCCTACACATATTCCCTGATGGACATCTCACTCTGGTCCTGGAACCCAACCCCAGAAATGTCACCAAGCCGTTGAATTTATGCTGAACTGCTTCCCCCGTCTTACTGCAGGGGGACTTCACGTTTGGTTTGGGACAGGAAAAATAATGTAACATGGAGGTGTACAGAAAACCTTTGTCACAGCAGTTCTGCGATCCATTCTGAAGTCATCTATGCTGGTTGACTATGTTTTTGTAACGCCAGTTAGAAAACTCAGGTCTGGGTTTGTAAATATGTTCTAAGAATGCTTTACTCAGGGGAGTTATGCTTCATTTATTTGATTAATGCACAGCAGTGGTGCAGCGGTCGAGCTGCTGCCTCACAGTGCCAGAGAGCCGAGTTTGATCCTGACTATGGGTGCTATTTGTGCAGAACCTAATACGTTCTCCCTGTGACCATGTGGGGGTTTTCTCCGGGTGTTCCGGTTTCCTCCCACATTCCGAAGACCTGCAGATTTGTAGGCTAAGATGCCTCTGTAAATTGCCCCTACTATTGACGATTGACTTTTGACTAGTGAAAGTGGGATAACTTAGAACTAGTGTGAATGGGTGCTCAGTGTGTAGGTGTGGACCCGGTGGGCGGAAGGCCTGTTTCCACACTAAACTAAACTAAACTAAACTTACCCTTTCTCGGGATACTTGGATACTTGGAATTCATTCGTGCAAACACTAAAATGATCATTTCTGTCTTGCAGGATGGTTGGTGGATGTAACACAAGATTACAGGTACATGTACTTCGTGTGTGGATGCATTGTGATGGTAGCGAGCATCTATTTATTTATTGCAAATGCCATCAACTACCATTTGCTGGCAAAGGAAAAGAAGATGGAGGAGGAGGCAATGAAAGCATCTCCGGATGATGCAGAACTAAAAGACGTCTGTGAGAACGCGCCAAGCAGTGATGCCGACGATATTGAAATCAATCCCCAGATGCTGCTGGCTAACTCCTCTGAGAAAGAAACTAACGTCTAATCTAACCCACTGATCTACTGATTTATTTTCTCCCAGTGTTCACTTGAAATTGAGTGTCTAGAGTATGTCAGTCTCTAGGTAGGTATAAATCCAGGGCTCTAACAGGAGGGGGGTCAGTATTTTCAGTTGCAGATCATTTACTAATCCTTGGGGTGTGAAGGATCACCCTTTCGAGTCCCGAGAATCACCCAAATTTAAAGTTGTGGTCGTAGGTACTTCTGCGACTCTTTGAACTGTCATTGCTCCAGGCTGCGGTTTGGCAGGGAGGTGAAGTATTCCATAACGGTCAGTATGCAAGAGGAGAATATCTCCAACATGTTCCATTCAAACAATCATTTGCTATTATGCAGACAATTTTCAATCCGCACCGCATTTGTTGCAGACGGGCAATTTTCAGAGAGCGGCAGAGAAAAACACTGAAGGCAGGAGTTCATTTCTGACTGAGCACAACTTGATGTTACTATGCACTACTTTTTTTTGTACAAGCAACCCAAGGTATCTGTGTTAGGAACTGCGTAAATTAACATAACAGCGCACCGCAGCTGCAGACTGCAGAGAGCATGCAAGAGTGTCGGCAGTGGAAAGCGGAAGAGGGCACTAGACTGAGAATAATCAAAGATTAACTGCCCTGCTTCTTCACGAGGAGATGACCCTTGCTAATCAAGCGTCGAGAGACTTGACTACAGCCTTTCATTAAGTTTGACTTTCAGGAAACGTAATGAAGAGCAAAAGGCTCTCGTTCCGAGATTAAATAGATTAAAGCCTGGTAAACAAACCAAATTGAGCCATGCCACTCAAAAAAAAGACAAACTAAATGGAAGAGGGAGCCTGAGGGACAGAGGCTCCTAAGCCTAGATTTTCTGATCAATGTTGATTCAGCAATGGCAATGACCCATTTCAGAATCAGAATAACCTTTATTGTCATCCAAAAAAACAAGTCTTTTGGACGAAATTCCGTTACCCACAGTCCAACAATAAGAGCAATAAAAATAAGCAATAACACACACAATCGCAAACCAACACAAAACAAAAAAAAAAGAAACATCCATCACAGTGAGTCTCCTCCAGTCACCTCCTCACGGTGATGGAAGGCCAGAATGTCTCTCTCTTCCCTGCCGTCTTATTTCTTTAAATCATGTCAATTGGAAAATCTAAGCTTGAGTATTCATTTTCAAGTGAAATCAATGCTGAATTAATCATAGGGTTTTGAAGATCCTCAGTGAAAATGTATTGGGGAATGACCATCCAATTTTTCAGTGTCATTCAACTAACTCCAAGTCCACGCCACCTCGTAGTTCAACACCAGTTGACTCGTTGTCAATTTTTCTTGGATGACCATCTGTGAGATATTTTGCTAAGTTTCTTTTAAAAAAGGCTAGAAATTGGCAAACGCCCACAAGATAAATATGGATGACGGCCTCTGTTGCTCCCCTTAGATCATCACTGAAGCATTTTATAAACTATAATTACTGTTGCCAATTACTATTAACCAGAAGCACTGGGTGCCCAACAGCTAACATATTCCATTTCCTTGCACCAAAGCCTCTTACCTTCACCAAAAACGTCTCACAAGTAAAACTAGTGTGTTCTCTAAGTTGATTGTATTATAATTCAATTAAATTAATGTCAGGGCCATTAGTTTTGGAATTAACTAAGGTTTATAGTTTGTATTTACATTTTATATTGTGATATTTTCAAGACACAGGACTAAATTTAGCCAACAGCAATTTTTTTTGTGGGATAATTGTATGCACTCATGAGAAAATAAATAGTGAATGACGTAACCGGAAATCCTCATCTTAGAGTAAGTTTAGCTTAGTGGGTGTAAGAAGTGTTAACAAATTAATTTGGTGCATCTTCCTTTTGATTTCCACTCCTTTGTGAGTGGGGAAATATTTGCACATTCTGAACAGCAATAAAACCAGTGACCAGCTCGATGACCGTGGTCTCACCACCGTTATTAACCTTATATCACTGCTTTGTGATCATAGCAAGACAACGAGTACCATTAACCTTGGACACTTTCTAAATGTAACACGACCCCCATCGTAGCCTGCAAAGTGCCTGCAGAATTTGGAATTTCATCTGACGGAGATCAATTGATCTTGGTTTCTTCGACCACGTAAGGACACACCGTGAGGGAGAATCTTGCCAGGTTAATACCAAAGGGATCGGTGGCGTATTAGTATTATCCTGCCCAATATCACCTCTGATTGACTTCACAATGGGGGTGAGGCACACAGCCAGCATTGCGTCTGATCCCCAGTATTTAGGCTAAAACGCATCTGTATGTCAGCGAAGGAGATGCACTGTTCCAAACCAGCATCTAAAGGCAAGAGGGTACATGTTTAAGCTGAGGGGAAGGAGTTTTAAAGGTGGTCTGAAGGGTGAGGGTTTTTTTTGCACAGAGAGTGTTTAGAGATACCCCCGTACGGAAACAAGCTCACTCGCTGACCGAGTCCGCGCAGACCAGCGATACCCCTCACACTAGCACTATCCTGCACACTAGGGACAATTTACCATTTTTCACCAAAGCTAATTAGCCAACAAACCTGCTCTTCATTCGAGTATGAGAGGAAACTGGAGCACCCAGAGAAATCCCACGCAGTCACGGGGAGAACTTACAAACTCCGTACAGACAGCACCCCATGTCAGGATCGAACCCGGGTCTCTGGTGGTGTAGGGCAGCAACTCTGCCGCTGCGCCACCGTGTCGCCCTTTGAGGTGAGGCACAAAGCCAACATTGCGTCTGATCCCAGCATTTAGGCTAAAATTCATCTGAATGTCGGTAAAGTTCCAAACCAGCATCAAAAAGCAAGAGGGTACAGGTTAAAGCTGAGGAGATAGTTTGAAGGGGCAGTTTTTTTTTAAACAGAGAGTGGGTGATCTCAGGAATGCACTGCCGGAGGAGGTGTTACCTGGCAAAACTGCTATATGTAAAAGGCATTTTGATAGATACTTAAATAGGCATAGAATAGAAGGGTATGATCTTATGCGGGCAAATGGGATTACTGTAGAGGATGGAAAGGTGGGCATTGTTGTGGTGGGCTGAAGGGCCTGCTTCCCTACTGTAGAAATCTACGACTATATGGCTAATCACATAACACGTTTCAACTTTAAGACTATGTACATATTTGAAGGTAAGATCAAAATAGAGAAAATTTAAAATGTAATCATTATCAGATATCATTGATGGAGATTTTTTAGTGCAATAGTTACATTATTAGATAGAAATGAAAAAATGTGGAGACTTGACTTGAAATTCTTCCATGCAGCTTTGGAATTTTAATTCTGTAAAATATGTCATCTGCCCTAAAGAGCCAATATCAATAACGGTGGAACTGCTGGATTATTGTAACCATCTAATTGATGAGCTATTGTAAAATCCAAAATTCATATCCATCCTGACCAACGCGGGTCTCCAAATCCAGGTTCATTATTAACTGCCATCTGAAATAGCCTAGCATTAAAAGGTTACTAGAGAATTCATTGCAGGTCATTCAGTTGGACTGTGAGGGGACATATTCCAGCAGTTCAAAAAAGGTAGCTGAACACCACCTTATCAAGACCACACAGGAGCCAGCAATAAATGTTAACCTTGCTAACAATGCCCATATTCACTGGTAACATTGAAGATAAATGCCTAAAGGTTCATTCCCTGGTTGGTCACATGAATCCCTTTATATAGTAGTGTGCCAGCACATTGTAGTCGGCCTCTGAGATTCATTCCATTGACGTCAGTGTGTAGTACAGTATCCTGATCAGATTACATTCAGCATGACCATCTAGGACTGAAGTTCAAAGCCAGTGAGCTTCATTGAAATGTGTGGCCTCTAATATTTAACTGTTGCACTCCTCTTTGGTTCGGGAAAATAATCCAATGGAAAACTCACTTAAGAACATACCCACCCCACATGAAAAGCACAGTAGGATCTCAATTTATCAGTAAATCGTGCAAGTGTAAACTATGTGGAGATTAGCTACTTCCTATTGTCTGGTCAAGAGTGTTTTTATTGTCATTTGTCCTGAAACGGAACAATGTAATTCTTACTTGCAGCAGCATAATAGGTAGGCAAACATAGAGTGTAGGAAGGATGCTGGTTGAAACCGAAGATGGACACAAAAAGCTGGAGTAACTCAGCGGGACAGGCAACATCTCTGGAGAGAAGGAATGGGTGACGTTTCAGGTCGAGACCCTTTTTAAACATCTGGAAACACCATAAAGAATATTTTAAAGAAATTCAGTACATATTCATAAAAAAACAAACAATATAAGACAAAACCAATGCCCCCAAGTCTATGTAGTTCAGAGGTTATTTGGAGGTTGTACGTATAATATAGCCTGATGCATGTTGGGAAGAAGCTGCTCCTGAACATGGACGCTAAAGTTTTCAGGCTTCTATACCTATTTCCCGATGGCAGGAGTGAGATGAGAGCGTGGCCAGGCTGGTGTGATGTGGGTTAGTGCATAACTAGGGAAATGTTTTTAATTTCTCTCAATCTCGGGTGAAGTTTTATTGAAACCCGGCAAAATCACACTGTAAATAGAGAAATGGTAAAGACTGGACAACATATTTAGTTAAGAGGTACAGTGTGGAATCAGGCTCTTTGGCCAACCAAGTCCGTCCTGACCAGCGATCACCTCTAGACTAGTTCTATCCTACACACTAGGGGCAATTTGCAGAACCAATTAACCTACACACCTGTACGTCTTTGGCGTGTGGGAGCACCCGACGTAAACCCACGCGGTCACAGGGAGAACATACAAACTCCATACAGACAGCACCCGTAGTCAGGATTGAACCTGGGTCTCTGACGCTGTAAGGCAGCAACTCTACCGCTGCGCCATTGTGCCGCCCCTGGAGGAGGCTTAGTCTCAGTGCACACACCACCTCGCTATTCAGTACCACCGAATACTGGGAAGTAAATACATCAGTAATCCGTACTCTAGCATACGAGCAAAGATTATTTTTTGTCCCTCAACGAAGTTTCTTTGAGGTTTCTGCAATGCTGTGCTTTGAATCACATAGGTATGCAATTTTTTTTGAGACTTGAACTGGTAATCCATTCCTTCTCTCCAGCATCTACCGCTGAGTTACTCCAGCATTTTGTGTCTACCGTTTGAAAACGTGGTTTCATTCTTAAAAGTACCGCACTCTAAATCCTGATGTGTTAATTACGTGGTGATTTTGTCAGTCGAAGAAAGCTTGTCAGCTGCCGTAGACCTGAATATCATCAGAAATGTTTAGCATCCGTGGACCAATGTGTTATCCTTTATTAACGGCCTCACACTTAGACTGACCGTTCAGTGATCCACACCAAATGGTATTAGCCTCTGTTTCTATTAGACGGGTAGCATTTGCTTCAAAGAAACGTCATTGATTAAACTTAATTTTGGAATTAAATAGTAGCAGATCAAATTAACTCCCCCCCCCCTCCTTTCCTGTATCAATAATGATAAGGTGAACAATGAGCTCAGTACAAGCAAAGCCAAATGGGTTCACCTGACTGTTGAGTGGTGTTTCATTCACCAGTTGAACTTGGGAAGAGGCAGGTACAATGGTGTTGAGGGAAATCATGTGTGAGTCCTAAAGACCTGTACAGGGATGATGCAAAATAATGAGGTGACTTATATAATGTGTACAAATAGCTGCTCCAAAAGTTTCTAATAAAAAGCAAATACACGTTTACCACCAGCTTATGTTGTTTTCTATGCCTCTTGATTATTGAAATGTGCAAAATGTTTCATTGTTGTACAAACGAGTTGGTGGAATGTTAGCAGACAAAAGGGTTTTGAACTTACAATGATTTCAGATGTATAGGTTTGACGTGCAATTTGTCAACTCCATGGTAAAGTGCGGAGGCTGCATAATGCATTTGTCATGAATTAATTAGATCAATTCTACAGTTTTGGCTGTGAATAGGCTCCCTTGGATTTATTCACAGAATAGCCTAGCTGAGTGTTTAGAAGATGGGCCCAGGCAACGCGAAACCAGCTCAGAAGAGCCCACTTAAGCCAAGTTTAGTTTTGTTTAGTTTAGAGATGCAGCATGGAAACAGGCCCTTCGGCCCACTGAGTCCGCACCGACCAGCAATCATCCCTATACTAGTGCTATTCTGCTCACAGAAGCCAATTAACTTACAAACCTCATCTTTGGAATGTGGGAGGAAACCGGAGCACCCGGAGAAAACCCATGCGTTCACAAGGAGAATTCGCAAACTTCACGCAGGCAGCACCCGTAGTCAGGATCGAACCTGGGTCTCTAGCGCTGTAAGGCAGCAACTCTACCACGGCACCACTGTGCCACAAGCTTTAATAAATTGAAACTTTTCCGTGGTGGAAATGTTTTTCCTGTTTCTCACCAGGAAGAGTGTTGATGTTTGAAGAACAAGTTAAACTGAAGGCTACCATATCAGTATATTGGTACATTTCTCCCCCACAATCACTTATCAAGATTTTCCTGACCCACAACATGCCTTTCAACACTAGAGTTGGTTAATGAAGGATCCCTTTCCAAATCTTGCAACCTGGATCATTCGTATGACGTTAGCACTGTGCACTGTCTTGGGATGGATGGAAAATGAGAGTATTGGTACAAGCTTTTGAGCGACCAAAATCATTATGGACTTTTAAATTTCTGCTGCTTTTAAATGTCTTTATTTCTTTAGCTGCAAATTTATCTCTCTGGGATCAATGAGCTGCTGAGAAAACGGCACAGTCAGTCATAATCTTCTAGTTTACTGGGTAAATGTCTGTGGTTGGAGCAGATACGATCTGTGGGATGGCAGAGGAGAATTATTACCTCCGCTGAGAATTTTACTTCTCCAAAAAGAATTGGGCACAAGCACAATTGATCTGGATCATCCTACAAAATGGCCCATTCTAACAGGGGTCACCATTATGCCTAAGATAGATACAAGATGCTGGAGTAACTCAGCGAGACAGGCAGCATCTCTGGTGAGAAGGAATGGGCGACTTTTCGGGTCGCGACGACCCTTCTTCAGACTGATTAGGGATAAGGGAAACAAGAGATGTAGACGAGGATGTATGGAGATGAAGAACAATGTATGAAAGATACGCAAACAAGTAACGATGATAAAGGAAACAGACCATTGTTAAGCTGTTTGTTGGGTGAAAACGAGAAGCTGGTGCGACTTGGGTGGGGGAAGGATAGAGAGAGAGAGGGAATGCCAGGGTTATTTGAAGTTAGAGAAATCAATATTCATTCCGAAGACAGACACAAAATGCTGGAGAAACTCAGTGGGACAGGCAGCATCTCACCCATCCCTTCGCTCCAGAGATGCTGCCTGTCCCACTGAGTTGCTCCAGCATTTTGTGTCAATGATTTAAACCAGCATCTGCAGTCCTCTCCTGCACTTTCCCTCATTATTATGCCTCTCTCCCAGCCCCAGAAAGTTTGTTAGTGATTACGACAGTGCTTACTTTAGTTTATTATTGTCACGCGTACAATAATTTCGCTAGTGCATCTGCAGAAATGTGTACAGTGAAAAGCTTTTTTGTTGCGTGCAATCCAGTCAGTGAAAAGACTGTACATGATTATAATCAAGCCGTCCACAGTGTACAGATACAGGAAAAGGAATAATGTTTAGTGCAAGATAAAGTCCAGAGCTGTTCCCTAACCAAGCTGTGATGCAACTCGAGGGTATAGTTTCGGTAGTGCATCTGCTGAAATGTGTAACATTTATTGGAGATATGTCAGACTTCCTTGGTCTCCTGAGTAGTACAGTAAGACTATTAGTGCGCCTTCTTTGCTGTGACTTCAATGTGGATGATCTATGACAGGTCAGTGGTAAAATACTTACTTCAAGGAACCTGAAGATCTCAACCCTTTCCACTTTGGCACCATCGATGCCGACTGGGGCATGTACTCCACCATGCTCCCTGAAGTCGATACCTCACTCCTTCATCCTGCTGATAATGAGGGAGAGGTTGTTCTTCTGACACCAAGACCTCTACCTCCTTCCTGTACTCCGTCTCGTCATTGTGATCCGACCCGCCACAGTGACGCAATCTGCAAACTTGTAGATGAAGTTAGAACCACATTTGGCCGCACAGGCGTGAATATATAGGGAATATCGTTGGGGACTGAGAACCCATCCTTGAGTTTTATTGTGGGGATGTGTTATCCCTATTCTCACTGACTGAGGTCTGTGAGTCAGAAAGTTGAGGATCCCGTGGCAGAGAGGGGAGCTGACTCCTAGGTCTGGGAGTTTGGAGATTGGATTGGATTTTCGTGTTGACGACGGTTATAGTCAATAAATAGGAGTCCCACGTAGGGTGTCCTTGTCGTCTCGATGTTCCTGAGGTAAGTTTAGGACCAGGAAGATGGCGTCTGCTGTGGACGAATTGTGACGGTAAGCAAACTGCGGTGGATCTCGTCTGGCTGGGAGGCTGGAGTTAATGTGCACCATCACCAGTCTCTAGAAGCACCTCACGATGGTGGATGTCAGAGCCATTGGACGGGAGTTATTAAAGTATGCCACCTTGCTTTTCTTGGGCTTGATTTGAGGATTTGAGTGGTCTTCTTGAACCATGTGGGGTCTCTGAATGGAGTAGTGAGAGGTTAAAGATGTCTATGAATACCTCTGCTAGCTGGACACGGCTGGGGACTCCATCCAAGCCAATATGAACATGGTGCCTCTCTCCCCATATGGTTACCGACCGTTTCAATATTTCAAACAATGGGTTTGCAATCACAAAACCCCTTTGTTAAACTGGTTGGCTTTTTAACATGGTCTAGCAAGGCCAAACTGTTGACATTACTGGATGGGACGAATCATACCCTCAAATCTAACAAGTGGGATAAGGATTAAACCATTCCCTCCACAACTCCCTGGTTCACTCATCCCTTCCCACCCAACCACCCCCTCCACAGGAACTTTCCCCTTTCCCCTACACCTGTCCTTCTACCTCCTCCCTCGACTCTATCCAGGGTCCCCGACAGTCCGTTCAGGTGAGGCAGAGGTTCACTTGCACCTCCTCCAACCTCATCTACTGTATCCATTGCGGGCTCCTATATATTGGCGAGACCAAGCGCAGACTGGATGATTGTTTCGCTGAACACTTACACTCAGCCTGCCTTGGCCTACATGATCTCCCGGTTGCCAAACATTTTAACTCCCCTTCCCATTCCCATGTTGACCTTTCTGTCCTGGGTCTCCACCACTGTCAGAGTGAAGCCACGTGCAAATTGGAAGAACAGCATCTCATATTTCGCTTGGGCAGCTTACAACCCACCTGTCTGTATAAACGTTGATTTCTCTCATTTCAAGTAGCCCTTGCATTCCCTCCCTCCCCCTTTTCCCCACTCTAGTCATCCTACTAGTTCCGCTGTTCACATCCCTGTATCCCTTTGTTATCACCCATTCCCCAGCCAACAATGGGCTATTATGGGCTGCATCCTTCCTTGGTCACCTGTTGCCGGCCCTGATTTGTTCTGGCCTTTTCTCACCTCCAGTTCCCTCCCCTCTACTTTCAGTCCGAAGAAAGTTCCCGACCCAAAACGTCACCCATCCTTTTCTCTAGAGATGCTGCCTGACCCGCTGAGTTACTCCAGCACTTTGTGTCCGTCGAAGGATTAAACCAGTTGGATGGAGTGCATATGTATTCAAGCCTCCTTTGAGGTCATTCAGTCACTTTACAAGTCATAGCATGTGTTCAATTTATCCTGCAGCAAAGGTGGGATAACCAAGGCAGGAAAAGATTGAGGTCAACCATTCTTTCATAACATCAAAGCAGACACTGTGAAATACCCGACATGAATCACGGTTTGTATTCCAATCCTTTATTCTGTGTTTGTCCAACATTGGGAAACAATAAGAGAGATGACCGTAGCCATTAAAATCTTTACCATTGAAAGAACTGAAATAAGATACAATTGCTTCGTGGCCTGACAATCAAACAACGGGTGGAAGAATTCTGACGGGGAAAGCGGGTGACAGCCAAGGGCAAAACAAGGGTTCACTACAAACCTCCGCATTGATGAATTCTATTTATGATGTCAAGCAGTGTCATGATTTGTTCTAGGAATCTCCCTGCTGTGAGAATCCCAACACTCTCCCACGCCATCTAGTAGGCAGGAGATGATCAACGTTGCAGTTTACAACCCAGCGGTATGAATATTGGTTTATCTAACTTCAAGTACCCTTGCATCCCCTACCTCTCCGTTCTTCCCCCACCCTCGTTGTCGTACTAGTTTTACTGTCGTCCTGGTGAGATTAGCTGCTCTGTAGAACTCGTTATCACCTACCCCAGAGCCAACAATGGACCATTGTGGGCTTGGCCTTTCCTTGATTGTCATTGCTTTTTGCAAATCTTTCATTCATTTGTTCTACATCTCTCTATATCACTGTCTCTTATCCCTCGTTTCCCCTTCCCATGACTCACAGTCTGAAGAAGGGTCTCGACCCGAAATGTCACCTATTCCTTTTCTCTAGAGATGCTGCCTCGCCCGCTGGGTTACTCCAGCACTTTGTGCCTATCTTCGATGATCTACATTCTCTGACTGAAAAGTGAAGATTTCTGAAATGAAAGGACGGGATAGATTGAACGTAGCAAAGTACAGATCAGGACCAGGCCCTTCAAAATGTCTGTGCCAAACAAGATGCCAAGTTAATCTAATCTCCTCTGCCTGCGTATGATCCATATCCCCCCATTCCCTGCATATCCATGTGCCGATCTATAAGCCTCTTAAAAGCCCCTATCATAGCTGCCTCCACCACAGTCCACCAAGCACCCAACCCTCTCTGTTAAAAACACTTGCCCCACACATCTCCTTTAAGCTTTGCCCACCTCACCTTAAAGGTATGCCTTCTTGGCACAGGTATAAGAGGAGATGCGGGCATAGAGTACCGGAAACAAGTGAGGCCCCTTCAATAAATAGAACATGTAGGGAAATATTTTAAAATAACCTGTGAACCATAGTCGTACAACACAGAAAGAGACAGTTCGGCCCAAGTTGGCCATGCCAACCAAGATGCCCCATCTGAATCAGCCCTAATTGCCCACATCGTGTCTATATCCCCCTTAACCCATTCCATCCATGTACCCATTCAAGTGTCCCTCAAATGATGCTACGTGTCAAGTCAAGAGTGTTTTTGATTGCCATATGCTCCAAAACAACAATGAAATTCTTACTTGCAGCAGCACAACAGGTTTATAAACACGATGCTCATAGTCATACAGCGTGGAAACAGGCCTTCAGCCCAAGTTGTCCAAGATGCCCATCTACACTAGTCCCACCTGCCCGCGTTTGGCCCATATCCATCTAAACCTTTTCTATCCATGCACCTGTCCAAATACCTTGCAAATGCTATATATTACTTGCCTCAATTACTTCCTCTGGCAGCTCATTCCATACACACACCACCCTTTGTGTGAAAATGTTGCCCCTCAGATTCTTATTAAACCTTTCGCTTCTCACATTAAACCTATGCCCTCTGATTCTGTGTGGGAGGAAACCGGAGCACTCGAAGGAAATCACGTGGTCACAGGGTGAATGTGCAGTCTCCTAACTTGTCCAACCGTGCACATGCACAGCACTCAATAGGCAACATAATAAACAAACAAAAAAGAAAAGTTCAATAAATTAAAACACCCAACATAGTGCAAAACAAAACAAAGCTAGAAGTCTCTGGTGCACCCAAGGCAGTCCGTAGTTCGCCGTGCACCCCATAAACAACAGATTGGGCCTACTTGGTAATTACCCTTATAATTTCTATCTAATTCTGAACATAGCACATGTTTAATCAGCCACATTTTAGATTTAAATTTTAGATTTAGAGATACAGTGCAGAAACAGGCCCTTCGGCCCATCGGGTCCGCGCCGCCCAGCAATCCCCACACATTAACACTATCCTACACACACGAGGGACATTTTTTACATTTGCCCAGCCAATTAACCTACAAACCTGTACGTCTTTGGAGTGTGGGAGGAAACCCACGCAGGTCACGGGGAGAACGTACAAACTCCGTACAGACGGCGCCCGTAGTCAGAATCGAACCTGAGTTTCCGGCGCTGCATTCGCTGTAAGGCAGCAACTCTACCGCTGCGCCACCGTGCCGCCGTAATATATAGCATTTTAAAGGGCATTGGCCACATCAGGCTGCCCAGATACAAAAAGACATATTTAAAACAAAAATGCCTCAACATTAAATTTCTCTGCACCTTAAGCCTGGTTGTATTTAGCAACTCTTCAAGGTGTTCAGGAGGCAGATAATTCAGGCTTGTGGGAGATTCTCACATCTCAAGAACACTTTTTATTAATAATTTTTTATAACGCATCTACATTGCATTTTAGTTCCTAATATTTCTTCTTCACCAAAAGCACCTCTTTGGAAGTTAAATCTTAACTACTCTGTCCTAAGCTATAGTTTTGAGATTGATAATGAGGAAAATACCTCCATAATGCATTATTAGACACATTAGGTACATAGAAGCAATTTCATCATCGTCCAGAATTAGTGCCTTCAAAACAAACTGGCTGATGAAAATGTTGACCTCAGGAAACAAAAAGAACTGTTGAATATGTTAGTGTTGTGATTCACAGAAATTATTCTTTATAGTTCCTTCCAAAATATTGAGGTGAATGTGTGTGTGTGTGTGTGTGTGTGTGTGTGTGTGTGTGTGTGTGTGCGTGTGTGTGTGCCTGTGTTATAACAATAACATTTGTGCACATTCATATCAATGTATCAGACCACATACGGCTTGGGTTTTGCTTGGTTAATGTGCTTTATTTCCTCATAGCTGTGTTTAAGGTGTCGTTCTAACTTTCTTGTATGCACTGTTCCTTTGGTTTCCTTTGTAATAGGTATAATTCTTTAAGCTGTGGATGAAATTCGATAAGTTCCACATGCTCTTAAAGAACAATAGCGCAACATACGTTTTGAGAATAATCTAGTTTAAATTTAGAGTCATAGAGTCATTGAGCATGGGAACAGGCCCTTCAGCCCAACTTGCCCATGCCGGCCAAAATACCCCATCTGCACCAGTTCTACCTGCCCACGTTTGGCCCATATCCCTCTGAATGTTTCCTATCCAAATATATTGGATGAAATGGAATTTGTCTTCACCTTTTAGGAATATCTCCACCTCTCTCTGATCACTCAGAGACTCGACACAGGTTGTGGGATTTAGAAGAAGGACCATTAAACTATAAGAATACCCACCTGGATAAACTGGGATGTCCCAGTGAATAAATTATGTGTAAATCCCATTAACGATAATTATAGGTCAAAATCCCATGTACAATCAAATCCCTTCAAAATGAACTACACAGTAATGCAATTCTAAGGTTAGACTTCAGTCTTACTAAGTTAGTGTATAGCTAAGGGTAGTATTCATTCCATGATCTTGGGATTGCCCAATGTTGAGGAAACAATTGCCTCTCATAGAAATACTATCCCTTGTATTGTCAAAGTTAACAACAACAAAAAAAACAGATTGACATTCTGTATCTCTCTCTCTCTTTCAACATAATTTCAAAGCTGGGATTAAGATATGGAATAAGATTCTTGCATGGAACATCCTGTAGGGAGAGGGTAATTATTATTTGTTAAAAAGTATTGACATTAATGATTAGTTTAAGTAGCGTCATAAAAATTGTTGGTCTGGAACAAATCTCTGACGAGTGGTCTTGTGGCAAATTAGGGCCAGACATTGCAACTGGAGATCAGCATGGGTGCACATTTAATGCATACAGTCTGTGTCACACTGACCAAGGTGGATATCTTGCTTCACCTTTCCTCCTGTAGCAACAGAAATTCAAAACAATTTAGGCATCTATTTCTATTGAATGAACTCGGGGGAATCTGTTGATAAATTCAGGTCTTTGCCCCTTGTATATTGTGTGTGGCCATTTTTAGTTTAGAGATACAGGGCAGAAACTGGCCCTTCAGCCCACTGAGTCCGCGCCGACCAGTGATCCCCATACACTCACTATCCTACACACACTCGGGACAATTTACAATGTTACCAAGCCAATTAGCTTACAAACCTGTACGTCTTTGAAGTGTGGGAGGAAATGGAAGCTCCCGAAGAAAACCCACGCAGGTCACGGGGAGAACGTACTAACTCCATACAGACAGCACTCGTAGTTAGGATCAAACCCGGGTCTTTGGCACTGTAAGGCAGCAACTTCGCCACTGCGGTGTACATAATTGTACAGCATATAAAATGTAGCAATTTTTAAAGATTTAGTTAACATCTTCAACTTTTTACAAAACCTTTGCTCCAAATATAATAATTTGATGACAGTGCACTGTGAATGTGTAGCTAAAAAAAATCTCATTCTGCGGCAAAAATCCATACGAGTTTAAAATAAACCTTTGGTACCTTTTGCTTAAAATGGACACAAAATGCTGGAGTAACTCAGTGGGCCAGGCAGCACCTCTGGAGAAAAGGTATAGGTGATGTTTCGAGTCGGAACTCTTCTTCAGATCGAAACTTCACCTATTCCCTTTCTCCAGAGATGCTGTCTGACCCGCTGAGTTACTCCAGCATTTTGTGTCTATCCTTGCTATTACCCAGCATCTGCAGTTCCTTCCTACACAGTAACCTTTGCTTAGCAGTTTGTTTAGTCAATTCTGAACTTCACCACAGCTATTTCTAAGGGACCAGTCTCATAAGTATGTATAGGGCAAGGAATTTCAAAATGATAAGGGAATGAAATCTCACAGTGATCACACGTCAATATATTTTGCAAGCTTGATGTAGACCTTGGAGAGATAGCGTGATGGCCCATTGATGGCCTTTCTCTGGGTGGGCCTTTCTCTGGGTGGCCTAAGATGGGAAGTACAACCAATGGACATTCTGTCCTGAGATTTGCTACGGGCATGAGGAAACCAAGAATGCTGGAGGACCTGCCTTAATCTGCTGGGTGAGACAGCAGGAGGACCATCAGTGCCCACCACCATCTCACCCCACGAGGTAATTAGTGGGGTGGGCAGTAGATGCTGGCCTTGTCTCATGAAAGAATTATATAAATTGGCACCAGTAATACAGCCAGTGGTCCCGTCTTCTACAACATTCCCTCTTCCTGCACCCATTTACCTTCTGCAACTGGGAATGTCGTTTTTATTCATGAAAGCTGGAATTGAATGCTTGTTTATTTAATGATTGTTCTGGGTAACCTGCACTAAGTTTGATAGACTACCTTAAGTATGGTTTTCGGTTTCAAATGACAATGTAAATATTTGTAGCTCTGTGTAACCTTTCTTAAATATTAGGAGGGGTGATATTCTGACCTTGCACCATTGTTTAGGTAATGCGCACTGGACAAAATTAACAGTGGCAAAACCAGTCCAGTTGCATTTCAAAATGGGCTGCTGGTGTGTGATAGAATCATAGAATCATAGAGTCATACAGCATGGAAACAGGCCCTTTGGCCCAACTTGCCATGCTGACCAAGATGCCCCTTTGTTTGACCCATATCCCTCTAAAGCTTTCCTATCAATGTCCCTCTCATGATCCAGGCCTCCTCACTCTCAGCTATCTTGCTCATCACTCTAACGGGGACATGCATGCCTTGCACTTTTACCATTAGTCTTTTTAAAGCATCCCACCTTTTGGATCGACACAAAATGCCGGAGTAATTCAGCGTGTCAGGCAGCATCTCCAGATAGAAGGAATGGGTGATGTTCTGGGCCACTGTGTCACCCATAGTCCAATCAACTTTAGCAAGTTACTGTCTAACGCAATTAAAGTTGGTTTTGCCCCAATTCAGGACTTGTACTTCTAGGTTTACCCTATCCTCATCTTATAACTATTATAACTATTTGAAGCTGATATAACTGTGCTCACTGTTCCCAAAAGGCTTCAGCGAAGGTATTTCAGCGAAGGTTGAGAATAAAGAGCCAGCATAACACAATCAAATTTAGAAATAGGAGGAGAAATCTTTAATGGAGAAAGTTGCAATGAAATGGCGTTCATTGTTAGATGGAGTACAAACTCCAGTGTACAAGGTTAAATGAGCAGCTCTATAAAGAGATAAGTATTGGAGGGAATGTAGAAGCAAAGAACTGCAGATGCTGGTTAATACACAAAAGGATACAAAGTGCTGGAGTAACTCTTCAAACTCTTACATGCTCACACCTTTCTTATCTCTGGCCTTTGTTCCAACCATCTGTCTGTCAACCCCCCTTCACCTGGTCGACCTATTCCCTGCCACACTTTGTCCTGACTCTCCCCTTTTCCAGCTTTCTTCTCCCCCCCCCCCCAAACCCCCTCCTCACAATCAGGCTGAAGAAGGGTCTCGACCTGCAAAGTCACCTCTCCATCTTCTCCAGAGATGCAGCCTGTCCTGCTAAGTATTGGGGGGAACTAGAAGCAGGAGGTAGGTATATGCTAGCTTGGGCTAAATGGAACTGATTGGGCTAAATGGCCTGAAATGCTAAACTATAACATTTTTCTGAGACAGGAATCTCATCAGAAAATTACCCCTCAAGTGCTGAGAAGGCAATAATTGTAGAATCATAATTTATCTCCAATGGTCAATTCAGCCATACTTTCTACGGAATTATAGTGGTATTAGCCACATAAATTTATTAAATAATTTATTGATTGCTGACATAAAATTCATTATCAAATTGTGTGCATTCTGTAAACCAAAGGTGTTGAGAAGACTTTTCTTTGCCATTTGCCTCAGCTTTATGAATGATCCGTGGGAACATTAGAATGTTCTATGTTGAAAGCAAAGTTACGTCTAGGTCTGACTGTAGATGTAACAAAGTCCTTGAATCAATGTCTGAGGCTAATGGGAATGTGTAAGTATGGACTGCAAACATTGCTGACCTTCACCCACTCAATCCCATCGACTTCTGCAAGAATCAAGGAGTCATACAACGTGGAAACAGGCCCTTCAGCCCAACTTGCCCATGCCGACCAAAATGCCCCATCTACACTAGTCCCACCTGCCTGCTTTTGGCCCATATCCCTCTAAATCTACCCTGTCCATGTACCTGCCTAAATGTTTCTTAAATGTTGCAATAATACCTGCAAATCTGAGCACAACTGCCTACTCCTTGAGTTTATTTTTACTTTAGAGATACAGCGTAGAAACAGGCCTTTCGGCCCACTGGGTGCACACTTGACCATCGATCACCCACTCACACTAGTTCAATCCTACACACTAGGGAGCATTTACAGAGGCCAACTAACCTACAAACCTGCGAGTCTTTGGCGTGTGCGAGGCACCCGGAGAAAACCCACACGGTCATAGGGAGAGAACGTACAAACTCCGTACGGACAGCACCTGTAGTCAGGATTGAACCCGGGTTTCTGGCGCTGTTAGGCAGCAACTCTACTGCTGCACCACTGTGCTGCCCTTGACACAGGCTGCCTCAATTTTAGGGGGTTAATCCATTCCCTGTTGACCACCAAATTGACAATCTTTCAGCCATGAGGGCCTCACCTATGGACCCAAAGATGAACATCGAGAGGCTTGGTGAAAATGGGCCGTGTGAGTTAATGTTGGAGGATCTCCGAGAGCCATTGAAGATAATTAGAAAGTGACATAGAAACATAGAAACATAGAAAATAGGTGCAGGAGTAGGCCATTCGGCCCTTCGAGCCTGCACCGCCATTCAATATTATCATGGCTGATCATCCAGCTCAGTAACCTGTACCTGCCTTCTCTCCATACCCCCTGATCCCTTTAGCCACAAGGGCCACATCTAACTCCCTCTTAAATATAGCCAATGAACTGGCCTCAACTACCTTCTGTGGCAGAGGATTCCACAGACTCACCACTCTCTGTGTGAAGAAATGTTTTCTCATCTCGGTCCTAAAAGACTTCCCCCTTATCCTTAAGCTGTGACCCCTGGTTCTGGACTCCCCCAACATCGGGAACAATCTTCCCGCATCTAGCCTCTCCAACCCCTTAAGAATTTTATATGTTTCAATAAGATCCCCCCTCAGTCTTCTAAATTCCAGCGAGTACAAGCCTAGTCTATCCAGTCTTTCTTCATATGGCCTATTGCTCCCAGGGAGTGCATCTGGTAGCAAAATGGCCTGTACACTGTGACAAAGAAAAAGGTTAAACACATACCGTATATATTCAATCATAAAATACTTTTGTTCTTTCTATTCAAGGTGCTACTGTAAAGCAGGTGTGTCTTAAAGCAGCCGCGGTTGTCACATTAGTGTGGTTTAGTTTAGAGATACAGCATGGTAACAGGCCCTTTGGCCCACCCAGTCCAGGCCGACCCCTGGTCACCCACTCATACTAGTTCTATATTATCCCATGTTCATGCAGTTTCTGCACATTAAGAACAATTTCTACCAAGGCCAATTAACCTGCAAACCCTCACGTCTTTGGGACATGGGATGAAACCGGAGGAAACCCACGTGGTCACATAGAGAACGTGCACACTCCACACAGACAGCGACTGAAGTCGGGATCGAACCCAGTCTCTGGTGCTGCGAGGCAGCAAGTCTACGAGCTGCATCATGTTGCAGGAAATATTCGATATTGTAAAGGATACACAGGCCACTTTTGCTCGCTTATTTGACCTAAAAAACGTGATATCTGCCATGCGGCACTTTCTGGCTTTGTACTTTTATCACTGAGTTTATTCGTGTTCTATCTTTATACAGGAATATGCAATGCTTTTCAGTGCTTTTGCATTCAATAACACCCTTATTTACAGATTACATTACCTGTTCTTCCGAGATAATAAAACATAATAAAACTGGTCAAAACAAGGCGATCACAAAATGTATTGTTCTGCATTGCTTTGTTATTTTCACTGTTTTATTGATCATTTTTATCACTTTTACATTTTATTACGGTCACATACTTCAGCTGTGCTTTGTGTGCATTGAAATTTGATAGTTAATAATAAAAAATGTCTATTGTCTTTTCAATTATGATTTTTTTTTTTCCGCTCAGGGGTCTCTTGGAAGTCACATAAAATTGATTATGCTTGTCATTGGCAAGAACAAAATTTTAAATAATATTGTTACTCTCTGTTCAACCTATTGCTACAATGCCACTGAAAATGAATTTGTTGCATGTTAATCACTTCTTTCATATCATGGAGTCGTGAAACTTGGGCAATAAGGCATTAACAGCAGTGCATAGAAAATTATGGACCAAAATGCGACCTCGAGATTTAAAATTCAAATGCAGAAGATTTTGTAATCTGCATGGGATATAAACTGGATCAATGAAATTATTATTGCAGTTTAACGGGTGGATTAAATGCAATAACTACAAAAATAAATTTACATTACAGTACATTATCAGTTATTCTACATAAGCCAATGGTTCAATGGTATTTTATTGTCACATGTACCTCAGTACATAAAATTCCCTTTTTGCATACAGTTCTTTAGAAGGATATTATACATGGGCACATTCTTATTTAGGTACAAGAGTGTAAGAATAGGGGATTACACTGAGACAGTGCACAAGAGGCACGACGTGTCTGGTGCCATTTTGTGTGATTCAAATCTAAAGTTGAAAATGGATAGGTGACGTTTCGGGTAGGGAGTCGGAGTTTGGAAAACTCACTCCACCGAATCCACAGAACAGCGACGGAGAAAGGTAGTCATGGAGGAGAGGGACAACATTGGGAAGGATGGATGCAAAAGATCTCCCGTGTGCCTGGGCTACTCCTCAGGGGATGGGTAAACCTGATGACATGAAGGCCAAGCCAAAGAAGGATCAGGGTGGGGGTTCGAGGGGAATGCCATGATTACCACATGCAGCTCAGATTGGATTTGCCCAGAAAGGTGCCAACAATGAAAGGGCTCCTGATGGTCCTGAACAATGATTATTCTTGTCATTGGCAAAAAACAAACTAGGTGGGACGAGTGTAGATGGGCCATCTTGGTCGGCATGGACAAGTTGTGTTGAAGGGCGTGTTTCCATGCTGTACGGCCACAACTTTCAATTTCTTCCCAGCTGGATCATGCAACTGAACATTTCATCAATAACTAGAGAGTGGTCTTGAGATACTATCTACCTCATTGAAGACCCTTGGACTACCTTGAATCTGACCTGGGGCCACAGTTTAAGAATAAGGGGTAGGCCATTTAAAACATGGATGAGGATAAACTTTTTCAGTCAGAGAGTTGTAAATCTGTGGAATTCTCTGCCTCAGAAGCCAGTGGAGGCCAATTCTCTGAATGCATTCAAGAGAGAGCTAGATAGAGCTCTTAAGGATAGCAGAGTCAGGGGGTATGGGGAGAAGGCAGGAACGGGGTACTGATTGAGAATGATCAGCCATGATCACACTGAATGGTGGTGCTGGCTCGAAGGGCCGAATGGCCTCCTCCTGCACCTATTGACTATTGTCTATTGTTTATTGACTTTATCTTGCACTAAACATTATTCCCTTTATCATGTATCTGTACACTGTGGACGGTTTGATTGTCATCATGTAGTCTTTTCACTGACTGGTCAGCACACAATAAACAACTTTTCACTGTGACAACAAACTAAACTAAACTAAACAGGCACGGTAGAGTTGCTGCCTTACAGCGCTTGCAACGCCGGAGACCTGGGTTCAATCCCGACTATGGTGCTCTCTGTACAGTGACCTGCGTGGGTTTTCTCCGAGATAGACAATAGACAATAGACAATAGGTGCAGGAGTAGGCCATTCAGCCCTTCGAGCCAGCACCGCCATTCAATGCGATCATGGCTGATCACTCTCAATCAGTACCCCGTTCCTGCCTTCTCCCCATACCCCCTCACTCCGCTATCCTTAAGAGCTCTATCCAGCTCTCTCTTGAAAGCATCCAACGAACTGGTCTCCACTGCCTTCTGAGGCAGAGAATTCCACACCTTCACCACTCTCTGACTGAAAATGTTCTTCCTCATCTCCGTTCTAAATGGCCCACCCCTTATTCTTAAACTGTGGCCCCTTGTTCTGGACTCCCCCAACATTGGGAACATGTTTCCTGCCTCTAATGTGTCCAATCCCCTAATTATCTTATACGTTTCAATAAGATCCCCCCTCATCCTTCTAAATTCCAGTGTATACAAGCCTAATTGCCCCAGCCTTTCAACATACGACAGTCCCGCCATTCCGGGAATTAACCTAGTGAACCTACGCTGCACGCCCTCTTCGGTTTCCTCGCACACTCCAAAGACGCACAGGTTTGTAGGTTAATTGGCTTGTTTAAAGTGTCCCTCGTGTGTGTAGGATAGTCTTAATGTGCGGGGATTGCTGGTCGGAGCGGACCTGGTGGGCCGAAGGGCTGTATCTCTAAACTAAACTAAATTAAACAACTCCATGAAAGCTGACAAAATGTATAGGAAGGAACTGAAAATATTGGTTTACACTGAAGATAGACACAAAATGCTGGAGAAACTCAGCGGGTCAGGCAGTATCTCTGGAGAAAAGGAATAGGGGACGTTTCGGGTTGAGACGCTTCTTCGGACCCTTCTTCAGTCTGAAGAAGGGTTCCGACCCGAAACGTCACCTATTTGTTTTCTTCAGAGATGTTGCCTGAGCCGCTGAGTTAATCTGGCATTTTGTGTTTATCTTCCATGAAAGTTGAGGCCGGCAGATACCCTGTACAAGACAGTGCAGATTCTAATTGATGGCCCAGTTCCAGTTATGGCGTGACGTGCTCCTCATTTTTCCGTGAGTGCTCTTAGAGTCATGTGGCATGAAAACAGGCTCCTTCAACCTTTGTATCCACTCTGACCATCATGTGCCCATTCATACTGATTAGAATTTTATTCACCTTACATTCCTATCAACATGCTCATTACTACTGCACTCATGTACACAATTACAGTGGCCCATTCGATTGCCAAACTGCCCTTCCTTGAGAGGTGGGGAATGAAGTGGAGCACCCAGGGGAAACCCACACGTTCGCCGAGGGAACCTGCAACTCCACACAGGCGGCACCAGAGGTCAGTGTTGAGCCTGCGTTGTGCAGATGTGAGGCACCAGGTTTGTTCATCGTTATAGGAGCAGAATTAGGCCATTTGGCCCATCAAGTCTACTCAGTCATTCAATCATGGCTGGTCTAGCTTTTCCTCTCAATCCCATTCTTCTGACTTCTCCCCTTAACCCCTGACACCTGTACTAATCAAGAATGTATCAATGTCTGCCTTAAAAATATCCATTGGCTTGTCATCCACAGCCTTCTGTGGCAATGAATTCCACTGATTCACCACCCTCCGACTAAAGAAATCCCTCTTCAACTCCTTTCTAAAGGTACGTCTTTTTATTCTGAGGCTATGGCTTCTGCTTCTAGACTCTCACTGGTGGAAACATCCTCTCCACATCCACTGTATCCAAGCATTTCACTATTAGATAAGTTTCAATGAGGTCAGCCCTCATCCTTCTAGACTCCAGCGAGTACAGGACCAGTGCTGTCAAACGCTCAGCATATGTAAACCCAATAATTCCTGGGATCATTCTCGTAAACCTCCTCTGGACCCTCTCCAATGCCAGCTCATCTTTCCTCAGATATGGGGCCTAAAACTGCTCACAATACTCCAAATGGGGTCAGACCAGTGCCTAATAAAGACTCAGCAATACACCTCTACTTTTCTATTCCAGTCCTCTTGAAATAAATGCTGGCAGTTACCGGTTATGCCACTGTGCTATTTGGAAACAACCAAAGTTGCTCCTTTACCCCAGAAGTTCCATTCTCCATAAGTCTCCACTGCTTGTGCAGTGATGGTATTTGGTGTATAGATGGTTCCTGGAGCTCCTGACATGGGCTTCCCTTCATCGGGGAGACCAAGCATAGACTAGGTGCCTTCTCCAAGGCCTGCTGGATCCCCCGGTTGTCAGCCATTTTAATTCCCCTTCCCGTTCCCATACCGACTGGTCTGTCTTCGGCCTCCTCCACTGCTTTCGGGAGGCCACATACAATCTAGGACAAAACCTTATGTAAAATGTTGGTGAGGCCGCATTTAGAGTATATTGGGTTCAGTTTTGGGCACCATGTTATGGGAAAGATGTCAGGCTGGAAAGGGTGCAGAGAGGATTTACGAGGATGGCGCCCGGACTCGAGGGCCTGAGCTACAGGGATAGTTGAGCGGGCTAGTACTCTATTCCTTTGAGTGCAGGAGGATGAGGGGTGATCTTAGAGAGGTGAACATAATCATGAGAGGAATAGATCAGGTAGATGCACAAAATCTCTTGCCCAGAGTAGAAGAGTCAAGAACCAGAGAGGGCCTAGGTTTAAGAGTTAATAGGAACTGAGGGGTAACATTTCCACACGCCTCTCCTTGATCATCGATGCTGGCTTTGATTTGTCCTTTTGCATACCTTTCATCCATTTGTTCTATGCATCTTTTCATATCTCTTCTTTCCCCTAACTCCCAGTCTAAAAAAGGGCCTCGACCCGAAACATCACCTATACCTTTTTTCCAGAGATGTTGCCTGACCCGCTGTCTTACTCCAGCTTTTCATCTGTCTTTGGTGTCTATCAGCATCTGCAGTTCCTCCCTACACATGACTCTGTTGGGTTGGATTCCGTTAATTACAACTAATGGTTCCAAATGGTCTGATAATTCAAAATGCTGTAATTCCAGTTTTTCCACACATGCACCATTCAGGACTATTGGCAGATATAGAATGTTGGATCTACTGTTGGACATGACATTCAGTTCCATGGCTCTGCCCATTCTGGCTGGGATTCCCCAACATTTACACCAGGGAAGTAGTTCTTGGAAATTAAGCATCATTAGTTCTGATTCAGCGGTTGAAATCCTGTTCATCTGTGTTTGGCCCAAATTCCTCTGAATCTTTCCTATCGATGTCCAAATGTCTTTTAAATGTTTTCCTCTACCAGAGTAACTGAAACTGAATACAATACTCCAGTGAGACCTCACCAACATCTTGTACAATTGGAACAGAATGTTCCAAGTCCTGTACTCGTTTCTCGCTTGGGTGGCTTACAACCCAGTGGTATGAACGTTGATTTCTCTCATTTCAAGTGACCCCTGCATTCCCTTCCCTTTCCTCCCCTCCCCTCCCCTCCCCTCCCCCCTACCTAGTTGTGCCACCAGTTCCACTGTTCACATCGTTGTATCCCCTCATTATCACCTCTTCCCCAGCCAACAATGGGGCATTATGGGCCCCACCCTTCCTTGGTCATCTGTTGCTGGCCTTGATTTGTTCCGGCCTTTCCCTACCTCCAGCTCCCTCCCCTCTACTTTCAGTCTGAAGAAGGGTTCCAACCCGAAACGTCACCCATCTGTTTTCACCAAAGTTGCTGCCTGACCCGCACTTCTAGAAGTGATAGGAGCAGAATTAGGCCATTTGGCCCATCAAGTCTACTCTGCCATTCAATCATGGGTTTGTGTCTATGTCCTGTATTTAGTGCCCTGACTGATGAAGGCCAACATGCCAAACGCCATCTTTGACACCTTGTCTACTATGTTCAGTTATTAATTTCCCAGCAGAGCTATATCATGGCTAATTATTTATTATTGTTATTTACCTGTGGTACCTGTGATACCTAGACCTTTTAAAATCTGCTTAGGTTTTTCTCTTTATAAATTGCTTTTAGCTAATATGTTTCCTTGTTTCCTTGCCGCGATCATCTTTTCTCGTTGTATTTACTGAAAGCTAATTATTCCAACTCAGCCAACATGGTTCATTGGATACAATTCACACTATGGTTTAATTGAAATTCATAGCAGTTTCATTCTATTGTTAATCTGAGAGGTTCTCTCGTGTTAATATTTATCCCCTAGCCTGTCCTTCTGAAATAATTACCTGATAATTATAAGTCTGTGAAACTTTGCTGTGTGTAAATTGAATTTTAAAAAAAGGTTCATTGCCAGGCCGAGATGCTTTGTGCAGTAAAGCCCTGATAATCCAGCACCCTTGGGGTTTCGGTGGTGCAATCCTGTCAATATTTTCCGGACAATTGCTCTGGTTCCCTCCCACATTCCAGGAACGTGCAGGTTTGTGGGTTAATTGGCTTCGGTAAAATGGTAAATTGTCGTCCCTAGTGTGTGGGATAGTGTTAGTGTGCGGGGATTGCTTGCCGGCGCGGACTCGGCAGGCCGAACGAAGGGCCTGTTTCCACGCTGTATTTCTAAATTAAACATTAGTTTCTTTGGTTTAAACCAGCAGAGGTTTAAGGTGAGAGGGGCAAAGTTTAAAGGGCAGCCTTTTTACGCAGGAGGCGGTGAGTCCCGAGGATGGTGCTGACTGGGGTGGTGGTTGATGCACTTCGGGCCTAGTTCAGTGATCTACCAAATAGTTCCGCGTCGAACGCCCATCCCCGCACACTAACATTATCCCACACATACACACACACTAGGGACAATTTGCAGAAACCAATTAAACTACAAACTGGCACGTCTTTGGATGTGGGAGGAAACCGGAGCACCCGGAGGAAACCCACGCAAGTCACGGGGAGAACATACCTGTCTGAAGAAGGGTCAGAACATCAGTCTGAACAAGGGTCTCGACCCGAAACGTCACCCATTCCTTCTCTCCTGAGATGCTGCCTGACCTGCTGAGTTACTCCAGCACTTTGTGAATAAATACCTTCGATTTGTACCAGCATCTGCAGTTATTTTCTTCCACTGGGAGAACATACAAACTCCATACTGTCAGCACCCTTAGTCAGGATTGTGCCTGGGTCTCTGCCGCTGTACGGCAGCCGCTGTACGACAGCAACTCTGCCACCGCACCACTGTGCCGCCCTCTTCATGATAGAATCTGTAAAATACTGTTTAAGTTCTTGGCATCTCTGACAGAGACAAATCACAGCCACCATTTGTGTCCCTAATTATGGGGAAATAATTGCTCATTTTTGTTTTATTCCCTATTAATCCCACAAGCGACACCAAATGCTGCATCTAGCATCTCCAAGGCAGGTTCACCCTCCAGGCAAATCACATCTAATACAAGCATAGAAAGCTGCAAAGTAAAGTCTGCAGCCAATCTGTCATGCATCACAGAATTTCTACAGTGGCAATCTGTGTAGAAATGAGTTTCTATAGTTTGGAAGAGAATACTTATGGTTTATGTTCAGATTTCAGCTCTGATTTGTGACCAATTAGGTTGTTTATTGATCTACAGCTGACTTGGGTGTTCGACCAATAGAGATACATTTTGCTCATTATGGTTTCAATAAAACAAAGCATACTTATTGCTTGCATTATACTGATAAATGGAGAATAAATTTGAGTAACATCTTGTCTGTTTGAAGGGCCGACCACACAGGCTCCGTTTGTTCATTCCAAGTCTGTGCTGCTGTTTCCTGTAACAGGACACAACAGTCATCTTTCATCTTGCTTCTCAACATTTTGTTTCACTTCAGTTCAACAGGCTCCTTAATTATTAAAGCATGGGTGGGAATGAATCACTTGAGAAAGTAGGGCTTAACTCAACCGGTGTAGGTTGCAGTTACATGTGGGGTTCTTCTGGTGATGAATGTGCTGCATTCCTCAAGAGGCATTTGACTCTCCCCTGTTCTGCCATGCCCCTCCTAAAGCTCCCAGAAATTCCAAAAAAGGCTCATCTTTGGCAGAATTAGTCAGTCAAGATAGTGCTCCACTGTTGATGGTGATGATACAGTATTGTGAGTTGCTGGAGGAAACAAAATAATCAATGCACACAGTGCAGTAACAGTTGCCGGATGTATTGTGGTGACAATACAACACAATGCATTCAACATTAGATTCAAGATTCAAGATTCAAGATAGCTTTATTTGTCATCCAATATTGGACGAAATTCAGTCACCCACAGTCCAACAATAAAAGCATTAAATAGGCATTAAAATTACACAACCCCAAAAACGCACAAAAAAGAAACATCCATCAAAGAAACATCCATCACAGTGAGTCTCCTCCAGTCCTCTCCTCACTGTGATGGAAGGCCACAATGTCTTTCCCTTCTCCTGCCGTCTTCTCCCGCGGTCAGGTTGGAGGCCGCGCCGGACGGTCCGCAGCAGCCCGAGCCTAAGGCGAGTCGCAGCCACTCCCGCAGCCTCCGAAGACGGCCGGCTCCGCTGATGATAAGTCCGATCCGGGGCGGGCGAACACGCTGCTGCTGCCGCTGTTGCTGCACGACGGGGCGGTCGTGGCTCCCGACATTGAAGCCCCTGCCCAGCAGGGAAATATCCCGCGGCATATCTTAGGCCGCGCCGGACGGTGAAATGTCCGCGACCCAAGCCCCGCGACCCCGGGGCGGGCGAACACGCTGCCGCTGCCGGAGCTCCCGATGTCGGCATCCACGCGGCCCGAGTCTAAGGCGAGTCGCAGCCGCTCCCGCAGCCTCCGAGGACGGCCGGCTCCGCTGATGGTAAGTCCGGTCCACGGGCTCTGTGAACCAGAGCCCTGGAGGCCGACAGCTCCAGGAGTTGGGCCGATGGTAGGCCGCAGCAGGAACGGAGACCCGGCCCAGAAAACAAAGGTCGGGTCTCCGTTCGGAAGGGACACATATTTACAATTTTACAGTTCCCCCCCTCCCCCCCCCCCCCCCCCCCACATACACACATAGTACACAAACACAAAAACACGACATCACAACTACAATTAAGAAAAAAAAACAACAAAAACACAGACAAATGGACCGCAGGTAAGCCGCAGCTGCTATGGCAGCGCCGCCATTTTGGATTGTCCTTGTATAAATTGGCCTCTTCTGGAATACAATGGCCACAATGTAGCCCCGTTTGACGCCAGTTGTAGACCTGTTGATTAGTATCATGGCTTGAATGTCACCATGCGGCAGGAATAAGATAGAAACATAGAAACATGGAAAATAGGTGCAGGAGGAGGCCATTCGGCCCTTCAAGCCAGCACCGCGATTCATTGTTACCATGGCTGATCATCCACAATCAGTAGTAACCCGTGCCCAACTTCTCCCCATGTCCCTTGATTCCACTAGCTCCTAGAGCTCTATCTAACTCTCTCTTAAATTCAGGACCTATAAAACTCGAAGGCTTTCGACAAGGTCCCACATAAGAGATTAGTATGCAAACTTAAAGCACACGGTATTGTGGGTTCAGTATTGATGTGGATAGAGAACTGGCTGGCAGACAGGAAGCAAAGAGTAGGAATAAACGGGTCCTTTTCAGAATGGCAGGCAGTGACTAGTGGGGTACCGCAAGGCTCAGTGCTGGGACCCCAGCTATTTACAATATATATTAATGATTTGGACGAGAGAATTGAATGCAACATCTCCAAGTTTGCGGATGACATGAAGCTGGGGGGCAGTGTTAGCTGTGAGGAGGATGCTAGGAGGCTGCAGAGTGACTTGGATAGGTTAGGTGAGTGGGCAAATGCATGGCAGATGCAGTATAATGTGGATAAATGTGAGGTTATCCACTTTGGTGGCAAGAACAGGAAAGCAGACTATTATCTGAATGGTGGCCGATTAGGAAAAGGGGAGCTGCAACGAGACCTGGGTGTCGTGGTGCACCAGTCATTGAAAGTAGGCATGCAGGCGCAGCAGGCAGTGAAGAAAGCGAATGGTATGTTAGCATTCATAGCGAGGGGATTTGAGTATAGGAGCAGGGAGGTTCTGCTGCAGTTGTACAGGGCATTGGTGAGACCACACCTGGAGTATTGCGTACAGTTTTGGTCTCCTAATCTGAGGAAAGACATTCTTGCCATAGAGGGAGTACAGAGAAGGTTCACCAGATTGATTCCTGGGGTGGCAGGACTTTCATATGGAGAAAGACTGGATAGATTCGGCTTGTACTCGCTGGAATTTAGAAGATTGAGGGGGATCTTATAGAAACTTACAAAATTCTTAAGGGGTTGGGGCAGGCTAGATGCAGGAAGATTGTTCCCGATGTTGGGGAAGTCCAGAACAAGGGGTCACAGTTTAAGGATAAGGGGGAAGTCTTTTAGGACCGAGATGAGAACGTTTTTTTTCACACAGAGAGTGGTGAATCTGTGGAATTCTCTGCCACAGAAGGTAGTTGAGGCCAGTTCATTGGCTATATTTAAGAGGGCGTTAGATGTGGCCCTTGTGGCTAAAGGGATCAGGGGGTATGGAGAGAAGGCAGGTACAGGTTACTGAGCTGGATGATCAGCCATGATCATATTGAATGGCAGTGCAGGCTCGAAGGGCCGAATGGCCTACTCCTGCACCTATTTTCTATGTTTCTATCAGCCACTTCAGGACTTATAAAACTGGATTGGGAGCAAGTTATCCTCGGGCCCAAGGGACTTCCTAAAAAGACCACAAAGAAAGATTGTAAAAAAGTTTAGTTTTAATTTAGTTTATCGTCACGTGTGCCAAGGTGCAGTGAAATGATTTTGTGTTGCGTGCTATGCAGTCAACTGAAAGACTACATGTGATTACAATCAACCCGTCCACAGTGTACAGAAACAGGATAAAGGGAATAATGTTTAGCGAGATAAGGTCCGGTATAGTCTGATTAAAGATGGTCTGAGGGTCTCCAATGAGGTGGATGGTAGAGAACGGGTTTGGTACTGGCCCTTCATGCTGCCCACTCTCCGCTCCTGTAACCTAGGTTACATCATGAGGCACCATCTCACTGGGTGCCTGGCACAAGGAGGTGCAATGGGAGCCTCGGTCCACTATAACCAAATTTGCTATGTAGGGTGCAACACCTGTCCCTTTACCCTCAACTCCATCCAAGAACCCTAACAGTCTTCCCAGGTGAGACAGAGGTTCACCTGCACCTCCTCCAACCTCATCTATTGTATCCGCTGCTCTAGATGTCAACTTCTTTACATCGGCGAAGCCAAACGCAGGCTCGGCAATTGTTTCGCTCAACACCTTCGCTCAGTCCGCCTTAACCAACCTGATCTCCCAGTGGCTGAGCACTTCAACTCCCCCTCACACTCCCAGTCTGACCTTCCTGTCATGGGCCTCCTCCAGTGCCATAGTGAGGCCCACCGGAAATTGAAGGAACAGCATCTCATATTTCGCTTGGGCAGCTTGCAGCCCAGTGGTATGAACATTGACTTCTCCAATTTTAGATAGTTCTTCTGTCCCTCTCTTCCACTCCCCCTTCCCAGTTCTCCCTCTATCTTCTTGTCTCCACCTATATCCTTCCTTTGTCCCGCCTCCCTGACATCAGTCTGAAGAAGGGTCTCAACCCGAAACGTCACCCATTCCTTATCTCCTGAGATGCTGCCTGACCTGCTGAGTTACTCCAGCATTTTGTGATACCTAACATCAATGACATATATATATTTGTGTGTGTATATATATGTGTGTATGTGTGGGTGTGTATGTGTTTGTGTGGGTGGGAGTGTGTGTGTGTGTTTGTGTGGGTGTGCGTGTATGTATGTGTGTGTATGTGTGTGTGTTTGCGTGTGTGTGTGTGTGTGTGAATGTGTGTGGGTGTGTGTGCGTGTGTTTGTGTGTGTATATGTGTGTGTATATTAATATGTGTGTGTGTATATATATGTGTATGTGTGTGTGTGTGTGTGTGTGTGTGTGTGGGTGGGAGTGTGTGTGTGGGTGGGTGTGTGTGTATGTGTGTGTGGGTGGGTGTGTGGATGTGGGTGTGTGAGTGTGTGCATGTGCGTGTGCGTGTGCGTGTGCATGTGCGTTTGTGTGTGTGTGTGTCATTGATGCTAAATTGGTTTTGGAACTGAAAATACTTCTCATCATAAAGCTGGAAGTGATTACAATTGGTGTAGTGAATGATTGAGACTCTTCCTTCAGGCTTCCAAGCTAAAGCAGCAATCATTACCTCCTTGTGTCTGGTGCTCGTTGAGGTATAGTGAGATTGAGTTTAGAAGGCCCTGGTGAGAGGGAGGTTTCAGGAGCAGCCAACCAGTTTGGCTGAGGAGCAGCCAGGGTCGATGCTAACGGTATTTCATATTTAATATCAAATCATGAACTCTCACTTTGAATTCAGGCAATGTTCCATTGGTACACGATTGAAAATGAAGCTATAAAGAAATTCCAAAAAGAAAGCATGTTTATAGCAGTTGTGACTTGGTTCAGTCTCTCAAGAGATGCCGTAGCCTTCTACCTTTTTGTTATTTTACACCGCATAAAAAAATAAAGAATATAAATTTACTAAAGTTCCATATAACTGTGAAATTGTTCAAAATCACTTATTTATTTATAAGATGTGAGGGTTTAGAAAAAACCCTAGTTCAGTTCCAATTTGGAAGATCAGCCTTTATGCTTCACACACCCACACACACACACCCACATTCACACACACACACACACACACGCAAACACACACACATACACACACATACATACACGCACACCCACACAAACACACACACACACTCCCACCCACACAAACACATACACACACACCCACACAAACACATATATATATATACACACACATACACACACACATATATATATATATATATATATATATATATATATATATATATATATATATATATATATATGTCATTGATGTTAGGTATCACAAAATGCTGGAGTAACTCAGCAGGTCAGGCAGCATCTCAGGAGATAAGGAATGGGTGACGTTTCGGGTTGAGACCCTTCTTCAGACTGATGTCAGGGGGGCGGGACAAAGGAAGGATATAGGTGGAGACAAGAAGATAAATCATAAAACAGGATTTATTGTTGGGTTGACACTTTGAAAGAAAGACTTCTATTTATATAGTAATTTTTGCATTGGTCATTGAAGTTGCTGTTGTAGTATTGAAAATCTACCAGCCAACGTGCACCCAGTAAACTCTCCAGAACAATGTTGTGATGGTGACCAACTACTTGGGTTGGAAGTTCAAGTGCAAAAGGTTTAATGAAGAGTAGGCTGGGTCTTTCATAACCCTGGAAGGAATCTAATGCAACACGGAGATGAGGGAGTTACCACTGAATGATTGGTAAGACTATAAGACCATCCACAATCCACGACAGGTCAGGGGTAATATTTACTGTAAGTCAAGGAACTCGAAGGTCTCGAGCATTTCCAGTTCGGCCCCATTGATGCTGATTGGGGCATGTCTCCAGCACACTTCCTGAAGCCAATAACTCGCCCCCTTGTCTTGCCAGCATTGAAGGAGTGGTTGTGCATAGGAAGGAATTGCAGATGCTGGTTTGCACTGTAGAGAGACACAAAAAGCAGGAGTAACTCAGCGGGACAAGCAGCATCTCTGGAGAGAAGGAAAGGTGACGCTTCGGGTCGAGACCCTTCTTCAGACTGAGAGTCAGGGTAGAGGGAAACTAGAGATATGGAAGGGTAAGGTATGAAAATGACAGATCAAAGCAGACAATGCTCAAGGAAATGTAGAATGGTGTTTCAGATAAATGACCTCTCATCAGCAATATCACAATGACAATGTGATGATGAAGCATTAGCTCAGTTTGTCTCTGATTCTCCATGAAACTTGAAACGCAGGCGTATGAAAAGCTTTATGAATTGAGAGTATTAGCATGCCTTAAGCTACCCTGTTCTTTTGCTGCTTTCAATGGGCTGACTGGAAAAAAATCACGAGGGAGATTTTTCATAGTAAAGCAAACTTGACCATTAAAACACCGTTCTGTTTCAGTCACAGTGAATTGGGAACATAGATCTTGGTTCTGACGAATGGAAATCCATCTTCAGAATAATCCGTTTATACGGTGTTGTCAGGATAAATATTTTAAACAGAGGTAGTGCAGTGATTTGTCATACAAGCCTGGAACAGCATGGCATATAAATGAATGGTTAATTAAAATACATTCTGCACCAGTTACATTAATGCAAAGCAAAATTATCTTACAATCCCCTCAGCTGCCAGGCAGGTCACCACAATGTTTTTTTCTCTCCGCTGCAATCCTTTGTTATGCCAGAGGAATCTGTTTCTAATGACTACCTTTGGGACTGTATTAGGGGTCTTCAAGGAGGCCAGTCAGAATGACTGTGGCATGCTGAATATTTATATTGCAATTATGCAATTTGCTTCAATAATTGAAGTAAGTTACCAACAGCAACAAACAATTTGCGTGGCACCTTTAGCTTCCAGCTAGGTCCCAAGGCGCTGTGCAAGTCAGCCTGAGGTGTCCGACGGAGGACGAGAAATGGATTGAGAGTTTTTTTGAAAATCAAAACATGGAAACAATTCCAGTGGCGCAGCGGTAGAGTTGCTGCCTCACAGCGTCAGAGACCCAGGTTCGATCCTGACTACGGGTGCTGTCTGTACGAGTTTGCCCGTTCTCCCTGTGACCGTGTGGGTTTTCTCCCGGCGCTCCGGTTTCCCCCCGCACTCCAAAGACGTGCAGGTTTGTAAGTTAGTTGGCCTCTGTAAATTGGCCCTAATGTGCAGGATAGAACTAGTGTACGGGTGACCGTGGTCAGTGAGGACTCGGTGGGCCGTAGGGCCTGTTTTCATAACGGCCCGTGATGGGGTATAAAGAAATGGCTTTTGCATCAGACTTCACAGTGGAAGACACCAACGATGAGCCAGAAATTCAAGAGAGTCAGGAGCAAAAATTAATGGAGTTGTTATGGCACCCTAAGGCATACCACTAGTCACAGGCTTCCAGTCTGAAAAACTTTCTTCCACCATCACCCTCTGCTTCCTTCCATGAAGCAAATTTTCGATTCAGTCAGCCAGCTCTCCTTGGATCCCATGCCTTCTAACTACCCCATGCGGAACCTTGCCAAATGCCCTGCCTAAAACCATATGTACGTCTACATCTCTGCCCCCATCAACGTCCTCAAAAAATTCAATGTTTGTGAGACACGATCTCCCACGTACAAAACCATGCTGACTATCCTTAATCAGCCCTTGTCCATCTAAATGCACGTATATGTCTTATCCCTCAGAATACTCTCAAGTAGCTTTCCCAAATCAAATTAAATCAAATTTCTCTATTGTCATTGTAGTGGTGCATGCAACGAAATTCAGGCGCAGTGCCCGAGCTGAGCTCAAATGCACAAGATAAAAAATAACAATAAAATAACAGTAAAAGATTGAGGAAAACAAAAACTGATCATACACTTCGTGTGCACACACTGTGACACATACACACAGACTCACACACGCATACATATTATGCCCACGTATGCACCCTTATCAGCATATAAAATATTGCACCTTGTCAGAATATAAGATACTGCACAGAATAGTATTATAAAAATAAATATTGTAAATGAATATATCAGTATTGCACAGAGGTAGGTATTGTACAGTATATATATTGTCTGTGGGGGGTGTGCTTTCAGTGCAGAGTTCAGTGTGGCGATGGCCTTAGGTTAGTTTATTAGTCTTGTTGTGTGCGCTTTGATGGACCTGTAGCGTTTCTCGAGGGCAGTAGGGCAAACAGGTGATGGGTGGGGTGAGATGGGTCCTTTAGGATGCAGGATGCCTTCCGCAGGCAACGGGAGCTATAGATGTCTTCCAGGGCAGGCAGATCTTCTGGGCTGTGTTTATTTCACAAAATGCTGGAGTAACTCAGCAGGTCAGGCAGCATCGCAGGAGAGAAGGAATGGGTGACGTTTCGGGTCGAGACACTTCTTCAGACTGATGTCAGGGGGGCGGGACAAAGGAACGATATAGGTGGAGACAGGAAGATAGAGGGAGATCTGCGAAGGGGGAGGGGAAGAGAGGGTCAGAGGAACTATCTAAAGTTGGAGAAGTCGACGTTCATACCGCTGAGCTGCAAGTTGCCCAGGCGAAATATGAGGTGTGCTGTTCCTCCAATTTCCGGTGGGCCTCACTATGGCACTGGAGGAGGCCCATGACTGAAAGGTCAGTCTGGGAGTGGGAGGGGGAGTTGAAGTGCTCAGCCACCGGGAGATCAGCTGTGTTGATGACTCTCTGCAGAGCCTTCTTGTCAGCCGCAGAACTGTTGGCCAGAACCCACACCAGGATCCCGTGGAGTCAGGACACTCTCAATGGAGCAGCGGCAGAAGGACACTAGCAGCTGTTGTGGCGGGTTGACTTTCCTGAGTATTCTGACTACTGGTGTTAGACTCACTGGCCTGTAGTTCCCAAGCTTTTCCCTGCAGCCCTTCTTAAATACCGGCACAACATTTGCCATCCTCCAGCCGTCTGGCTTCACACCCCTCTTCAATGACAACTCATAACCCTCAGCCAGGGCACCTGAAAATTCCTCTCCAGATTCCTTGGATATATCCGAACATGCCCTGGAGATTTGTCTACCTTAATACCTGTTAGGACCTTCAGCATCTCCTTGACCATAACACTGACTACCCTCAAGACACATCCATTGAGTGCTCCAAGCTCCCTGGTCCTCAGGTGATTCTCCACAGTAAAAACAGAAGAAAAATACTAATTGAGGACCTTACCCGTCTCCTGTGGCTCCACGCAGAGTTAACCACTTTGATTCCCGAAGGGCCCCATTCTCTCTCTGATCACCCCTTTTTTCTTTAATGTAACTAAAATTTTTCTTGGGATTACCCTTAATATTATCTGCCAGAGCAACCTCAGTCCCCTTTATGCCCTCTTGATTTCCCTTTTTTAGCGTGCTCCTCAGATACACTTGATCCCAGCTGCCTATACCTGCCCAATGCCTTCCTGTTATATTTGAGGGTGGCACAGTGAAGCAATGGTAAATTTGCTGCCTCACAGCGCCAGGGACCCGGGTTTGATTCTGACTACGGGTGCTGTTTGTACGGAGTTTATACGTTCTCCCTGTAACCAGGTGGGTTTTCTCCGGGTGCTCCGGTTCCCTCCCACACTCCAAAGACGTGCAGGTTTGTAGGTTAAATAGCTTCGATAAGTTGTAAATTGTCCCTCGTGTGTGTAGGTTAGTGTATGGGGTGATCGTTGTTTGGCCTCGACTCGGCTGGCCTATTTCCACTCTGTACCTCTAAAGTCTATAGTCTAAAGACCAGAGCCTCAATTTCTCTCCTCAGCCAAGCTTCCTTACGCCTATCCGCCTTGCCCTTGACTCTAACAACACTCTTACGAGAAATACTTCATGTTACAGCTTCGGCAAGCGAGCATCTGGACGATTAGGTATATTATCCCAGAACATAAACCGTGTTTATTTTTGAATATTAATTTTCTGCTCCAGTTTGTCTAGTAATCCATCATCATATCTGATGTCATTCACGCTTCCCATCTGTTCTACTAAATGACCGGAAGTGTCAACAAATTTAAACAATACGACATTCCCATTCCATGAAGGATCAGAGGCTCTGATTTGCCTACTTGTCATGCTACTATAATCTGTAATAATCATTCTGACACACAATAGGAAGAGGACTGAAATTATCGAGGGAATGAATTCCATCCATTGAAAAGATACTGTTACCAACATGGAATTGTATTGTGGTTAAACCATTGAAAAACTAAATTGATGTATCTACTGTGTGAATGGAAGTGTTGTGTTACGGGTCAGGATTCCTGGATCGATCCCTCCAGCCAAAAGATTATTTGTCTTAGCTGACTGAGTCCTTTACAAACCAGCTGACTCCCTGGAATCTTTTCTCTATCTGCATGGCGCAAGTCAGAATTGGGATGGAAGATTCATCACTTGTCTGGATAAGTGCAGCATTAATGTGTAGGAAGGAACTGCCGATGCTGGTTTACACCAAAGATCGACACAGATTCGGTGCCGGCTCTGATATGTTCTGTACCTTTTCATGCTTCTAGTTTGCCGCTCCTCTGACTCTCAGTCTGAAGAAGGGTCTCGACCCGAAACGTCACCTATTCATTTTCTCCAGAGATGCTGCCTGTCCCGCTGAGTTGCTCCAGCATTCTGTGTCTAGTTCCAAAAACATCATGATCGGTTTTCCAAAGGCATATAGATCTTATAATAACAAGGAACTGTAGGTGCTGGTTTACACCAATGATAGACACAAAGAGCTGGAGTAACTCAGCGGGTCTGGCAGCATCACTGGAGAACATGGATAGGTGACGTTTCAGGTTGGAAAGAGTCTTGAGAAGTGTTCCGACCCAAAATTACACCTATCCATGTTCTCCAGGGATGCTGCCTGACCTGCTAAGTTACCCCAGTATTTTGTGTCTGCCTTTTGCATATAGATCTTGTCTGTCAAATTCGTCCCCAATAGCATATCCATCATTGATGTTAGGCTCACTCGCCTGTAGTTCAGAGCATTTTCATCGCAGGTTTTCTTAAATAGAGGCACGACATTAGTCACCCTCCAGACCTCTGGCACGTTCCCCATTTGTATCACTGATACAAATATCTCTGCTAGCAGCCCTGCAATTTCTTCCCTAGTTCCCCACAATATCCCAGCCTACAGCTGATCAAGCCCCAGGGATTTGTCTACCTTTATGCATTTTAAGGCCTTTGGCGCGTCCTGTAATGCAAACTGGCTTCGAGACTTCACCATTAACTTTCCAGTTTCCCAGCATCCATCTCTTTCACCATTATAGATGCAGGTGAGAAATATTAATTTAACACTTTGCCCATCTCCCGTGGCTCCATATATAGAGAACCTTGTGATCTTAAAGGGGCCCTAGTTTAAGGGATCAGTCTGAAAAAGGGTCCCGACATGAAACATCTTGCCTCCACAGACGCTGCCTGAATCACTGAGTTCCTCCAGAACTTTGTGTTTTGACCTATTCTCTTCCTACTTACGCGTTCGCCCTAAATATACTCGTAGAATGTCTTTAGATTCTCCTTGACCTCAGTTGCCAAAGTTCAAGTTCTCAAGTATCTCAAGACCTGTTCTTGCCCTCTTCATTTCCCTCTTAACTGTACGCCTCTCCTCCTCAAAGGAGTCACTTGATCCCAGCTGCTGTAACCTGACACGCACTCCTTTCTTCATATCTCTTGTCATTCACCCTTATTTATTACTATCAGCCTTGTACTACTCTCCCTGTCATATGTTTAAAAGTCTCCCAGGTCTAGACTTTACTTTACTTTGGACTTTAGAGATACAGTGCGGAAACAGGCCCTTCAGCCCACCGAGTCCACGCTAACCAGCGATCACCCATATTTGTAGCACGATCCTACGCACTAGAGACAATTTACAATTTTTCCTGAAGCTAATTAACCTACAAACCTGAAGGTATCACAAAATGCTGGAGTAACTCAGCGGGTCAGGCAGCATCTCAGGAGAGAAGGAATGTGACCATTCCTTCTCTCCTGAGATGCTGCCTGACCCGCTGAGTTACTCTAGCATTTTGTGATACCTTCAATTTGTACCAGCATCTGCAGTTGTTTTCCTACACAACCTACAAACCTGTATTTCTTTGGAATGTGGGTGGAAACCCAGAGAAAATCCATGTGGGGCAAAGAGAGAATGTACAAACTCCGTACAGACAGCACCCATAAGCAGGATCGAACCGGGTCGTGTAAGGCAGCAACTCTGCTGCTTTGCCACCTTGCCGCCCATTCTACCTACCAGACATTCTTTTACCCGCAAATAGCCTCCACCAATCAACTTTCGAAAGTTCCTATCTCATACCTTCAAAATTGGTCTTGTTCCTATTTAGGACTTCACCTTTTGGACCAGTACTATGTTTTCCATAACTATTTAAGAACTAATAGAATTGCAGTCCCTGGTCCCAGGTATGCTCCCCAGTTAACACTGCAATCACTTGCCTTGCATTAGGTCCCATGAGAATGTTGGATTGTGCACATTCTCGAGTAGGGCAATCTGCATGTTAATTGGGAAAGAATTCCTAAACACACTTGACAAATCCCACCCCTTCCAACCCCTGAGCATTACGGCATTCCCAGTTGAAATTTGGATCGTTAAAATCACATTTGATACGTGTTCCAATTGTTGCCTTTGCTGTTCGAATTTCTCACCCAAATTGTCTTTAAGTTAACCTTTCGATTCCGTACACGCTTGGGGTTGGTCAATGAATGTGGTTGATGTTAGTGACCATCGATTCTAAATAGCTATACTATCTCTTGAGTGGCAACCGCTAATTGCCATCAATAAAAAAAGACATACATTGGTGGTCAATGTTTTTTTTTACAGTGTCAAAAGTCAGTGTATACTCTTGGACAAGATGACCTCCCATTATCAATGGTCAAAGGCCAAAGGGCAAAGGTCACATGAACTTTCGTTGTCACATGTACCGGTACATGTGACAACGAAAGTTCATGTGACCTTTGCACGTAGTTCAGTGAGATTGTTGCCGTACATAACGACAATCCTCTTAACGAAGACTGCAAATACCCCATGGATCAAGAAAGTCCACTGAATCCATAAGCAATAGCCGCCAGATTTTGGCGGCATTTTGCAGCGTAAAAACTGCAGCTGACGGTAAAGGCCCGTTGCAGCCGTCACCTAATTCGGATCACCAGCGAGCCGTTCATCTCTCCTCCCCAGGCCTTCTACCTCCCTGCCTCAGTGGGGCACCTCCCGCGGCCGACCTTAAACACACCGAAGGTCAGACCCCCCCCCCAGTGCCCCAATCATCCGGCATTCTGTTCTTGACGTGACCGAAACTGACATGTGTTGCCAAGTGCTGAAAATATTCACAGCAAGCATTAATATCCCCTTCCTCAAGGAACAGGCAGAAGAAAATAAATCCATCAATAAATAATTTTAATGCCAGATCATACCATCTGGGCTGTTAAAAACGGGATAAAAATAGACTAAATGTACTAACACCACAGCAGAGCATTAGTTTCATGGTGTTCACTGTTTATGTGAGCTCCTTTGCGCCCTAGTGTGTATTATCTAGAAAGAGCCACTGATTATCAGTAGTCTTGGCTCTTCAGGCTCCTTGCAACATAAACACCCTGGTTTGCCTGGCAACATGACATTGAACTCCATGAGATGAAGCCAGACGTATCAAGTTCAACCAATTTCAAATTGTTTTGAGAAGAATTGTTTTGAGAAGGGCGACACGTGGCGGTGGCGCAGCGGTAAAGTTGCTGCCTTACGGTGCTCGCAGTGCCTGAGACCCAGGTTCGACCCTGACTACGGGGGGGGGTGTCTGTACGGAGTTTGTACGTTCTCCCAGTTTTCTCAATCTTTGGTTTCCTCCCACACTCCAAAGACGTACAGGTTTGGAGGTTGATTGGTTTGGTGTATGTGTAAATGAATTAAATGTGTAGGTTAATTGGCTTGGTGTATGTGCAAATTGTCCCTAGTGTGTGTAGGATAGTGTTAAAGTGCGGGGATCACTGGTCGGTGCGGGCTCGGTGGGTCGACAGGCCTGTTTCCGTGCTGCATCTCTAAACTAAACTAAAGAAAAAACATGACCTGCTTCTCATTCTTTTGAAATAAGCATATTTTCCATGCATTTAAATCTATGTTAAATTTATCAGACTTGCTTTCCCATGAACATTTACCAAGGGAGGCACAGGATTATGGACCAATTTTTGACACACTGAGTGTAGGCAATTGTGTCCGTGTCAGTTGACACAGAACTATTCATCTCACCTTCAGGCAAAGGGTCCGTAGATCTGGAAGTCTATCCAGGACTGCAGATCTCCCAGCTTGACAACATCTTTCCCACAAAATGGTGACCAAAACTGGCAACATGGGTGGTACAGTGGTGCAGCAGAAGAGTTGCTGCCTTAAGAATAAGGGCTAGGCCATTTAGGACTGAGATGAGGAAAAACATTTTCACCCAGAGAGTTGTGAATCTATGGAATTCTCTGCCACAGAAGGCAGTGGAGGCCAATTCACTGGATGTTTTCAAGAGAGAGTTAGATTTAGCTCTTATGGCTAATGGAATTAAGGGATATGGGGCAAAAGCAGGAACGGGGTACTGATTTTAGATGATCAGCCATGATCATATTGAATGGCTCGAAGTGACGAATGGCCTACTCCTGCACCTACTTCTTTATGTTTCTATGTTTCTAAGTTTCTATGTTTCTATGTTTCTATGTTACAGCGCCATAGACCATGGTTCGTTCCTGACTACGGGTGCTGTCTGTGCAAAGTTTGTACGTTCTCCCCATGACCGCGTGGGTTTTCTCCGAGTGCTCTGGTTTCTATACACACTCCAAAGACGTACAGGTTTGTAGGTTGATTGGCTTCTGCAAAATTGTAAATTGTCTCTAGTGTGTCGGGGTATGGGGTGATTGCTGGTTGGTGAACACTCAGTGGGCCAAAGGACCTGTTTCCACGCTGCATCTCTAACGACTAAAGTCTAATTTAGAGGATTGAGCTAGGTTTTGGTCACCATGTTATAGGAAAGATGTTGTCAAGCAGGAAAGGGTGCAGAGAAGATTTATGGGGATGTTGCCAGGACTCAAGGGCCTGAGCTCTCGGGAGAGGTTGAGCAGGCTAGGACTTTATTATCTGGTGTGCAGAAGGATGAGGGTGATCTTATGAAGGTTTACAAAATCATGAGAGGAATAGATCATGTAAATGCACAGGGTAGGGTAATAAGAACCAGAGGACATAGATTTAAGGTGAGGGGGAAAGATTCAATAGAAACCTGAGGGGTAACTTTTTTACACAAAGGATGGTGGGTGTATGGAATGAGCTGCTGGGGGAGGTAGTTGAGGCAGGTACTATTGCAACGTTTAAGAAATATTTAGTCAGGTACATGGATAAGAGGTTCAGAGGGATATGGGCCAAATGTAGGCAAGTGGGACAAGTGTAGATGGGCCATGTTGGTCAGCAGTTGCACTGAAAGGCCTGTTTCCTCGTTGTATGACTTTATGACTCTAAATACAGGGTGAGAGGCAGAAGATTTAAATGGAACCTTAGGTGTAAGATAGTGGTTGATATTGGGAATGAGCTGCCAGAGGAGATGGTGGAATCAGATGCAACCACGAGGCATTTAGGCAGGCAATGAATTAGGCACAACAAAGAGGGATGTGGTCCTAAAGTAGACCACTGGGATTAGTGCAGCATGGACACAGAGGGCAGAAGAGCCTGTTTTGTGCTGCACAGCTCCATGACTTTAGGACTATGACATCTGAGGTATTGTTTAAATGCGATTCCAGTACCATCCTTTAAGGAAGTGAGTTCCAGTGTGCCATCACATTCGAATGAAACTTTCTTTCTCCGTCTCTCAGCTGATCTTTCCGTGAATTACTCTACTTAAAAAATGTACCTCCTGGTTTTTGATCACACTTTAGATTATAGAATTTAGAGATACAGCATGAAACAGGCCCTTCTGCCCACCGAGTCCATGCCGACCAGCGATCACTCCCTACGCTGACCAACACACACTGGGGACAATTAGAAATAAAACTTACCCAAGCCAATTAACCTACAAACCTGTACCTCTTTGGAGTGTTGAAGGAAACTGGAGCACCTGGAGGAAACCCATGTGGTCACAGGAGGAACGTACAAACTCCGTATAGACAGCACCTGCAGTCGGGATCGAACCTGGGCCCCTGACTCCTTAAGGCAGTAAATCTACCGCTGAGCCACTGTGCCGCCCAGTAAGTGACCCTCTGCTTTGCTAAGGAACATAGGTCCTTCTTATTCACATTATCTAGGCTCATCACAATTTTCTGCAATTCAGTTACTGAATGTTGACTCAGACTCTTCTCTTGCAAAATAAAAACAATGCCAGCCTCTTCTTAGCTGACAGTGTCCAGTCCTGACAGCTGCTTTGTCAATCTCCTCCAGTGTAACCTCAACTTTCCTGTAATATGTTGACCAAAGTTTTCAGCGGTACACCAGCTGTGGTCTGATCATGTGTGTACTCTGTCTGAACACAACTTTTTCCTCGTAGTCTGCATCTCTAGAAATAAAAGAATAAACCCCAGTTGTCTAGATGGAGTTTAATCGAGATACAGGTAGGTGTGAGATGCTGCGCATTGGGAGGTCAAAATAGGACTGCATCCTTCCATGCCTCGTTCAGTTTTAGTTTAGTTTAGAGATACAGCGTGGAAAAAGGCCGAGGATAGACACAGAAAGCTGGAGTAACTCAGCGCGTCAGACAGCATCTCTGAAGGTCTCGACCCGAAATATCACCTCTTCCTTTTCTCCAGAGATGCTGTCTGACCCACTGAGTTGCTCCAGTTTTCTCTGTCTATCTTCGGTTTAAACCAGCATCTGCAGTTCCTTCCAACACATGGAAACAGGCCCTTCAGCCCATCGAGTCCATGGCGACCATTGATCACCCATCCACACTTTTTCCTATGTTATCTCACTTTCTCACAGACTCCTTACAGACAGCACCTGTAGTCAGGATCGAACCTGGGTCTGTGGTGCTCTACGGCAGCAACTCTACCGCTGCGCCCATCATATCCAAGAGAGTCAATCCCCACACAATGGAGCAGTGCTGAAAGAAATGTCATGACCTCCTGTCAAGGTGATCTCACCAGTGTTTACACTTGAAGAGAGGGGAATCCCCAGAGTAAATCTTTCTTTTGGCAGTGGTTTGAGTTCCACAAGCAGGATGCAGTAATGCAGGGATACAGCAAGTCACTGAGGTAATTGTACCAGGTATTTATTCATTCATGAATGAATCCGCTATCCAGTGTGGGTTGGCCCTGAGGGGATTTTATGCATCACCTCTTCTAGGTGATTGCTATGTTTGATGTCAAGGATTGGAGTGTGGAGAAACTCACTTGCTTTGCATTTTGCCAGCTCCTTACGGCAAATCCTCTTTAAGGGTTTCAGTTCACAGATGAGGCTGTAGTTTATTCTTTAGAGGCCATTTTTTAGACTTTAGACTTTACACTTTGGAGATACAGCGTGGAAACAGGTCCTTTGGCCCACTGAGTCCGCATCGACCGGCGATAACCGTACACTAGCGCTATCCTACACACTAAGGACAAATTACAATTTTATAGAAGTCAATTAACCTATAAGCCTGTACGTCTTTGGAATGTGGGTGGAAACCGGAGCACCCGGGGAAAACACCACGCGGTCACGGGGAGAACGTACAAACTCCGTACAGACAGCACCCGAGGTCAGGATCAAATCACCAGGGATGTCTGGTGCTGTAAGGCACCGACTCTACCGGTGTCCCACTGTGCTGTCATTGCGTTACTGTGGTTGGGGAGAGCAGAGTGCATGCGGCAACAAAAGTCAAAGTAGCCATTTTTCTTCAGGATCCTGAGTTACTCCAGCACTCTGTCTTTTTTACTGCTGGATAAATCACGCTATTCGATACAGAGCTCCCTGCAGACCATGGAGTTAGAGCAGTTTGCATTCTGTGCTGAAGTTACCCAGTTCTGTATGGTAATCTCAGTAATGTCTTTTTAAATTACTTGAAAATCAAAAATCACATCAGAGGTGTGGGTGGAAGATTTAAAGTGAGGGGGAAAAGATTTAATAGGAACCTGAGGGGAAACCTTTTTACACAAAGGGTAGTAGACAATAGACAATAGACAATAGGTGCAGAAGGAGGCCATTCGGCCCTTCGAGCCAGCACCGCCATTCAATGTGATCATGGCTGATCATTCTCAATCAGTACCCCATTCCTGCCTTCTCCCCATACCCCCTGACTCCGCTATCCTTAAGAGCTCTATCTAGCTCCCTCTTGAATGCATTCAGAGAATTGGTGTATGGAATGAGCAGCCAGAGGAGGTAGTTGAGGCAGGTACTAACATAACTTTAAAAAAACATTCAGACAGGTACATGGATAAGACAGGTTCAGAGGGATATGGGCCAAAGGCAGGCAGGTGGAGCTAGTGTAGATGGGACATGTTGGTCAGCGCAGGCAAGATGGGCCGAAGAGGCGGCTTCCACGCTGTATGACTATGAGATGCTAAAAAGTAAACATTAAAAAAACTAAAAACACTGGGAAACACTCCGCAGGTTAGGCAGCATCTGTGGAAAGAAAAACAGAATAATTGTTTCAGGTTGCCAAGGCAACCTTGGGATCTGAAACAATAACTCTGCTTCTCTTTTTATGAATCTGCTTGTCCTGCAGAGTGTTTCCAGCACGGTCGGTTTTCATGACCACACTGGGTTCCTGGTTTGACAAAGAGTGTCTCACAATGGTCACAGTGTGGAGCTTACTGCTCCCGCTTATATCAGCCTGGCTGGAGATGGCCATTACTGCAAAAATGAAGTCATCTGTCATGTGTCCGACACAGGGAAATGTAAAGACACACTGGCATGGACATTACAAATAACTGTCCAAGACTCAAAGGTGTTTTATTGCCATATGTCCCAAACAGAACTATTAAATTCTTACTTGCAGCAACACAACAGATATGTAATCATAGTAACCAATATAAACAATATAATAAACAAGAAAAATCAGTGTAAAAAGACACACACACACACACACACACACACACACACACACACACACACACACACACACACACACACACACACACACACACACACACACACACACACACACACACACACACACACACACACGCACATATATATATATATATGTGCCCTCCATAATGTTTGGGACAAAGACCCATCATTTATTTATTTGCTGCTGTACTCCACAATTTGAGATTTGTAATAGAAAAAATCACATGTGGTTAAAATGCACATTGTCAGATTTTAATAAAGGCCATTTTTATACATTATGGTTTCACCATGTGGTTCACTGCCTTTTCTAACTTCAAATAGCCCTTGCTTTCCCTCTCTCTCTCTCCATCCCCTCCCCTTCCCAGTTCTCCCACCATTCTTACTGTCTCCGACTACATTCTATCTCTGTCCCGCCCACTCCCCTGACATCAGACTGAAGAATGGCCTCGACCCGAACATCACCCATTCCTTCTCTCCAGAGACACTGCTTGTCCCGCTGAGTTACTCCAGCATTTTGTGTCTACCTTATATATACACATACATATACATATACACATACACATACACAGACGCATACGCATACATATACATATACACATACACATACACATACACATACACACACACATACACATACACATACACATACACATACACATACACATACACATACACATACACATGCACATGCACATGCACATGTTACATATACATATATATGTTGAGTCTGAAGAAGGGTCTCGACCCGAAACGTCACCCATTCCTTCTCTCCCGAGATGCTGCCTGACCTGCTGAGTTACTCCAGCATTTTGTGAATAAATCGATTTGTACCAGCATCTGCAGTTATTTTCTTATACTTCATATACATATACATATGCATATGCATATACATATACAATATACATATACATATACACACATATATGTATATGCATTTGTATATGTATATGTGTATGTATATGCATATACATGCGTATATATACATATACATACACATAAACATACACATATAAATAAACAAACATACAAATAGTGCAAAAAGACAAAACCAATGTCCCCAAGTCGATGTAGTTCAGATCTTATTTTGGAGGTTGTGATGTTCAATAGCCTGATGGCTGCAGGGAGGAAGCTGTTCTGGAACCTGGACATTACATTTTTCAGGCCCCTGCACCTTCTTCCTGATGGTCAGGGTGGCCAGGGTGGTGTGGGTGTGTGGCCAGGGTGGTGTGGGTCTCCGATGATGCTGGCTGCCTTTTTGAGGCAGCGACCTCTGCAGATCACATTAACGGTGGGAATGTCAGTAGCCGTGATGGACACACATGCTTGCACATAAAAACAAACATGCAAACAATAAGGACTGCAGTGGAAAAAGACAAAAGCAATGCCCCAAGTCTATCTAGTTCAGATCCTATCTGAAGGTTGTAGTGTTTAATAGCCTGATGGCTGCAGGGAAGAAGCTGTTCCTGAATCTGAACGTTACACTTTTCAAGTTCCTGTCACATGTGATTTCTCCTGGAAATTATATCCAATATCATCTTCTCCGAGTAAAGCCAAACGTTGAACATGTATTCTCCAACAAAAAAGACTTATGTGAACCAATTTCGAGGCTCAATTGTTGAGAATTTAAATGCATTTATTTTCCAGTAATTAGCAGGCAGTCAGGGTTTAAATGCATTTATTTTCCAGTAATTAGAAGGCAGTCAGGATACGGCGAGACTGCAAAAGCTGAAGAAGTGATGAGGAGGCTATAATGCAAAATCGCAGATAGCTTCAGGAGCCTCAGTTTCATTTGCTTTCCGTGTTACTTTGACAAACAGTACTCCTGTTAAACTAGGTCATTGAAAGTCATCAGTCAATAGAACGCAGTCCCCACTTTGTACCTGCTGTCAAGTGTAGCATCGGTTCAGAGAAGAAGAATGGTTCTTTTGTGTACTTTATCAGACATTGCACGAGGATGTACTAGGCTGGAAACTGAAGCAATGCATTCTGCCTGACAGCTCCTAAAAAAGAGGTCAAATGATAATACCTTTTTTATTCTCTTTCATCAAATTCTTTTCTGATTTACTTAATCCGCAGAACAACCCATTCTGTTTCTAATTGTTTGAATTAATCCCAGCTACAACATCCTCTTCTGCATCCATCTGATACTTCCTATTAGCTCACAAGTTCTTCCATGCTGTAAACAGTGATTCAGCCAGGTCAGTGGTGGGTCGTGAAACCTTTCCCGTGAAGAGGGACAACTCTTGTACAGGGTTCCTTTACTCAAACACACTCAAGGTCATTACAGCAAACATTATAGACTGTGAAGTCAGTCTATCTATGACGGATAAGGTGGCACAGCGGTAGAGTTGCTGCTTTGCAGTGCCAGAGGCCCGAGTTCAATCCTGACTACGGGTGCTGTCTGAATGGAGTTTGTACGTTCTCCCCGTGACCTGTGTAGGTTTTCTCCGGGAGCTCTGGTTTCCTGCCACACTCCAAAGGTGTACAGGTTTGTAGGCTAAGTGGCTTGGTAAAATTGTAAATGGTCCACAGTGTGTGAAGGGTAGTGTTAGTGTGCTTGGATCGCTGGTCGGCGCGGACTCGGTGGGCCAATGGGCCTGTTTCCACGCTGTATTTCAAAACGAAATTAAACTAAACTGAACGTCAAATTTAGTTTATTTAAACTATCTTCGACCCTAAATCTGTGGTTTCATAATATTCCCGATAAAGTTACAGATCTGATCTGAGATCCCTCAGGAACAACTGCGCTGCATCTGGATTTATTTTGCAGCCAAGAGAAATTAACCTATGTCCAGGACCAGCTAAAGGACCAGTCTACTTTTTTTTGCAGAATATGAAAAATATTTTTCTGAGACTAAGATGGAATCTCCTTGTCGCAGTGCTATAGCAAGCAGAATATAGGACACTTTACACTTGTAAAGTTTACAAAGTGAACTTTCGTAACTTTATCGGTGCCAGAAACGCGGCACCATTTGTGTACTGCCAAGATGAGGTCACCTACATTACTGTACCGGGTTATGTGCGAGACAAAGCAGTTCACTGTACCTGGGTACACGTGATAATATCACTGCATCAATGGCTCTTCCAAAATGGATACCATCATCTCAATATCTTCCGAGTCATAGAGAGGTGCACCATGGCAAAAGGCCCTTTGGCCCACTGAGTCCGTGCTGACCATCAACCCCCACTCATTCACACACACCCCATTAAAAACAATTCTCCCGACATTCTTGTCCGCTCCCCCTAGATTCTCCCACTCACCTACACACCGGGATCTGTAAGGTTTTTGGGACGTGGGATGAAAGGACGTGGAGCACCTAGGGGAAACCCACATGATCACAGGGGGAAGGTGCAAACTCCACACAGATAGCGCCGGGATTCAGGATTGGACTCGGGTCTCTGGAGCTCTGAGGCGGTGGGCACTGTATTGCCCAATCTGACAATGGTTTGTAAGTAGATAGGCACAAAGTACTGGAGTAACTCAGGGTTTCAGGCAGCATTGCTGGTGAAAAGGGAGGAGAGTATGAGATGCAGTTACTGAAAAGATGCCTGACTCAAAAGTTAGTTTTAAGTAACTTAATTTCAAACTCTCCCGCTGAGTTGCTCCAGCATTTTGTGCCTCCTGTACATGGTTTGTAATTGATTTGTTTCAATGGATTTTGCTATTTCATATTCATCCTGGGGGACCTCTTGTATCGAGTGGGTCCTTCTTTGCAATCAAATGTTCTTTGAAGGAGGTGCAATGATCCTTCAGCTCACCATCCTTCATGGACAACCTAATGCTTATTGTGAGTGGTGAATGAGGCTCTTTGAAGAGTCGATGTTTTCCCTGTTCCGAGCTGAACTCATTCCATCCTTGCCAGAAACCGGAATATCTCATTCCTACAATGTGTAGCTCAGCGTTTTCTTTTTTGCTTTCCATGGCAAGTATTTAGCAAAGGGACCTCGGCTCTCATTTTGCCATCTCACCAGATATATCAAATCAGCCCTACATTGAAGAACAGTTTGTGGATGTAGGCTGGAACTGGGTATCACTTTGCACTTTATTTTATTTTATTTTTTTATTTTTTATTTTTTTTTAAATTTGAAAAGCATATGTACAAATAGAAATAAAAGACACATTTGTTACAGAGTTCTTACATAGCTTCAATTTTTAAATTTTTAAAGAGAGAAAATAAAAAATAAAGAAGAAAGGAAAAAAAAAAGAAGAAAAAAAAAACTATAAACTATTGGGAAGAGAGAATAAGAGGATTAAAAAAAAGATATAACTATAAAAATTAAAGGGAGTAGATCCGGGAGACAATAACCACAGTTGTACATCCAACCCTTAACTCAAGTTTCAACTTTTAATTTAAAAAAATTATTTTAGTCCTGTGCCAAACCCATTTACTTTTCTAAAAATTCAATAAATGGAGACCATATTTTAAAAAATAACTCAGGTTTGTCAATTAAGGCAAATCTTATTTTTTCCAAATGCAGGGTCTCTGTCATTTCCGTAGTCCACATTTTAATTGTGGGGGTTATTGGTTTTTTCCAAAATTTAACTATTAATTTTTTTGCAGTTATTAGACTGTAATCAAGAAAATGTACCTGACTTGTTGTAAAGTTTGTAGTATGTTCTGATAATCCTAATATAATTAATTTTGGATCCATATCCAATTGCTTGTTGATAACTTTAGAAACTATTTTAAAAATCTCCAACCAGAAGTTTTGCATTTTTATACAAGTTACAAAAATATGAGTTAAATTAGCTTCTTGAAATTGACATTTATCACAAATAGGAGAGATACTAGGAAAAATCCTATTTAATTTCGTCTTCGAATAATGTAATCTATGTATTATTTTAAATTGTATTAAGGAATGTCTAGTATTTAATGAACATTGGTGTATATGTTGTAAACTTTCATCCCATATATCTTGCATTATGAGTTGATTCAATTCGTCCTCCCATGCTCGTCTATAAGATTCTGATGACGGCATTTTGCACTTTAAAAGTAAAAAAAATTGCCTGTCTCGCTGAAAGAAAATGAAGGTGGAAGATTTGAAATCTTCCTCAGAGCCACAGTCCAATTGCAACATTTAATAAATGCAACACATCAAATTATTTACTTATTTCAAGATTTGCAATGTTAAATATTAAATATCTGTTTAATATAAAAGCAGAATCACAGAACCACTATTTTGACAAGAACATGGAGAGAATAAATTGTAGCTATTTGTATTATAGTGACAACATGCTTAATACATCCATGCATCCCATTATGTGTAGGAAGGAACCGCAGATGCGGGTTTAAACCGAAGATAGACACAAAATGCTGGAGCAACTCAGCGGGACAGGCAGCCTGAAGAAGGATCTCAACCCGAAACGTCACCCATTCCTTCTCTCCAGAGATGCTGCCTGTCCCGCTGAGTTACTCCAACATTTTGTGTCTATCGTATGCATCCTATTAGCCAGACACAGTCACATCATAAATATGACTGCCTGGAGATTTGGCTGAACTATGACCAATTCTTGGGCACTAAATGGCCTATGAATCTCCCAGCATGTTGAAAAGGAAACAAGTGTATTTTTTGTTCTACATTCAGAGCAGGGGTGGCACAGTGGCTCAGCGGTAGAGTCGCTGCCTTACAGAGCCAGAGACCGGGCTCAATCCTGACTACGAATGAAGTCTGTACTGAGTTTGTACCCAAGATAGACACAAAAAGCTGGAGAAACACACCGGGACAAGCAGCATCTCTGGAGAGAAGGAATGGGTAACTTTTCTGGTCGAGACATCACACATTCCTTCTCTCCAGAGATGCTGCTTGGCCCGCTGAGTTACTCCAGCTTTTTGTGTCGATCTTCGGTTTAAACCAGCATCTGCAGTTCCTTCCTGCACTGTTTGTACCTTCTCCCTGTGACCACGCAGATTTTCTCCGGGTGCTCCGGTTTCCTCCCGCACTCCAAAGACCAACCAGTTTATAGTTTAATTGGCTTTGATTAAATTGTCGGTTGTCCCTAATGTGTAGGATAGTGCTAGTATATGGGGTGATTGTTGATCGGCACGGACTCGGTGGGCCGAAGGGCCTGTTTCCGGGCTGTATCTCTGAAGTCTAAAGTCGAAAGATCAAGGCATTACAAATAAAATTCCAGAAAACAGTGCCTTATATCCATGTCAAGGGAAGGAGTTAGTCTCCTTATGTCGATAAATAAGCCCCGAGTTCATAGTCGTGTGAATGCACCTTCACAGCTCAATGTGCTGAGCTGCTGACTGATGTGCCAGCAATTGTTTCAGGTGTTGGGTAGAGTCAGAATCATAGAGTGATACAGAGTGGAAACAAGCCCTTCAGCCCAACTTGCCCACACCGACCAACATGCCCATCTACACTAGTCCCACCTGCCTGCATTTAGCCCATACCCCTCCAAACCTGTCCTAGCCATGTTGGCTGGAAGCATTGGGGACTCACTTTTAACTGTTCACACTTTTAACAAATGATGTGTCTCACCTTTCAAATCACTTTTGTATAAACAGATTTTTCTCTAGCAAAAAAATTAGAGTTTTGAATATGATCGAAAGGATAACTAAGACTTTATTCCTTGGCATGCAAAAGGATGAGTGGTGATCTTATAGAGGAGTATACGATCATGAGGGGAATAGAAAGGGTAAAGGCACAGAGTAGGATAATCAAGAACCAGGCAACATAGGTTTAAGCTGAGAGGGGAAAGATTTAATAGGAACATGAGGGGTAAATTTTTCACACTGAAGGTGGTGGGTATGTGGAACGAGCTGCCAGAGGAGGTAGTTGAGGCTGGTATTATAACAACATTTAAATGGCATGTGGACAGGTACGTGGATAGGAAAGGTTTAGAAGGATATGGGCCAAGCGCGGGCAGGTGGGACCGCTTCCAATGAGTTCCCATCAATTCCATTCACCCACTTATTTCTCTGCAACCCTTTCTTTTTTCACATGGCTGCCAATTCCAGTCTGATTCACCCCACCTACATGAGGGATACTTTACAGTCACCAGTTAACATACCAAGCAGGGGGAAGACTGGAAGCCCCAGGGGAAAGTTACTGTCCCAAGGGGAAGATGCAAACTCAACACAGGCACCCTGGATGTCAGATTGACCCTCGTTCACTTGAGCTGTGAGACAGCAGCACTGCCCACTGCATCATGGTGGTGCTCACATATTCAATTGCAACATGACTGGCGAGTCCAAATAATTCACCAGATAAATGAGGAGCAAGTCATGAGGCAATTTTTACATTTAAACCTCACCCATTATGAACGGTTGGGGAGAAATTTGTCTTTGACGGTTTGTGCGCGCAAGAATATTTTCCCATTGAACGCAAAGCAACTAAAAGTTAGGATAATGGGTAAAACAGGCAAGTATTTTGTGGTGATGGTCAGAGGTAAATTTATCCCCCCAATGATTTTAATTATGGACAGAGCCTAGTTTAGGTGAATATAGTTCATTACCTTCATCAATTGTTTTGCTCCCTCTGCAAGATTATTACCCATTCACAAACCAAGATAAGAGTTTTTAAACCCTTGTTAATCTTTGACATCCAGGTAACAAAGATTCTATGACTGGCCATACCCAAATCCGGTCTGAAGTTCAATCTTTATAATTGGTCAAAACAGGCAAGGACTAGCTAGGTGAATATAAACATATATAACATAATATTAGTAATATTAGTCTGATACTGATTAGTACTAATATTGTCTCAAACTTTCGGACTGAGGAAGGGATCCGACCCACAAAGTCACCCATCCTTTTTCTCCAGAGATGCTGCCTGTCCTGCTGAGTTGTGTCTATATTCTCTATAACATTAGTAATAATGCTTTACACATTTGGTTAAACAATAAAATCATAACAAAACAACGCACTGAAATATTATTCTTATTATGGCTTGATTATGATACTTTTCAGGAAATCTGAATTTCTAATTGTAAAAATTAATGCCGTACGGAGACGTTTTTTTTTGTTTTGTTTATTAATGCAAATAAAATGCAAAGCAGAATGAATAATCTGCTTGTGGGCAGGCTATCTGGTTTGGAATGTGAATGTAAAACATTATAATGACCCTTATTAATGACAGCAAGGAGCTCAGTGTAATTAGTGCCACTGAAGAAAAAGTGCCGGAGAAATTATGCGTAGTCAAGTCTGGCAATGCTTGGATCTGTGGGTCCGTATGCCAGCTCTATAAAAATGTTGGCTGCAGATTCACTGGATACATTCATGCCAAACTTCCAAAATTCCTTGGACACTCAAAGTGCCAGCAGAGAACGGAAGCAAGTGTAACTTTGTTTAAGAAAGAAGGAAGAGTGGCAACAAAGGAACTAAAGATCATTTAGCCTGTTATCCGGCGTTGCGATGAATTATTAAGAATGATCTTAGAAGTGGCGGCACGGTGGCGCAGCGGTAGAGTTGCTGCCTTACAGCGAATGCAGCGCCGGAGACTCAGGTTCGATCCTGACTACGGGTGCTGTACTGTACGGAGTTTGTACGTTCTCCCCGTGACCTGCGTGGGTTTTCTCCGAGATCTTCGTGTTTCCTCCCACACTCCAAAGACGTACAGGTTTGTAGGTTAATTGGCTGGGCAAATGTAAAAATTGTCCCTAGTGTGCGTAGGATAGTGTTATTGTGCGGGGATCGCTGGTCGGCGCAGACCCGGTGGGACGAAGGGCCTGTTTCTGCGCTGTATCTCTAAATCTAAATCTAAAACCATAATACAATCAGACAATGGTTTTAAAAAAGGGAAATTGCATTTGACAAACTTAGGCATTTTGCTTGAGATAACTGGGAGGAAGGATAAGGAGATACCAGTAAATGTATTGATGGCATACTACATAAGGGACAAAGTACACAAGAGTTGGAATAAATAAGAGATCTTTAGATGGACGGAGTAGAGTGCTGCAGTCAAGGCCCTCACACGTTATCTCAAGGAATATTGCAAATGGGCGGAGTGTGATAAATCTACAATATCTGGGTTTGCTACCTACAGTGTGAACTTGCGAACAAACTCACTAAAACTCTGGAACTCCAATAAGCAAAGCAAGCTTTTAGCAAAGCCTCCTTCAGACTGTCTGCCGTTGTGGAGTCATACTGCCCCAAAACAGGCCCTCTGGTCCAACTCATCCATGCCAACCAAGATAACCATCTAAACTAGCCCCGTTTCATGCAATTGACCTGAAGGCAGTCACACCGTTGATTATTTGTAGCCCCCCCCCCCCCCCCCCCCCCATCCACCCAACAGTAATTTCATCTTGCTGTGATATTCTCCTTTATCAAAAAATGCAAATCGCTCTTCTCCCTTTCCTTTACCTCTATCCTGCCTTTAGCACCTGTATCCTCCAACATTACCAGCCAGTCCTGTCCCTTCTTCGGCCATTTTTCTGTAATGGCTCTAATATCCTAGTCCCATGTAGTTATCCATACCCCGAGTCATCCGCCTTATCTGGCAGGGCCCTGACATCAAAATAAATACAATTTAATCCAACAGTTTTTCTTCACTCCCTGCCATTTAGTTGAGTTTAAAGTGATACAGTGTGGAAACAGGTCCTTCGTTTAGTTTATTAATGCCACGTGTACCGAGATACAGTGAAGAGCTTTTTGCTGTACATGATTACAATCAATCCTTCCACAGTGTACAGATGCAGGATGAAGGGGATAATGCTTAGTGGAAGATAAAGTCCAGTAAAGTCCGAATAATGAAAGCTTGAAGGTCTCCAATGACGTAGACGGGAGGTCAGAATCGCTCTCCAGTTGGTGATAGGAAGATTCAGTTGCCTGATAACAGTCCAGGCTGCAGCTTTCAATAAAGGTCCATTGCAGCCATCATCTCCATCCTGTCGACCCGCGAACTGTTGTCCCTCTCTTTGTCTGGTCACCTTCAGCCTTTCCTGCCCATGGGGCGACTCCTGTGATGTAAGTAAAGTAAAGGGGGAGATGTGATGTAAGTAAAGTAAAGGGGGAGATGTGATGTATATGTAATGTAAATGCCAGTGCCCTCTTGAGGCCAAGAGCAGAAGCTGGCCAATGGGCTTGTGCCTTGTGACTGAGGTCAGATGACCTTCTAGGGCCAATGGGCTTGTGCCTTGTGACTGAGGTCAGGTGACCTACTAGATGTTTCCTGGTGAAGGATCAGTAATAAAATCTTCTTACAAGATGTCGGGTGTATATTCATTGTGCTAGCCACAACAGGGTCTTACAGAGGACATTACAACTCCCACAGCCGAACCTTGAAAGGGCAGAAGGTAAGAAAGGGCGGAAGGTTCCTCTTACCGGCCCTTTGTCCAGCGTTCACCACCGTCGCCGACTCCCTACACATCTTCTCTTGTTCCTGGTATTCTGGGGCAAGCAGGGGCCGGGCTCAGTGGTCGACAGATGAGCCATGCCTCAGAGAATGGGAGACCTTCACCACTAACAAAGGCAGTTCACAGTTAAACGAAAGTCTGCAAGAAATTACAAATTAATAAGTGAGATTCGAGCAAAATGTGCTTTGGTTTGCTGGGAAACATTCAGCATAGGGATTTAGGTATAATTAGCAGCAATTAAGCAGCTTCAGAAGCCCACATAGATTTGCTGCAGCTGTGAAATGCTCATGAGCCCCAGTGAGATCCTAACACTGGTTTAACATAGTAAGCCATAGCTAAACACTTCACAGCTGTGCTAATAGACAACATTTGACTCCAGTCCGTATAAAACAGTTCTGAAGGCAGCTGACCAAATATTTGGTGGAATAGGTAGGCTATGACAGCGGTGGGAAAAGATGAGAGGGGAATTATTCATTAGAAACCTGAGGGGCAACAAGTGTGGCGGGTATATAGAACAAGTTGCCAGAGACGGTAGTTGGGACAGGTACTATCACATCATTTAAAATACATTTGGACAGGTACGTGGATAGGAAAGGTTTAGAAGGATATGGGCCAAATGCAGACAGGTGGGACTAGTGTGGGTGGGTACCTTGGTTGCCATGGACAAGTTGGGCTTAAGGGCTTGTTGCCCTGTTTATGGCTCTATGGGAGATGGGGAGTGAGACAGGTACAGAAACATGAAAGGAGGAAACACCAAAGCAGTCGAAGGCATGAATGGTGATGAAGAGGAAGTTGGAAAAGGACAGAAGAGAAGTGTGAACTACTACTGAGCACTGTAATAATAATAATAATATATTCCTTCATTCGTCCCACACCGGGGAAATTTACAAAAGAAAGGGAACCATCCGAATAATATTGGTGAGATAGAAGATGGACACAAAATGCTGGAGTAACTCAGTGGGACAGGCAGCATCTCTGGAGAGAGGGAATGGGTGACGTTTCGGGTCAAGACCCTTCTTCAGGCTGATGTCAGGGGAGTGGGCGGTCACTATGTTCGCTATGTGGTGGGGTACAAAAGGCCATGCTTGGTGGTCAGAAGGAATGGGCTATTAAAAGGGCAGGAAAAGACTATTGAAAATTACAGAATTTAAGAGTGATTTAAGACAATACAAATCAGTCATGATAGTTTAGTTTAGAGATACAATGCTGGAACAGGCCCTTCGGCCCATTGGATCCGAGCCGACCAGCGATCCCCACTCATTAAACACTATCACTATCCTATACCCACTAGGGACATTTTTTTAAACATTTACCAAGCCAATTAACCTACAAAACTGCGCGTCTTTGGAGTGTGGGAGGAATCCAAAGATCTCAGAGAAAACCCACGCAGGTCACGGGGAGAGCGTACAAACTCCGTACAGATAGCACCCATAGTCGGGATCGAACCCGGGTCTCCGGCACTGCATTTACTGGAAAGGCAACAACTCTGCCGCTGTGCCACCATGCCCGCCCTTACAGGCAGCAGTGTTAAAATATTTTAAGTTCAATTCTCAAAATCGTATATCTTGTGTATCTATCTTCCAATTGGTGACCAAGTTATCTTACGTTGTTAAAAATTGTGTTAAATCCCTGAGCAATCTAACTCACAAATATACAGAGGTAAAGCTAAAATGGTGATCATAATTTATTACATATTTCTGATTAAATTAATCATATACTTAGAAAATATAATGTCACGCCAAGGACAAATAGAATTAATGAGAACAGTAACTGATTTATACCCAAATAAATGGCAGAGAGATGGAAATGTGCATATGAAGGATAATCTTTGACCATTTCTATAAATATAAAAACTAGTAAGATAACATAATGTATGATCATTAAAAGCCATTCTAAGTACTAATCTGTAAAATCAAGTCTGCACTGAATCTGTACTTAATGGTACTTGGAATAATCCCATTATTTGAAACTGGAAACCATAAATCAGTAAAATATGGGCCTTGAAATTTTACCAATCACATTTGAGGTATCTTTCCCTGCGATGAGGCAGGATATTTTGTGGTGATAAATATTAGGGAAGGTATTAATTACTGTACATGATTGGTTGTTGTCAGAGCATTCTCTATTCCCTGCCTATGTCCATCCCCCACACATTCCCATCAACAAAGTCCACAATCCCAGTTTAGAGAAGGTAAGAAAGCAAAACATGCTTCAGGTTCCCAGCAGGTGAGCCGGCATTTTGTGCAGATAGAAACAGTGCTTATGCTTCAGGTCGACGACCCATCATTGGAAAAATCATTGACGTACGTTTTGTCCTGCCTCTCCTTTCTCCCAGCTTTCATCTGTGATGCTTCTGTAAGCAAGAGTATTCAGTATACCTGTACCTTACTGTACTTGTACATCGAACTGCAAACGTGACCTTATTTGAATTCTGAGGAAGGGCCCTAACCCAAAAAATCACCGATCGTCAGTCTGAAGAAGGGTTCCAACCCGAAATGTCACCTATCCATGTTCTCCTGGGATGCTGCCTGACACACTTTGTAATCCAGCATCTACAGTTCATTGTTTACACATCCTAATTTGACTTGACTTGCTGTGTTCTGTGTTAATTCCATCAGTAGTTTGCTTTTGAACTCGAGGAATTAAGAGCCTTTGCTACCCGGAGCTATCTAAAATACTTCCTTAGAGTCTAAAATAAAGACAATGAGAGTAACAGATGGTAACATTAAATTTATGGCTGTCACACATTAGAACGTTTAAGCCTGAGAAATAATTCAGTCAATCCCACATCTTCTTTAAGATTACATTTTAGAGAAAGTATTTTCTTTGATAAGATCAGTGGTTTAGTTTACTCCAGCCACTCTATTTTGACTGCACTTTATCTGTCTTCAAGGGAAGAGCTTCCATGTAACTCATTCAAATCTTCCGAGTCGATTACAGCCAGGCAGATAATGTCATCCGTTCTGCTTTAGGTCAGTCAGTTCAGAATGTGCCATTAGAGGAAACTTCCATGCGCCATTTGCTTTATACCAAAGGTCCCATTTCCAGGCTGTTTCTTTATGATACTACAACTCTATGACAGCAGATTCCCTGAATGAAGATAACAAAAGGATTTGGTTTTGATGACAATCCAATCTATCCTGGTCACATTACTGACATCACTGCGAAGTGCCGCAGCGGTCGAGTTGCCGCCTTACAGCGCCAGAGACCGGGTTTGATCCTGACTACGGATAAATGGTGTCTGTGCGGAGTTTGTACGTTCTCCCTGTGACCGCGTGGGTTTTCCCTGGGTGCACCGGTTTCCTCCCAGACTCCAAAGAAGTCTGGTTTGTAGGAGAAAACCTTCCTATCATCCTTAACTCAACAGGCTGAAGAAGAATTTTCTGTTTTGAATGTCAATAATTCCAGGTTAATAGACAATAGACAACAGGTGCAGGAGTAGGCCATTCGGCCCTTCGAGCCAGCACCACCATTCAATGTGATCATGGCTGATCATTCTCAATCAGTACTCCGTTCCTGCCTTCTCCCCATACCCCCTGACTCCGCTATCCTTAAGAGCTCTATCTAGCTCTGTCTTGAATGCATTCAGAGAATTGGCCTCCACTGCCTTCTGAGGCAGAGAATTCCACAGATTTACAACTCTCTGACTGAAAAAAAGGGGAAAGTTCTTTGCACAGTTTACAAATCCATGAGCACAACTGACCAAAAGAAGCCTTCTCACTATTGATGATGTGTTTAATATTGGTCAGTAGCATTGGGCTTGTTAATGGACGATTCACCCCTGAGCCTCCCCTAAGATTGACATCCATGTGAGATCAACCTACCATGGAGGATTTAAATGCAATTAATTCTATCAGATATGGAATGAGAAGCTTTTAGACTACAGACTTTAGACTGCAGAGACAAAGCGTAGAAACAGGCCCTTTGGCCTAAGGAGTCCGCACCAACCAGCAATTACCCCCATACACTAGCACTATACTGCACTCTTGTAACAATTGGCAATTTTTACCTTTCACCCTATCTATTCCCCTCATGATTTTATACACCTCTATAATAATCACCCCTCAGCCTCCTGCTCTCCAAGGAATAAAGTCCTAGCCTGCTCAACCTCTCCCTATAGCTCAGCACCTCAGGTTTTGGTAACACCCTCGTAAATGTTCTCTGTGCTCTGTGCAGCTTAACGACATCTTTCCAAAAAGCAGGGTGATCAAAAGTGAACACAATACTGCAAATGCGGCCTCACCCAGGTTTTGTACATCTGTAACATGTTTGATAAATGGTGTCTGGTACTTTCATTAAATGACAAGACACAAACCGTGATGCCTCCTTTGAGAGATTGACCACTCGCTCAATGGAGTTTTCTTCCTTTCTGCTAGTGATAATTTAAAAGACATTTGGACAGGTACATGGAAAGGATAGGTTTAGTGAGATATGGCTCAAACGCATGCTGGTGGCACTAGTGTGGATGGGGCATCTTGGTTGTCATGGGCAAGTTGGGCCGAATGGCCTGTTTCCATGACCCTATGACTCTATATCGACATTATTAGTAATTGTATAGCCATCATTTTGGACATGGGGAGTTCTTGACATCTTGCATCCACAGTGGACAGAGGACTTCCCCTGGTTTGGATATGTTTGAGTTCAGCTATCGTCCGGTTCCAACTTCCTTCAAGCACTGTGTTGAGAGAGGGGACATGATGTGCACAGAGAGGTTGGTTGCTAAGGAGCAGCAAGCATCATGACATTAAAAAAAATCTACATCAACTGCTGAAGTGAACATGGTGATAGCGATGGAGAGTGGCTTCAAATCTATCTCCTTTAACCTCTACTACCTGCCTTCAATTCCAGCGCAGGATAATGGGATAAAATGTTCTTCTAATGGCCCTGTGGGTCTCATACCACTGCAACAAAGGTGCTCTTCACAGCTTGAGGTAGCACTGAGTGGATTTCATCTCTATTTAACTCAGCCCATTCCATCTGACCTGGGAATGCTTGACTCTGATAGTGGGTGCAGCAAGTGGAAAATGGTTTGTGGCCAACCACTCATCCGACACTTGTCTGATGCGCACAAAGGGCATGGGGGAATAATTTTGACTCTGAGTGATCAGGAGAGATGTTTAAAGAGAGGCTGAATCAATATTGTCCATTTCCCATTATCATTCAAAGCCAAAATTGCCCCCATCATACCTTGCCACTCTCTGAAAGGAGTTTAAGAATAGCCATGCGTAGGAAAGAGCTGTAGATGCTGGTTTAAATCGAAGATAGACACAAAATGCTGGGGTAACTCAGCGGGACAGGCAGCATCCCCGGAGAAAAGGAGTGGTTGACGTTTCGGGTAGAGACCCCGAAGAAGGGACCCGACCCGAATCCTCACCCATTCCTTCTCTCCAGAGATGCTGCCTGCCCTGCTGAGTCACTCCAGCATTTTGCGTCTATTTAAGAATAACCATTGGGTGTGACCATTATTTCCCAGTTGCAATATTAATTTCCACCAAAACCAACTTGCTTTGTTCACGAAGATAACTTTGCCTTGACCCAGAAGAATTTTAAAAGATCCAATTAAATTCACGGAGGCCTTTTATTACGATATGATCGCTTAAGCTGGAGAATTCAAGATCTACCAGGGTAACCATGTTTCTGTCAGCGAGCACAATAGGGGAGAGTGAGATGGAGGATTTTCTTACACCAGATTCAATTACACACTGCAACTGAAGTGAATTATAAATGACTTTCCTTGGAGGTTGTGTCGGGACAAAGGGTGATGAGAAAGGGTACTTGGAGACCAATACAGGCAATGTACCTTTCCACGATGACCTCCACGCCACTTTAAGGACAGAAAGCAAGCACTCCCTGTTATTTTTCATTGGCGCTCTGATCTAAAATTAAAAAGAGCTAGACAAGTGCAAACAAATAACCATGAAATGGTTAACAGAAGTAAATTCTTTTTTTATTTTACTCTGAATCTATTTTACACGAAGGTTGTTCCATTTTTAGGATTTCTTATTTTAACATACTTGCAGAAATATATTTTTGTTAAGTAACCACACAAACATTAAAAAAAAATCTGATCACAAAATGCTGTTCCATTGTCTCTGATTTATAGAATATTTTGAAAATTGTCAATTGCTCTGATTTAGACAATAGACAATAGACAATAGACAATAGGTGCAGGAGTAGGCCATTCAGCCCTTCGAGCCAGAACCGCCATTCAATGCGATCATGGCTGATCACTCTCAATCAGTACCCCGTTCCTGCCTTCTCCCCATACCCCCTCACTCCGCTATCCTTAAGAGTTCTATCCAGCTCTCTCTTGAAAGCATCCAACGAACTGGCCTCCACTGCCTTCTGAGGCAGAGAATTCCACACCTTCACCACTCTCTGACTGAAAAAGTTCTTCCTCATCTCCGTTCTAAATGGCCTACCCCTTATTCTTAAACTGTGGCCCCTTGTTCTGGACTCCCCCAACATTGGGAACATGTTTCCTGCCTCTAATGTGTCCAATCCCCTAATTATCTTATATGTTTCAATAAGGTTCGATCCTGACTACGGGTGCTGCACTGTAAGGAGTTTGTACGTTCTCCCCGTGACCTGCATGGGTTTTCTCCGAGATCTTCGGTTTCCTCCCACACTCCAAAGACGTACAGGTATGTAGGTTAATTGGCTGGGTAAATGTAAAAATTGTCCCTAGTGGGTGTAGGATAGTGTTAATGTGCGGGGATCGCTGGGCGGCACGGACTTGGAGGGCCGAAAAGGCCTGTTTCCGGTTGTATATATATGATATGATATGATATGAAGATCCCCCCTCATCCTTCTAAATTCCAGTGTATACAAGCCTATTTGATTTGATCTAGTCAGCCTTCTTGCCCCAAACATTTACTGTTTCTTTTATGGTTTTGATGGATATAAACAAATCAAATTGCCCTTTTAAAGGGTCAGATTGAATAACTGATCTCTCTTGCAACTGACTGTGAGTGCAGCCTCGATCTTGACCTCCGGTGATGTCTGTGTGGAGTTTGCAAGTTTTATTTCTGTGACCGTGTGCGTTTCCCTTCTGACGCCTGACCTGCTGAGGGACTCCTGCATTTTCTCTTTGAATTGCACTATTTTCTACCTTTTTGAACTGTGTCACTTTGCAGGGAGGAGGGTTTTTGGGATGAAACTGAAAATGAAACTGACAACAATAAAAGCCTTTCAATTGATTGGGGCACGGAAGACTAATACTTTTGAGAGTCAGTAGCAGAGGGCTCAAGGCATTGTATGTTCTTGAAAAGGTTTAGCAAAACCATCGTTTTGTGAGCTTACACTATGGAAATGGTGATGTGCACAAAGAAAAGCTTGTAAGTCAGAACTGGGTCAAATTGGGATGAGAGGGTGGGAAGGTTTCTGGTTTGTAGGAATGATAAATCTTAGGCTCGGGAAGGATCAGGAACTGGTAGGACAGAGGATGTCCAGGGATTGGCTTGCATATTGGGCCAGTGGGTCAAAGTAAGTAATCAGAGTGCTGAAATTGATAATGGTCTGATGAAGGTTAGTTGTTGGCTATGGGGAAGGGTAGGGGGGGTGTTACCAAATAGGAGTTAGCAGTCATGTGGAGAGAGTTAGTAAATTGTAATACCTTGTGGGAGACCCTAAGGCTACCTTTAATTGGACGTTACAGGATTTTATCTTGCACTGAACATTATCCCCTTTATCCTGTAACCGTACACTGTGCACGGCTCGATTGTAATCATGCATGGTCTTTCCACTGACTGATTAGCACGCTACAACTGCACCCTGGTACGCATTACAATAAACTAAACTAAACTAAATTGGGAATTTAGCAGGGGTTGGCAGATTGGGAGTTACACTTGGAAGGTGTGAGGGTCACAAATATGCAGAGAGGTGTCAGAGCAAGGAAGTAGGGTTATCAAGAATATTCAGGTACATTCATGTCTTACGGATCTGTCCCCAAGGTTGGTTACCATTTGCTGGCATCCACATAGACAGCGCTCCTTTAAACTAACACTGAAGCAGACCACCCTGTCAAAGGGAAGACCTGTTTCTACCTTGAGGAGATCACACCATCTATGGGCCAGACAAGTGAAGACAAAACTCTTGGAAATGGCATCTACTCTGTCTCTTGAATGGAGGACCAAATAGGAAAGGCATGGACTTAATGCAATTGCAATTTGTCCTTAGTTTTTCATTAATTTTCCATGAAAATTGAATCAATTAGTTCATGAGAACTAATGGATAAGATGGGTTTAGAGGGATATGGGCAAATGCAGGCAGGTGGGCCGAGTCTAAATGGGACATGTTGGTCAGTGTGGGCAAGTTGGGCTGAAGAACCTGTTTTCACGCTGCATGACTCTGACTCAATCCGCTGCTTTATTGGTTAGAGGGAAATTATTGACCAGAAGCAGGAGAATTCCCCTGTTCTTCTGTAAAATATTTTGGCTATTGATTTGCTGTTCTCATAAAGTCATACAGTTATACAGCCCCAAAACTAGCCCTTCGGCCCCACCAGTCTATGTCGATCATTATGTACCTTTCTCTACCAACTCCAGTCACCAATTGTTCAATTAACCGGCGTTCTCGTTCACAACGAGCAGCTCTCATCACCAGCCAAAGTCACCAGTCCTGTGGAATTTACACCAAGCCAACAGAAAGACAATGAGCAGAGTCCCAGCCAGTCGAAAAAGGATTCCAGCCAAAGGAGAAGAAACCTTCGCCAAATTTCTCAATGACTAATTGAGAGAGAGAGAAAGCATCTTCCATTTAAATCCCCTAAAGGTGAAACACTAGATGGTGCTCAAAACTTAATAACTAATCAAGCAGAACACATGATAGATCAAGATATGGCTGATTGCAACTTGGTCATTACTTAAAGACAAGGCATTAATTTTAGTGCATTCTTTCTATTTAAGGAATATATATATATAAGCCTTATGGCATTTCCAGGGTGGGCCAGTGGAGAGTTCTGGTCACAAGTATGACTTCCTGACTTCATTGTTATTTGCACCAGAATAGTTGCAAATAGAATTCAATCCGGGGAAGTATAATTTTCAGATTTGGACATTGTGACTAGTGGGTTGTATGATGGTTTCTTCTCGAACCACTCTGGTGCTGTCGATTAGGTCCAGGATGCTGATTCAGTAGCAATGATTGAATGGCAATATATTTCCAAGTCAGGACAGAGCATAGACTGGAGGGGAACTTGCTGATTGTAATCCCCTTGTGCTTGTCGATTTTGTCCTTGCAAAAGTCGGAAGTGGGAGGAAAATGACTGACTGACAATTGCCATCCAAGACCGCAAGAAATTGCAGAGAATTGTGGAGGCAGCCTAGACCATCACACAAACCAACCTCCCTTCCATTGACTCCATTTACACCCCGCACTGCCTCGGCAAGACCACCAGCATAATCAAGAATGAGTCGCACCCTGACCACTCCCTCCTCTCCACACTCCCATCAGACAAAAGGTACAGACGTGTGAAAATGCACACATCCAGATTCAGGGGCCGTTGCTTCACAGGTGTTATCAGGGAACTGCACCATTCTATCAACAACTAGAGAGCAGTCCTGAGCTACTATTTACCTCATTGGAGATCCTCGGACTATCTTTGATCGGCCTTTATCTCGCACTACACATTATTCATGTTATTCCCTTTATCGTGTATCTGTACACTGCGGATGGCTCGATTGTAACCACGTGCCCTCTTTCCACTGACTGGTTAGCACGCACGCAGCAAAAGCATTTCACTGTACCTCGGTACATGTGACAATAAACTAAACACAAACTCAAAAAAAATCTTTAATTTATTTCATTGAGCCTCCAGGTGCCGGTTAACATTTTGTCAGCATGAAGAAATGCAAAGCAAACCTCCTCTGCTGAAGATCGCTGCCATTACGCACGAGCGGCAGCATAGCATAGCAATGAAGCAAGGGAGCGAACTGCCGAGAGGATCTGGATGCTTAAAGTAAACCACAATTAAGACAAGATCTCTACGGACGTAAAGGAAATGATAAAGATGTGCACAATGTAGCTGAGATTCTCAAGTAGAAATCACAACCAATTTAGCAGTGGTGTATTTTGCATCCAATTTGTAGAGATGTTGATTACTCTGCAAAACTGTGACCTTGCTTTTTAACGGCATCGTGGGTGGATTGCTTAAACAAATGTGAATTTAGATTCTTTTGAAGGATTCATTTAAAAAAAAACTTATTGTGGGTAAAGATACTCCAGCCATCCCAAGACCACCCAGATAATATAAGCAATACAGACTGTTTTGTAGGTTATAAGTCTTCCTGTGAAGAACTTGCATTTAGTTTTGATAGATCTGGATGTTTCAATGAGACCCCATTTTTCTTCAATTCGGCTCATCACACAACCAATCTCCTCCACCTGGGATTTAACTTTCGATTTCATTTTAGATTTAGCGTGATACAGCGTGGAAGCAGGCCCTTCGGCCCACTGAGTCCATGTCGACCAACAATCACCCCATCACCTCCCCCCCCCCCCCCCCCCCCCCCCCATACACCAGAACAATCCTACATGCCAGGGACAATTTACAATTTTTACTGAAGGCAATTAACTTACAAACCTGTATGCCTTAGGAGTGTGGGAGGAAAGCAGAGCACCCGGAGAAAACCCACTTGGTTACAGGGAGAACGGGCAAATTCCGTAATCCGTGGTGAGGATCGAACCTGGGTCTCTGGCGTTCTAAGGCAGCAACTCTACCACAGCCCCACCGTGCATTCCGAAGCACACAGCCAGTCAGAGTTATTGTAACATTGCTTGAAAGTCCTTTAAAGACTTCTTCAGTCTGACTGACCTTTACTCCTGGGAAGGCAGGATTAATCGCCTTGGCCCTTGTGTATCAGAAGGTTGAGAGTCGGTCCTATGATATAGGATTTGAATTAAATGGAGGTCAGACCAGGAACTGGTGACTATGTCCTTTTTCAATGCATGGTGAGCAAATGCATTGAATTTAGGTTCTCGAGTTGTGACAGTGAATGAGAATTCTTCATCTCCGGGTTAATGGCCAGAACCATAAACAATGTCATTCTCTCCTTTTAGAGTCGAGGCAGCAGAGAGATATATACGGTACTGAAGCAGGCCCTTCGGTCCAATTTGTCCATGTTGACCAAGTGAGACATGATTTCCTGCATACAGGCCATGCTGACTGTTCTTAATCAGTCCTTGCCTTTCCAATTGCATATAGATCTAATTTTCAAGAATTCCCACCAATGACCTACCCACTACTGACGTCAGGCTCACTGGCCTACAGTTCCCATGATCTTCCTTGCTGCCTTTCTTAAATGGAGGCACAACATCAGCCAGTCTCTACTACCCTGGCATCTCACCCATGGCTATCGATGTTATAAATATCTCTGCCCATTGCCCGCATGGTCCTCCAAATTTCACGTGCAATGGAGCAACGGAACGCCCATTAAAGCTGCCATTCTGTGATTTGTCAATATATACCCTCCAGGAAACTGATTCATTTGTGTTGTTTAGGAAAATAAACCTGACTGTGGGGTAGTTTCTGGGTTGGTGGAGTCAGGGGTTGTGAGGGGACCACAGTGGTGGCACAGTGGTGCAGCGGTAGAGTCGCTGCCTTACAGCTCCAAAGACCTAGGATCAATCCTGACTATGGGAGCCATCTGTACGGAGTTTGTAAGTTCTCCTCATGACCTGTGCGGGTTTTTTCCAGTTGCTCCGGTTTCCTTCCAGACCCCTAAGACGTACAGGATTGCAGATTAATTTGCTTGGTAAAATTGCAAAATTGTTTCTCGTATGTGTAGGAAAGGGTTAGTGTGCAAGGATCATTGGTCGACACGGACTCGGTGGGCCGAAGGGCCTGTTTCCTCACTGTATCTCTAAACTAAACTAAACTAAACTAAACTAAACTAAACTAAACTAAACTAAACTAAACTAAACTAAACTAAACTAAACTAAACTAAACTAAATTAAACTAAACTAAACTAAACTAAACTAAACTAAACTAAACTAAACTAAACTAAATTAAACTAAACTAAACTAAACTAAACTAAACTAAACTAAACTAAACTAAACTAAACTAAACTAAACTAAACTAAACAAAGCTTAACTAAACACAAGATAGACACAAAAAGCTGGTGTAACAAGATAGATACAAAAAGCTGGACAGGCAATATCTCTGGAGAGAAAAAATGGATGACGTTTCGGGTCGAGACCCTTCTTCAGACTAGTTAGGGATAAGGGAAATGCGAGATATAGGCGATGATGTAGAAAGATAAAGAACAATGAATGAAAGATATGCAAGAAAAATAACAATGATAAAGGAAACAGGCCATTCATTGTAAGCTGTCTGATGGGTAAAAACGAGAAGCTTGTGCGACTTGGGTGTGGGAGGGAAAGAGAGAGAGGGAATTCTGGGGCTACTTGAAGTTAGAGAAATCAATATTCATACCACTGGGCTGTAAGCTGTCCAAGCAAAATATGAGATGCTGTTCCTCCAATTTGCGTCTAGCCTCACTCTGACAATGGAAGAGACCTAGGACAGAAAGGTCTGTGTAGGAATGGGAAGGAGAATTAGTGTTTAGCAACCGGGAGATCAGATAGGTTCAGGCGGGCTGAGCGAAGGTGTTCAGTGAAAAGATCCCCCAGATTACGTTTGGTCTCACCAATGAATAAGAGTCATCACCTCCCGTCTGGACTACTGCAACAGCCTCCTCTATGGCGCACCCTCAAAAATCATCAGTAAACTTCAATACATTCAAAACTCCGCTGCCCGTCTACTCACCCACACCCCGATCCGTGACCATATCACCCCTGTCCTTTATAAACTCCACTGGCTCCCCATCCCCCAGAGAATCCAGTACAAAATCCTCCTCATAACCTACAAAGCCCTCCATAACCTGGCCCCATCCTACCTGACCGACCTCCTCCACAGGCACACTCCCACCTGCACCCTCCGCTCTGCTGCTGCCAACCTCCTATCCCCCCACATCCGGACCAAACTCAGATCCTGGGGGGACAGGGCTTTCTCCATCGCTGCTCCCACCCTATGGAACTCACTACCCCAAAACGTTAGAGACTCCTCCCTCTCCCTCTCCCTCTCCCTCTCCCTCTCCCTCTCCCTCTCCCTCTCCCTCTCCCTCTCCCTCTCCCTCTCCCTCTCCCTCTCCCTCTCCCTCTCCCTCTCCCTCTCCCTCTCCCTCTCCCTCTCCCTCTCCCTCTCCCTCTCCCTCTCCCTCTCCCTCTCCCTCTCCCTCTCCCTCTTCCCCCCTCCCTCCCCCTCTCCCCCTCTCCCTCCCCCTCTCCCCCTCTCTCCCTCTCTCCCTCTCTCCCTCTCTCCCTTTCTCCCTCCCTCTCCCTCCCTCTCCCTCCCTCTCCCCCCCTCTTCTCCCCCCTCTCTCTCCCTTTCTCTCCCCCTCCTCTCTCTCTCTCTCTCTCTCTCTCTCTCTCTTTTTTTTTTTTTTTTTTTTTTTTCACATCAAAACCACACTCAGAGGTTACAAAACATCAGTTAATCATTATAATACAACATTGCCTTCATTATTTACAATGCTCTCAACCCCCCGTGGTGACCAGCGCCCACGGAAGGCCTCCATATTCCCCGTGATCACCGCGTGTTCCCTCTCTAGGGACACGCGCGCACGGACGTAGGCCCGGAAGAGGGGGAGGCAGCCGACTCTGGCAAGACCATCGACCGCCCGCTGCCTGGACCCACGAATGGCCATCTTGGCCAAGCCCAGGAGCAAACCGACAGGGAAATCCCACCCTCCTGACCGGCCCTCCCCCCTCCCAGCCCCGAGCCCAAACACCAGGATCGTAGGACTGAAATGCAGCCAAAACTTGAGGAGCAACCCCTTCAGATACTCATACAGGGGCAGCAACCTCACACACTCCATGTACATGTGGAACACGGACTCTTCCTCGCCGCAGAAAATACAGGCGGCCGGCGTGTCCGTGAACCGGCTCAAAAATTTATTACACACAACGGCTCTGTGCAACACTCTCCACCCCAGGTCCCCGATGTAAAGGGGGAGGACACCCTTGTAGAGAGACCTCCACTGGGGACCGCCTCCGCCATCAGGTGGTAACACGGATCGCCACGGCGTATCCGGACGGAAGACGAAGGCGAGGAGGTGCAGAGTGTGCAGGAGCATCCTATACAGTAAACGTCTGCCTGCATCACGGAACGGCACGCTGGGCATCTGGGAGAGGCGGCTCAAGTTGTGTGGGGCCGGCTCCCGGGAAATATTCCGGAGCCTGGGCCCGATGAGCAGTTCCGGCGGAGCGGGGGTAAGCTCGGCCGGAATCACTCCAAGCTCACGCCGCTCCCCAACACCCCCCGTGACAGCGTGAGGACCGGCCCCCACCACAGCCACATCACCCCCCTCCCCCTGAGGAGCAACGCGCTGACTGAAGATGACCAAATTCCTCACTCTCAACACATCGCGGTAAAAGCTTGGCATGTCCCGTGTGGCGGGTCGGCTGATGCCCGCCACCGGGAGCCGCCAAACCCCCCTTAGGCACTGGCCCTGGCGGAAAAAATACGTGGCCAGAGCGTGCCACCTGGGAGGGTGCTCCGCGTACACGTACCTCCGCAGAGTCCTGAGACGGAGAGCCGCCACCTGGGTACGCACGCATACCAAGGACTGGCCACCCTCCTCTAGCGGGAGACTCAGGACTGCGGCTGAGACCCAGTGTTTCCTCCCTCCCCAAAAGAAATCCACTAACCTCTTCTGTACAGCATTTACAAAGGTAGAGGGCGGGACAAGAGTGGCGAGCCGGTACCATAACATTGAGGCCACCAGCTGGTTTATGACCAGCACCCTACCCTGGAAAGAAATAACCCTAAGCAAGCCTGACCAGCGTCCCAGCCGGGCGACGACTTTCGTCTCTAGCTCCTGCCAGTTCGCCGGCCAAGCATCCTCAGTGGGACTCAGGTAGATCCCCAGGTAGAGGAGGTGCGTGGTACTCCACGCATAATCCTTCATCTCTTCCGGCAGGGAGTCCACCTGCCACTGGCCCACTAGAAGTCCGGAGCACTTACTCCAGTTGATCCTAGCGGACGAAGCAGCTGAGAACACCAGCTGGCATTCGTGCATCCTCCGCAGGTCAACAGGATCAGTGAACGTAAGGAGAATGTCATCGGCATAGGCCGAGAGAACCACCTCCACCCCCGGTCCTGGTAGCGCCAGGCCTGCCAACCGCCTCCTAAGAAGACACAGGAATGGCTCCACACAGACCGAGTACAACTGCCCAGACATGGGGCACCCCTGGCGTACCCCCCTCCCAAAGCGAATGGGAGCCAACAATGCACCGTTAATCTTCACGAGACACTCTGCTGCGGTGTACAAAAGCCGGACCCGGGCCACAAAATGCGGTCCAAAACCGAACGCTTGCAGTGTCCCGAAGAGGTAATCATGGTCCACCCTGTCAAAAGCCTTCTCCTGATCCAGGGATAGAAAGGCAGCTGACTGACCAGTGCCCTGGGCCAGATGGATCAGGTCCCTAACCAAATGGATGTTATCTTGGATGGACCGACCAGGGACTGTATAGGACTGGTCAGGGTGGATCATTTGGGATAGTATGGCGCCCAGGCGATTTGCCATTGCCCGTGCAAAAACTTTATACTCTGTACAGAGGAGAGAGACCGGGCGCCAGTTCTTCAACAGGCGGAGTTCGCCCTTCTTGGGTAGCAGGACAACGACTGCCCTGCGCCACGAGAGGGGCATCTCCCCGGTCGCCAGGCTCTCCCCCAGAACCTTCATGTAGTCACCCCCCAGGACATCCCAGAAGGCTCTAACAAACTCAACCGTCAGCCCATCCAGCCCAGGGGACTTACCCTTTCTGAGCTGGTGCAGGGCACCAGTCACCTCCTCCAATGATAAGGGGTCATCAAGCTGTTCAACCACCCCTCTATCTATAGTCGGTAGCCTCTCCCACAGAACCCGCTGAGCCTCTCCGCTGACACCATCCGCAGAGAACAGCGTTCCATAAAAGGACCGAACTAACGCACTAATCCCCTCTGGGTCTGTGACCGAGGAGCCATCGTCCGCGAGCAGCTCGACGAGCTGTTTGCGGGCTCCTCGCCCTTTCTCCAGAGAGAGGAAGAAAGGTGAAGCCCGGTCCAGATCATGCAGCATCTGGACTCGCGACCTCACGTAAGCACCTCGGGACCGCTCAAGCTGCAGGTCCCTCAGCGCTTCCTTCCTCTCCTGAAACTCTCCCCACTCACAGGAGTCCTCACCGACCCGGCCCAAGCGAGACTCTGCGTCGAGTAACTCCTTCTCGAGTCGCTCGACTGCCGCGTCCCGCCTTCTGGTCGACCCTCCCGTGTAGTCCTGACAGAAAAGACGGATGTAAGCTTTCCCCACATCCCACCACTGCTTAAGGGAAGGGAAGCCCCTCTGCCTCTCTCTCCACTTCACCCAGAACCGCCTAAAAGACTCCCGGAATCGGCGATCCTCCAGCAGCTGGTTATTAAAGTGCCAGTACGCGGACCCAGCCCGTGTGCGCGCTGGAATAAAATCCACTCGCACCAGGCAGTGGTCCGAACATGGCACCGTCCGCATAGAGGCCGCCGAGACCCGGGAGACATACGCTCTGGAGATGTACACACGGTCGATACGGGAACCACCCCCCTCAGACCTTCGCGAAAATGCGTTGGAATCAGGGTGGAGATTCCGCCACGCATCAACCAGCTCGAAAGATTCAATCACACCTCTCAACTTCTTCGCCACTGCAGGGGCACACTGAATACCAGAGCGATCTCGCGTCTCAAGGGTACAATTGAAATCCCCCCCAAGGAAGACACACTCTCCGCAATCAATGGTGCTCAGCAGAGCAGTCACCTCCTGAAGTAACCGCGCTTGCATCGTGCCGGTGCTGGGGGCGTACACGTTAATGAAATGTAACGGCACGCCATCCAGGATCACGGCCAGATAAAGCAAACGGCCTGGCACAACTTCCTGCACCTTCACAATCTCTGGCTGGAAAGTCGGGGCCAACAGGAAAGCCACCCCACTTGACTTTGTACTGAGGTGGCTCATGTAGACCCCCCCCTCCCACTCCAGGACCCAGGTGGGCTCATCACTAACAACAGTGTGCGTCTCTTGTAGAAAGCTCACTGCATACTTCCCCTCTCTGAGGACCGATAGATGGTGAAACCTACGAAGGTCCCCCCTTCCACCGTTTATATTTAGGCTAACTACTGTGAACTTGAACGCTCACTAGACTTATTCCTCAAGCTCCTTGTGGGAGTGAAGCCCCGCTCTTTTAGGAGCTTCAAAAACTCCCCGAATTGACGCTTATCACAAGCACTTAGAGCATTATCCCTACTGTTAAGGATAGCACTAAGTGTCCGGATAGTTCCCCCCAGGTCTGACCACCGTTCGGTAGCTAGCTGGACTTTGTTCCTACTGTGCCGATGTTCATGCAAAAACTCTCGAATCTCAATGATGCCGGCCGCTCGAGCCACAGCACTGGAGTCCTGGCATTCTGCCAACCCACTGACACCTGAAGCAACATCTTCCTCCTCCCTGCACTCAAGGTCGTGGCCCAGATTTGGCAGACTGCCACTGGCTGCCAGCTCGCTCTCTTCACTGTGTAAGCTGGCTCCAACACCCTCCCCCCCCCTCCGGCATGATCCCACCCCCGGGATCAATGTCGAGGGAGAGTCCTGACACCTCCAACAGCGATGAGCCGGCCAGTGTATGGCCAGGCTCCTGCACACTCTCCCCGCCCTCTACAACTGGGCCTGGGGAAGAACAAAAACAGGGCGCCCCCAGGGCCCGCGGTCCACCTTCACCCCCGGAATCTGACTGAGAGACATGACCCGCAACAGCCCCGTCCCCCTCCTCATCCAGGGAACCCACTCCCCCAGCATCACCCAGAGAGTCTCCATCCTCCACCACCAGGGGAGTACCCTCACTGGGGCCCACTGAGGGAGCCAGTGTTTCTGGACTCTCCCCTACTTCCTCAGTCTGTGGGGCAGCACACCCCTCAGTCACTCTCATAGTTCTAATGAGGAGCATAGGCTGGGAAACCACCCCTACAACCGAGACCCCCCCTTCGGGTTGTCCCTGCTCGTCCTCCCTCCCAGGGGACACATTCCCAGGGCAGCCAACCCCAACATCTTGTGAGATATCACCCTCTGAAGGCCCCTGGGACGAAAGGGCAACCTCCGGCCCAGAGGACACTAGTCGTGGATCACCATCCTCTACCGGAGTGGAGGGTCTCGGGGCAGGCAGCCCCCTGGCCTTATGCCCAGGGCCATCCTCTTCCTCACCAGACGCGCGCCTCCTCTTTACCCCCACGGCGGGCGGTGGTTTGGTGACCTCCATAAAGGAGGAGTCCTCCACCTCCACACCGCCAGCTTCCTCTCTTTCATCCCTTTGATCAGCCACCGCAGATCCCAACAGGAACTCCCCCGCCCCCTCCCGTACCTCCTCAGCTCCTTGCTGAGCCCCGCCAGGTGCCCCCTGGACCTCTCCGGGCCCAACAGGCACCCTTTGGGTGGTCTCAGGTGTGGGCGTGGGCCCATCCGTTTGCGATTGTTTCGCTTTAAGGTTTCTCGTTTTCCTCGTGGACTTCTTCCCCATCTGCACGTGCCATTCCCCCCCCTCCTCCTTGCCCTCCCCCTGCACCTCTCCGCCAAGCTCCGCCGCAGGTACAGGACATGGGGGTCGAGGGGCAGTGCTGCCCTGGGCCGCCAAAGTGGAACTGGCAGCCCCGGGTGGGCCAGCAGTGTCTCCCCGGGTCACCGAGGTGGAACTGGCAGCCCTGGGTGGGCCAGCAGTGTCTCCCCGGGTCACCGAGGTGGAACCGGCAGCCCTGGGTGGGCCAGCAGTGTTTTCCTGGGCTGCAGCGTTGGGATTTCTCGCAGCACCCCGGCCATTGGGACAATCCCTGCGGAAGTGCCCGAACTCTTTACACGCATGACACCGTGCTTCCCCCCAACTCCAATACACGCGGTATTGGAGCCCCGCATTCTTAACGACAAAACTTCCCTCCGCGCCCATCCCCAATCCTACTTCCATATACACCCGCCTCTTAAATGTATAGCTCCTTTGGAGACGAGTGCTGCTGCGCCAGGTCTGTTTAAGTCTAGTCAGCCTGGACCGCACCTCCCCAATCTCTGCCAGGTGTGGGCCAAGGAGCGCATCCCGGATGAAAGTGGGAACGTTGCGCAGGAGAACCGGTCGCACGGTGGACACCCATGGTTCCACCGGTACAAAGAGCCCCCTCACTATAAGCCCCTTCTCCAAAGCTAGGGCCACATCCTGCTGTTCCTTTAGGATGAACTGACATTTGCCCCATCCAACCTCAGCAGAGGCAATCTCGTCCTTCTTGAAGAGATCAAACAGGCTCTCCGCTAATTCCTCCTTGGACCACCGGTCCCCGGTTTGGACCGTGATCCCGTACTCGAGCCCCCCCAAGTTGACATAGGGCTCCTCCTCGAGTGACTCCGGAGCCGCAGCCGAAGCCACACCTGCGTAGCTCCGACCCTGACCCCGACCCCGAGCTGCTGCCATCCTGACAGGGGTACAGAACAACACCCGAAACAACAGCAGTCCTCGCACAAAAACGCTCTCAGAGTCAGTCTCAGTCTAAAGAGCGGCAGAAGCAGTTCTCTCCAGTCGAGCAAAGGAACACGCCCACGCTTATCCTCACCGCCGAGTGCAGCTTTTGGGGCTTTCTGAGGCCTTTCGAGCCCCTCCGGAATCTGCCAGATTTTGAAAAGTACCTTCACTTTGTTGAGCCCGAAGTCCCAGTCCGGGCACAATGTTATGGAAGCTGGATTGTGGAGCTAGAATCGCCACAAACACCACATCTTCCCAACTCCCAGTCTCCAGGTACGATTGGCAATCCGCCAGCCACTGCCGCTCCCACAGCTCTGCAGACAAGCGCTGGAGTTCCTCACTAAATGGAGAAATCCTTCGACAAAGGAAAGTTTCCGAAGTCCAACGTTCACTCAAACTTCGAACTCCCACTGCCTCTGTCCCTCTTCCTTCGACACACTCTTCAAAGGTTGCTTCAATCCTCTCAGCCACCGGAGCAGAGAGCAACACAACCTCTCTCTCTCTCTCTCTCTCTCTCTCTCTCTCTCTCTCTCTCTCTCTCTCTCTCTCTCTCTCTCTCTCTCTCTCTCTCTCTCTCTCTCTCTCTCTCTCTCTCTCTCTCTCTCTCTCCCCTCTCTCTCTATCCCCTCTCTCTCTTCCTGAATTTTAGCAGCAACAGAATGCAAATTAAATATTTAAATTCAGTGTATATAAATTTGGGAGGATATCAGATTTACATTCCCCCTCCTTTTTTGTATGTGTTGCAGCTGGGTGTGTAGTTAAATGGATAAGGTCCATCCTACGGAGCACATGAAGTGAGCTCACGGTGCCGTGTGAGAATTGCAGGTAATGGTTTGCCTGGGATGTGCAGGCCCAACCTAACCAGGGCACTGGCTGACTGGTTCCACAATGCGCGGTCATAATTGTCACCCAAGGTTAATGGAAAATAAATATCTCTTGAAGAAAACAGCATCGTATAATCTCAGATATGTTACTGCCCTTCCTCATGTCACCAATAAACAAAGAATGTTTGATCCCTCTATTCTTGTATACAGCTGCCCTATTTTCAATCTCCCTGTTGCCCATGAGTAGATTGGACGTGTTGTAGCCACACTAATTGGTATGTATGATGGTTTGATGGTTAAATTAATGGCCTAGGAGACACAGTACTACACAATCATGTGTCTCTCCCTCAGTACTACACAGCAAAGTTCCTCTCCCTCAGTACTACAAAGTAATGTGCCACACCCCTCAATACTACACAGTAATGTTATTCTCCCTCAGTACTACACAGTAATGTTACTCTCCCTCGATACTATGTAGTATGTTACTCTCCGTCAGTACTACACAGTAATGTGCCCCTCCCTCAATACTACGCAGTAATGTGACTCTCCCTCGGTACTACACAGTAATGTTACTCTCCCTCGATACTATGCAGTATGTTACTCTCCGTCAGTACCACACAGTAATGTGCCCCTCCCTCAATACTACGCAGTAATGTGACTCTCCCTCGGTACTACACAGTATGTTACTCTCCCTCAATACTTCACAGTAATGGTACTCTCCCTCAGTACTACACAGTAATGTTACTCTCAGTACTAGAAAGTAATGTACCTCTCCCTCAATACTACACAGTAATGTTACTCTCCCTCAGTATTACACAGTAATGTTACTCTCCCTCGGTACTACACAGTAATGTTACTCTCCCTCGATACTACACAGTATGTTACTCTCCCTCGGTACTACACAGTATGTTACTCTCCCTCAGTAATACACAGTAATATTACTCTCCATCAGTACTACACAGTAATGTGTCCCTCAATACTACATAGTAATGTGACTCCATTTTCCTCATGTCACCAACTTCCTCAGAAAAAGAATGTTTCATCCCCCTATTCTTGCAAACTGCTGCCCTATTTTCAATCTCCCCACTGAATACAGTAGCCACTCGAATTGGTATGAATGTTTGATGGTCAAATTAATGGCCTAGGAGACAACCCGACTGAATAAAGAGATGAGTTCAAATCCTGCCCTTAGCAGTTGGGAAATTTAAATTTGGGTAATGAAATAAATCTGGAATTGTAAATCAGCCAAGCCTGATTTCCCCTTCGTAAATCCATGCTGACCTGGACCGATCTTATTACTGTTATTCAAATGTGCCGCTATTTTCTCGTTGATAATTGACTCCAGCATCTTCCTCACCACCGATGTCAGGCTTAACTGATCCATAATTCTCTGTTTTTTCTCTCTCTTCTTTCTTAAAAAGTGGGATAACATTAGCTACCTCCAATCCACAGGAACTGATCCTGAATCTAGAGAACATTGGAAAATGATCACCAATGTGTCCACGATTTCTAGAGCCATTTCCTTAAGTACCCTGGGATGCAGACCATCAGGCCCTGGGGATTTATCAGCTTTCAGTCCCATCAGTCTACCCAACACCATTTCCTGCCTAATGTGAATTTCCTTCAGTTCCTCCGTCACCCTAGACCCTCTGGCCACTAGTACATCTGGGAGATTGTTTGTGTCTTCCTTAGTGAAGACAGATCCAAAGTACCTGTTCAACTCGTCTGCCATTTTCTTGTTCCCCATAATAAATTCACCATCAGCCATGATTGAAAGGCAGAGTAGACTTGATGGACCGAATGGCCTAATTCTGCTCCTATGAACTAATGAACTAATAAACTTAGTCTGGTGTGCATGCGACTCACGAACCACCAATTCATGCTGTTATTGCATTCAGCCTCTGAGGTGCTTTATGGTCTGTAGAAGGCAATCACTCTGTGTCTTCCTACGGCTGTGCAGCTGGTTATTTGATTCAAAAACATTATTGCAACATTCAGCTTTTATATATGAAACATGTTTTAAATCTAACCTGCTTTGCTCAGCAATCCAACTTGCTTGCGTTTTGCATGTGAAATGTGGTGGCTGAGAAGCCTTGGATAATGCATATTGATATAAATTTCCACAAAACAGTTCAACGGAAGGTTGCCATTTTTTCCCTGCGCTAATGTAAAATCTGAAGTGCAAAAGGAATATTCACGTACTGCACTTTACATTGTGATAGCTATAAAGGTTCTGCTTGAGAGCTGAAAGGTAAATTGTTTTCAGTTACAGAATGATATTGCTCACCCATTTATCTATTTTGCCATATACTTGGGTTAGTTCCCATTCATTGATAACCAATTGTCCAAAGTTAAATGCTGGTGAAACTAACGGTTGCATTCATACCCTGAAATAAAATACCATTAACAGGATGTCATAATACCTTGCTTCGACCAGCATTATAAGCCAGGTGGCACAATAGTGCAAATAGTAAAGCTGCTGCCTCACATCGCCAGAGACCCACGTTCGATCCTAACCTCTGTTTGGAGTTTGTACGTCCTCCCTGTAACCATGTAGGTTTTCTCTGGCTACTCCGGTTCTCTCCCACAATCCGAAAGACTTGCGGGTTGGCAGGTTAATTGGTCTGTGCGTTGCCACTTATGTGTAAGGAGTGGATGAGAAAGTAGGATCATCTCGAATCTAGTGTGAATGGGCGATTGATGGTCGGTGTGGACACAGTAGGCCGATGGGCCTGTTTCCATGCTGCCTCTTTCAGACAATTCAATCATTCCATGTGGCGAGATTTCCTTATCTCTTTTTTTTTTCTCCAGTGGGATGTGGGCAATACTGATAAAGAAACAATTTCTAATTGCCTTTGAGGAGGTATTCTTCAACTGCATGCTCTCTGGTGATACATGAATGATTCGGACCTATAATGATGATGGAGCAGTGATATATTTCCAGGTCAGGATGTGCCTGAGACTTTCGGTCTGAAGAAGGGTCTCGACCCGAAACGTCACCCATTTGTTCTCTCCAGAGATGCTGCCTGTCCCGCTGAGCTCTTCCAGCATTTCGTGTCTATCTTTATAGCTGAGACTTGGTATGATCCCCTGCCCAGCCTATTCTTATGCTTGATGATCAAAGTCATGGTGTTGGCAGCTGCTTCCAAAGTTACTGCATACACATCAGAACCTCAGTGTAGTGATGGTTTAGTTTAGTTTAGCTTATTTAGTTTAGTTTAGAGATACAGCACGGAAACAGGCTCTTTGGCCCACCGAGTCCAATCCGCCGTACACTAGCACCATCCTAGGGACAATGTACAATTTTCACCGAAACCAATTAACCTACAAACCTGTACATCTTCGGGAGGAAACCGGAGCACCCGGAGAAAACCGACGCAGTCACACGGAGAACGTACAAACTCCGTTCAGACAGCACCCGCAGTCAGCATCGACCCCGGGTCTCTGGTGCTGTAAGGCAGCAAGTCTACTGCTGCGCCACCGTGCCTCCCTAATTTTATAAATAAAACATGGAAACAGGCCCTTCGACCCACAGAGTCCACACCATCCATACCAACCATCAATTACCCATTCACACGAGATCTATATTATCCCACTTTCAAATCCATGCCTCACAGTGGACGATTAACCAACAAACCTGTACGTTTTTGGGATTATGGGAGGAAACTGGAACATCCGGAGAAAACCCACCCGATCACACAGAGAGAACGTGCAAGCTCCACACAGAGAGCACCCTCTAGGTCAGTATCAAACCTAGATATCTGGTGCTGTGAGGCAGCAACTCTACCACTGCGCCTTAGAATGATGTAAAGACCCATGGTGTGCCAACCTTTACACAACCTTCCTATGGCCTGGGTCATGCTGAGGCCTGTAAGAGTTGCTAGCTCACCCAGTTAAGCAGATAGCTTACCATACTCTTAGTTTGTGCCTTGTGGATGATGGAAAGGCTCGTGAAGGGTCAGGGGGTTGAACCACACTCTGAAGCTTTTCCGACCTGCTCTTCTTTTTGCCTCTCTGTGGTATTGACGGTGGGTAATGTTATTTTGCACACAAAGCACTAGATCAATGAAAAATGGTCCATGAAGAGACTGAATTAGATTTTACATTTCCTGTCAAGAGCCAGGCACCCATGCCGACACCTTTACTGCATTATCACGAGACTTTCAATATTATTGACTGCATTCAAAACAGAGATGGATGGATTTCTGGATTTTGCAGAAATCAAGGCACCAGAGCTGAAACATTGCTGGGGCAGAAGATTTGGTTGAGAGCCTGGAAACAGGCAGTGTTGTCATGATCAATGCTTGGACCCCAGCAATTGACAGTGGTTTTGATGAGAACACTAACTTAATGTTAAACGAATAAAGCAATACGGGGAAGGGTTGGCCACAGAGTTGGCCACGTGAGGGACCCGGTGTGTGAGGGGGTGGGGGTGGGGGGGGGGGGGGGGGGGAGGGGGAGGGGGAGGGGGAGGGGGAGGGGGGGGGGGGTACTGCTGTCACGTGCGGCAGGCAGGCTGTAGACAGGACTCTGCAGTGAACTTTCCTAACTTTGTCGGTGCCAAAGCGTGTCAACACATGTACTACCTGGGTGAGGTCTGCTACGTGATTTTACAGGGTTGCATGCAAAACTAAGCATTTTACTGTGCCTAGGTACATGTGACAATAAGGTATCATTGAATCATTGAAAAGATCAGACTTGCCGGGTTCAAGATGGTGGCCAAAATATGGCGACTCTTGTGCACGGACTCAGTGTGGTCTACTATCTTACACTCTACACCTTACCTGTGTAGTTAACCAGGTTAGCACTGAACTGCATGCAAAAAAACGGATTTCACTGTCCGCAGGTGCATGTGACAATAACGTACCGTTGAACCATTGTAGTCTAGTAAATTAACAATCATAACCCCACACTTCTTTCACCCCAGGACCACCTGTTAGATAATGCCACGAGCGGGGATTTTTTTTTAGCTGGTTGCAACCACACATGGATTCATCGAGTCAGCATCTGAGGGCCTGGGTCAACTTTGATTTGTGTACATGTGGGTTCATTACTTGCTTCTACACTTGAGTAACCGAGGCAATAATTAAATATTTCCGTGTAGCGCAGCAACCAATTCAATGCTGTACCAAAATTCTCCAAGGGGAAAGACAAATATCAGCTCTTTTGCAGAGCGGGCAGTTCATTATAATAGTTCCACAGATTAAATTGAGACAGAACAGAGCAAGGTTCACAGCAGAAATGCTTACTCAGCACAGAGCATGTTATAACATTTCTTTCTCTTAAGAAAACGTATTTGTAATACATACTTTATAATGCAGTTTGTGAGCTTTTAAATCCATTTTTGAAAGTTTTATCACATTACGTGGACAATAATTTGCTGCTGTGTGTATTGTTGCAGTGAAATTATTTATTTAACGGCACTGTTTGCTTGCAAGCACGGAACTCTGAATGATGAGAGGACACAGGTCTTTGAATGATGAAAGCCCTTGGCAGAGGAGACACAAAGAAAATGTTTTCACTAGTGGGAAGACCACAATTACAGGCTGTAAAATATAAGTTGATAATAAATTCAACAGGTAATTCAGGAGAAATCTCTTTCCACAGAGAGCAGTTAGAATGTGGATGGAAAATAAAAATGCAGGTACTTAAGATCGATAATAAATACAGAAACTCCCAGAAAAAAAATATTTAACACGCCAGACAGCATATGCGGAGAGAGAAACAGTCACCATTGCACGTTAAAGGCTAACTCTGATGAAGACCTTTAACATTCACCGTGTTCCTTTCCACAGGTGCCGCCTGACCTTCTAAACAAGTAGAAGTGCATGCCTCTACTTCCTTAGGACCTTAGGCATCAACTCTCCCCTACTTCTACAGATGCGCCATAGAAAGTATTTTATCGGGATGCATCACAGCATGATTTGGGAGCAGCTCCATCCAAGACCACAAGAAATTGCAGAGAGTAGTGGATGTAGCCCAGACCATCACGCAAACAAATCTCCCTTCCATTGGCTCCATCTACACTTCGCACTGCCTCAACACAAGCACCAGCATAATCAAGGATGAGTCTCACCCTCTTCTCCCCTCTGCCACCAGGCAAGTGATACAGAAGTGTGGAAACGCACACCTCCAAATTTGGGGCCAGTTTCTTCCCAGATTTTATCAGGCAACTGAACCAACCAATCAACAACTAGAGAGCAATCCTGACCTACCATCGACCTCATTGGAGACCTTCGAACTATCTTTAACCAGACTTTATTGGACTATATCTTGCACTAAACATTATTCCCTTTATCCTGGTGACCAGTGCTCACCTGTGTTTGTTTTAATCCTACCTTCCTGTGCTTAGCTCACAGCTGCCTATGTCTTACGGCGCTCCACAAACCGTTATGACCAGTCTGAAGAAGGGTCTCGACCCAAAACGTTACCCATTCCTTCTCTCCAGAGATGCTGCCTGACCCGTTGAGTTACTCCAGCTTTTTGTGTTTATCTTTGGTTTAAACCAGCATCTGCAGTTCCTTCGTAGACATCCCAGTACAATATGTCACCATGATGTTGTCTATTATCGTTGGCTGCTGGTTCTAATTGATGGAATGGTAAATGTTATAAGCTGCTGCTTATGATTCAAGGTTTTGTCATAAGAACAGATAACCAAGTGGACAGAGAAAAATAAATTATGGATATGCTCAAGGTTTTCTTGAAGAAATTCACCATCCCTTCCAAATCCTGGGAGTCTCTTGTCCATGAATGACCAAAGTAGAAAAGCGTTTGAGATGGTATTGAGAACATTGAAGTCACATATCAGCCCTGTGTAAGTGGCAGACAAACTAAAACAACCCTTTCCCCAGGATGGAAATGTCCAACACTAAAGGGCATAGCTATAACGAGGGAGAGGAAAGTTTAATGGACAGATGTGGGTCACATTTTAATACAGAGAGTAGAGAAGACCCTGGAATGCATCACCAGGGGTGGTGGTGGAAGCACATACAATAGAGGTGTATAAGATGCTATTGGATAAGCATATGGAACTGCAGGGAAAAGAGGGATATGGATTATGTACAAGCAGTTGTAATCAGTTTAACTTGGCATGATGTTTCGGCACAAAGACTGTGGGCCAAAGGGCCTGTTCCTGTGTTGCGCTGTTCTATGTTCTATGTTACACTTCACAAACTACAAACCCAATCTCTCCGCCAACCACCTTCCTCCCCAACAACTGAAAACTCTGTAGTTCTCACTATTGCCTCATTAGTCATCTCAGAACGCACAAAACCAGAGTTCAAGGAAGTTATTCTCAATTCCATGAGGCTGTCCAAGAAGAAAAAGATTAGTCGAGTTTTTAACCTTGAAGGTTAAGTGATTACCACAGTGAAAATCAAGGAAAGCGCAGATGTCAAAAGTCTGAAATAAAAACAAAAAATGATGATCTGAAAGATTAGCCCTGTTCCTCTTCCCACGGATGCAGCCTGTCTTGATGAGGATTTCCATGATTTCTGTTTTTAATTACAAGTGATCACCAATTCTTCCTTAATTGATGCTTTGCTTTTATTATATCAGAAGCAGCAAAAGTTGACTGAAGCTGTCAACGATTACAGAGGTTTTTACGAGATTTATTACAACTTTAAATCAAATCCAAATGTTTCCTTAAGCATTTTGTTAGTTTTACGTGAGGTGATTAGAAATTTGATCAGGAAAATCTTACTAGATATAACATCACAAAGTGGTCTTTAGATTCTCATTAATTTGAAAGATAAACGTTCAAAATTGATATTGTTCTCTTTGTGTGTGAGGAATGTTAGGCTTGCAGCTATTGAAAATGAAGTAAATCCCAAGGTAGAATACACTTATATACGAAGATTAAATTGAGGTAGAAGTATTCGATGAGAGCATTGTAACTTTGCCAGTAACATCCTCTCCTGTCTTCCACAAATCTTTGTTAGAAAGATATTAAATTTGTGAAGCGTATTTTGATATAATATTAAGACTACAGTTCTTCAGCAATAAGTTGTTGTAAACATTACTAGAACGCTCCATCAATCAATTGCAAACTTGTAGCAATTTTTGTTTAGTTCTCCCATATTCCAAGATAAACATTGATAAAGGATAAATCGCACAAAGGGTAGTGGATGTATGGAATGAGCTGCCAGAGGAGGTAGTTGACTATAGTAAAATTGAAGAAAGAGTTCGACAGTTACATGATAGGACAGGTTTGGAGGAATATGGTCTAAACACAGGTAGATGGGACAAGTGTAGCTAGGACATGTTGGTCGGTGTGGGCAAGTTGGGCCGAAGGGCCTGTTTCCATGCTGTACGACTCTATGACTCTATGACTATAAGATAAACCAAAATAAATAATATCAAGGCTGAAATCTAAGATGAAATTATAAGATGCTGAAAAATACTCAGTAGGACAGGCAGCATCCAAGAGAACAAAATAACGAAGTTTTTGTTGAAAGGACATTGATCTGAAACATTAACTCTGTTTATGTAATTGATTGAAAGATACAGCATGGAAACAGGCCCTTTGGCCCACTGAGTCCATGCCGACCATTGATCACCTGCTCACACAAGAACAATGTTCTTATCCACTCATTCTCATCAATGTTCTCATCCACTCCCTGCACACTAGGGCCAATTTACAGAGGTCAATTAACCTACAAACTCGCATGTCTTTGGGATGTGGTAGGAAACCGGAGCATCTGGAGGAAACCAGCACGGTCACGGGGAGAATGTGCAAATTCCTAACAGACAGCACCTGAGGTCAGGATCGAACCCGGGTCTCTGGCGCTGTGAGGCAACAAGTCTACCAGCTGCGCCACTGTGTCGCCACATCTCTCTCTACCGAATATTTCCAAGATTTTCTGTTTTTATGCTAAATATCACTAAACTCTCTCTACATTTTTATAACACTACAGGAAATAAAATTGACATAGTGCAGTATATTTCATTTTGCTGTGTGGGTTTTCATACTGTAAGTAAAATGAAAGGAAGCTTATGTTACAAGGCATAGATACAAACACAACATGGACTCGGGTTTGTTTGGGCTGTCTAAAAGTGTTCCGGACCAGAAATTACCTTCATCTCGACTTGCTGAGTCTCAGATTTGGTTTGGCCCATTGTATCCATACACTTTGTTCCTTTATATTAGTTGTATATTATTTATTAGTATTATTATTATTTATTATAATATTTATTATTATTTATATTTATTATTTATTATTATTATTATAGTATTATTATTAGTTATTAGTTGTATATTAGTTGTTCCTTTATATTAGTTGTCCAGCAATGGGTTCAGATCAACAAGGTGAATGGTCTTACCACTTATCATTTTCCTATTTTTACTGATATCTAGGAAATATTTTGAAAGCCACTTCCGAGCACTGCCTTGCAGGTTATTTGTAAATGAACATTATTCTTTATACAATTGAACAGCTGCTTTAGTCCATGAGGCCATTGTAATGTAAAATCCTGTGTCGCAAAAATTGGATTTATGAGCTTGATATAATTATAATAATTGTCAAAGATATGTTTATTTTTAATCAACAGCTTTGGCAGGGGCTAATTTGACAAAAAATTAATTAGCTGTCATCAACCCATATTATACATTTTTTGAGATGGTTTCCATGGTTACCAAGGGAGAAAATCTAATATTCAAGATCTAAATGAAGCACAACATCAATACCTTCATGTTCTCGTCCCTTTACACAGGCCTGCTTGTTATTGGATTCATCAATATCTCTCTTGCCTCTGAGCCTATTCCCTCATTAGCTAACTTCTGTAATTTGATTCAGTGACATTGTGTGCTTTATGGATGGTCACTTAGATTTATGCCCAGAAGTAAATTGACTTGGGTCAGTTTTACATTGCCTGGGATGGTGATTTAAGATGAAGAATTGAGCACGAAAGGAACTTTACATTTTACTTCCTCCCATCTCCGAAGAAGTATCATGTTAATACATCAACGTTGTGACTGCCCAAGGTATGCAAAACGTGAAAAAATATTTCAATAATGTTAAAGAGCTTTTGTTTTGCTAAATTTGGAATTGCTAAAATAATCTATTGAAAGAATTGATCATGGCTAATTTACTTCCTTGAATGTAAACAGAAACTTGCTGCTCCACTTGCAGGTTTTTATCTGATAAAGGACTTGGCTGGTGTATTGAGGATCTAGACTAGATACCCAATCCTTTGCACAACAACAACCTGAAATCTATGAGTATTTTTAACATTGTGAAGTGTCCCATAACACTCCATGGGAGTAATTTGACACATTATGAAGTTTATATATATTGTCTTTTATTATAAGCACAAAAAAAACCTTGGTCAAAGGATCATTTTTAAGGGATGCCTTAAATGAAGAAAGGAAAGAAGAGAAGCAGAAAGGAAGAGAAGCAAAGTGTTTAGATAGTAGATTCCTGATCCCGCTGCCGATAGTGAAATTATTAAGTAGTAGAAACGAAGAACTGAAGATGCTGGTGAAGCAACATCTCTGGAGAACATTTATAAGGTGATTTTTCTGGTTGAGATTCTTCTTCAGACTTTAATTCAGTTTAGTTTAGGGATACAGCATGGAAACAGGCCCTTCGGCCCACCAAATTCCCATACACTGGTACACTGGTTCTATCTTCTTCTATTTGCTGTACACTAGTTCTATCCTGCACACTAGGAACAATTTACAGAGGCCCAATAACCTGCAAACCTGCACATGTTTGGAAAGTGGGAGGAAACCGGAGCACCTGGAGAAAACCCGTGCAGTTACACAGAGACCGTACAACCTCCGCACAGACAGCACCCTTATAGTCAGGATTGAATCCGGGTCTCTGGCACCGCAAGGCGGCAACTCTACCGCTGTGGCACTGTGCCGCCCATGTGACCAAGCATTACCTCCCTCCCTCCTAATGAGTGAGTGTCTCAAAAGTCATCACCAGTCAGAACAGAGTTCAATAATGTAGAGGAAGAATATTTTGAGGTGAATTTGAGAACAACATTGATAATGTGTTAGGAAACATTTGCCAGAGAGTTGCCCTCATGTTTCAAATAAGAGTCGAACAGCATGGCCCAGTCTGTCCATGACGATCAAGATGCCCATCTGTTAGTTCCAAACATAAATAAATCAATAAAAAAAAGCACTGAAAGAGTCAATGCAAATATTAAACTCCAGATTTGCTTCCATTCAGCCGGTACTGACAGGAGAAAGTGTCAGGTTAAGCATTATCCACCAAAATGGCCCCACAGCTGCTGCACCATGTTTCACTCCAAGACCCCATCCTGATCACCAGGGAGTCACTTTACAACTTAAATAAGCAATCATAAATCTCCAGTAGTCGCATGGTGTTGATGCTGGAGTATTTGCGATCCATGGTTTTCATGTTTCTCACGCTTTATGGCATTTGGACAGATACTTGGATGGGAAAGGTTTAGAAGGAGTGTGTAGGAAAGAACTGCAGATGCTGGTTTAAATCAAAGATTGACATAAAATGCTGGAGGAACTCAGCGGGAGAGGCAGCATCTCCAGAGAGAAGGAATGGGTGACTTTTCCCTTCTTCACTTCTCATAATTATCCACTTCTCATCCCATAACAAAGTGCTTTTCACGAACAATACAATTTCTCTAGGTAGACACAAAATGCTGGAGTAACTCAGCAGGTAGGCCTGTGTTACTCCAACATTTTGTGTGCTGCCTGACCCGCTGAGTTACTCCAGCATTTTGTGTGCTGCCTGACCCGCTGTGTTACTCCAGCATTTTGTGTCGACCTTCGATTTAAACCAGCATCTGCAGTTCTTTCCTACACAATACAATTTCTCTGATGCTTTTTCTCTCTCGTCTAACCCCCTGCATATAATTTATTCAATACATTACTTCTGAAGGTCAGCTATTACAAGAGGAAGACAGCAATATCATTTCATGATAAAATTCAAGCTAGGAAATATATAGTTATTTGAATAGTGAATTTGAAAGCCATTAACTATTGCCATTTAGAAGCTATGAGATCATTATAACGGATATGAAAAGGCTCCAGCAATCTGAATTGAGATTATCAAATATTATCAGATTCCAAACATGAGTTATTTTTGTTGTTTTATCAACATTATACAAGTGAGTCTTGGTATAGATGCTTCCCACTCACTGAACAGAGCCAATTATTGAAGGTTATGAGTTAGAAATGTGATGGTACAGTGTAACATCTTTACGTTTCATGCCATAGAATGGAAATGCTAAACCAACTGCAGAAAGCTATCAGCAATTCTGGGCATGTAATGGGAAACTATGGCAGTTCAGCTATTACCTGGAAACTCCCATATACACACAGACCACTCGTCGTACAGCAGTGACACCGACCTAAACTCACGTATGATGCTGCTTCTGCCAAACTAAACCATGCATCTGTACTGAAGGACTTTCACGGGCCTCTAGTGTTTATTTTAATTTAGTTTCGTTGAGAGATACGGCATGGAAACAGGCCCTTCGGCCCACCGAGTCCGCGCCAACCAGTGATCCCCATACACTAGCACTATCCTACACACTAGGGACAATGTGCAATCTTTTTTGTTTACGGAAGCCAATTAACCTACAAACCTGCACGTCTTTGGAGTGTGGGAGGAAACCGGAGCACCCGGGGAGAACCCATGCAGTCACAGGGAGAACATAAAAACTCTGTACAAACAGTACCCATAGTCAGGATCAAACCCGGGTCTCTGGCGCTGTAAGGCAGCAACTCTAATGCTGTATCACCGAACGCTGTATCATAAGGTGTGCCGCACCTTATAACAGGCATTACGAAGAAGAGCAGGGAGCTTCATTCTGGGAAGATTGCTCATAGAATTCTTTTCATTGGACTGGGTGTGTGAACATTGCAGCAAATTTTCGTGGGATGAGGGAGGGTGGACAACAGTGGCCCAACCATAATGATGATTCCTCTTTGCGTCCCTCTTTGATATCTTGTCCAATATTCCATTGGGAATGCGGGGTGCTTCCTCCACAACCGACCTGCTATTCCAAGCAATGTTATACCCAAAGTGTGCCACTTGCTGAAGCTGCAATGCCTGGATTCACAATGTTTATGCACATTGATGTACATGGGGATCTTGGGTCTAAGTCCATAACTCCCTGTAAGTGGCAACACAAGCAGAGAGTGAGGTAAAGAAGGCAGGTGGTATGCTTGCTTTCATTGGTTGGGGCATTGAGTATAAGAGTCAGGAAGTCATGATTCAATTTTAAAGCACTTTGGTTAGGCCACATATGGAGCATTGCACGTGCAGTTCTGGTCATCCCATTACATGTAGATGTGGAGGCATTGGATAGGATGCAGAGGAGGTTTACCAGAATGATACCTGGATTAGTGGGTATTAGCTACAGGGAGAGGTTAGACAGACTTGGATTGCTTTCTCTAGAACGCTGGAGGTTGCAGGGAGACCTGATAGAATTATATAAAGTTACTAGACCAAGTGGACCCGTTGGGCCCAAACCTCTCCTGCATTGGTACAGCACCCTCTCCTCCTCCTCCTCCCCCTCCCCATTCCCCTCTCCCCCCTCCCTCCCCTCCCCTCCCCCCCTCAGATTCCCCCTCCCCCTCCCCAACCCCTGCCACCCTCCCTCGCCCCTTCCCCTCCCCCCCACTCCATCCCCCTCAACCCCCCCTTATCCTCCCTCTTCCCTCCCTCCCTCCCTCCCCCTCCCTCTCCACCCCCTCCCTCCTCCCTCCCTAGGAGATAGATTTAAACTTTAAAATGTGAATAACTTAAAAAATATAACACCAATCTCAATAAAACTACCATTTTTACCATTAAAGTGATGACGGTGAGTAAGGTGGGCCTAAAATTGTCGCGCTATCGTGTACCGTTTTGGCTGAAGTTCAGTCACAAACAAGATAACAAACGAGAGTTTTAGTATTATAGATGAGAGTCCTGCATTGTGTAGCGAGTCAGAACCTATTTCCCAGGATGGAAAGATCGAATACTAGAGGGCATTGCTCTAAGTTGAGAGGAGCAAAGTATAAGGAGATGCGGATGACGTTTTTTCCATGGAGGGCGGTGAGTGCCAGGAATACACTGCTGGGGCTGAAGAGACTTTAGATCAGCGCATGGATGTGCATGGAATGGAGGGATATGGATAATGTGCTGGCAGTTGAGGTTTAGTCTTGGCATTATGTTTAGCCCAAATATTGTGGGCCGAAGGGCCTGTTCCTGTGCTCTATTGTCCTATTTTTTGCATTAAGTTCCTTTTATACCAAGCACTGAAGAGAAACCCTCTTGTGTGATCCAATATAAATTTGGCTGATGCACAGCCATTTTCCGCAGAGCCAATTTAAAGTGTGTTTCCATGTGTAGGAAGGAACTACAAATGTAGGTTTACCCTGAAGACAGACACTAAATGCTGGAATAACTCCGCAGGGCAGGCAGCACCTATGGAGAGAAGGTGAGTCCGAAGAAGGGTTTTGACCCAAAACGTCACCCATTCCTTCTCTCCAGAGATGCTGCCTGCCCTGCTGAGTTACCCCAGCATGTTGTGCCTGTCTAACATGTGTTTCCATGTGTTTGGACTCCTGCTCCCATTTGCACAGGTAGTCATTACCCTCACAATGATGTCTGTGCATACACAATGTAAGTAGTATTATTTAAGGTGCAGTGCCAACATTTATTGTACAGAGAACAGAAAACGATGAGTCAAGGTATCGACCGAAAAAAACAAAGCTTGACACAGTAGGCGTTTTAAAACCAATATAACCAAAATGTTGAATGCAAAGTTTTATAAGAAAGCTGTTGATAAAGACAATGTTATTCCTGGAGAGGGTGGGGATGAATAGGCAATTGCCCTTGCAAACAAGCCTAGTGTCTTTGCTGCTGCAAGTGACAGAGATTAATTTTATGTGCAAGATTTGTATGGAGCTATTCTCCTACAATGCCTTTTTCTGGCAAAATAATCGTGTTTTTCGAGTCATAGAGTCATAGAGTCATACAGCACAGAAACAGGCCCTTCAGCCCAACTTGTCCATGATGACCTGGATACCCCGTCTAAGATAGTCCCATGTTCCTGTATGGCCCATATCCCTCCATTCCTTTTCAAGGACCTGTCCAATTGTCTTTTAAATGCTGTTACAGTACCTGCCTCAACTATCTCCTCTGGCAGCTCGATCCACATACCCGCCATCTTCTGAGTGAAACAGTTGAATCTCTGCTGGGAGCTCCCCTTCTTACCACTCTTCCCCTGTTCATCTTAGACCTATAGATCCCTTTGATGGTGAGGTGGTCAGCACCCATGATGGACTGGGTAGCGTGCACTACCTTTTGCAATCACCTTCGTTCCTGGGCATTTGAGTTGCCAAACCAGGCCATGATGCGACCAGTCAATATGCTCTCTATTGCCCACCTGTAGACGTTCAAGAGAGTTTTCCTTGACATACCGAATCTCCTCAAACTTCTAAAGAAATAGACCTTTGAAATAGATCTTTGAAATATGGCCTTTCTTTATGACTGCATCAATGTGCTGGGCCCAGGACAGATATTCAGAGAAATGCACGCCCAGGAATTTGAAGCTTTTGACTCTCTCCGGGTTTGTGGATCCTCGACCTTGTTCTTCCAAAGTCCACAATCAGTTCCTTGGTCTTACTGACGTTGAGAGCAAGGTTAGTCTGGCACCATTTGATCAGTCGATCAATCATCCATCTATAATCCAACACAACAATTCATGTTGATCTGAAAAAGGGTCTCGTCCTGAAAAGTCACCCATTCCTTCTCTCCAGAGATGCTGCCTGCCCCGCTGAGTTACTCCAGCTTTTTTGTGTCTATCTTTGGTTTAAACCAGCATCTGCAGTTCCTTCCTACACCAATTGATACAGTGTGATCAGTAATACAATACATTATTAGTGATACTAGGTCACCAGACCATAATGTGCAAAATAGGGAGATTAAGAAGTGAGGTTTAGTTCTTCATGTTTTCCACCCCTTCTGTTTTGCTCTCTTCTCCTGTCCCCTTGTTCACTTCATCTAAGAGCTTGTCAGTTGTGCACATTTCCCATTTCCCAATCCTGAAGAAAGGCCTTGCAACTTAGCACACGGGCACTTCCAGATCAGGCTAAGGATTCTAACACTTCCTGGCAATAGTGTTCATCTTTCACTATTTTGAGCTGACACTTAACAGTGTTTTATCATCAAGTGATGTCATTCTGATGGTGGTGTTGATGCGAAAACCCTCAACAGAGGTATTTCTTCATTAGCCTGCAAGTGATGAAGGGAAACATCTATGTAATAATTACTGAGCTCACACTTAGGTAAGAAGTCAAAATAAAATCTTTGGATTTACATATTGTCTTCGATCAACTCTTTATTTGCAAACAAAAACGATGCAAGAACTATTCTTGGAAAATTACTGATGATAAAATCACCAGGAATATCTATGATGGAGCTTATGATAAAGCTTTTCTCTCAACAGAAGATTGTTCCCAAATGTTTCCTGTTCTCTCTTTTACTTGCATTTTATTCTGTTGATTTTAATCAAAGTGCTTTAGTCTCATCAACATTCACCACACGAATGGAACCCATTGTGTCCATGACAGTTTCCTGGCTCTTGGGCAACAGCTCTGGAAACTATGGATATCCTGTGTTGATCTGGGTGCTGTTTCACATGTGGTGAGAGTTTGTCGTGTTGTGGGCAGCACAGTGGCGCAGATGGTAGAGCTGCTGTCTCGTATCACCAGAGATCTGGGTTCAATCCCACTCTCGGTTGCTCCTTGCATGTTGCTGGAACGGTCTCGTGGTGTCCCACCGTGGTACACCAAGGGCGGCCCGGTGGCGCAGCGGTAGAGTTGCTGCCTTACTGGGCCTGAAACCCTGGTTTGAACCTGACTACAGGTGCTGTCTGTACAGAGTTTGTACGTTCTCTCTGTAACCTCGTGGGTTTTCTCCGGGTGCTCCGGTTTCCTCCCACATTCCAAAGATGTACAGGTTTGTAGGTTAATTGCCTTCTGTAACTGTTGGAGGTCAGAAGTGAATCGATGGAGATCCTCAGCGATCACTGAACTGTTGATCTTCTGATCCATACTTGCTGACACAGGTGATGTGCACAGTGCACAAGGTCAGAGGTCAGCTGCCTCCGTTCGTGAGAGGGGACTCTGAGAACCTCTTACTGCACCCCGACTGCCAAGTGGCAGGTAGATCCAGACTGCTTGACTTTAGTTCAATTTAATTTAGTGTAGTTTCATTATCTTAGTTTAGTTTAGTCTAGATATACAGCATGGAAACAGGCCCATTGGCCCACCCCATACACGCCAATCTGACTGAAGAAGGGTCCCGATCTAAAACCTTACCTATCTTTTATCTCCAGAGATGCTGCCTAACCCGTTGAGTTATTTCAGCACTTTGTGTCTACCTTTGGTATAAACCAGCATCAGCATTTCTTCGTTTCTACATTTAGGTTTAGAGGGATATGGGCCAAACACGGACGGGTTTGACCAGTGTAGATGGGGCATGTGTGTTGGCATAGGTAAGTGGGCCGAAGGGCCTGTTTCCACGCTGTATGACTTTATCACTATTGCATTACCACTTCCTGAGATGTATTTTCTCCAATGAATTAATCTGTCTGGAAGCATTCCTACTCTCTAAGAATAGAATTTGGGAGGTCATGTTACAGTTATATAAGACGTTGGTGAGTCTCTATTTAGAGTATTGTGTTGTTTTGGGCACCATGTTATAGAAAAGATGGTGTCAAGCTGAAAATGGTGTAGAGAATATTTACGAGGATGTTGCCAGGACTCGATGGCCTGAACTATAGGGAGAGATTGAGCAGGCTGGGACTCTATTCCTTGGAGCGCAGGAGGATGAGGGATGATCTTATATTGGTGTATAAAATCATGAGAGGAATAGATCAGGTCTGAAGAAGGGTCTTGACCTGAAACGTCGCCCATTCCTTCTCTCCCGAGATGCTGCCTGACCTGCTGAGTTACTCCAGCATTTTGTGAATAAATACCTTCGATTTGTACCAGCATCTGCAGTTATTTTCTTATACTACCTGTAGACGCACAGAGTCTCTTGCCCAGAGTAGGGGAAGAGAGAACCAGAGGACACAGGTTTAAGGTGAAGGGGAAAAGATTTAATAGGGACCTGAGAGGTAACTTTTTCACACAAGGGGTGGTGGGTGTATGAACGAGCTGCCAGAGGAGGAAGTTGAGGCAGGGACTATCGCAACATTTAAGAAACATTTGGACAGGTATATGGATAGGACAGGTTTAGAGGGATATGGGTCAAACGCAGGCAGGTGGGACTAGTGTAGATGGGACATGTTGGCTGATGTGGGCAAGTTGGGCTGAAATGTCTGTTTCCAAGCTGTATGACTCCATGACTCTATGACTCTCACTCATCTTTCACTGCCTGTAAAGATCCACTGATATCCCTGAATTAAGACACTTGCTCATGTACTTTTTTTGGCAAACTTCAAATTAATTGATCATTATAAGCAATAAAGATACAAAATAAAATAAAATGAAATACGATGCCATTGGAAATGCACCTTGCTGGTATTCAATATTTAAAAACCTTTGACAGTGAAGCCTGTATCTCAAAATCTCTCTGGTGGCTTTTGGCTTGTTTACGTCCAAAGGATTTGCTGGAGAGGAAATAATATTTGATAGATGCATGTTGATTTCTGAAATACTATATTCAAGCCAGAACATCACTAGCTTCTGTATTGAGCAGCAAATGTTGTTTGGGTTGTAATTTTCTGCAATTTTACCCTGCCCTCTATAATTTATCCATTACATCATGCCTGTGACTTTCAATTAAACTGGTAATCGTATAGATTATTCAAACAAAATTACAATTCTTGTCACCTGTTCAATACAGTAAATTATTTACTAAGCTTGTTCAGCAAATATGCAGCATTTCCCCTGTAAGCAGATGGTTCAGACGACTTCGCAAAATTATACTGAATCAGACAATAGAGCTAACAGAAGAAGCATAAAGTAACTGTTTCATTTATTGTGTTTTTTTCTCCAGTCTGTTCTGAGGATATTTTCAGCTCCTCTTGAGGCCTTCACACTAAATAATACCTCACCATTTCAGTCTTAATCTTGCCATGTGTCACGGGAGTTTAGTATTTGGGAATCCTAGCCATAAACATGGGCGACTTTTTGGTGCTATTAGATTGAAAAAGCGACAGAGCAGCTAATTCAGCATGGCTAGTTTGGTTTAGAGATACAGTGCGGAAACAGGCCCTTTGGCCCACCATGTCCGCGCCGATCAGCGATCCCCGCACACTAACACTATCCCACACACACACACAAGGCCAATTTGAAAACACACAAGAAAAGGATCCTAGCAGCAATGATGGTGGAACAGCAGTGGCAGGTATTTATGGGAATAATTCAGAAGATGCAGGATCATTTCTTTCCGAAGAGGAGGAAAGATTCTAAGGGGAGTAAGAGTTGACTGTGGCTCACAAGGGAAGTCAAGGAAAGTATAAAAATAAGAGAAGACGTATAACATACTCTTTTAACATACATACATACGTATAACATCCATACATCAGCCATGATCACATTGAATGGCGGTGTTGGCTCGAAGGGCCGAATGGCCGAATGGCCTACTCCTGCACCTATTGTCTATTGTCCATTGTCTAACATAGCAAAGATGAGCAGGTAGCCAGAGGAGTAAGAAACTTTTAAAGATCTGAAAAGGCAATATGGGGAGAAAAGATGAAGTACAAAGGTAAGCAAGCCAAGAATATAAAGGAGGATAGTAAAAGCTTCTTTAGGTATGTGAAGAGGAAAAAAATCATTAAGCCAAATGTGGGTTCCTTGAAGACAGAAACAGGTGAATTTATTATGCGGAACAAGAAAATGGCAGACTAATTGAACAGGTACTTTGGTTCTGTCTTCACGAAGGAAGACACAAAGAATCTCCCAGATGTACTAGGAGACAGAGGATCTAGGGTGATGAAGGAATTGAAGGAAATTCACATTAGTCAGGAAATGGTGTTGGGTAGACTGATGGGGCTGAAGGCTGATAAATCCCCAGCGCCTGATGGTCTGCATCCTAGGTTGCTCAAGGAAGTGGCTCTAGAAATCGTGGACACATTGGTGATCATTTTCTATAGATACTGGATCAGTTCCTTTGATTGGAGGGGGGCTAATGTTATCTTACTTTTCAAGAAAGGAGGGAGATTAAAAGCAGGGAAGTGGTGGGGAAGATGCTGGAGTCGATTATCAAAGATGTAATAGCGGTGCATTTGGATAGCAGTAACAGGATCGGTCCAAGTCAGCATGGATTTATGAAGGGGAAATCATGCTTGACAAATCTTCTGGAATTTTTTCAGGATGCAACAAGTAAAATGGACAAAGGAAAGCCAGTGGATGTAGTGTACCCTGGACTTTCAGAAAGCCTTTGATAAGGTCCCACACAGGAGATTAGTGGGCAAAATTAGAGCACATGGTATTGGGGGTAGGGTATTGACATGGATAGAAAATTGATTGACAGACAGGAAACAAAGAGTAGGGATTAGCGGGTCCCTTTCAGAATTGCAGGCAGTGACTAGTGGGGTATCGCAAGGGTCGGTGCTGGAACCGCAGCTATTAACAATATACATTAATGATTTAGTTGAAGGAATTAAAAGTAACATTAGCAAATTTGCAGATGACACAAAGCTGTGTGGCAGTGTGAACTGTGAAGAGGATGCTATGAGGACAGGTAACTTGGACAGGTTGGGTGAGTGGGCGTATGTATGGCAGATGCAGTATAATGTGGATAAATGTGAGGTTATCCACTTTGGTGACAAGAACGGGAAGGCACATTATTATCTGAATGGTATCAGGTTAGGAAAGGAGGAAGTACAACGAGACCTGGGTGTCCTAGTACATCAGTCACTGAAAGTAAGCAAGCAGGTACAACAGGCAGTGAAGAAAGCTAATGGCAAATTGGCCTTCATAACGAGAGGAGTTGAGTATAGGAGCAAAGAGGTCCTTTTATGGTTGTACAGGGCCCTGGTGAAATCACACCTGGAGTATTGTGTGCAGTTTTGATCTCCTAATTTGAGGAAGGACATTCTTACAATTGAGGAAGTGCAGCGTGGGTTCACAAGATTAATTCCCGGGATGGCGGGACTGTCATATGATGAAAGAATGGAGCGACTGGGTTTGTATTTACTGGAATTTAGGATGAGAGGGGATCTTATAGAAAATAATAAAATTCTTAAGGGATTGGACACGCTAGATACAGGAAAGATGTTCCCGATATTGGGGGAGTCCAGAACCAGGGACCACAGTTTAAGAATAAAGGGTAGGCCATTTAGAACTGAGATGAGGAAAAACGTTTTCACACAGAGAGTTGTGAATTTGTGGAATTCTCTGCCTCAGAAGGCAGTGGAGGACTATTCACTGGATGCATTCAAAAGAGAGTTAAGGGCCTGTCCCGCTTCGGCGATTTGAAGGCGACTGCCGACGACTGGGCTGTCGCCGACAGTTCGCCAGGGTGCCGCGGGCATGATCGTGAGGAGTCTTCCAAAAATCGTAGTGGATCTCAGCGCGTCATCCGGAGTGAAATTTCTCGGTGACAGCTGGCTTGTCGCCAGGTATCGTTGCTTATTGCGGGCGCTGTCGCCTGCTGTCCCCAGGTTTGCTAGGTTCTCTTAGATGCATTTAGAAGCATATAATATTAAAATAAGTAAAGTAATTTCAAAATACCATAAAATGTTTGTGTTTAACCAATTTATTTACCATCAGGACATTTGACAGGTAGATTGGAGGCAACGGTTTGACGGTCAGGTAAGCGTGGGAATTTTGCGATGTTTATGGCCATCAGCCATTACATTTAAAGTGGGCTCCCAACCCAGATATGCAACCCAGAAACCAGATATGCATCTCCTGTATATTTTCAAAGAATGCCCACACACTTTTCACAAAAATCCACTTGACCACTTTTTAAATTGTTTTTTTTAAATACAGCTATTAGTAAACTGGAAGTAAATCCAGTTTATGCCTTGTTACAGTGAAGCTTGGTTTTTAATAACCCATACAAGATGTTATAGTTCAAAACTCTCAAGTACTTACCGACTTGTCAGTGATTTCAGCGAAAATTAGGACGCCGGAGAAGCATTGACAGCGTGGGACTTTTGCGATGTTTCCGAAGACGCTGTAATCTCGACCTGACTCGGCATTGTCGTGGTCATTGTCGTTGGGTAAAATAAAATTTTGGTGATCTGCTACGTCTTTGACAGTCGCCGGCAGTTGTCAAAAAGATCGCCTGTAGGACAGGCCCTTTAGATAGAGCTCTTAGGGCTAGTGGAATTAAGGGATATTGGGAGAAGGCAGGAACGGGGTACTGATTGTGGATGATTAGCCATGATCACATTGAATGGCGGTGCTGGCTCAAAGGGCCGATTGTCCTACTCCTGCACCTATTGTCTATGTATCTATGTATCAATGTAAGCAAATGGACATCAAGTGCTGCTGGAAGTTCATCAACTCAGTGAAAGATGATCTTTGGTCTGCCTGAAATGCATTGATCACCCAGCAGATCGAGTTGTCTATTAGGGAATGTTGCCGACTGGCCCATTCCCTGCAGGATTATGTGCTGAGGGACTCGCTGAAGCTTGGTGCAGCCAACGCCAAGGGAGGCCTGTAGTCTATGGCCCTTTCACAGCTGGACATTGGGGCACAGGGTTGGGTGGAGACGCCCCTCAAATAAGGAAAAGGACATGAATGGCGAGGATGTGTGGGAAGAAACTGCAGATGCTGGTTCACACCAAAGATAGGCACAAAATGCTGGAGCAACTCAGCGGGACAGGCAGCATCTCTGGAGAGAAAGAATGAATGGGTGACGTTTTGGGTCGAGACCCTTCTTCAGACTGAGTGGCCTTTGCTCAAACCTTCTGAGTAGCAAGGGTGCTTGGCATACAGATCGTTTGCGAACTTTACCGAATATAACACAAGTGAATGTATAGAAGCTGAGAATGTCGGAAGAGTTTTTGCACTGTTCTTATTTAGTTTCGTTTATTAAATTCTGAATAAAGTTTATTTCGTGGAAAACATTTGAACTTGATGGTTTTTTGTACTCTTTGTGGGCTTTCACTATTCACTCTCATCTAAGTTAATTTCTTTCTCCATTGTAAAACCTTTTTAGGTGGAACTCAAAAATGCCAATGACCCAAAGTGGAATATCGACATCCATGTCATGGTATTTCAAGGCACTGTATCAAAGGCATATCATGATCTAGGTCTTGTGAGTCATTGCATCAGTTCGAAAATACAGAGACTGAAGGAGAAAGCAGAGTCCACATGAGTTTATTGATCGGCAGGGCAATCTTGAGAAGCCTCAGGAGCTATTCCTACTCGGCAGAAAAATTATTTATCTGCAAGATGGGGTGAACAGCCTCGACAGGGAATAGAGACACAAATGCTGGAGTAACTCAGCGGGTCAGGCAGCATCTCTGCAGAAAAGGAATAGGTGACATTTTGTGTTGAGACCGTTCTTCAAACTGAGAGTCAGGGGAGAGGGAATCTAGGGGTATGAAGTTCTATATACATTTACGTAGAGTCTTTCCTGGCAGTTGGTGGGAAGTCTCAACTTCTTCCAAAGGTTCCGACTTGAAATGTCACCTATCCATGTTCTCCAGACCTGCTGAGGTGCTCCAGCACTTTGTGTTCTTTTCTGACGAAGTCTCTACTGTTCCTCCATGGCTAAGCATCGCAAATTAATCTATTTAAATAGGTCATTCAGTGACCAATGAAATGAATGATTGGGTAACTCTCAAATCACCTCATATCACCTCATATCACCTCATAACTCTCATATTGTGACTCTCGTATATCCAGGGACTAATTTAATTTACTGTATTAATTTATTTTTTGTGTTAACATTTTTTTTTCTATTCTGTTTTGTAGTTTAGCACAATCCGCAGGCATTGCCACTTTCATTTCACTGCACATCTTGTATATGTATGTGACAAAGAAACCTGACTTGACTAGAGCAGCTACTCTAGGCAAGCCACAGTGGTGCAGTGGTAGAGTTGCTTCCTTACAGAGCCAGTAACCCGGGCTCATTCCTGACCACGGGTGCTTTCTGTACGGAGTTTGTACATTCTCCCCGTGACCGGCGTGAGTTTTCTCCGGGTGCTTCAGTTTCCTCCTGCACTCTAAAGACGTGTACGTTAATTGGCTTTGGTATAATTGTAAATTGCCCCTAGTGTGTAGGATAGTGTTAGTATGTGGGGATCACTGGTCGGCGGGGACTTGGTGGGCCAAAGGGTCTGTTTCCATGCTGTATCTCTAAACTAAACTGAACTAATATCTGTTCAGTGTTGGCCAGGAAATCGAGGAAACTTCATTCCTCCTCAGGCAGCGTTTTGGAATTATTTGAGTTGAACTGAGGGCTTAGTTTAGTTTATTATCACGTGCACCGAGGTACAGTGAAAAGCTTTGGTTGCGTGCTGACCAGTCAGCTGAAAGACAATACATGATTACAATCGAGCCATTCAGAGTGTACAGATACACGATAAGGGAATATCGCTTAGTGCAAGATGAAGCCAGTAAAGTCCGATCAAAGATAGTCCGAGGGTCCCCGATGAGGTAGATAGTAGTTCAGGACTGCGCTGGTCGTGGTAGGATGGTTCAGTCGCCTGACACCCAATCATTGTACTTCTGGAGCTCTCCTGAAGACAGCACCATTCAACCAGAAAGGAAAAGGATTTCTGTGTAAACACAGATAAACCAACAAGTCGAAGAATGCTTATTTTTCAAGCTGCAGTCAACAAATGCATTTCAAGTACTGTCGACATAATGGAAAAGCAGATATATATAAACAAGATGCCAGGAGTAGATATTTGATTTGCATCTATAGAGGCTGATTAAAAGGGATTCTTTCTCCCTCATGCAGTTTAATAGCACGAGCACGCTCCAGCACATGATAAGCTCCTCGCTGGTTCTTCGAATCTCAGAGGCTTGTGTTGTAGCAATGACACACATGAGGACACATTGCCTGATTGTGCCAGGATATTGATTCACCTCAGCAGGTATTCCCACTCTGGGCTCTTCTCTTCCCCTCCTCTACCTTATTTGAACAGTATTTGCAGGAAGTAAATTCATGTTTACCAGTAAGAGTAGGAACATTGCCTCTGGCCCATTTATTTTCGCTTTATTTAAACTGGGCATTGCTGGTTGAAACGCTGCAAAATATAGTGCGAGCATCCTGAACGGATTGGAATCTCAATGATATGCGCCACCTAGAAGTGGTGCTTCCAGCGCTTTATCCTGAATTCCTATAGCTGCAAAGCTGAAGAACTAATTGGCTCTCAGTTCAAATCCTCACACGCCTAATAGTTTCCTACAAAGTAATAAGGCTAATATTTTATTCATAAGCAAAAGACTAAGTAAAAGCTAATTTAGACCATGTTAAGTGATATTGAACACTTAAGGCCCTTGTTTAATGCTGGTGCTTTTGCTTCTGTGTGTCGAGGCAATCGGGATTCGATAAAGCTGAATGCAACATATAGATCTCATCTGTAGGTGGGGATAGAGGTATTTGACTCCAGTGTTGGTCTGTAACCTATTAGGGACAAGGGGAGGAATAGCCAAATAAGAGATTTTTTATTTTAATTCTTGTGCATGGCATTTTGAGCACAGACTTTCTTCATTTTCTTTTAGATCTTTATTTATAATTGCCATACATATAGTCGTAGAGTCATAGATTGATACAGTGTGGGGAAACAGGCCCTTCGGCCCAACTCGCCCACACCGGCCAACAATGTCCCAGCTACACTAGTCCCACTTGCCAGTGTTTGGTCCATATCCCTCCAAACCTGTCTTATCCATGTACCTGTCAAACTGTTTCTTAAACAATGGGATAGTCCCAGCCTCAACTACCTCCTCTGGCAGCTTGTTCCATACACCCACCACCCTTTGTGTGAAAAAGCTACCCCTCGGATTCCAATTAAATCTTTTCCCCTTCACCTTGATCCTATGTCTTCTGGTCCTTGATTCCTCTACTCTGGGCAAAAGACTGGGCATCTACCCGATCTATTCCTCTCATGATTTTGTATACCTCTGTAAGATCTCCCCTCAACCACCTGCACTCCATGGAATAGAGACCCAGCCTACTCAACCTCTCCCTTTAGCTCACACCTTTTAGTCCTGGCAACATCCTCGTAAATCTTTTCAGAACCCTTTCAAGCTTGACAATATCTTTCCTATAACATGGTGCCCAGAACTGAACACAATATTCTAAATGCAGTCTCACCAACGTCTTATACAACTGCACATGAACTCCCAACTTCTATACTCAATTCTCTGACTGATGAAGGCCAAAGTGCCAAAAGCATTTTTGACCACCTTATCTACCTGCGACTCGACCTTCAAGGAACCTTGCACCTGTACTCCTAGATCCCTCTGTTCTGCAACTCTACCCAGAGTTGCATTCTAGACAAGTGAATACCTGATTTCGAGACAAGTTCAAAACTTGCCATAGCAGATGAAGGATTTTAAATCAGTAAACTAAAAAGCTTGTATTGACAAAGGTGACCATGAAACCTCTGGATTGTTGTAAATTCACATCTGGTTCACCATCACTTGTAAGGGAAGAAAATCAAACTACTATCTTCTGTGACTCTGGAACTATTGCGATGCGCTTGAGTCTTAACTGCCTACTAAAAGCCATTTAGCCTAAGCACAATTACAGATGGGTAATAAATCACAACCTTGCCATCGACGCCACTTTCTATGAATTAAAAATGTAAATGCACTGGCATGCATTTCACAGCAGTTTTAGAGCAAATTCCTCCATTTTCTCAGCTTGCCTCAGCAGGATAACGCTGCTCGCAATAGTGCAATATTGGTTTCATTTTGAAAGCACTTTAAGTCTGCACAAGATAGCTATTGCTGCAAGAAACTGAGTGCAGAAGATAAAGGCAGCTATTGGAAATCGGTGGGCATGCATTTGGCTGTAAACGAAAGAAGGGGAGATGTTTGCGTATCATCTTCCATCACTTCAGGGCCTCAAAGTGCAGTCATGATCACAGTGCACGGAATATGCAGCCAACTTGTGCGTACAATGCTCCCACACACCCATCATGTGTTAATAATCAAATAATTTATTCTTCCGGGCGAAATATATATTGTCCAGAACATTGGAATGGCTCATGTAAAAATAGAGATGGTGGAAATTCTTAGCAGGTCAATGTGAAGTAGGAAACAGAGTTAATATTTTATGATGATGAGTTCTGTTTCTCTTCCCGACTAATTCTGACATTGCTTTTATTTCAGCCTCTGGAGGATATTGTACCAGGAAGTTTTCCCCATCCTTCTTCAAAAAAACTACCTCCCTCACATTGCCTCTCCTATAAATGATTCTGAATCAACAAATAAGTCTAATTACTGTCGAAGAGAGACACAAAATGCTGGAGTAACTCAGCGGGTCAGGCAGCATCTCTTTGAACGAATGAATGAATGTATGATTAAACGATTGAATGAATACTTTTCAGACCCATCTTCAGACTTGCATGTTGCAGTGATTTCATATTTCATATTTCATATTTCAGATACAGCGAGGAAACAGGCCTTTTCGGCCCACCAAGTCCGCGCCGCCCAGCGATCCCCGCACATTAACACTATCCTACACACACTAGGGACAATTTTTACATTTACCCAGTCAATTAAGCTACATTGGAATTCTGTAAAATTGATTGCAACTGAATGCAACATATCTGAGGAAGGGATCCAACCCGAAACGTCACCTATTCCTTTTCTCCAGAGATGATGCCTGACCCGTTGAGTTACTCCAACAATTTGTGTCTATCTTTGGTATAAACCAACATCTGCAGTTCCTTCCCACAAAGGTTGATTCCTGTCCACTGAAATGGCCTAGCAAGCTGCCCAGTTTAAAGTTTCCTAGTGAAATTAGTTTTTTAATTTAGTTTAGCTTAGTTTAGAGATACAGCATGAAAACAGGCCCTTCGCCCCAGCTAGTCCATACTGACAAGCATTCACCCGTACGCTAGTTCCATCCTACACACTAGGGCCAATTTATAGACACCAATTAGTTTACAGACCTGCATGACTTTGGAATGGGGAGGAAACCAGAGCTCCATGTGGTAACAGGCAGAACATACAAACTTGGTTCAGACAACACTCGTAGTCAGGATTGAACCGAGATCTCTGGTGCTGCAAAGCAGCAGCTCTACCGCTGCGCCACTGTGGGATACAAGGGGATACAGAATTTGCCAGGCAAAGATCATGAAGTAATGCACTATGAAAGAGTCATTGAGACCTCATACTGAAGTGTCACGGTTTAAAGGAGATACAAGGAACTGCAGATGCTGGAATCTTGTGCAAAACACAAAGTGCTGGGGCAACTCAGCAGATCAGGCAGCATCTCAGAAGATAGATGATGTTTTGAGATGGCACACTTGTGGGTGTGTAGGGACAGGTGGTTAGGTGATGTTTTGAGTCTGAAGAAGGGTCCTGTCCCGAAACATCACCTATTCATGTTGTCCAGAGATGCTGCCTGACCCACTGAGTTCCTCCAGCACTCTGTAAAACATCACCTATTCATGTTCTCCAGAGATGCTGCCGGACCTGTTGAGTTCCTCCAGCACTCTGTGTTTTTGTCACAGTTTTGAGATATTTTACAGTGAGACCAGTTCGATAGTTGTGATCGGCATGGCTGCAACATTACGCAAACCTGTTGGAGAATGGCCTAATTATAGTTAGTTTATTTATTGTCACATGTACAGAGATATAGTGAGATCATACTTCACATGAGTGCAATAGATTCATCCCTGGAACAGCCCACACAGAGCCACCATGTTCTGGCCCCATCTTGCAGAGGTTTGGGACTTCTGTGCCAAAACACAGAGCTGCGGTTATTTTCACTTATAATGATGGAAAATGTGAACAGCTCTGGGTGGCACAGTAGTGCAGTGGTAGAGTTGCTGCCTCACAGCACCAGAGATCTGGGTTTGATGCTGACTACAGGTGCTAAATGTATGGAGTTTGTAAGTTCTCCCAGTGACCATGTGGGTTTTCTCTGGGTGCTCCGGTTTCCTCCCATACTCCAAAAACGTACAGGTTTGTAGATTAATTCGCTCTGGTAAAATTGTAAACTGTACCTGGTGTGTAGAACAGTGTTGGTGGACGGGGTGATCCCTGGTCAACATGGACGGTGGGCCGAAGGGCCTGTTTCCGCGCTGAATCGATGAAGTCTAAAGTCTCTGCTACATTTATAATCCTATAATCTGAGCTAAGGCCTTTCCAGGTCTCAGGTAGGGAAGTGAAAGAATTATCTTGATCAATTCAGACCATTTAACTTCCAAGTTGTGGTTTAAGAATGACTCTTGTTTCATGAGCTTGAAATTAGGCTCTGGATTGACGCAATACAGACAGTACAATTACAGTGTCAACCTTTCTCCAACAATCTTCTTTAAATAATCAGATTGCTCTTGAAATACATTCCAGTGCTAAGCATTCGAGTTAAAGTCAGATCATTATAATACCCTCGTGTCATCGGGGAGAACAGGCAATCAAGAACAGGGAAGCTTTTTAAATGAAAAGGTAAAATCTGCATGCTGCTTTATAACAATATCGAAGGGCAGCTGACCCGGTTGCTAGGCTTTCCTTTAATATTATGATCTGGGTCTTTTCATGTGAGATTTCTGCTGAAGCAACAAGAGGCTGATTAGTGTTTTACAGAAGGAATGAACGCTGGTCTCTGAGTGCTGCTACCTGCAGAGCAATGATATCTTTGATCTCCCGCTCAGATCCTAATGGAATAATGGCCTTAAAGGATTATTTTAATTGTTCGTCTGCACGCTTACTTTTGAATTTAGCTTGTAAAATACATCCACATCTAAGCAATGTTTGTTTTAGCTATTGATTCTTGGTCGGAGATGTTTTATCATCAGCTGTGCAATGGGACTGTACACCTCCTTCAAAGGGCCTTCTTGGAAACAGGGGGCTGCGTGGTTTTCAATGGGATCCACAAGCTTCTTATGAGGTTGAAATGTGTAGGAAGGAACTGCAGACGCTGGTTTAAACAGACGATAGTCACAAAATGCTGGAGTAACTCAGTGGGACAGGCGGCATCTCTGGTGAGTAGGAATGTGTGACGTTTTGGGTCGAGACCCTTCTTCAGACTCCTGCATTTTGTGTCTCTCTTATTAGGTTGAGTTGTGTTGAATCCTTCATATTCAAGGTACAGGAATTAATCTGTCTATGAGGGCCATCTGTCAATAAGGGAGATAATCTAATATTTCACAGATTTAAGTAAATTAGTAACTCTCTTCACTGACACGTTATCCTCTCGGCCCATCTCCGCCCTCTACTCAGGCATGATTCCAAGAATATTTGTCCTGTAGAGTCATAGAGTGATACAGTGTGGAAACAGGCCCTTCAGCCCAACCTGCCCACACCAATCGACATGTCCCATCTGCATCTCCCAATCTCGTTGTACCCCTGGGTACAATGACAATAAAGATATATTGTATTGTATTGTATTATTCCCTCCTGCCTGCATTTGGCCCAGACCCCTCTCAACCTGTCCCATCCAATGTACCTGTCCAAATGTTTTTTAAACGTTACGATAGACACAAATGCACAATGTGTGACATTAGAGATAGAATTTGGATGAAGAGGCACATTGAGCTAATTGAAAGTTGGGTGTTGAATTTGATGATTTGAGTGCTTGTTTTAAGTTCTGATTTCCACAGTTGACAGTGGAGATTCTTAGGCAGCACACTTGCTCTGCACGCATTGTGTAGTCTTGGTAATATTGATTCCTTGAAGGAAATCAAACAAGATCATCAAATAAAACGTATGTCTGATTCCTGTACATATGTAGGAGCTTTATTTCAGTGGTTTTTCCTTTTAGTCTTAGTTTAGTTAGCAAAGATTCAAAGCTCAGCAAGTTTGCTTAACCAAGGGGGTTTATCTGTGCTGATAAACTGTACTGGTGGCAAAGTCTCATTACTGGTGCTTGCACAAACTCAGAAATAAACTATCAATCAGGGCACTGGTACAGAGATATAGAAATGGTTTGGAATTATTGCAGTTGTTTTAAAGAGGACAAGCTTGTCTGCATGCAACCTGCAAATGTTCATGGTTGCCATGATTAAGTGAGAAAATTTTAGATTTAGAGATACAGCGCGGAAACAGGCCCTTCGGCCCACCGGGTCCGCGCCGCCCAGCGATCCCCGCACATTAACACTATCCTACACACACTAGGGACAATTTTTTTTTTTTACATTTGCCCAGCCAATTAACCTACATACCTGTACGTCTTTGGAGTGTGGGAGGAAACCAAAGAACTCGGAGAAAACCCACGCAGGTCACGGGGAGAACGTACAAACTCCGTACAGACGGCGCCTGTAGTCAGGATCGAACCTGAGTCTCTGGCGCTACATTCGCTGTAAGGCAGCAACTCTACCGCCGCGCCACCGCGTCGCCTTGTACATTTTGTACAGCACCTGTTAATATTGTTAATTTTGGTGCTTGGATTAGACTTTAGACTTTACAGATACAGTGCGGAAACAGGCTTTTTGGCCCGCCAAGTCCGCGCTGACCAGCGCGTACACTAGCACTATGCTACACACAAGGGACAATTTACAATTTTACCAAAGCTAATTAACCTACAAACCGGTACATCTTTGGAGTGTGGGAGAAAACCGGAGCACCTGGAGAAAACCCACATGGTCACAAGGAGAACATACAAACTCTGTACAAACAACACCTGCAGTCAGGATCGAACCCAGATCTCTGGTGCTGTAAGGCAGCAACTCTGCTGCTGCGCCACTGTGCTGCCCCAAATTAGGGGAGTTAACTACATGGAGAGGTTGGACAGACTTGGATTGTTTTCTCTGGAACGCCCGAAGTTGTGGGGAGACCTGATAGAATTATATAAAATTATGAGTCGTAGATAGGTGCACAGTCAGAACCTTTTTTCCAACATTGCAGGTCGAGACCCTTCTTCAGACTTCAGTCTGAAGAAGGGTCTCGACCCGAAACGTCACCCATTCCTTCTCTCCTGAGATGCTGCCTGATCTGCTGAGTTACTCCAGCATTTTGTGAAAAGCATACAGATAATATCTAGATCCAAGGACAGTTTCTTCCCTGTCGTTATCAGGCAACTGAACCATCCTAGCACCGACCACTGTTCAGTTCAGTTTATAGTCAGTGCATGCTATCCAGTCAGCAGAAAGACAATACATGATTATAATCGAACCATTTAAAGAGAGCGGTCCTGATCTACCACCTACTCATTGGAAACCCTCGGCCTATAATTAATCGGACTTTACTGGACTTCATGTTGTACTAAATGCTATTCCCTTTATCCTGTCTCTGTACACTGTAGACGCCTTGTTTGTAATCATGTAAAGTCTTTCCGCTGATTGCTTAGTACGCAAGAAGAAAGCTTTTCACCGTAGATCCGTGCGCGTGACATTAATAGACTAAACTAAACTAATCTGTTCCTTAAAGCTGGCTATGTTTTCCAGCAAGCACGCAGTGATGTTGGTGCATCTGCCCTTCAATAGTTTGGACGGATTTTTCAGATACAATGCTTATAGGACATCATCGTGTTTGCCGTGAATCTTTCATGTTTCCATACAGCAACGTGTGGATCATTGCTGCTCGGTAGACAAAGAAGTGGTCTCCACCCAAAACGTCACCTATTCCTTTTTTCCAGAGATGCCGCCTGACCCACGGAGTTACCCCAGCATTTTATGTCTATCTTTGGTGAACAAATCACCAGACAATGAGAACAAATGGGAGTGGAAGATAGATAATCTTCTTTCTGAAAAGAACTAGCCACTAAAACAAAGCTAACTAATATGACTAAACCCCGCCTGAACCTTAATATCTGTAGCTGGCTTTATGTGCCTCAAGCAATCTCAAATCAGTAATGCAAAGAGAAAAATGGTGAAAAAACAATCAAATTCTGGCTTTCCGGTCACCTAAGCTACAAACATACGCAAATATAGAGAGCTGAATATGAGAGCTATTAAGATCTTTGATCTTCCTTGAACTATTTAATGAGCCAAATTAATTAATGACTCCAGGTTGCAAAGGATTTATATTTGTTGGCACCAAGTGATATTGGTTTAAGATTAATTTATAATGATTAACTTACTCTACACCTTTCTAATCTCAATATGTGTTTTATTCATCGTTGCAGCAATTAAAAAGGAGGTTTTGAGTTCGTTTTAAATAAACTGCCAATTTACAAGACTGTTCGATGGCACAATCGATATGGTTCAACATTTTCTTAGTAGGTTATGTACGGGAAGTAGGCCAGGCAAAAATATCCAGCTAGTTACAACCAGTTTTGTTACAATGTTTCCGGCTGTATATATATGATGATGATGATGATGATAATGTTCGGAGGGATGTATTCGGTGTGCAGTGCTAAAAACTCACAACGGTGCATTGACTTAAGCTATTGAATTACAAACATAATGTCGGGTTCCGAAACTAAACCAAAAGTTTTCCTTTGCTTTTAGTGAGGAAGTGAGGTTTGCCTTTGGAAGGAAAGCAATGCCATTAGACCGCACTCATCTTTCACCCTTGGGAACTGAGATCAAATCCAGTTCATCAATATAGCATGAAATACTCCTTTATTTCCTGACTATACATGCCCAAGGTAAGGTGAGTTTGGACAATTTCAAACCAGTTTGTAGAGGACATGCCCTGAGGACAACACTGTCCTAAATTCAATGCTAAATGATAGTAAATTGACAATCCACCTTGGGCTGGTAAAATGATGTTTTTTTTTTGTGCAAAATGTGGAAAGCACCGTGTAGTTCCAGTGAAGGCTGTTCTTAAAACTATATTAAAATATCAGGCCACTCGGCCCATCACGTGAATGTCAGGTCTTTACTAAGGATGTCCCAAATGACTGGATTAGTTTGCACTATTCCCATGCTGATACATTCTGTTTGCATGCTAACCCAGGATTTCCTTAGAGGTGCAATAGTCTCTGCCTCATCCATTTATTTTATTGATCATTTAGAAGTTGTCAGTGAAGTTGGCTAAATCATCATATATTGCTCAGCCATTGTTACCCATCAGACGATGATGGTGAGTCGGCTTTTGGACTCGTGAGGTTGTTAGAACATAGAACTGTGCAGCACAAGAACAGGCCCTTCAGCCCGCAATGTCTGTGCCGAACATGAACAGGCCCTTCAGCCCGCAATGTCTGTGCCGAACATGAACAGGCCCTTTGCCAAAAGACCCCCACTTATCCACCTGCACATAGTCCATACACTTCCACTCCCTGCATGTCTATCTGCCAATCCAAAAGTCTTAAGACAGCACGATGACGCAGTGGTAGAGTTGCTGCCTTATAGCGCCAGAGGTCCGGGTTTGATCCTGAATATGGGTGCTGTCGGCATGGAGTTTGTACGTTCTTTCCATGACCATGTAGGTTTTCTCCGGGTGCTCCGGTTTCCTCCCACACTCCAAAGATATACGGGTTTGTAGGTCTTCGGTAAAAATTGTGAATTGTCCCTAGTGTGTAGGATAGTGTTAGTGTACGGGGATCGGTGGTCAGCACGGACTCTGTGGGCGAAGGGCCTGTTTCCATGCTGTATCTCGAAACCAAACAAAACTAAGCTAAATGTCACTAACGTATCGCACCGCCCTCGGCAGGGACTCACCACCCTCTGTATAAAAAACTTACCCCGCACATCTCCTTTAAAATTTGGTCCTCTCACCTTAAAGCTATGCCCTCTAGTATTTGATTTTCCATCCTGGGAAAAAGATTCCAATCGTCTACCTCATCGTCTACCTCGTCTTCCCATAGATCTACTATCTATGCCTCCCATAATCTTATGTACTTCTATTAGGTCTTCCCGCAACTTCTGGCGTTCCAGAGAAAACGGTCCAAGTCTGTCCAACCTCGCCCTCTCGCTAATACCCCCAAACCAGGCATAATTCTGGTAGACCTCCTCTGCACCCTTTCCAATGCTTCCACATTCTTCCTGTAATGGGGTGACCAGAACTACACACAATACTCCAAATGCGCCTAATCAAAGTGCTATAAAGCTGCATCCATGACTTCCTGACTCTTACGCTCAATGCCTTGACCAATGAAAGCAAGCATACCATACACCTTCTTTACCACTCTATCTACTTGTGTTGCCACTTCCAGGAAGTCCTACACTAGTGCCCGAAGATCCCTCAGTACATCAATGCTGTTGAGGGTCATGCCATTAATTGTATATTTCCCCCTTACATTTGACCTCCCAAAATGCAGCACCTCACACTTGCTCAGATTAAACTCCATCTGCCATTTCTCTGCCCATTGCTGTAGCTTTTCTATACCCCACTGTATACTTTGGCAGCCTTCCTCACAGTCCACAATCTGCAAATTTACCGATCTATAACCTTTATCTAAAACTTCTGCTATTGCCTCCTCTTGGGGCTTGAATGACCAATTGACATTATGTTCGTTTAGTTTAGTTCCCTTCATTGTCACGTGTACCGAGGTACAGTGAAATGCTGTTGCAAGGAAAGCAAGCAATTTTGGAAAAGCAATTGATGTTGGGTGGCAGGGTACCATCAGCAAGTGTAATGAGACCTGACTGCTGTATATATGTTGGGTCCGTGTCAACTTGGGTTTCAAGACTTTGTAAGTCCTGTAGGTTGGTTTGGTTGTACTCTGGTCAGGTTTAAATTTTATTTCCAAACAGATCTCTAAATTGACATGCCTCATCTCTTCAGAGCAGTCAAGGATTCTCTCCACTACCTCTCCTTACCTCATCCTCAAAATCAAAGATATGACCTACTTGCGGGGCAAGATTTGTGAACTGGGCGTCTCTCATCTTTTACGAAGCCAATACGTGCAAATATCGTGCACTTTACAGCCACATTAACAAGCATTTTTGCAGCATTTATTCTAGTTAAACGGCTCGTTAGCCATTTGAAAAGCACTGAAGGATGATTATTTGAAATGCAACGCAACTGTAAGTTACTATTCATTCTCGCTAACATCTTGACATTCTCAGGAAGAGGATATTAGACAGCTGTACTCTCAGGTGTCTGCTGAAACGTGACTTAGAAATTTTGCAATGCTGGGGGTAGTCAACCCTGTACTTGGCCAACTTGCTCCTCCACAAAAATAAACCCCATCATCTCGAGGAAGCATTCATGCGCAGTGCAAAGTGTAACTTGCTGTACATATCAGCAACGAGGAGACATCGGACAAACATGGTCTGTTTTGTCTGGACCGCCGGAGGTTAAGTGGAGACCTGATAGAAGTATATCAAATTATGAGATGCAAAGATAGTGTGCTGAAGCTGGGTGGCTCTCCGCGTGCTGGGCCCAGTGGATCTGCAATCATTCTTTCCAATCGCTCCACTCTTTTAAACCTCTACTCCAACAGCAGCGTTTCTTACTCTAACTGCGCTCTTTTTACCTTTAGAAAGGGGATGAGGAGGAATTTCTGCAGTCAGAGGATGGTGAATCTGTGGAATCCATTGCTGCACATGGCTGTGGAGGCCAGAGGGTGGTTAATCTCCAAAGACATACAGGTATGTAGGTTAATTGACTGGGTAAATGTAAAAATTGTCCCTAGTGTGTGTAGGATAGTGTTAATGTGCGGGGATCGCTGGGCGGCGCGGACTCAGTGGGCCGAAGGGCCTGTTTCCATGCTGTATCTCTAAGTCTAAGTCTAAAATCTGTGGAATCCATTGCTGCACATTAGCCTGTGGAGGCCAAGTCGATGGAATTTTTTAAAGCAGAAATTGACAGATTCTTGATTGGTGCAGGTGTCAGGGGTTATGGGGAGAAGGCAGGAGAATGGGGTTGAGAGAGAAAGATAGATCAGCCATGATTGAATGGCGGAGTAGACTTGATGGGCTGAATGGCCTCATTCTGCTCCTTGAACTTATGAACTTATGAATATCTTAATCTATTCCCTTTATCCTGCAACTGTACACTGTGGACGGCTTGATTGTACTCATGTGCTGTATAGTCATGCCGCTGACTGGATAGCGCGCCACAAAAAAGCTTTTCACTGTACCTCGGTACACGTGATAATAATAAGCTAAACTAAGCTAAACCAGGGTAGGCAGTCAGAACCATATTCCCAGGGTGGAAATGACAAAGACTACTGGGCACAGCTTTAATGTGGGAGTGGAGAAAGTTTAAAGGAGATGTGAGCGGCAAGACTTTTTACACAGAGGGTGGTGGGTGATGGTATATACTGCCGGGGTTGTGGTGGAGGTAGATACGATAGTGGCATTTAGGAGGCTTTTAGATAGGTGCATGGATATGCAGGGATGGGAAGGTTTGGATCAGGAGCAGGCAGGTGACATTAGTTTACCTTGGCATCATGTTCATTGTTTGCCCCAAAGGTCCTGTTCCTGTGCTGTACAGTCCTGTGTTCCATGTTTCTTTCAGATGCTGATTGACTCGCCTTGCTTGCTACTGACGGGCTGAAGGAGAACTAAAGGTGACACAGCTTAGACACAAGTCTTACGATCAGTGATGTGCAACACCGAATAGTACTTTGTTTAGTTTAGTTTAGTTTAGTTTAGTTTAGTTTAGTTTAGTTTAGTTTAGTTTAGTTTAGTTTAGTTTAGTTTAGTTTAGTTTAGTTTAGTTTAGTTTAGTTTAGTTTAGTTTAGTTTAGTTTAGTTTAGAGATACAGTGGGGAAACAGACCCTTCAGTCCACCAAGTCCGTGCCAGCCAGCGATCTCCGCACACGAACACTATCCTACACACAGCAGGGACAATTTACAATTTTACAGAAGCAAATTAACCTACAAACCTGTCCGTCTTTTGAGTGAGGGAGGAATCCGGAGCACCCGGAGAAAACCCACACAGGTCACGGGGAGAACGTACAAAGCCTGTACAGACAGCACGCGTTGTCAGGATCGTACCCAGGTCTCTGCCGCTGTAAGGCAGTAACTTGGCCGCTGTGCCACCGTGCCAAAGATCTCTGAGAGGAACCTATCTACTTCTCAATTTCACGATCATATACTTTGCCTGTAGGCTGGCATTTGCAGCAGCGCTCATTTGAAGGGAATGAAGGTCATATATTATAATGAAATTTCTGTATGTCATCAAGCAACCATATCACTGGTCAAAAGAAAATGAGGTATCCTTTGTAAGCTTTTCAGATTGACAGGAGCATATGGTCTCTCTTCAGAATTATGCACAGATGGCAAATGTGGACAAAGAAATTGTGGCAATCAGCCAGTGATCTCATACATCACGGCAACAACTTTTATCAAAAGCACATCTGGTTGCTATTGTTAATTAAAGGACATTTTGGAATTGTTCTATTATTTCCATGAATCACCTACTTCAACTTTTGCGATCCATCTGTCCTTACATGGAAAACAGAATTGTTTTTCGTGTCACTTTCTTTTGGATGTGGTCTTGGAAATTGATGTTCAATTTACTGCCCATTGTGGAACGGCTTACACAATAGACAATAGACAATAGACAATAGACAACAGGTACAGGAGTAGGCCAGTCGGCCCTTCGAGCCAGCACCGCCATTCACTGTGATCATGGCTGATCATCCACAATCAGTACCCTGTTCCTGCCTTCTCCCCATACCCCTGGCCCCGCTATCTTTAAGAGCTTTATCTAACTCTCTCTTGAAAGCATCCAGAGAATCGGCCTCCACTGCCTGCTGAAACAGAGAATTCCACAGATTCACAACTCTCTGGGTGAAAAAGTTTTTCCTCCTCTCCGTTCTAAATGGCCTACCCCTTATTCTTAAACTGTGGCCCCTGGTTCTGCACTCCCCCAACATCGGGAACATGTTTCCTGACTCTAGCGTGTCCAATCCCTTAATAATCTTGTATGTTTCAATAAGATCCCCTCTCAACTTCTAAATTCCAGTGTCTACAAGCCCAGTCGCTCCATTCTTTCAGCATATGACAGTCCAGCCATCCCGGGAATTAATCTTGTGAACCTACACTGCACTCCCTCAATAGCAAGAATGTCCTTCCTCAAAATTGGAGACCAATACTTCACACAATACTCCAAATGTGGTCTCACCAGGGTCCTGTACAACTGGCGAAGGACTTCTTTGCTCCTATACACAACTCCTCTTGTTATGAAGGCCAACATGCCATTAGCCTTCTTCACTGCCTGCTGTACCTGCATGCTTACTTTCAGTGACTAATGTACAAGGTCACCCAGATCTCGTTGCACTTCCCATTTTCCTAATTTGACACCATTCAGATAATAATCTGCCTTCCTGTTCTTGCCACCAAAGTGGATAACCTCACATTTATCCACATTAAGCTGCACCTGCCATGCATCTGCCCACTCACCCAACATGTCCAAGTCACCATGCATCCTCATAGCATCCATCCTTCACACTGCCACCCAGCTTTGTGTCATCTGCAAATTTGTTAATGTTACTTTTAATCCCTTCATTTAAATCATTAATTGATATTATAAATAGCTGCAGTCCCAGCACCGAGCCTTGGGGTACCCCACTAGTCACTGCCTGCCATTCTGAAAGGGACCCGTTAATCCCCACTCTTTGTTTCCTTTCTGCCAACCAATTTTCTATCCATGTCAGTACCCTACACCCAATACCATGTGTTCTAATTTTGCCCACTAATCTCCTATTTGGGACCTTATCAAAGGCTTTCTGAAAGTCCAGGTACAATACATCCGTTGGCTCTCCCTTGTCCATTTTCCTAGTGACATCCTCAAAAAATTCCAGAAGATTAGTCAAGCATGATTAACCCTTCGTAAATCCATGCTGAGTCAGGCCAATCCTGTTACTGCTATCCAAAGGTGCCACTATTTCATCTTTTATAATTGACTCCAGCATCTTCCCCACCACTGATGCCAGGCTAACTGGTCTATAATTCCCTGTTTTCTCTCTCCCTCCTTTCTTAAAAAGTGGGATAACATTAGCTACCCTCCAATCCAATACTGATCCAGAATCTATAGAACATTGGAAAATGATCACCAATGCGTCCACGATTTCTAGAGCCACCTCCTTAAGTACCCTGGGATGCAGACCATCAGGCCCCGGGGATTTATCAGCCTTCAGTCCCATCAGTCGACCCAACACCATTTACTGCCTAATGTGAATTTCCTTCAGTTCCTCCATCACCCTAGGTCCTCTGGCTACTGGTACATATAACCATATAACCATATAACAACTACAGCACGGAAACAGGCCCGTTCGGCCCTTCCAGTCCACGCCGACCACTCTCCCTGACCTAGTCTCATATACCTGCACTCAGACCATAACCCTCTAATCCCCTCCTATCCATATACCTATCCAATTTACTCTTAAATAATAAAATCGAGCCAGCCTCCACCACTTCCACCGGAAGCCCATTCCATACAGCCACTACCCTCTGAGTAAAGAAGTTACCCCTCATGTTACCCCTAAACTTTTGTCCCTCAATTCTGAAGCTATGTCCCCTTGTTGGAATCTTCCCCACTCTCAAAGGGAAAAGCCTACCCACATCAACTCTGTCCGTCCCTCTCAAAATTTTAAAAACCTCTATCAAGTCCCCCCTCAACCTTCTACGCTCCAAAGAATAAAGACCCAACCTGTTCAACCTCTCTCTGTAGCTTAAGTGCTGAAACCCAGGCAACATTCTAGTAAATCTCCTCTGTACCCTCTCCATTTTGTCGACATCTTTCCTATAATTTGGCGACCAGAACTGCACACCATACTCCAGATTCGGCCTCACCAATGCCCTGTACAATTTCAACATCACATCCCAACTTCTATACTCGATGCTCTGATTTATAAAGGCAAGCATACCAAATGCCTTCTTCACCACCCTATCCACATGAGATTCCACCTTCAGGGAACAATGCACAGTTATTCCCAGATCCCTCTGTTCCACTGCATTCCTCAATTCCCTACCATTTACCCTGTACGTCCTATTTTGATTTGTCCTACCAAAATGCAGCACCTCACACTTATCAGCATTAAACTCCATCTGCCATCTTTCAGCCCACGCTTCCAAAAGGCCCAAGTCTCTCTGTAGACTTTGAAACTCTACTTCATTACTAACTACACCACCTATCTTAGTATCATCTGCATATTTACTAATCCAATTTGCCACACCATCATCCAGATCATTAATGTAAATGACAAACAACAGTGGACCCAACACAGATCCCTGGGGCACTCCACTAGACACTGGCCTCCAACCTGACATACAATTGTCAACCATTACCCTCTGGTATCTCCCATTCAGCCATTGTTGAATCCATCTTGCAACCTCACTATTAATACCCAACGATTTAACCTTCTTAATCAACCTTCCATGTGGAACCTTGTCAAATGCTTTACTGAAGTCCATATAGACAACATCCACAGCCTTGCCCTTATCAATTTCCCTGGTATTCAAGAAGATTAGTCAAACATGACCTTCCAGGCACAAATCCATGTTGACTGTTTCTAATCAGGCCTTGTTTGTCCAAATAATTATATATATTGTCCCTAAGTATCTTTTCCATTAATTTTCCCACCACAGACGTCAAACTAATAGGTCTATAATTGCTAGATTTACTTTTAGACCCTTTTTTATACAAAGGCACAACATGCGCAATGCGCCAATCTTCCGGCACCATCCCCGTTTCTAATGACGTTTGAAATATTTCCGTCATAGCCCCTGCTATTTCTGCACTAACTTCCCTCAATGTCCTAGGGAATATCCTATCAGGACCTGGAGACTTATCCACTTTTATATTTTTCAAAAGTGTCCGTACCTCCTCTTCTTTAATCCTCATAATTTCCATCACTACTCTACTTGTTTCGCTTACCTCACATAATTCAATATCCTTCTCCTCGGTGAATACCGAAGAAAAGAAATTGTTTAATGTCTCCCCCATTTCTTCCGGCTCAGCACATAGCTGTCCACTCTGACTCTCTAATGGACCAATTTAAAATTTTTTTTTTTTTTTACATCTGGGAGATAGTTTGTGTCTTCCTTAGTGAAGACAGATCCAAAGTACCTGTTCAACTCGTCTGCCATTTCCTTGTTACCCATAATAAATTCACCCGTTCCTTTCGTCAAGGGACCCACATTTGTCTTAACTATTTTTTTCCTCTTCACATACATAAAGAAGCTTTTACTATTCTCCTTGATATTCTTGGCTAGCTTACCTTCGTACCTCATCTTTTCTCCCCAAATTGCCTTTTTTAGTTATCTTCTGTTGCTCTATAAAAGTTTCCCAATCCTCTGGCTTCCCACTCATCTTTGCTATGTTATACTTCTTCTCCTTTATTTTTATGCTGTCCTTGACTTCCCTTGTCAGCCATGGTCACCTCTTTCTTCCCTTAGAATCTTTCTTCCTCTTTGGAATGAACTGACCCTGCCCTTTCTGTATTATTCCCAGAAATACCTGCCATTGTTGTTCCACTGTCATCCCTGCTAGGGTCTCTTTCCAGTCAACTTTGGCCAGTTCCTCCCTCATGCCTCCATAGTCCCCTTTCCTCAAATGTAATACTGACACTTCCGATTTTCCCTTCCCCCTTTCAAATTGTACATTAAAACCTACCTCCTAATGGCTCCTTTACCTTGAGTTCCCTAATCAAATCCGGTTCTATACACAACACTAAATCCAGAGTTGCCTTCTCCCTGGTAGGCTCCAGTACAAGCTGCTCTAAGAATCCATCTTGGAGGCACTCCACAAACTCCCTTTTTTGGGGTCCATTACCAACCTGATTTTCCCAGTCTACCTGCATGTTGAAATCTCCCATAACCACCGTAGCATTACCTTTGCTAAATGCCAATCTTAACTCTTGATTCAACTTGCACCCTATGTCCAGCTACTGTTTGGGGGCCTGTAGATAACTCTCATTAGGGTCTTTTTACCCTTACAATTCCTCAGTTCTATCTATACTGACTCTGCATCTCCAGATTCTATGTCACCCCTTGGAAGGGATTAAATTTTATTCCTTACCTACAGAGCTACCTCACCCCCTCTGCCCACCTGTCTGTCTTTTCGATAGGACGTATACTCCTGAATATTCATTTCCCACCCCTGGTCCTCTTGCAGCCATGTCTCTGTAATTCCCACAACATCAAACTTTCCAATCTCTAACTGAGCCTCAAGTTCATCCGCTTTATTTCTTATACCTCACGCCTTCATATACAACACTTTAACTTTGGTATTCACCTCCCCTTTCACACCGGTCACTGTTGCCCCTGACCCTCTCTTATCCCTTCTAGAACTTTCCTTCCCATTAATTCTGGAGTCTTTTGTACCCTTTCCTGTATTCACTTCCCCTTTAACTCCATCTTTATACTCCCAATTTATCAACCCCTCCCCCCTCGCTATTTAGTTTAAACCCACACGTGTAGCACTAGCAAACCTGCCTGCCAGAACGTTGGTCCCCCTCCAGTTAAGGTGTAACCCATCCCTTTTGTACAGGTCACCCCTACCCTAGAGGAGATCCCAGTGGTCTATAAATCTAAATCCCTGCTCCCCGCACCAGCCCCCCAGCCACACATTCAGATCCCCGATCTCCCTGTTCCTGCCCTCACCAGCACGAGGCACAGGAAGCAATCCAGAGATAACCACCCGAGAAGTCCTGCTTTTCAGTCTTCTTCCTAACTCTCTCTAAACTCACATTGCAGTATCTCCTTCCTCTTCCTACTTCCGGCTGTTCAACTTCCCTCTCGAGGATGTTCTGAATTCGGTCTGAGACATCTTGAACCCTGGCACCAGGGAGGCAACAGACCATCCTCGAGTCTCGCCTGCTGCCACAGAATCTCCTGTCCACACCTTGGACAATGGAGTCACCCACCACTAGGGCTTTGCCCGACATCGGTCTCGCCGGTCGAGTCTCATCGCTAGGATAGGAGCCACTGACCTGTCCGCCGCTCAGACTGGAAGCGTCATCTGCCCCGACAGCTCCCAAGAGGGTGTACCTGTTTTCATTAGGGTCTCCTGCACTCCATGTTTACTCCCCTTTCTCACGGAAACACACCTTGGTGTTTAGTTTTGGGTTTCCACAGCAGAAGATCAGGCTGCAGTTCCAGTTTATTGTCCACAAGGACAATCTCTTTCACTTTAACTCCTTGTCAAGGAAATAATTGGGGTTATCAGTCTGCTGCAGTGTGGAGGTGAACAGTGGCAGACTGCTTTAGTGAATTGTTTCACTTCAAGCTGCTCGGATTATGTCACTCTGGCCAACCAAGCTGATTTCATGACCGATTCAAATTATCAAAGCGTTTATCTAAGTATTCTCAAAGTTTAGTTTAGTTCATAAGATCATAAGTGATAGGAGTAGAATTAGGCTATTCGACCCATCACGTCTACTCCCCCATTTAATCATGGCTGATCTATCTCTCCCTCCTAATCCCATTTTCCTGCCTTCTCCCCATAACCTCTGACACCCCTCTGACAGCTTAGAGATACAGCGCAGAAACAGCCCTTTTGGCCCACCGAGTCCACATCAACCAGCGATACCCGTGCACTAACAGTATCCTACACACTAGGGACAAACCTGTACGTGTTTGGAGTGTGGGAGGAAACCGGAGCACCCGGAGAAAACCCACGCAGTCACAGGGAGAACGTACAAACTCTGTACAACTCAGTGATTGATTGAATGATTGATTGATTGATTGATTGAATGATTGATTGAAATATACAACATGGAAACAGGTCCGTCCGCGCACGGAGTCCACACCTACCATTGATCACCTGCTTATGCTAGTTCCATGTTAACTCACTCTCACATCCTCTCCCTGCACACTAGGAGCAATTTACAGAGGGCCAATTAACCTACAAACCTGCATGTCTTTTAGATGTGGGAGGAAACCAGAGAACCCGGAGGAAACCATCGAGGTCACAGAGAAACGTGCAAACTCCACACAGGTCAGGATCAGACCTGGGTCTCTGGTGTTGTGAGGCAGTGGCTCTACCAGCCGTGCCACTGTGCCACCCCGTGATGCCTCAACATCAATATACAAGGAGTTCTGGAAACACTCCCATAAACCACACCAAACTACACAGCAGACTGGCCATCTAATGCTGTTAATTTGCCAGCAGCCAGGGGTTTCTATTTTGAAATGAATTTCACCGATTTATCACAAGCTGATCAGAACTTCCAACTTATAGTCAGCAGACATTTACAGGTAAATTACAATCACCCATCTGAACTACTTCTGTAGTCTCCACACAGAACCACAAGCATTCTAAGCCCCAGATGCAGCATGATATGGCAGGCCTCAGAGTTCCAACAACCAACATGACTCGGTGGCACAGCGGTAGAGTTGCTGCCTTACAGTGCCAGAGACCCGGGTCCGATCCTGACAACAGTGCTGTCTGTACGGAGTTTGTACGTTCTCCCCATGACCACGGGGGCTTTCTCCGAGATCTCCGGTTTCCTCCCACACTCCAAAGACGTACAAGTTTGTAGGTTAATTGGCTTGGTATAAATGTAAATTGTCCCTAATGTTTGTAGGATAGTGTTAATGTGCGGGGATCACTGGTCGGTGCGAACTCGGTGGGCCGAAGGGCCTGTTTCCGCGCTGTATCTCTAAACTAAACTAAACTAAACTAAACTAAACAAATAAAATCAAAGCTCTGTTGTCCTGTTGTCAATTGCGATTGGTGATGGACAATTAATCAATTGATGGGCAAGGAGGCCATGTTAACCATCCCAGACTCAATAATGGCAGAGTCCGGCGTTATCTCACTGTTAATATTATATTATTGTAAGGTTATAAACATTATCCAAAAGTTGAGTAAGGGGATCTATGATTAGGTGTAAGTATGCTATTATGTAGAGTAGAAATAAAGAACTGCAGATGCTGGTTAATGACACAAAGTACTGGACTAACCTAACAGGTCAGGCAACCTTTCTGGAGAATATGGATAGGTGAGGTTTTATGTCGAGATCTTTCTTCAGACTTACATTTTGGGTTGAGACCTTTCTTCGGACAGTTCTGAAGAAGGGTCTCAACCCGAAACATCTCCGATCCATGTTTTCCAGTGATGTTGCCGGATCCGCTGAGTTACTTCAGCACTTTGTGCCCTTCTGTGCTGTTTTCTACCTGTACGTCATCACTTACAGGTGCACTGCTTTCTATATTCAGACTACATATTGTGTCACTCAGCACCTGGCATGTTGTGAGCCACAGATCTGACTCTGAAAGTCTAAGTAACAAGTAGCACTCTGGAAAGCAACCTGACATAACAGTCTGTTTGTCTTAAGTCTCACCTGCCGTGCTCTTTGATGGGCTTGTGCATGAAAGTTTAAACTTAGTTTCGAGATACAGTGTGGAAACAGGCCACTGAGTCCACGCCAACCAGCGATCAACCGTGCACTAGTTCCATCCTACGCATTAAGGACAATCTACAGAAGCCAATTAACCTATAAATCTGCACATCTTTGGAATGTGGGAAGAAACCGGAGCACCCGGAGAAAACCCACACGGTCATGGGGAGAAGGTACAAACTCCATAAAGACAGCATCCAAAGTCAGGATTGAACCTGGGTCTCTGGCATTGCAAGGCAGCAATTCTACTGCTGCACCACTGTGCCATTCTAAGTAACACACATCTATTTTTAGTTTAGTTTCGTTTATTGTCACGTGTGCAGATGTACAGTGAAATGCTTTAGTTGCGTGCTAACCAGCCAGCGGAAAGACTATCCATAATTACCATCGAGCCATCCGCAGTATACAAAAATATATGATAGAGGAATAACGTTTAGTGCGAGATATTGTGTAGCGATACAATCTAATCTACAAAAATAATTCCTTCTGTCAGATACGTAGACTCCAATTGCATAGTGGCACAATTTTTTTTAATAACAATTGATTAAAATGCCAGAACTAAAAAAAGTAGCAATATGTGGCAGGCAATTCTTACCAAATAGAGTAGAAACAAAATTGTATGGTCACCGTGTTCCCTTTTTGATGTTGTGGATAATATTTGCTGTGCAAAGGAAATGTTTGTGTGGGAGATATTTCATCAACTGCATTGTAAAGGTCAGGGAATTCATCACCACTGAACAAAAAACACTGGGTGAAACCATTGAAGGGATGTATACATTCTGCTGAAGGATGTAGTTGAGGCAGCATTTAAAAGACAGATAAATGGATAAGAAAGGTTCAAGGGATATGAGCCAAATGCTCGCAAATTGGAATGGGTTAGATGGGACTTCTTGGTCTTCATGGACAGTAGACAATAGACAATAGGTGCAGGAGGAGGCCATTCGGACCTTCGAGCCAGCACCGCCATTCAATGTGATCATGGCTGATCATTCTCAATCAGTACCCCGTTCCTGCCTTCTCCCCATACCTCCTGACTCCGCTATCCTTCAGAGCTCTATCCAGCTCTCTCTTGGGCCGAAGGCTCTGTTTCTGTGCTGTCCAGTTTCTTTGCACGCTGCAGAGGATCCGGGGAAAACCCACGCGGTCACGGGGAGAACATATAAACTCGTTACGGTCAGCGCCCGTAGTCAGGATCAAACCCGGGTCTCTGGCGTTGTGAGGCAGCAGCACTAACACTGCGCCACTGTGCCGCCCTTAACCAGATGATCCTTAACCAGAAAATGGGGAGATGAGCCTGCTGTTCCATATGCCTTTATAATACCACAACCTTCCATCATCTTCCAAAAAAAACTCCATACAAATGCAGGAAGCGATATTAAATTGTGGCGGAGGAATGTCAGATGGGTACTTTGCTGCAGTCGGATTAGAAACATCAGGCGATAATTCCACCAGTAATATCCCTGGGGACCAAGCCTGCTTCTGCACTAATGTCCAAGCCAAGATTGTTTCATTGATTGGCAGACTGACAGCAGGACAGAGTGTAATTTATTAGCTTGATTCGGTAGGCAGATTGTTCATGCAGCAGCTTTGGTCAGGACTAAACTCCCAGACAAGCCGACGAGAGGTGATAATATGAAACGTCCTTGTGGCAAACCTTCGGACGACACTTTATCCATCACCAAACATACCTACCTCCCACTGTACCTTAGGACGGCATGGTCACACAGTGGTAGAGTTGCTGCCTCACCACGCCAGAGACCCAGGTTCAATCCAGACCACAGGTGCTGTCTGTACGGAGTTTGTACGTTCCCCCTGTGGGCTTTTTCCAGGTGCTCCAATTTCCTCCCACATTCCAAAGACGTGCAGGTTTGTAGGTCATAAGGTCATAAGGAATAGAAGCATAATTAGGCCATTCGGCCCATCAAGTCTACTCCGCCATTCAATCATGGCAGAATCTACCAATTCTGTGGTAGATCAGCCATGCGTTCTCCTGTCTTCTCCCCAGGTTATTTGAATTCTGTAAATTGTCCTAACTATATAGGATAGAAATAGTGTGACTGGGTGATTATTGGTGGGCCATAGAGCCTGTTTTCATGCAATATCTAACAAAACTAAACTTTCCCTCTGTTATGATTGTGGGTAGTGTTCCTAGTGTGTAGGATAGTGTTAGAGTACAGGGATCGCTGGTCGGCACCGTCTCGGTGAGCCAAAGGACCTGTTTCTGCACTGTATCTCTAAAGTTAACTAAACTAAATTGCACAGTGTGTTGCAAATTTCAAATCCCGGATACACTCACTGAGCTTTGCTTCTTCATCAGTATTGCATATTCTTGCAGAACATACACTCATCTGTTCCAGACAGGTTGCCTAACCGAGCTGGCCCCACATGTCTGTACTTGGCCCATGTACCTCCCAGCCTTTTCTATCCATGTACCCATCCAAGTGTCTTTTAAATGTCGTTCCTGCCTCTCCCACTTTATCTGGAGGCTCATTCCATTGCAAACACCACCCTCTGTGTAACAGACGTTGTTGGGGGTGGCACTGCAGCGTAGCAGTAGAGTTGCTGCCTTACAGCGCCAGACACGGGTTCGATCTTGTCTACGGGTCCTGTCCGTACAGAGTTTGTATGTTCTCCCCGTGATCGCGTGAGTTTTCTCCTGGTGCTCCGGTTTCTTACCTCACTCCAAAGAAGTACAGGTTTGTTGATTAATTGGCTTTGGTAAAATTGTAAAATGTCCCTGGTGTAATCGTTGGTCAGTATGGAGTTAGTGGGCCGAAGAGCCTGTTTCCGTGCTGTATCTCTAAAGCCTAAAGAGTAGAGTTGCACCTTCTCAAGGGGTTCACGTGATCCCAGCAACCTACACCTGACATCTGCTCTTTAAAACCATAAGACATGGGACATAGGAATGGGCGGGTACAATGGACTTGGATGGGTACATGGAATTAGGCCATTCCCCCATTTGATCCTGCCTGATCTATGTTTTCCCTTTCGTTTTCTTGACCCGCTGACAATTTGCAGTGTTTTTGTTTTATTTTTGTTTCATATTTCTGTCATCTACAGTAATTTGCTTTACATATTAACTGTTTTACATTGACACTATACAGCTCACTCGGAGTCCCTGTGGAACAGCCGAATTTAAGTAAGCCAAACCAGACCAAGAAAGGTCGTCATACATCATTGCTGTCTGCACTGCAGGAGCTCAGGCCACAAACTGCAATTTTTCTTAACGTATAATGGAGTCAGTGGTGATTACAGCGTTGTAAAAAATGGTCGAGGTTGTATTGAATATGAGCAGATCTATATTTAATATAACGTCATGCAACACATATAATATTTTTGCGCTGGGTTTCATGTTACTATCTGCCAGAGTTTCTGCAAACTGAGCTTTGGAAGTGCTGCATACAATCACTCGATGGGTCACCCTGAACCTGATGCTACTGATGAAGAAAGTTGCAGGATTATCAGGATAAATATACAAATGGAGACAGATCGTATTAACAAAGGAGATTAGTATAAGCCTCGGAGACTTTGTGTGAGTTCATTAACATGACAAATGACAACAGGGTACAATGAGTCTACCTTCACCTCTACCAACAGTAAGCTTTCTTAAGGTCATGCACGATGCAGAGTATTCTCCGCACTATGCTTCAGTCCATGCACTGTTGCTGACGGGAACAAGCACCAGTCCACATACGATGCGTTGTTGTGGGGGTATAAAGAGCTGGGAATGCATAAACCATTCAGTCCATTGAACTGAAGTTTGAACCTCAAACTTCTACAAATGCACCATCGGAAGTGTTCTTAATGGATGCCTCAAAGGCTTCCAGGCTTCTTCCCCTGCTATTATTATAAATAAAGGATGTGTCATAATTTTGTGCGGGCACTTTCACCAGTGGTTCAGAAAGTTGCTCAACGTCCTCTCTTCAAGGATAATTCTGACGCACAATAATTTCCAAACCACCAACTCCCACATCTCATAAATGACCACAAGAAAGTACCTATAGTGTAAGAAAATAACTGCAGATGCTGGTACAAATCGAAGGTATTTATTCACAAAATGCTGGAGTAACTCAGCAGGTCAGGCAGCACCTCAGGAGAGAAGGAATGGGTGACGTTTCGGGTCGAGACCCTTCTTCAGACTGATGTCAGGGGGGCGGGACAAAGGAAGGATATCTCGACCCGAAATGTCACCCGTTCCTTCTCTCCTGAGATGCTGCCTGACCTGCTGACCTTCCCAGAGGTGCTACCCACATACTCTCGCTCTTCACCCTACCTCATTTGATTATTTTATTATTGCACTTTAGTATTTCACTCTGATGCCCTACAATCTTTGCACCTATCCGCTGTTTTTACATCTGATATAGTATTTAGCACTTTTTTCCCAAAATGTTAAACGTCATTATTTTGTTCTCCAGCCACGTGACACGTATGTTTATTGGTCGTATGTACAACCACCTTTTGGGCATCAAAAAAAAGCGCTGTTGTATCTATCAGTATTATATACACCATTTACTCCATGAGCTTCGTGCGCACGAGGAAGACAATAAGCTAATCTGAATCTGAATCTGAATGGTGTTTGGAGAACTCAGGGGGGCCGGGGAGGGGGTGTAGCGGGTATGTAACTAGGGGAGCTTCTGTCCCGCTGCTTCAGTGATGTCGGTTCCTTCCCGACCTTCGGTGTTGCTTGTGTGCAGTTTGCATGTCGCTCCTGCCACTGCACGAATTTCTCCCTGGTGCTCCAGTTCCCTCACGCATCTCAGAGGCCTGTGGGTTCCGAGCATAATTGGCCTTTTTCACCCTGGTCATTGCCGCCCCTCTCCCACTGGGCAGAAGATACAAAAACTTGAAAGCACATACTGCCAGATTCAGGAACAAATTTCTCCCCTCTCTTATCAGACTACTGAAAAGTCCTCCCATAAGCTAGTAACCCTAGCTTATAGTGATAGTCCAAATCTTCTAACCTACCTCCTGTGACAATTCCAATGCTTTCTGAACTGACCTCTTTCGTTCTACTCTCAGTAAACTTGAGCTGAGACAAAAATCTGGTTGCAACATGCATCCATCTCCACCCATCCATCAGCCTTTGCTCACTAACCCACATGGGCTTCAGAATAAGTGACAACCTAATTTTAGAATGTGCTGTCTTGCTTTCAAAACACTTTGTGTGCTCAATCCTCCTTACCCTTGTAAGACCTTCCAGCCGATTACCCTTTGCTAACTATGCACATCCCAATGTTAACCTCTAGATTATCCTTGAATGTAATCCTTCCTCCATTGTGAATCCATTGTGATTCAATCCTAACTTCTGGAATTCCTCTTCACCCATCTCCAACAAGCCTGTTGAAACCTACTACTTTGACCAAGATTTTGATTATCTATATACTAAAACTCTCGTTTGTTATCTTGTTTGTGACTGAATTTCAGCCAAAACCGTACATGATAGCGTGACAATTTTAGGCCTCCTTACTCACCATTGTCACTTTGATGATAATGCAAGTAGTTTTATTGAAATCGGTCTTATATTTTTAAAGCTATTCACATTTTAAAATTTAAAAGGAGGGGAGGGGGAGGGGAGGAGGGAGGGAGGGGGGAAGGGGAGAGTGGGGGAGAATGGAGAGGGGAGGGGGGGTTGAGGAGAGAGGGGAGGGGGGAGGGGGAAGGACAGGGTGCTGCACCAATGCAGGTGAGGTTTGGGCCCAACGGGTCCACTTGGTCCAGTGTACTCTAAAAATATCTTCTTATTTGCCTATTGCTTGCTTTACAACACACCAATGAAGCACCTTGGAATATTTTCCCGCATTAAAGATCTGATGTAAATGGAAATTGTTCTTTCTATATAAAGCTACTACGAGAAGAGTTACAAAGACATGTGGGTCCTTATCTAATGTCCCACCTCCTAACGTGTCCATTAACTAAGTCTGTTATTTGTGTTTCGGTACAGAATACCTGCCAAGCAACTGCCCATTTCCTCAGGAAAGACAGAAAATGCTGGAGTAACTCAGAGGATCAGGCAGCATCCCTGGAAAATATGGAGAGGTGACTTCTCGGGTTAAGACCCTTCTTCAGAATGAAGGGTACCGACCGAAGCATGATCTCGCCATGTTCTCCAGGGATGTTGCCTGACCCCCCTGCCTTACTGCAGCACGTGCAATTCATCTGGACTAATCTGGATGAGCCTGATCATTGTCCCAACACAGCTGACTATGTCAACCTAATCTCGACCTAACCTTCTAAGTTAACTTGCCGTGTACCCCAGTGAAGTTGGTGAGATGACAGCTTACAACCAGCATGAATAAAGATGGAATCCTGAATTTTTCATAAAGGAATCAAGGGAAATGCAAGTCTGGTTGTGTTTGTTAGAGGCGGCCAATCTTATGCCCACTGGAAGTGTTGCAAATCCTCCCTTAAGGCACATTCTCAACATCTACTAGTCCCTCTTGTAAACTTAGTGACATCTCAACAGTATGCCAGCTGAGATCCTTAGTTTAAGAAACATATTAGCAAGGAAACGGAGGAGTCTGTGGATATTATCCATTCCCCGGTGTGTTTCCTCAGTTACTCTGCGGAAAAAGATAATGAAGTCTTGTGTGTGTCGGGATAAAGAAAAATCCATCCTAGGAGGGTTTAGTTTCATCAATGAATACATTTACAACCTCTGGATATCCCAGAGTACTTTACAGCCAATAAGGTGTTTTATGAAATGTAGTCAGTGTTGTCAAGTAGGAAATGAGGTGGCATTCTTTGTGCATAGCAAGCTCCCACAAGATTAACGAGCAGATTATCTGTTTTTGCACTAAGACGGCAGAAGAATAAATAGGATGCAGTAAGATCTCATCTCCCATGCCGCTCTTTGAAACGGCAGCATGCAATATTTTCAGCTACCGAAGAGAAAGGACGCAAAGATTTGCAGCGCTGTTATGTTCTTCTGGATATACTGCACTGAAAACGCTGGAACTGAATGAATGAATGAACCAGCATGACCGAGAGAGCACCACTCACTCTGAAGGTATTTATTCACAAAATGCTGGAGTAACTCAGCAGGTCAGGCAGCATCTCAGGAGAGAAGGAATGGGTGCTCTGAGATGCTGCCTGACCCGCTGAGTTACTCCAGCATTTTGTGAATAAATACCTTCGATTTGTACCCGCATCTGCAGTTATTTTCTTACACCACTCACTCCGTGTTGCTTGGGGGCTCCGGGCTGTGTTTCGGTGCGTGAGTCTCCAGAGATCAGACTGTGCCCGCGTGGAGACAAGACTTAGCCCTGGAAGCTCTACTTCAGTCAGAAATCATGTCTGTCGATAAGATGGGACGAAGGAAGTGTTAAAAATCGGGGAAGGTGAAGAGCAATAGCAGAATCCCATTAAAAAACTTGAGGCTGCCCTCCTCTGCCGGCTGGAATAAAAACATCAGCTCTAACAATATTAGCAATTAAAAAGGTGTATGGAGATCTAACAGATTATGAATACATTAACGGCGTTTTTCAAGCATATTACCGACATTTAGACAAGTCAATGGGCAATCTTCCAAACAATAAATATGGAGGAAATTACTCTGAAAATTAAATTACGGTGTGACTAATGCTGAGGAAATGTAAAGGCCAATGACAAAGAAGGAGACTCAATCAACAATTCTGAGTTAGCTGATAATCCATCACCTCAGGAGTGCCTGCTCTTATTATTCAACATTAAGTGGCACTACAATAGGGTACAGCAAGGCAGATGTCTCACTGAGGTAACCTTGGCAATTGCTGAGAATACAAAGCCAGTTGCATCTGAGTTTCAATAGGCATCTCACGCCGACCTTGAATCAATGTAGGAAGGAACTGCGGATGCTGGTTTACATTGAAGGCAGACACAAAGAGTGCCAGTTTGTGGAAGTGTCTCGACCCGAAACCTCACCCATTCCTTCTATCCAGAAATGCTGTCTGTCCCGCTGAGTTACTCCAGCATTTTGTGTCTATCTTTGACCTTGGGACAGCTTGGAATGGTCAACTCTGGCACACTTTTGACACCATACTTTTCAGAATTACCATATTGTTCAAAAGCTATTCAGATGAGTTTGAGATCCCTGTTAGAACACAGTCGCTGTTGAAATTATTTGTTACCCGTGCAGAGAGCTTACTGCAGCTGATTGCCTTGCGTTGGTGTCCCATTGAAGTCCTGGTCAAGCACTTGTCTGTTTAGCTAGTTACTCAGAGGGATGGATGCCAAGAACAGTGATTCATTGGCTCATTGCATTGCAGTGAAGGTGATGGAACAATTTTACCTGTGATGTCAATGGTGTATTTGTTTTACCCAAACCTCGTGCGTAAGAAGGAACTGCAGATGGTGGTTTAAACCGAATATACTATAGACACAAAATGCTGGAGAAACTCAGCGGGACAGGCAACATCTGAGAGAAGGAATGGATGACGTTTCCGGTAGAAACCCTTCCTCAGACCCTTCAGAAGAAGGGTCTCAATCTGAAACATCACCCATTCCTTCTCTCCAGAGATGCTGCCTGTCCCACTGAGTTTCTCCAGCATTTTGTGTCTAATCCCAAACCTACTTGTGTTCTCAGTTTATGTTTGCAACCATCAATTCATTAGCAGTGGTTATCGCTACCCTGAAGTTGCTGGTCAGCTTGAGTTAGGGAGAGAAGCTTTGAAGACATTCCCACAGAATGACAATATAGAATTACAATGTCCAATGCTGTATATTCAACATTGTAATGTGCCAGTGTTCAGTTTCTTTTAAAAATAATACACAATATGCTGGAACTAATCCCACCTGCCCATGTTTGGCCCATATCCCCCTAAACCTTTCCTATCCACGTAACTGTCGAAATTACAGGCCATGCTCCTTCCTGTCATGCCTCTTTTCCAGCTTTCTCTCCTGCCCCCTGCACTCTGTCTGAAGAAGGGTCCCAACCCCAAATGTATGTAAATCTTATTTGCACTCTTTCCAGATGAATGACATCCGTCCTTCAACAGGGAAGTCAAAACTGAACACAAGACTCTCCACCAACATCTTGAACAACTGTAACATAAAATCCCAACTTCTATACTCAATACCCTGCTGATGAGGGCCAATGTGTCGAAAGTCTTCTTGACCTTCACTAAAATGGATTTGTTGGTCAGTATCGTACAGCTCTTTGTGGATGAAGATGGGTCATAAATTCATAAGTTATAGGGATAGAATTAGGTCATTCAGCCCATCAATGCTACTCGGCCATTCAATCATGGCTGATCTATCTTTCCCTTTCAACCCCATTCTTCTCCCCACAACCCCTGACACCCTCACTAGGTTCTGACTAGAAACATCACCGATCCATGTTCTCCAGAGATGCTGAACGACCCACTGAGATATTCCAGTACCTTGTGCCTTTTTGTGAACCAGCATCTTCAATTCTTTGTATCTCTATTCTTATCAATCTATCTTAACGTGGTGCCAAACAATGTTGCATTTGTTACAGAAACCGATGCAGTTGTGGCTTTCAAACAGGAATTCAATAGTGGTTTAAAAAATTTTAAAATAAATATTTTTTTATTTAAATTTATTTTTAATTAAAAAAGATTTTAAATATATATATATATATATATATATATATATATATATATATATACACACACACACACACACACACACACACACACACACACACACACACACTGAGGGTTAACTTTGGGTTGTGGGAAAGCACAGGAGAATCAGATTAACAAGATTGTTCTTGTATGGAGATGGCCCAGATATCAATCTCCTACTGTAATCCCAGTCTGCGTGATTCTGTAACGATGTAAATGAAATCAAGAGGGACCTGGCATGGGGGGGGGGGCACTGAGAACAAAGAGGAACCTGGCGTGGAGGGGGGGGCAAGAACAAGGAGGGACTCGGTGGGGGGGTGGTGGGGAAGAGGGGAGGAAGGAAGAGGGACTATCGGAACTATATTGAATATGTCTTGTAACTTTGTCGGTGCCCTGTACAATACAACTCTTTGCACATGTGTGGCTTGTATGCAAAGCAAGAATTTGACTGTACTAATCAAGTATCGATCAAGCAATCAATCATGCAATCATGAGAAAAGTAGGAAGGTTTTAACTTGGACAAACTCCAACATCTGCAACAACTCATTCTGCCAGGGCAGTCCTTCACAGTTACAAAAAGCAAGAGATAGACACATTTCTCACCTCTATGACAGGTGTGAGATTATAACTAAGGTACTAACCTTTGTGCCACATGAGAATAAATAGATTTCACGAGCAAGTCACATTCCTCCAACAATGTAGAGTGCCGATGATTATAATCTGGATTCAATAGCATTCAACATGAATTTTGCGCACAGCCTTGTCATCCCGAACTGTCTCCTCTTTGATACCAGGACTGCCTGATCCCTAATGTAATAAAAAGGAACTGCAGATGCTGGTTTCTACCATAGATAGACACAAAGTGCTGGAGTAACTCAGTGGATCAGGCAGCAACTCTGGAGAAAATGGATAGGTGACGTTTTGGGTCGGGATCCTTCTTCAAGAAGACCATTGAAGGGTCTCAACCCAAAACGGCACCCTATCCATTTTATCCAGAGATGCTGCCTGACCCGCTGAGTTACTCCAGCACTTTGTGTCTATCTCTACCTCAACTCTGTATGATTAAATGAGTAAGCACACCTTTCTTATCACTGAAAGTTCTAGTGACATCAAGGAGAAAGTTTGGGTTGTGGGAAATATAGGAGGATTGTTTGTTCCCCCAGCTATAATCCACTTAACCCACAAACTATTTCACACAACATTCGACAAAGATATTAGAGTGATTGGACCAGACACTGATTTAATCTGTCATTTTTACATAGATACTATCTTTGCCCTGATTAATGAGGCACAGTCTCTGTCCCTTATATTAATGAGTGTTGTATGGAAGAGATTGCTGTCTCAGTATTCTATAATATGGTAAAGATCTGATGCCATTTTACTATCTAAAGTTTGACACCCTGGGGAATATGAGAAATTAGCTCATTAGATGGTTGCAATGAGGACTAAAATATAATGGAATCTTAATTAAAAAGAAATTGCAAAATAAACACCATAATCTATACAATTATGCATATATTTGAATCATGCCCAGTTCTGTTCTTGTCATTAGAAAATAGACTCGGGAAAATAAAGATGAATATATGGCTTCAATCAACAATGACAATAACCTAGAAATATGACAGCATCAGTCACATAAAAGCACAAAGTGTTGGAGTAACACAGCGGGTTGGGCAGCATCTCTGGAGGACATGGATAGGTGACATTGCACAGCATCCTTTCCTTTCTCCCTTAACCCCCACCCCTTTCTCCCCCACGCCCCCATATACTTCCCCCTGCCTCCCTTGTGCCCCACGTCTCTGCTCCACCCACATTCCTTCCCCTGGCTTCAGTATTCACAACTCTCCAATCCTTTGTCTTACACCTTCTGTTTTAATCTCTGGCCTTTATCCAACATCTTCCTCTCAACACCCCCCCCCCCCCTTTCCCCTTTTGCCTGTGTCCACCTATTACCTGCTGTGCTTTGTCTTGCCCCTCATCTCTCCCAGCTTTAATAGACAATAGACAATATGTGCAGGAGTAGGCCATTCGGCCCTTCGAGCCAGCACCGCCATTCAATGTGATCATGGCTGATCATTCTCAATCAGTACCCCGTTCCTGCTTTCTCCCCATACCCCCTTTCTCCCCCCACAGCCAGTCTGAAGAAGGGTCTCGACCCAAAACGTCACCCATTCCTTCTCTCCAGAGATGCTGCGTGTCCCACTGAGTTACTCCAGCTTTTTGTGTCTGTCTGCAGTAAACTATGGTTGGGTTGGGTTTATTGTCACATGTACTGAGGAGATACAGTAAAAAGCTTTAGTTTGCATGTATCCAATCAAACTATACACCGTACATGAATACAATCCATCCAAGTACCAGTTCAACAGGGAGAGTGAAGAGAAAGATACCAATGTGCAGAATATTCATTGGTGATTGGAGCAGAATTAGAACATTCGGCCCATCAAGTCTACTCGGTCATTCAATCACGGCTGATCTATCTCTCTCTCCTAACCCCATTCTCCTGCCTTCTCCCCATAACCCCTGACACCCGCACTAATAAAGAATCTATCTATCTCTGCCTTAAAAATATCCATTGACGCCCCTCCACTGCCTCCTGTGGCAAAGAATTCTGCGGATTCAACACTCTCCGACGAAAGAATATAGTTTCTCAGCATTATAGCCTAACATTTCCAGAGAAAAACTCCATTGTGCGCATTTGTTGGAGAATCGGGACTGTACCCTAGCTTCTGGAAAGACCATTCAGAAAATATTCGTTTTATTGTTGTAAAAAAGCGTTCGATGGTAACCTTCCAGCCCCCACATCATCGGTCTCATCCCTTTCCTCAGCAGTTGCCTCTCTGTACTCCCCACTCCCTGCTCCCTCAGTACTGACTGAAGACCCTGAAATTCAATTGAAGAAACGGATGAGGAATCTGATGGGGGCAGATTTCCTAAATTGTTGAAATATCCACAATCCAGTTTTGGGACCACACTCGAGACACTTGGTTGCGTTGACTGCATCTTTGCGGGAGGTTGAAACACAACCCCAAAGCAGGCCGAAGTGAACGTCCGTGCACGAGCGAGGCTAACTTCACCATTCATTTTCCAAAGATGAACCCATTAGCTTGCTAACAAACCTAATGCCATCAATCCTCGAGTTATGAGCATTAACGTCACTTGTGCATTTATAACAGATTTATATTATCTGATACGAAGCAATGATAGCTGAAAGCTGGAGGAAGGAAAGTCTGGGGAGTTTGTGACCTATTTATACTACTAAGCTTTGGTCTCTTGTGCACAATTTATCCAAAGCCTTCAGATGTGTCAGACTCCTTTCTCCTCTCTTGCTGCAGGTTGTTGTTTAGGGCCGCGGGCAACACGGTGAGGATATAGAATCAAAATTAAGGCCAGATCTTATTCATTGCCACTTTTGCTACGCCTCTTGACAGTTTAAATGCCGTAACTGTTCTTTTTTTACGAGGGAGCTCGGTATGTTAACAAAGGGATGTAACTTTAAAATAGATACACAGCTCATCGGTTTGCAGGTGGGCTTCGATAGCTCCAATTGAGAGCACGAAATGCACAATATATTGGTGTTAGTCGACCAAAATTCATTCCACTGAAGTTAATGCAAATTAATTTTGGATGGAGATTACAGCCCATTAATGGTACTGTGTAGCACACTTAATTTTTCCATCTCAGGTGAACTAGTTGTGGTTGACTCTGAAGCCTGGCTATCAGGCAAAACATAATTAACAGCATGTACGTAGAACATAGAGCAGTACAGCACATGAACGGGCCCTTCTGCTCGCAGTGTTTGTGCCAAATATGACGTCAAGTTAAACAGATCTCATCTGCCTCCACATGATCCATATCCCTCCATTCCCCGCACATTCCATGTGCCCACAAAACAGCCTCTTAAACACCGTATCTGCCTCCACCACCACCATTGGCAATGCATTCCAGGTTCACAGCACTCTGTGTAAAAGATTTCCCTCGCTCATCTCCATTAAACCTTCCCCCTCTAACCTTGTAGCTACACACTCTAGTATTCGACATGTTCACCCCGTGAATACAGGGTTCTGACTGTCCGCTGCATCTATGCCTCAAATAACTTATACAAAGACTTGAACAGGCACATGGACAGGAAAGGTTTTGAGGTGATGTGGGCCACTTGCGGGCAGATGGGATTAGTTAGCTTAGATGAATGAGTTAGGCCAAAGGGCCTGTTTCCATGCTGATGGACTCTATGACTCCATAATTTTCCACCCCCACGGGTGAAGTAGCTTTTTGGCTGCAAACTCCACTTTCAAAGTTCCCATAACATTGCTTGGAATTCATAAGCAGCTGCACAGGCTTTCACTTGTTTATTAGCTGAATGCAGGATAAAACTGAGCAATGATATTAATCTTTCCCAACCACAGGGGAAACTAATATATTTCTGACTACAGTCTGTATATTCTACCTGATTAATTGTCATTTGCTAAATGCTTCTAATTCCATGACCACACTACGGACTAATTGAGTTTGCATATTTAACTATTATCTGACAATTGCATCGATGTTTTGTCATGCTTATAAATGAAGTCTCTTGAACTGGGACTGCGACAATATTACTGCAATAAACAAAGGTGAAACTTGTGAGCAGGGCCTTGATGCTTTATCCAGAGCACAGAGCTTTTCATCTGTGCAACATGTTTTTGATTGATTTATATTTATACTGTTCTCACCTAGAAATGAGCTTTGGAAAAAGTACTATCAAAGACCATAATAAGGCCATAAGGCAAAGGAGCAGAATTAAGCCATTCAGCCCATCGAGTCTACTCTGCCATTCAATCATGGCTGATCTAATTTCCCCTCTCATCCCCATTCTCCTGCCTTCTCCCTATAACCTTTGACACCCTTCCTAATCAAGAACCTATCCATTCCCCTTTTAAAAATATCCAATGTCTTGGCCTCCACGGCCATCCGTGGCAATAAATTGCACAGATTCATCACTCTGGCTAAAGAAATTCCTCCTCATCTTCATTCTACAGAAATTCCTCCTCATCCCCATTCTGAACTTCATGGATGGAAATTGATGATGTGCTTGATGGAGGAAACTATTTGCAAGGCCAGATCAAAAAATAAGGTCGGACAAACGGGACTAATTAAACAGCTAAAAGAAGAATCATTAGTAGGAACAATGGGCTGAATGGTCTCATTTTGTGCAGTTTGATTCTGGGCTAAAAAACAAATAATGGCATTAACCAGCATCAGTCTTCACACAATGTTGTTGTAGTAATATACATATAACAGAGAAGACGACAAATCAGTGGGGTCCATTCTGTTCAACTTTATCATCTCAATTCCACCTTCCTACGTCTCTTGATTCCATTAGCGTGAAAACTCTGTAATTGATCACATCAATTAGGGCGGCACAGTGGGGCGGCAGTAAAGTTGTTGCCTTACGGTGCCAAAGTCCCGGGTTCGGTCCTGACCACGGGTGCTGTCTGCACGGGGTTTGTACGATCTCCCCGTGACCGCGTGGGTTTTCTCCGGCTGCTCTGGCTTCCGCCCACATTCCAAAGACATACAGGTTTGTAGATTCATTGGCTTCTGTAAAATTGTAAATTGTCCCTAGTGTGTAGGATAGTGTTAGTGTACGGGGATTACTGGGCAGCAAGGTCTCAGTGGGCAAAAGGTCTGTTCCCGCGCTGTATCTCTAAAGTAAACACGCTTGGAAGATGTTCAGTAACTGAGCCTCCATACCCTTATTGGACAGAGACTTTCAAAACCCTACCATACCCTCCTAAACTCCCTAATTAATTTCAAAACCTGCTATCATGGTTATTAATTTGTAGTATTATTGAATATCTCATATTATCCGTGTGTTACTGCATTTATGAGCCTGTTAAGTTGCACCAACTCAAATATATTTAATTCAATTCAAATATATTTTATTCAATGATTCAATTATACTTTATTGTCTCATGTTCCAGATACAGTGAAATGCTTTGTTTTGCTTCCAACCCGTAAGTAAAATAACTTGGGCAGTGTACAAGTTAATCGCACAGTTTTATGTTTTGCTCGCAGCGATGAACCAGGGCTGACGCCACACGATTTAAAATAAAGAAAATGGTCACCAGGTCAAACAGCATATGTGGAGAGAGAAACTGAGTCACCGTTTCAGGTTTAATGTTTTTCAACCAAATGGATCAAAAGTAATTATTTAGTTCAGCTTAGTTTAGTTTAGCTTAGTTTAACTTATTTATTGTCATGTGTACTGAGGTTTGGTGAAAAGCCTTTGTTGCATGCTAACCAGTCAGCGGAAAGCTAATACATGATCACAATCGAGCCATCCGCAGTGTACAGATCGATACATGATAAAGGGAATGACGTTTAGTGCACGATAAAGTCCAGTAAAGTCCTGAAAGGTTGAATGTTTCTTCTTCTGAGGAGGAATTTCTTTTGGCAAAGGGTGGAAAATCTGTGCAATTCAATGCCACAGACGGCTGCGGAGGCCAAGTTATTAGGTATATTTGAGTGGAGATTAATAGATTCTTGATTAGTACAGGAGTCAAAGTTCTGGGAGTTATAGGAGAATGGGGTTGAGAGGGAAAGATAAATCTGCCATGATCGAATTGCGGAGCGGGCTTGACTGGCCGAATATGATCTGATCTTCTACTAATAGTGCCTGAGCTGTAAACACCTTCAGCAGTTTATGTTTTATTTCAGCTTTGCAGCATCTGTGTTATTTTGCTTCTGGGACATTAGTTTTCCTTTAACCTACAAATTCCCAAGTTCTTATGAAAAAGGAATGGAGGCTTTTTTTTCTTTCTCCATGAATGAAGGTTTTTGAAAGTAATATTAAACGATATGATTTATAAAGTTAACTCTGGTCTGCCCATGATTATCCTTACAGGCTGCTTTATCACCATAGTCAAAGATTCATAGTCATCCAGTGTGGAAACAGGCCATTCAGCCCAACTTAATCACAACGACCAATGTGCCCCATCTACGCTAATCCTACCTACCTGCGTTTGGCCCATCTCCCTCCTAACCTGCCCTATACATATACTAGTCTAATTTTTACTTAAAGGGTGTGATAGTTCCTGCCTCAATTACCTCCTCCTCCTATACCAGCTTGTTCCATACACCCACCACCCTTTGTGAAAACTTTACCCCTCAGACTCTATTAAATGTTTTCCTCTTCACCTTAAACCTATGTCCTCTGGTTCTCAATTCCCCTACTCTCTACAAGAGACTCTGTGCATCTACCCGATCTATTCCTCTCATGATTTTATACACCTCTATAAAATCACCCCTGATCCTCCTGCACTCCAAGGAATAAAGTCCCAGCCTGCTCAACCTCTCCCTCTAGCTCAGACCCTCCAGTCCTGGCAATGTCGTCATAAATCTTCTCTGGAAAAAAATCCTTTCCATCTAGCACCAACTAGTTTTTTGTTCTTTTCCCATTGCACCTACATTCGCATTAGATGTCCACTGCTAACTTTCTCCTGCAGCTCAGTTCATCTTGCAGCAAAAGTGCTGTGTCTTTCCATGCAGAAGAATGTAGCCTCCGTTCTTAGCTGAACGCACTTAGCCTGCTTTTCAATATATCTCATCTCCGTGTTTCTCGCCTGCAAACCTGGCAGGTATTGCCTGCTCTGGTCCCTTGGCAGGCTTGGGACTCTTGCTGATTTATTCACGTACATCCATCTACTCTGCCAGCCTCCTGTGGTGACCTGGCTGCCTCAGGACTCCCTTCGTTCTCCACCATCAATTCACCACGGCCTCTCTCTAAAACCTTTCCATCAGTCAGCGGCAAGTAACCCCTTAGCTTCTTTTGCATTGCAACCTTTTTTTTTAGAAAAAATAAGACTGATCACAAGAAATACGTTCCTTCTATTAAAGGGGAGAACATTATTTTTGCAAAATAGACGAGGGTTGACTTATAATGACATGCAGGTGTGTGTCAGAAGCTGCCAAAGGGGCAAATACTGATAAAAGTAATTATGTCCTGATATATTGCCTGAGCTTAGTTGAGTTTAGAGATACGGTGTGGAAACAGGCCCTTCGTCCCACCGCATCCGTGCTGACCAACGATCACCCCTACACTAGTTCTATCCCTACACACTAGGGATGATTTTACAGAAGCCAATTATCTTGCAAACTTGCACGTCTTTGAGGGAGGAAACCGGAGCGCTGGGTGAAAACCCACGTGGTCACAGGGAGAATATACAACCTCCGTGCAGACAGCACCCGTAGTCAGGATCGAACCTGGGTCCCTGGTCCTGTATGGCAGCAACTCTACCGCAGCACCACCGTGCCGTATCAATGTGCTAATTCCCGGCATGGACATAATAGGCTGAATGGCCTCCTTCTAAGCTCCCTATGCAAATCCTAGTGTGGCCCGATGTCAAGATTTGTGTGACAGTGTTCTCATGAAGCACTTGGGTAATTTTGATGTACTAAATATGCCATATAAATGCAAGTTATGTGACAACATATATTTGATGATAATATGGATCAATGGTCCAATCTGATCACTTTGATAAATTGCTCTTTTCATTTGTACAGAAACAAGAATTTGCAAGCAAATTGGCCCCTTAAGGGACTTTTTGTGTTGACATTATTTTTTATGATTGTGATCTTCCTTCCAATTTTCCCTATTTCAGGTCTAACAGATTTATTATTTTATCATATTATTGGTTCCTCACGGAAACCAGTCACTCTGTGAAGATATGAAATCTGATTCTAAACACTATCCCATCACACGGAGATACTTTAAGTCAAAATAAATCATCAGAACATCAGCAGTAACATACGCATCTCAACAACACACTACTCAGTTTTAAAGCAAAAAAATTCTACCTCAAGAAACCTTCAGTAAGTTTTTTAAAAATATTAATTTATTTAAATGTGGTTATCACTTTATATTGGCTATCCCCAAATGTTGTTAAAGATGTGGTGAGGTCCTTTTTTGGTCAAGTTCATAAGTTCTAGGAGCAGAATTAGGCCATTTGGCCCATCAAGTCTACTCTGCCATTCAATCATGGCTGATCTATCTTTCCCTCTCAAACCCTTTCTCCTGTCTTCACCCCATCACCCCTGACACCCATGATCTGAAACAGCGACAGTGATTCACAGGCAATCTATTCTAATCAGGGCAGTATCTAAACTGCAGGCAGAGAAACTGATGTAAATGTGTTGTTATGTAAATATTGAAGCAACGTCCAAGGGAGTCAAGAATCAACTGTGTTTATTTGTCATGTGTACCGACAAAGGAACAATGATATTCTTACCCAGCAACATAACAGTCAATTCACATAGATAATATATAATTAACAATACAATAACCACTGTACTAAGGCAGAGAAACCCAAAGTCAGTGCAATCAAAGACAATCCATAGTCGCTCAACATTAAGGTTAGTGTTCTGTAGTGTTGAAGAGCCTAATGGTTGTTGTGAAGAAGCTATTCTTGAACCTGGAGGTCACGTTTTGTTTTCTCTTGTTCTTTCTTTCTGATGTTCAGAGAAAAATGAGAGTGTGGACGGGGGAATGTGAGTCTTTGATAGCATTTACTGCCTTTTCGAGGCTACATCTCCTGTAGATCTTAGAGATACAGCGTGGAAACAGGCCCTATGGCCCAATGAGTGGAAGCAGGCCCTATGGCCCAATGAGTGGAAGCAGGCCCTATGGCCCAATGAGTGGAAGCAGGCCCTATGGCCCAATGAGTGGAAGCAGGCCCTATGGCCGAACAGCAATCTCCCCATGCACAAGCGCTATCTTACACACTAGGGACAATGTACAATTTTATCAAAACCAATTAACCCACAAACCTCTACATCTTTGGAGTGGGGGAGGAAACTGGAGCACCTGGAGAAAACTCATGCGGTGACAGGGAGAATGTATAAACTCCATACAAACTGCATCCGCAGTCAGGATTGAACCCAGGCCTCTCAAAGCTCCTGTAAAGCAGCAACTCAACCACTGCGCCACCGTGCTTAACTCTGAGATGGTGGGGAGGGGGGGGGGGGGGGGGGGGTGGTCAGTTCTGGTGATGGACTTGCTTTTCTCTGCAAATATTTTCTCCATTGCCCTCTTTGCATAAGTGTTTTGAACTATTTCTTAATGGTTCAATGGTACTTAATTGTCACGTGAACCGGGGTAAAGTGATTTATTTTTAAATGCAGTTCAGCAACAATCTCATTGTTCATTTGGTATAATCATAAGTACAAGAATGTAAAATAGTAGTTCACACTGAGACAATTTTGTAAGGAATTAGGGGCTGCATAACTATTTTAAACTTTGACTCAGTGTGATTTAGATTACTTAAATTACGTGCACTTCGATTAGCCATTCCATAAATGACAAAGTTCTGATTTAAGATATTTTCCAAACCTTCTGGATGATAATTCCTACCTAAATTAAGTTACAAATACATTTGCAAGAATCACTAAAATGGACAAAAACGTAATGTTGGGGAGACACAGTAGCACAATGGTAGGGTTGCTGCCCAGGATGGTGGCGTCATCTGCAAACGTGTTCATGGAGATAGAGACGTGCAGGTTTTTAGGTTAGTCGGCCTCTATAAATTGCTCCTAGAGTGTAGGGAGTGGATGACAATGTACGAGTATGAATGAATGATCAATGGTTGGCATGTGCTCGGTGGGCTAAAGAATCTATTTTCCTGCTCCATCTTTAATCAATCAATCAAATAACCAATCAATCTATGAATCAATCAATCCTCTTATTTTCCTCTTACCATCCACTTCTTAGGAGAAATTGGGGCACTTTTTTCCAATCGCATCCAAAAAGCACTGTGAAGTCAAGTCTTCTTAATCATCGGTTTCTAATGTGATCACCTACTTCTTTAGTTTTAGGTTTTAGAAACACAGCGAGGAAGCAAGCCCGAGCGTGCACCAAGTCCACGCCCACCATCTATCCTTACACTAGTTCCATGTTATCCCACTTTAGCTTCTTACACACTGGGGACAATTTACAGAAGCCAATTAACCTACAAACCTGCACGTCGTTTGAATGTGGGAGGAAACTGGAGCACCCGGAGAAAGCCCACGTGGTCGCAGGGAGAACGTACAAGCTCCTTTCCAGTTAATATGTGAATGGAAATCTGCGCTAGCGAGGTGGAATAGTGGTCCTGAACAGTTCTGGATCAAGATTTAAGGCACCAATGTTAACTGAGCTCTAACATAATGGTAGCAGATTGAAAATGATAAAAATAATGGCCTCAGGGTTGAAAATCAGCTCAGTGCTTTGGTGAATCACAGCTGCTCTCCCTCCGCCTCTCATTTTTAATGGTGGTATCAGGACATCGAAACAGAATGGATATAATAAAATTGGCAAAGCATCAGAAAGTGATGTTGCGGAGAATCGTTGTCATGTTGGATCAGAGTATTCAGCAATGACATCCTGAGATTTTGGTGTTATCATCATATCATATCATATCTATACAGCCGGAAATAGGCCTTTTCGGCCCTCCAAGTCCGTGCCGCCCAGCAATCCCCGTACATTAACACTATCCTACACCCACTAGGGACAATTTTTACATTTACCCAGCCAATTAACCTACATACCTGTACGTCTTTGGAGTTGATTGACGGAAGCCAGGCGGGAGGTTATTCAGATTTCCTTGCTCTTGTGCAAAGGGTACTACAGAACCCAGAAGTGGCCAAACAAAATCTACCATCGTTTAATTGGCAACTCTCTAAAAAAAAAATTTTTTTTTTTTAAATGCTTCAGCGTCTGAAAGGATGACTTTTCGAGAATCTAGAATCAAAGAGTGTTTAATTCTCATATGTACCTAAACAGAACAATTAAATTCTTACTTGCAGGAGCACAATGGGATGGCAGTGTCACAGCAGTGGAGTTGCTGCCTTACAATACCTGACACCCATGTTCGATTCTAACTATGGGTGCTGTCTGTATGGAGTTTGTACATTCTCCCTGTGACCGTGTGGGTTTTCTCAGGGTGTTCCAGTTTCCTCCCACATTCCAAAGACTTACAGGTTTGTAAGTTAATTGGGTTCGATAAAATTGTCATTTGTCTCTAGTGTGTGGGATAATGCTAGTGTACGGGATGATCGCCGGTCGGCGTGGACTCAGTTTCAGCATTGTATCTCTAAATTAAAGTCTAATAGGTTAGTACTCGATGGATAACATGATAAACAAACAAAAAAAGTTCAATAACTTAAAAACAAACAACACAGTATAAAACAAAACAAAAGCCCCAAATCCCTAGAACAACAAAGACAGTTTATAGTTTGAGCTGTTGCGATGTTTAGTTGGTGTTTGTAGAGTTCAATAACCTACTGGTTGTTGGAAAGAAGCTGTTCCTGAACCTGGAGGTCACGGTTTTCAGATTTGTGTACCTTTTTACCTCTGGTAAGAGTGAAGTGAGAGTTGGCCAGGGTGGTGTGGCCAATGATGATTTGTAGGACTTCAATCCGTAGGCCAGGTACATAGCATTAGTGTTTAGACATCTGCCTGTTACAGCTCAATAAACTCTTTAGAGATGACTTTGTGCCCACTTGTGCCATCCATCATCTCTCCACCATCCATTTGCTGCAGCCCAGGAAACCAGGAAGCGCAGAAAAAACAGGGAAATAATGATGTTCTGGTGAATAGTCTGAACATTTTTAGAACACAAGCACTTAATTTTCTTCAGCTCAAATTCAATTCTGATGAAATCTGAATTTAATTTGAAGCATTATCTACAACCTTCATTCTTCGACTTACTAGGACACTGGGTTCAGCCCATTGCAAGTGAGGTCCAAATGGAAGAACTCAACCCTTCCCTGACAAGGACTGAGAAATGGAAACTCACTTCTTTCATCTGCTTTCATTTTATGGACCCCCCCCCCCCCCATACCAATTTGTAAGCTGCTTAAGTCCTTCTGTGGTACTACTCTTTCACCTGGACATTGATTGATTACACTTCTTCAACAGAACTTCCTTCTTGGTCCTGTTTTTGTCAATGGTTCTGGTATGGACAATTAATATTTGGGTTTTTTCCGTCGAATGTAAAGTTACTTTCCAGGCTCAGGACAATGTTCCATATTGATCAGGATTATGCCTGAAGTCGGGCACTACATTTACGAGGGGAGACTGGAAACACTGGATTATTTTCCCTCGAGTGGATAAGGCTGAAAGGTGACTAGATAGAGGTATACACAATTAAGAGGAGATAGGTAGACAAGGCAGTCATTTATTTTCCCTTGGTGCAGGGGTTTATAGCCGAGGGCATAGGGAGAAGGTGCAGGGTAGTAGAGAAATCCTCTACTTTAAAGGACAGTCCCTTTCAATAGTGGTATAATTTTATGAATCGCAATTGGTGCATAGTGGCAGAGCAGTAGATTTGATGCCCAGAGACGCAGGTTCAATCCTGACTACGCGAGCTATCTGTACTGAGTTTCTACATTTTCCCAGTGGATTTTCTCCGGGTGCTCCAGATTCCTTCCACACTCCAAAGACATACAGGTTTGTAGGCAAATTGCATCCTGGTGTATATGACAATAAACCTATCTGAACCTGAATTAATCTGAACCTGTGGGCAATCTTCCAGTCTCCATGACACTGGTTTGCATGGATTGTACTGTTGTTACCACAATGCTTCATTTTCTTAGCCTCAGGTTCTTGAACGTGCTCCTAGCTCCTGACTAGCCGTGTGGGGCGGTAGAAGCTCCCAGCGTTCCGCGGCCATACCTCGACAGCGGTCCTGGCTCTCCCACCCACCGCGGAACTGTGAACCCGCCTGGAGATGTCCGAGGCTCGTCTCCTGCACGATCCTGAAGATGGGGAACCGGTGTGGGGACCGCAATGGTGGCGGACACTGGACATAGTGCCGTCTTCAAAATGGCGATGGACGGAGAAGTGGATCAGTGCTGCCATGACAACGGGCCTTCAAGACCAAGACAAGACCTCACTCTTAAGAACTCTGAAACTATGTTGGCAGCGGAAACGTGGCGACTCCTTGTATACTGTCTCGGTGATGTCTACTATTCCACTACAATCGTAGCACTTTTGTAATTATCTATGATTGTGCGTATCTGTAGTATGATTTTACTGGATCGTACGCAAAATAAAAAAATTCACTGTGCCTAGGCACATGTGACAATAAAGTATCATCATCATCGAAAAATACAACTAATTATGTCTGACTATTTCCAATATTACTGGAATTACCATAATTTGTTGACTGATTCTCTTCTACATTCATAGATGTACCAAAAAAAAATAATCCTTTATTCATTGGTGGATTTCTCTTTCTAATTGCATGTATGTCCCAAGCCTTTCCATGCAATCTTAGAGTCATAGTCATACAAGAAGAAACAGGCCCTTCAGCCTAACTTGTCCATGCCGTCCAAAATCATTGATTTAATGGATCTTTACTGTTCAGTGTGCACAGCACAGTGAAATCCTTTTGCATAACACACAAATGCACTGTTGCAACAATTTTGGTGCTGCTTAAAAGAAAATACCATTTAAGCCACTCCCGTTTGCCTGCATTTGGCCAATATATCCCTCTAAACCTTCCATATCCATGTACCTATCCCAGTGTATTTTAAATGTCATTGTAGTACTTGTCTCAACTACCTGCTCGGACTCTTTGGTCAAAAACAATATAATTGCTGATCAGTTAGAGTGAGGCTAAACGCAAATTGGAGGAATAACATCTCATATTTTGCTTGGGCAGCTCGTAGCCCAGTGGTATGAAGCTGATTTCTCTAACTTCAAGTAACCCCTGCATTCCCTCGTTCTTCATCCCTCCCCCTACCCAAGTCACATCAGCTTCTTGTTCTCACCTAGCAAACAGCTAACAATGGCCTGTTACCTTTATCATCGTTACTTTTTTGCATATCTTTCATTAATTTGATCTATATCTCCCTACATCACTGTCTATATCTTTTGTTTCCCTTTCCGCTGATTCTGGTATGAAGAAGGATCTCGACCCGAAATGTCACCCATTTCCAGAGGTGCTGCCTGTCCCGCTGAGTTACTCCAGCATTTTTGTGTCTGTCTTTGGTTAAAACCAGCATCTGCAGTTCCTTCCTACAAAGATTGTGACTTCCGTTCCCTGTGAGAGAGGCCACACAGCGCTCATCGTTCATTAAAGGGACAATCGGATAATTTTCTTGAAGGGTAATCTTAACCTGTCTGCAGAGAATGTTGCTGCTCTGGTCTAATGGGAAGTGGCAGCTTACTGGGTTCAGTGAAAGAAGCAGATTTGGAAGTCGAATGGTAGCTGGCATTAAATCCACAATAGAAGGCTGATGGGAAGGGGAAAAATTCAAACTTTCACAGCACGGAGCAAATAACCTCTGCTATGATTCACTTGGGAAGAGGTCCGTGAGGACGTATTGTTTATGTCGAGCTTGGCAGAGTGGAGAGTTGTAATTCATCTGCGGCAACCCACTAGGAATATGGATTAGCATCATTTACTGAGACATAAAATGTATCCATAAAAAGTCATGAGGGCAGTACACTTTTGCTGCTGCCAGTATCTCTGCAATTGGACTTTTAAATACCATCTACATCTTCCATTACATTCCTCCGCTTGGATTCCCTGCTGCATTCCTTGAGAGGGATACACTCGGGGCAGCACGGTGGAACAGACGCAGAGTTGCTGCCTTACAGCGCCAAAGACCCGGGTTCGATGCTGATCTCAGGTGCTGTCTGTGTGGAGTTTGTACGTTCTCCCTGTGACCACGTGAGCTTTCTCCAGGTGCTCCGATTTCCTCCCACACTCCAAAGACGTACAGGTTTGTAGGTTAATTGGCTTTTGTAAATTGTAAATTGTCCCCAGTGTGTAGGATAGTGCTGGTGTATGGTGAGATCGCTAGTCGGCGCAGACTCCATGGGCCAAGAGGCCAGTTTCCTCACTTTAACTCCAAAGTCTAAAGAGAGGAATCACTCCTGACTCCGGCATCTCTCAGGGTATCTGGTTTTTCCACTGTTTTCTATAATATCATTATTTCAACCAAAGTTTAGTAAAATCTGACATTTGTAGTCATCAACACAGTGGGACAGTGATGCAGCTGGTAGAGCTGCTGCCTCACAGCGCCATAGACTAGGGTTCAGTCCTGACTTCAGGCGTTGTCTGTGTGGAGATTACACATTCTCCCTGTGACCGCGCAAGCTCCCTTCGATTGCTCTGGTCTCCTCCCTCATCCCAAAGACGTGCGGGTTTGTAGGTTAATCGATCTCTGTAAAATTGTTCCGAGTGTGTAAGGTGTGGATTAGAAAGTGGGATAACATAGAACTAGCGTGGAAGGGTGATCGATGGTTGGCGTGGAATCGGTGGGCCGAGTGGCCTGTTTTCATGTTGTATCTCTAAACTAGGCTAAGCAAGTCATATCTTGGAAAACCGACGAATCGTAGAATGGTTACAGTGCAGATGGAGGCCATTTGGCCCGTCGTGTCCATGCCTGCTCTCTACCAGAGTCGAGCGACTCACTATTTTCTGTCCCTTACCGAATCTTTGTAGCCTTGCGATTTTTTTTCTTTGTTCATCCAAAATAAGCCATTGAGGAATCTGCCTCCAGCACGTCAGAATTCCAAGAGTCAAGAGTCAAGAGTATTTTATCGTCATGTGACCCGAAACAGAACAATGAAATTCTTACTTGCAGCAACACAAAAGATATGCAAGCATAGATAGACACAAAAAGCTGTAGTAACTCAGCGGGACCGGCAGCATCTCTGGCGAGAAGGAATGGGTGACGTTTCGGGTTGAAACGTCACCCATTCCTTCTCTCCAGAGATGCTGCTTGTCCCGCTGAGTTACTCCAGCTCTTTGCGACTATCTTCGGTTTAAACCAGCGTCTGCAGTTCCTTCCTACACAGATATGTAAGCATAGTTCTCTGAAAAGCCCATAACAAACAAAAAGAAAATTCAGCATATACAGGTTGATTTCCGATTTTCCAGCACCATTGGTTCCATGCGTAACTGGATCAACCATTTTACCAGACCAACAGAGGTCATGTAATAAGGATACAACAATACACCTCTCACGCACTAATTATACCCCTCCCATGTTTCTAAAGCACCCATGGACTGGCAGAAAACTCTAATTAAACAAGTATTAAATGAAAGTTAAATGTGAATTCAATAATTGATAAAATACATTTTCTTAGGTCCCCCCTTGGTCATGACCATGGGTGATGCATCCTAGCTGGCTGCTTGCTCCATACCTCAGCTAGAGCAGCGTCGCTTGTGGCTGAAGAGACCAATGCTGGAGTGACAGTCTCTGTCGCAAAGGTCACATTTGTGTGTGGACTCTGGGGTAAAATACATTGGGACCGGTATAAATGATACTTTTTTTCCTATCACCAGCGGCTTACATCATACGCTTGGTGTAAACTTGGAGTGGAGACTCGCTTCATGAAACGTTAGTTAGTTTGTTTGTTGGTTTTGTTTATTGTCACGTGTACCGAGGTACAGTGAAAAGCATGCTAACCAGTCAGCGGAAAGACTACACGTGATTACAATCGAGCCGTCCGCAGTGTACAGAAACAGGATAATGGAAATAACGTTTGGCGCAAGATAAAGTCTAGTAAAGTCCGATTATAAGATAGTGCGAGGTTCTCCAATGAGTTAGATGGGAGGTCAGGAACGCTCTCTATTTGTTGATAGGATGGTTCAGTTACCTGGTAACAGCTGGGAAGAAACTGTCCCTGAATCTGGGGGATGTGCGTTTTCACACTTCTGTATCTTTTGTGACACAGTGAGGGGAGAGGAAGGTGTGACCGGGGTGAGACTCTTCGTTAATTATGCTGGTGGCCTTGCCAAGGCAGCGTGAAGTATAAATGGTTGAATTGAACCATGAAGAAGTGCTCAGTCTGATACCCTCACTGTGCATTGCCGTTGCCTGCATTGACCTCAGGATGGAGGAATCCACTTATAGTGCAGCGGATCCAGGAAAATATCCAGAGGCCGGGACCGTGTTTTGGACACAGTGCATGGGCGCTTGGTGTAGTGTCCTCATAATGGAGAGATGCTCAGTGGAATGAATGCGCTCAATATATGATGGCGTTTGCAGGATCTCACCAGGATGGAGGGGTGCCGGGTACAATACCATCATGGTGGTTTGATGCCCAATGTTATTATCACAGAAAGTAAAAACATGCTGTATAAAATACGCTCTCCTCCTGTCACTAAATTAAACATTGAACTCCTTACTCGACCAACCTTATTATTTCATTTAGTTTCGTTTAGATTAGAGATTCAACGTGAAAACACGCCCTTCAGCCCACCAAGTCCACGCCACCCAGCAATCACCCGTACACTAATTCTATCCCACACACTAGGGACAATTTACAGCAGCCAATTAACTTACAAACCTGTGGGTCTTTGGAATGAGGGAGGAAATGGAGAAAACCCACGTGGTCTCAACACCGTACAGATAGTACCCGGAATCAGGGTCAAACCGGGTCTCTGGCACTGTAAGGCAGCAACTCTACTGCTACGCCACCGTGCCGCCCACATTTGTTCTTCTGCATTTAACTCTACTCCCCCTCGCCTACCCCTGCCCACACTACCAAATGTGACTCTCTGTAATATCTCCTTGTGTTGGACAGAGATTGAGAAATGGACAAGTAATCAGGCCTTCCCTCACCAGCCAGCCAGCCAGCGCGTAGTAGAGTTAAATGCCGGAGCTACATGTTGGAGAAGGAACTGGAGAACTTGTCACATAGGATGGTGATGCCAACTGCCTCGGCCTGGCCCGAGGTTCCAAAATGTACCTCCTACCTTTCCTTCTCTCAGTTGCTCCTTTAAAACCATTTCAATTTCCAAGCTGTCGGCACTTACTGCATGGCTCAGAGTCAATTTTGTTGCCTGATGACACTCCAGTGAAGTGCTGCATTAATTATGTCATTTGAATAAGTAGCTGTTAGCATCTGATTTGCTGGTTCATTGCACAACCCTCTCTCTCACCAACAGAAGAAAGAAGAAGAATGCCCTCGGTATCATCTTAAGAACAGGGAAGAGTTCCCAGAGAGAGAGAAAATCCAAACAAATTTAGGACAATAATATTCCCCTGGAAATTAGTATAGAATTGCTATGTAGATTCAAGGAATCATAGTCAGAGTCATACAGCGTGGAAACAGGCCCTTCAGTCCAATTTGCCCATGTTGACCAACACGCCCCATCTCCACTAGTCTCACCTACCTGCGTTTGGCCCATATCCCTCCAAACCTATTCTATCCATTTACTTATCCAAAGACGTTGTGATAGTACCTGCCTCAACTATCTCCTCCGGCAGCTCATTCTATACACCTGTTACATATGTGCGGAGCAAAGAACGTCCAAGGTAGACCATGTATAAAGATGGGAGTTTATTCAGTCATGGGACAAGCGGGAAGTGAAGGGGGTGCGGTCCGGTGGGGACTAAACATGTGCGCGAGTGAGGGCGGACCCGGAGCGAGTGATGCATCAACGATGCCGTCCAATCAGACCACGATACCGACAGCTGAGTGACAGACAGGTTAGTGCGCATGCACGTGTCACGGGGCTACAGCACCCGTGATCTCAATATAGCACAATACCCACCACCATTTGTGGAATTAGGTTGCACCCCCCTCAGGCTCCTATTGAAACTTTTACCATAAATCTATGTCCTCTTACCATAAACCTATGTCCTCCGGTGCTTGATTTCCCCGCTCTAGGTAAAAGACTCTGTATTTGTCCTATCTATTCCTCTCATCTACCTATATACTAAAACTCTTATTTGTTTGTTTGTTTGTTCCTGAACTACAGCCAAAACGATACACAGTAGTGGAACAATTTTAGGCCCACCTTACTCACCGTCACCCCTTTGGTGCTAATTGAAGAAGTTTCATTGAAATCAGTATTATATTTTAAAAGTTATTCACATAAAGTTTAAAGCTATCTCCGAGGGAGGGGGGGAGGGAGGAGGGGAAGGGAGGGAAGGGAGGGAAGGGAGAGGAGGGGGGGGAGATGTGAGGAGGGTGGGAGGGGAGAGGAGGGAGTGAGGGGTGGGGGGAGGGGAGGAGGGAGGGGGAGGGGGGGAGGGGGAGGGGGGGAGGGGGGGAGGGGGGAGGGGGAGGGGGGGAGGGGGAGGGGGAGGGGGGGAGGGGGGAGGGGGAGGGGGAGGGGGAGGGGGGGGAGGGGGGGGAGGGGGGAGGGAGGGAGGGAGGAAGGGGAGGGGGAAGTGGGGGAGGAGATGGTGCTGCACAAATGCAGGAGAGGTTTGGGCCCAACGGGTCTAGTGATCTAATAAACCTCTATATTACTATAATTTACTATCTGAATAGACAAATTGACTACATTTTCTACTGTTAAACCAGGACAGTGTCTGTATTAATTTGCACCCATTTAATGCTGTGGGTCCAGTGGCTCCCCACATCTATAATGCTTACCAGGATGATGCATATTTTTGCATACCTAGGCACTAATCAATTTTACTTCCCGCTATTCTGATAAACTAAGTTCCGACAATAACTAAATATTTGAACCTATTATAGATTTTGTAAAATAGGATCTTAATATTCTTACAACTCAAGGTGATTAGACATTGCAAGGGATTAATTTACTTCAGGTAATGGTGCGAAGCACATGATATTGGAGCCAAGTGTTGACTTTCAGAGATGCAGAGATACAACATGGAAGCAGGCCCTTCGGCCTACCAAATCCACGCCGACCAACGATCACCCACACACAAGCACTACCCTACACACTGGGGACAATTTACAATTTACAGAAGCAAATTAACCTACAAATCTGTACGTCTTTTGAGTGTGGGAGAACACCGGAGCACCCGGAGAAAACCCATGCGGTCACAAGGAGAATGTACGGACTCCATTAGTGTCAGGATCGAACTCGGGTCTCTGGCACTGTAACGCAGCAACTCTTTGTCTATTATAGTAAGGGGCTAAGAACACACCCTTGCTGGGCTCTAATGCTGAGAATTATGGTGGAGGATGCTTTACTGCCTTCTTCATACTGACCATGATCGATGGGTCAGGGAGTGAGGGCCCAGTTGCTGACTGGGGGGGGGGTACAGAGTTTAGAGATGAGTTTGGTTGGAACTAGGACTCTTGCTCTTTAGAACTTTGACACTAATGGACTGAGGATGCAATGGTTCTCCATGAACAACTACAATCATCGTTCTCTCTATGAATCCAGCCGTTGGAGAGTTTATCTTTTGATTCATAAAGTGAGAAACAGCACAGGAGACTATTTAACCCACGTGTTTCATGATAGCATCATGGTAGATCAGTCTGAAGAAGGGTCTCGACCCGAAAGATCACCCATTCCTTGCTCTCCAGCGACGCTGCTTGTCCTGCTGAGCTACTCTAGCATTTTGTGTCTGCCTGTTTCATGGGAGCTCCGGGTACATCAATCCTGCTGGCACCATCTCCTTCCTGCATTCCCAAAGCACCACTAATTATTCCCTTTCCTCTCAAGTGACTCGCAATTCCCGTTTGATTGAATGTTTCCATCACTTTTACAGGCTCCGAATCTTCAGATCATAACTATTCTGTCTATTTCCATTGATCTCTGTTTTACTGATGTTGTACTTGATAAAATGCTGCCTTGACGTTAAAGACTGTCACTCTCATCTCACCTCTGAAATCCAAATCCTTTGTCCGTGTTTGGACACAGTCTGTGAGGACATCTGAAGCAACACCGTTTTGACATAATCTTTTTCTCTTTTGGGTATCAATCATTTCACATTATCAATCAAAGTCACAAACTTCCTCCACTGTGTTTAGGCAGAATTGTAGATTTGGCTTTGAAACTCAGATGGTTCTATAACAATCTGGTTGCGACAGAGGGTGGCACAGTGGAACAGCATTAGAGTTGCTGCCTTACAGCATCAGACATCCGTGTCCGATCCTGACCATGGGTGCTGTCTGTACGGAGTTTGTACGTTCTCCCTGTGACCGTGTGGGTTTTCTCTGGGTGCTCCAGTTTTCTCTCACATTACAAAGACGTTGAGGTTTGTAGGCTAATTGGCTACTGTAAATTGTCCCTCATGCGTAGAATAGAACTAGTGTAGGTGTGATCATTGGTCAGTGGTCACTCAGTGGGCAATAGGGCCTGTCTCTGCACTATATATCTCTAAACTAAACAAACCTGATGAACTTATGGTCAAATATGTTTTCCTGAAAGGACCTTACCACAAAGGACAGGTCCAACTGAGAGGGACATGCCAGAGGTGGTCAGTATTTACTACCCATTCCTAATTGCCATAGAACCTAATGCTTGTATATTGTGTGTAGATACAAAATGCTGGAGTACCTCAACGGGTCAGGCAGCATCTCGGGAGAGAAGGAATAGGTGACATTTCGGGTGTGATGCTTCCCTTCATTGGTCAGGGCACTGCATATAAATGGAAGAGTGTCATGTTGCAGCTGTATAAAACGTAGGTACGGCTACATTTAGGGCGTTGGTTGTTGTGCTGCAGGAAGGATGTAGAGGCTACGGAGGTGGTGCAGGATGTTGCCTAGATTAGGGCGGCACACTGGTGCAGCTGGTAGATCTGCAGTCTCACAGCGCCGGAGACCTGGGTTCGATCCTGACCTCGGGTTCTGCCTATGTGTAGTTTGCACGATCTCCCTGTGCACCCATGGGATTCCTCCGGGTGCTCCGGTTTCCCCCACATCCCAAAGACGTGCAGGTTTGTCAGTTAGTTGGCCTCTGTACAATTGCACCTGGTGTGTAGGGAGTGGATGGGAACATGGGATAACATAGAACTAGTGTGAACAGGTGAAAGCTGGTGGGTGTAGACTTGGTGGGCCAAAGGGTCTGTTTCCATGCAGTATCTCTAAACTAAACTAGAGATCATTATCAAGAAAGAGAGCAGGTGAATGACACAAGACCTAATGTTTTTAAGAAGTTGATACTTGAAAGGTATAAGAAGACGCTGGAAATGTGGCAACCGTTTGTGTCCCGCCTGAGAAGAAATCTACTATCTTTTTTCCTTACAGTCATTGTTCTCTTTTACTTCTGTATGACTGTGCTTATATATAGTATGATTTTACTGGCTTTCATGTAAAACAAAGCCCAGAGAATTGTGAATTTGTGGAATTCTCTGCCTCAGAAGGCAGTGGAGGCCAATTCAGTGGATGCATTCAAAAGAGAATTAGATAGAGCTCTTAGGGCTAGCGGAATCAAGGGGTATGGGGAGAAGGCAGGAACGGGGTACTGATTGTGGATGATCAGCCATGATCACATTGAATGGCGATTCTGGCTCGAAGGGTCGAATGGCCTACTCCTGCACTTATTGTCTATGTATCTATCTATGTAAAGCATCTCACTGTATCTAGGTACATGTGACAATAAAATAAATATTGGACTATACCTTTATGTTTTGACAAACTTGAATTGTTATCTCTGGAGCATCGGAGGCTGAGATGAGATTTGATTGAGGTTTATAAAATTATGAGAGGCGTACATATGGTACACAAGGGAAATTTGCTGTCATCAACAGGATGGTACAGTGGCACAACTGGTAGAACTGCTGCTCACAGTGCCAGAGGCTTGGGTTTGATCCTGACCTCAGGTGCTGTCTTTGTGGAGTTTGCACGCTCTCCTTGTGACCGCGTGGGATTCCTCTGGGTGCTCCGGTTTCCTCCCACATCCCAAAGACGTGTGGGTTTGTAGGTTAATTGGCCTCAATAAATTGTCTGTAGTTTGTTGGGAGTGGATGCAAAAGTGGGATAACATAGAGACTAATGTGAATGGGTGATCAGTAGTCGGTATGGAATCAGTGGGCTGAAGGACCTGTTTCCATGCTGCATCTCTTAAAACATCTTCCACTGTGATCGCATAGAATAGTGCAAACAGGCTTGAGAGAATAACATGGATGTTGCTGCTCCTATCTAAAGACTGCCAATGGAGATAAGATATTGTAGCTGAGAATCATGAGATTTTATTAAATGTTATAGGCAACACTTGAGAGCGTTGTCATGGAAATTCTAAATTAATATCATCTATTTCTAGCTATATCAAATAACAAGCGCTATTTATATTGTTTCACAAATTGTGTAAGATTCCACTCTTTGGATAATATCACCGTGGCCTTGATGTCTTGTGCACTTCGACTTATCATTTTCTCACTGATAAGTAACATGTACTGGATATCACTATCCTATATAACTGGTGAATGTAATGCAGTTTTTACCTTATCAACATTTTTCAGGCTTTTCCTTTACTTATATCAGCTCTCTTCTAATCTCAATACGTTAAGGAGAATATTCAGAGAAAAGAACGACAGAAAAATGAGAACTGCTCCAACAAGCTCTTTCCATTCAAACATGCTTTGGAGAAAAAATACTTTTTGAGGAAGACTTACATCTAACATTATCTCAGAGACACACAATGCTAAAGTAACTCAGCGGGTCAGGCAGTATCTCTGGAGAAAAGAAATAGGTGACTTTTGGGTTGAGGCCCTTCCTCAGACGTTATCTCACATCGGCACAGCGGTAGAGTTGCTACCTTACATCGCCAGACCCAGGTTTCTTCCTGACTACGGGTGTTGTCGGTACGGGGTTTGTACGTTCTCCCTGTGACCATGTGGCTTTTCTTTGGATGCTCCGGTTTCTTACAGACAATAGACAATAGACAATAGGTGCAGGATGAGGCCATTCGGCCCTTCGAGCCAGCACCGCCATTCAATGTGATCATGGCTGATCATTCTCAATCAGTACCCCGTTCCTGCCTTCTCCCCATACCCCCTGACTCCGCTATCCTTAAGAGCTCTATCTAGCTCTCTCTTGAATGCATTCAGAGAATTGGCCTCCACTGCCTTCTGAGGCAGAGAATTCCACAGATTCACAACTCTCTTCCCACATTCCAAAGACGTGCAGGTTTGTCAGTTAAATTGTCGCTCGTGTCTAGGATTGAAGTATTGTACAGGTGATCGCTGGTTGGGCCTGTTTCTGTGCTGTGTCTAAACTAAACTAAACTAATATTCCAAAGCACCATAGCCAATCAACATTATTGAAGAATATTACTCACATGACAACCAAGTTGTGTATTGCAAACTTCCATAAACAGCAATGCCATAACGATCGGATAAATGTTTTATTAGCAACAGTCATTAGTGATAAGTAGTCAACAAGCTACCAAGGACAAAATCCTTGTTCATAAGTCAGTGTTCTTTCCAATGGTTTTAGGGATATTTTTTAGGCTAATGTGATTTACCTTAAGGATCCACACTAAATTAACATGATGTATTTTTCAACTGGAAGTGCCAGGAAGTGTCAGAAGTTGGGACGATATTTCCATACCCGTTTATGAATGAGATATATTAGTTTCGCATCTTACCTGAAACTTGGCACTTTCAACATTCCTGAAACCCTGAGATTTTGTTCCGAGTTGAGTACCTAAGACAAAAAGCAAAACTTCATCTTGTTGGATCATACTGAAATTAGTTGGACCAAATTTCCAAAGTGCAGTTCAATGGACATACAAATTAATCTGTGCCTCCTAGACCATTCTTTGGCACATCTTCTACTCAGTAAGATTGCATTTATAATACTGTGATCAGTTCTGGGCACCAAGTTATAGGAAAGATGTCGCCTAGCTGGAAAGGGTGCAGGGAAGATTTACGAGGACGTTGCCTGGACTCAAGGGCCTGAGCTATAGGGAGAGGTTGAGCAGATTAGGATTCTATTCCTTGGAGCACAGGAGGATGAGGGATATATATTTTTTAAGAGGTGTACAAAACCATGAGGAGAATAGATGGGGTAGACAAGCAGAATCTCTTGCCCAGTGTAGGGGAATCGAGAACCAGAGGTTTAAAGTGAGACGGCAAAGATTAATGGGAACCTGAGGGTTAACTTTTTCACACAAAAGTCGGTGGCTGTGTGAAAATCGTTGCTGGAGGAGGTAGTTGAGGTGGGTACTATTGCAATGTTTAAAGAACATTTAGACAGGTACATGGATGGGAAAGGTTTAGAGGGATATGGCCCAAATGTAGTCAGATGGGACTAGTGTAGATGGGACATGTTGGTCAGTGTGGGCCAGTTAAGCCAAAGGGCCTGTTTCCACACTGGATGACCCTATGACTCTAAATCACCTTTTTCACCTTGCAAGTCTCAAATTGTTCAAATGTCACACTCCGACATATCCTGACATGTATTCCACTAACTCGCGAAAAGCATCTGACTGGCAGCGATATGCTTTGGAAATGTTGTAGTCATGAAAGCCATCGAAGATGAAGTAAGGTTTGGTGCTTTATTTCAGTAGCAAGGACCCCCCCCCCCCCCCCATTAACACTGCACACAGCACAGCAGCCCCAGCAATGCGGCCCTGCAGCACATTGCACTGAAATGTCAGCTGGGATTACGTGCTGCGGTCCTCGAGTCAGCTTCAGATCTGCAGCCTCCTGATGCAACGATCCCACCAAAAGATGGCAGTGCGTGAGAGTCAATTTGCCCGCTGCGCTCGGTGATTCTCAAGCCAACAAATGTCTGAATGCAGCTAAGGCGTGGGTTCCCAGTTCTCCCTGAGTGACGCGAAGCCTTATTAGTTTTGTTCTGTTTCGGGTTTGAAGCAGTTGCAAACATCTTGCTTTTCAATCTGTGGAGTGAATTAGGTCATTTCACATTAAATATAATTCTGTTGAAAGCCATTTCATTCAGCGAGAGCAGGCAGGGTCCGCTTTGTCACCAAGGAGAAGGATTCTGCTTGTTGCCTGCCCTTATTTAAATACATATCAATTAACATTAACATATGGGAATGTAATTAACACCAAGGTTCTCAATTTCATTAGCCAGAACCCTTGACGAGCTCGGTGAATATCAATTAATACAGGAATTTAAAAGCACTTTCAATATGTCCCTGGAAAGTAATAATTGGTTTAATTATCACTTAAAGGTCATTGATATCAGAATTTCGAGATGACCCGGGTAACTGTGCATCAATAATCCATTCTGAGTTTATGCCATCTTTCATTTCCTTGATCATAATGGAAATTTTATTTTAATTAATTTACTTTTGCTGTATTTTTTCACTAGTTGCCAGCTCTCTGTGACAGACCACAAATGGTTGGAATCCTGTTTACACCTCTGGTCAAAGAATTATATATATATATATATATATATATATTCCTTTATTTGTCCCACACTGGGGAGATTTACAGGATTTATAGGCATAGAAAGTTAAGGACCAAATACGGGTCTGTTATGGTCAAGTCCAATGGTCAGTATGGATATGGTGGGCCAAATGGCCTGTCTCTATCAAAGAGAGCATCCAGTGAAGATTTTCAAGGTTCAAAAACTTATTGGGGCATCCCTTTTGCCTCTTTGCCTGTGATAGCATATCAGGCCCCATATCTGAGGAAGGATGTCCTGGAGTTGGAGAGGGTCCAGAGGAGGTTTACGAGAATTATCCCAGGGATGATTGGGTTTACATATGATGACTGTTCGAAAGCACTGGGCCTGTACTTGCTGGAGTTTAGAAGGATGAGGGGGGACCTCATTGAAACTTACTGAATGGTTAAAGGTCTGGATAGAGTGAATGTGGAGAGAATGTATCCACTATTGGGCAAGTCTAGGACCAGAGACCACAGTCATCAGAATAAAAGAACGTATCTTTAGCAAGGAAATGAAAAGGAATTTCTTTAGTCAGAGGGTGGTGAATCTGTGGAATTCATTGCCACAGACGGCTGTGGAGGCCAAGCCAATGGATATTTTTAGGGTGGAGATTGACAGATTCTTGATGAGTAAGGGTGTCAGGTGTTATGGGGGCAAAGGCAGGGGAATGGGTTTGACAGGGAAAGACAGACATGATTGAATGGTGGAATAGACTTGATGGGTCGAATGGCCTAATTCTGCTCCTAGAACTTATACATTGTAATGAGCCTAGCCAGGTAATCCACATTTCAGTGGGGGAGCATCTTGGGAATAGCGACCATAATTTTGTAAGTTTTAAGATGAGATTGCGAGGCACATTTTTCAGACAGCTTGTGGTAGGCGTGTGGAATGTGTTGCCAGGGGAGGTATTAGCGCAGATACAATATTAATATTTAAGAAATATTGAGACTGATATATGAATACGCAGGGAATAGAGGGATATAGCCCAACCACAGGCAAATTGGTTTAGTTTAGATTGGGATCATGGTCAGACCACACATGCTGGAAGAAAGGTCTGCTCCTGTGCTCTGCTGATGTCAGTTTAAGCAGGCAAAGCCACCTTTCACCATGGTACCTACAGTATGTTGCAGTTCCCCTGACTGCTCTGCTGGAGTTATCATCGGATAGAATTGGCCTGTCTGATCTTCAGCGTTCACCCTGTACACTAGCACTATCCGACATACGAGGGACAATTGTATAATTTTACCAAAGTCAATTAACCTACAAACCTTTACATAGAGTCATAGAGTGATATCGTGTGGAAACAGGCCCTTCGGCCCAACTCGCCAATGCCGGCTAACAATGTCCCAGCTACAGTAGTCCTATTTGCCTGCGCTTGGTCCATATCTCTCCCAACCTGTCCTATCCATGTACCTGTCTAACTTCAATGATGGGATAGTCCCAGCCTCAACTACCTCCTCTGGCAGCTTACCGAATATTAAAAGGCTTGGACAGAGAGGATGTGGAGAGGAGGTTTCCACGAGTGGGAGAGACTAGGACGAGAGGCCGTTGCCGCAGAATAAATGGATATGCCTCTAGAAAGAAGGTGAGGAGGAATTTCTTTAGTCAAAGGGTGGTGAATCTGTGGAATTCATTGCCACAAAAGGCTGTGGAGGCTGTCAATGGACATTTTTAAGGCAGAGATTGATGGATTTTCAATTAGTACGGGTGTCAGCCGTTATGGGGAAAAGGCAGGAGAATGGGGTTGAGAGGAAAAGATAGATCAGCCATGATTGAATGGCGAAGTAGAGTTGATGGACTTAATTCTGCTCTTATAACTTGTGAACTTATGAACACCCAGAGAAAAATGCATGCCATCACAGGGAGATCATGCAAAATAGGTGCAGACAGCACCCATAATGAGGATCGAACCTGAATCTCCGGCGTTGCAGGACAGCAATTCTATCACTGCGCCACTGTGCTGGTCTGCAGAATCATCTGTAGAATTCCCTTATTTCAGATTGGAAAATGCTCTCCAGGCACCCCATGGGTTAAATATATTGTGAGATGGCCCCCCTCATTGCCATGAATCAGAGACTTTGGGGAGGAATGAAAACAGAAAGAGTTTCATTATTTAAATATTAGGTTTAATTATATTAATTAATATTTGTACGTGGGTATGCTTCTATCTTTATAAGTCTGGAGAAATAAACACAAAACGTTGGAAATAGCCAAGTTTACATTTAATGGAATTATACTTCATCACCGGAGTTTGCTTAAGAGAAGACAGACAATATCAGAACTTATGTAAAAAGTATATTTCAAAGATTTGAATGGTGACTGTGCACGTTGCAACAATAGTTCATAAGTTATAGGAACAGAATTAACCATTTGGCCCATCAAGTCTACGCCGCCTGTGGGAGGAATGGAAGTGAAACCAAAGAACTGCCGATGCTGGTTTACACACAAAAGGACACAAAGTGCTGGAGTAACTCAGCAGGTCAGGCAGCATCTGCGGAGGTATAGTTGACTGCTTTATTCCAGGACTAGGGAGGACAAACTTCCAATTCCCAATCATTATATTGTGATTCATTCTGAGAAGGGCAGGAAAAGATGACAGGAAGTCTAAGTACGACCAATAGAGCAATCTAAGATAATAGCCGAGGGAAGAGAAAAAGGGAAGGAAATTGATAATAAGTGTATGCATAGGGTAGGTCTAGAGGGATATGGGCCAAAAATCAGGCAGGTGGAACTAGTGTAGATGGGGCATGTTGGTTGGCGTGGGCAGGTTGGGCCGGAGAGCCTGTTTCCATGCTGTATGACTCTAAATAATCATAGAATCTTACAACAAAATAAAGGCCATTTGGTCCATCATATCGTGCACTGGCCCCTTGACTGGCCTTTACAATCAGCCTTACTCAACTGCTTTTTTTTTAAAGTCCATATTTTTCTTTCTTTTCAAGGCCATATCTAATTTAGATTTGCAAGTTAAATTGATTTTTGCCTCCACTATCCATTGTCCGGCAGTGGATTCCGAACGACATAATTAAATGTTCAATATTTAAACAAACTAAGTTTTTTGTATTACAATTGATTTTGCAGACAGTGCCCAGATTCAGGTTTGGAGATAATGTTTAGTTGAGATCCAGCTGGTCAAGGCAAAAGGAAGTGCAAACACTGGAATCTTGAGCAAGTCAAGATGTGTTGGAGGAACTCAGGGGTCAGACATCAACTGGGGAAGCAATCGACAGGCAATGTTTTGGGTCAGGACTGAAGAAGAGTCCCAACCCAAATAATTGTGTGTCCCTCCACAGATGCTGCTGACCGCATAGAAATCCTCCAGGATTTTGTGCTTTGCCAACATTAGTTTAGTTTAGAGATACATTGTGTGGAAACAGGCTCTTAGGCCCAACGAGTCTGTGCTGACCAACGTTCACCCATACACTAATTCTATGTAAGAACAGTTTCACATCCTACACAGTAAGGCCAATTTACAGAAGCCAGGTAACCTGCAAACCTGCATGTCTTTGGAATGTGGGTGGAAATCAGAGTACCCAGAGAAAACCTATGCAGTTACAGGGAAAGATGTACAAACTCCATACAGACAGCATCCGTAGTCAGGATCGAACCAAGGTCTCTGGCGCTGTGAGGCAGCAACTCTACCGCTGGGCCACACCGCAGCCCTCGGTCAAGTTGTGTTGTAGTGTTTCATTCATGGCTTCTTCTGACATAAAGCCTTGACAATCAAGTTTCAATTCCCTGATCGCTTTCATTTTCATCTCATGTTCTCCTACCTCAGCTGGTTTAGATGCCATCAGCATTGCATCACCATTTCTTCCAACAATATTTACATCTGCACAGTGTCACATGCTCAGTGGAAGTTGGCACAAAATGTTGTCAGCCCAAGTTATGCAAAAATAAGCAAAAGCACTATTAGAAGTGCAAACACTTCACTTGCCACTTGCATGTTTTGTCAGTGATTCTACTGACACTTCGTGAAAGCAATGCATTTATATTAAGTTAGAACTCTTTCTATTTTTAGCTGGGCTTATATTGTTTTATTCTTGATTTCCTCAGGTCGCCTGTCAGAGCTACCATGGTATCTGCAATGATGTGCCAGGGAAAAAAATTGCATTGAAAATATTGCATTGAAGACTTAGTGCTTTGATTTATCTCATCCCTTTCATGTTAAGGCATTTCACAATCTAATATTATTTTGATCCCTATTTGCCATAGAAGGATGCTTTAGCCAAATTATGCATTGCAGGGGCTTTGGTTATGTGGAATGTACTGCCAGAGGAGGTAGTAGAGGCAGGTGCTATAACAACACTTACAAGGTCTTTGGACTGTCACATGGATAGGTAAGGTTTCGAGGGATATGGGCCAAGTGCGGGCAGGTGGGACTAGCATAGATGGGGCATTCTGGTAAGCATGGACAAGTTGGGCCGAAGGGCCTGTTTCCGTGCTGTATGACTATGATTCTATGAATCTAAGATGATAGCAGTTGAAAAAATGGACAGTCAAGTATAGGGTCCTCTCACTTGGACTTAGGACCACTGGGAGCTAGGGTGGCGCAGTGGTAGAGTTGCTGCTTTGCAGCGGCAGAGACCAAGGTTCGATCCTGACTACAGGTGCTGTCTATATGGAGTTTGTTCTGCTCCTTGTGACTACGTGGGTTTTCTTCAGGTGCTACGGTTTCCTCCCACATTTCAAAGATGTGCGGGTTTGTTGGTTAATCGGCTTCTGTAAATTGCCCCTAGTGTGCAGGATGCGAAACAGAGATAACATAGAACAGTAGACAATAGACATAGGTGCAGGAGGAGGCCATTTGGCCCTTCGCGCCAGCACCACCATTCAATGTGATCATGGCTGATCATTCTCAATCAGTACCCCCTTCCTGCCTTCTCCCCATACCCCCTGACTCCGCTATCCTTAAGAGCTCTATCTAGCTCTCTCTTGAATGCATTCAGAGAATTGGCCTCCACTGCCTTCTGAGGCAGAGAATTCCACAGATTCACAATTCTCTGACTGAAAACGTTTTTCCTCATTTCCGTTCTAAATGGCCTACCCCTTATTCTTAAACTATGGCCCCTTGTTTTGGACTCCCCCAACATTGGGAACATGTTTCCTGCCTCTAACGTGTCCAACCCTTTAATAATCTTATACGTTTCGATAAGATCCCTTCTCATCCTTCTAAATTCCAGTGTATACAAGCCTAGTCTTTCAACATACGAACTAGTGTATGGGGGATCGTTGGTCGGTGTGGACCTGTTGCTAAAGGGCCTGTTTCCCTGCCGTGTCTTTAAACTAAATTAAACGTCATGATCTTTAATGTCCATTGGTGTAATGTCACAGACAAAGGCTGACATTTCTGACATTTGCACACTAAGCCCACCGAGTCCACGCCAACCAGCAATCACCCCTTACACTTGCACTATCCTACACACTTGGGATAATTTACAATTTTTACCAGAAGCCAATTTAACCTACAAACCTGTACATCTTTGGAGTGTGGGAGAAAACTGGAGCACTCAGAGAAATCCCCTGTGGTTACAGGGAGAATGTACAAACTTCATAAAGACAGCACCCGTAGTCAGGATCGAACCCGGGTCTCTGATGCTGTAAGGCAGCAATTCTACCACTGCACCACTGTGCTGTACTGTGCCACAGTGTAAAAATACCCCCCTCACTTTCTTTCTTTGAAGGTTTTCCTGTTATCTTAAATTTGTGCTTAATGTTGCTACATCATGTGTGGGTGAAAACAGATTCCTCCTCACTGTCAAAAAGAGGTACAACTCAGCGGGTCAGGCAGCATCTCTGCAGAAAAGGAATAGGTGACATGTCCGGTCAAAACCCTTCTTCAGACTTGACTCGAAACGTCACCTTATGGCGAGTCTGGAAACTTGTTCTTTGTTGAAGAAATTTATTGCGACAGCAATATTCGATTACAAAGTTTTCTTAACAAGATTACAGACAACCATTAAAACTAACTGTTCTCTTCGAAGACGTCTCCCAACTGACTCCTTTCGGGCGCCAAAAGCGCACCTGACAACGCTGTCCAATCAGCGGTGTCGCTCTCTGGACCAATCCCTACGGTCACACCCACACGTGACCTTGCTGGCCAATCTGAGGGTTCGACGACTAGGACCACTCTCTATGGTCGCTACATGACCCCCCCCAGAACCCGAGGTACGGAACCTAGCCGGATTTCGCGACCAGAACGAGTAAGGAGAGGGGCAGCCTGAACCACAGGAGCAGGGGATTCCGGACTTGGTGGAACTGCCGGAGCGGGGGGTCCTGGACTGATCGGAACTGCCGGAGGCCGGCCTCTCCGAGGCGGTTGGCCGACCAGGACCGGGCGGTCCGGATCCAAGTGCGCAGGTTTAAGTCTGGACACCGAGACGAGCTCACTCCTGCCGCCCACGTCTAAGGTGAAGGTGACCGTCCCCTTACGCAAAACCCGGAACGGCCCTTCATAGACCCTCTGCAACGGGGAACGATGGGCATCCTTACGCAGAAATACAAACTCACAGTCCTTCAGGGCAGGCGGTTCGTGTACCATGGGACACCCATGACGTGAAGTCAGAACCGGGGCCAGGGAACCCACCCGTGCCCGGAGCGATGCTAAGACTGATGGGACTGGAGGCAGCTGGCCGGAGGGGTCCGGAAGCAAATCCCCGGGTACTCTAAGTGGCGAGCCATATACTAGCTCTGCGGACGAAGCACCGAGATCCTGCTTAGGAGCAGTCCGGATTCCCAGAAGGACCCAGGGAAGTTGGTCTACCTAGTCCGGGCCTTCCAGCCTCGCACTGAGGGCCGCCTTGAGTTGACGGTGGAACCTCTCCACAAGCCCATTAGCCTGGGGGTGGTACGCTGTGGTGTGTTGCAACCGGGAACCGTACAGCTCTGCTAGCATGGCCCAGAGGGTCGAAGTAAACTGTGGCCCCCTGTCAGTGGTAATAACAGCCGGAACCCCGAAACGTGCCACCCAATGGAGGGCCAAAGTCCTGGCACGAGGCAGCAGAGGTATCTGACAATGGGAAAGCCTCTGGCCACCGGGTGAACCTATCCACCACCGTGAGGAGATGGGTGTAGCCCCGGGAGGAAGGCAGGGGCCCGACTAAATCCACGTGAATGTGGAAAAAACGGACCGCTGGGACCTCAAACTCCTGTACCGGGGGCTGGAAATAGCGCTGGACTTTAGCGGTCTGGCAGGGAACGCAGGAACGAGCCCAAACAGCTACCTGTTTACGCAGGCCATGCCACACAAACCGAGCGGCTACTAAGGCAGAGGTGGAGTGGATGGACAGGTGCGCCAGCCCGTGAATGGCATCGAAAACCCGGCGCTGAAGGGAGGGCGGTACTACCGGCCTGGGACGGGGAAGGGAAACATCACACCAGACTTTTGTGCCTTCTGGCCCGCAGGCCACCTGAGCCAACTTCAACCCTGAAGTGGCGGACTGGTATGCCGAGGCGGTGTCCGCCAGTAGCTGTGCCTCCGCAAGCTCTTGGGGATCCACCTCGCAGTCTACCGCTGAAATGGGGGAAAAAGCAGGCCGAGACAGGGCATCAGCAACGTCATTAAGCTTACCCGCGACATGACGGACATCGGTGGTAAACTCGGAGATGGCAGTCAGGTGCCGCTGCTGGCGGGCCGACCATGGGTCGGACAATTTGGAAAAAGCAAAAGTTAATGGTTTATGTTCTGTAAAGGCCACGAATGGGCGGCCTTCAAGGAAATACCTGAAATGACGAACAGCTAAGTAGAAGGCCAGAAGCTCTCGGTCAAAAGCGCTATACTTCAGCTCAGCCGAACTCAGTTGCCGGCTGAAAAACGCCAAGGGCTGCCAACGGCCACCGACCTGCTGCTCCAAAACCCCACCCACCGCCACGTCAGACGCATCGACCATCAGGGCCGTGGGGGCGGAGGCGCTCGGGTGGACCAACATGGTGGCGTCTGCCAAAGCCGCCTTAGCTGCTGCAAAAGCCAACTCTGCGGCCGGCGACCATATCAACTCTACCGGTTTACCCGCAAGGCACTGGAAGAGTGGGTGCATGACCCGCGCAGCTGCCGGGACGAACCTATGGTAGAAGTTAACCATGCCTACGAACTCCTGCAGCCCTTTCACTGTGGTGGGCCGCGGAAATGCACCGATAGCCTCCACCTTCTCGGGCAAAGGAGAGGCGCCGGCAGGGGTGATTCTGTGCCCTAAAAAATCGAGAGAAGAGAGGCCGAATTGACACTTGGAGGGTTGGATGATGAGCCCGTGGTCTTGGAGCCGCTGGAATACAGTCCGCAAGTGGACCAGGTGTTCCTGCACTGAGGGGCTGGCGACCAGGATGTCATCTAAATAAATAAACACAAAAGGTAAACCCCGACCCACACGGTCCATCAGTCGTTGGAAAGCCTGTGCCGTGTTCTTTAAACCGAAAGGCATGCGCAACCATTTCGAACAACCCGAACGGAGTGATCGTGGCAGTTTTTGGTATGTCCTTCGGCCGCACAGGAATCTGGTGGTAGCCCCGCACCAAATCGATCTTGGAGAACACCACGGCACCTTCCAGCCCAGACGAGAAGTCCTGCAGGTGAGGTATGGGGTAGCGATCAGCCGTGGTGACAGCGTTGAGACGCCGATAATCGCCACATGGTCTCCACCCCCCAGATGCTTTGGAGACCATATGCAACGGCGAGGCCCACGGGCTGTCAGACTGACGGACAATTCCCATTTCCTCCATCTTCCTAAATTCCTCCCGTGCCACCACCAGCTTGTCGGGCGGTAGCCTCCGGGCCCGAGCGAAAACGGGGGGGCCCTCAGTGCGGATGTGGTGGACAACGCCGTGTTTGGTCGAAGGGGCGTCAAAATGCTGGATGAGCAGCTCTGGAAACTCCACCAGGACCTCAGCAAACGAGTCGGGTGCCGCGACAACGGCCTGGACAGTTGGGCTGGGTGGGTTGGCAGTTGTCGGAGCGACGGGCTCATCGCTGGCGGAGGGTCGGAGGTCATTACCGCGGACGTCGGGGACCAGTGAAAAGGCCCAGAGAAAATCTGCGCCTAGGATCGCTTGGCTGACGTCTGCTATAATGAATGGCCATTCATACGTGCGGAGGCCTAAAACCAGGGACATCTTCCGCGTACCAAACGTGCGGATAGGGCTGCCATTAACCGCGATGAGGGTAGGACCTGTCTTACCCGATCTGGTCTCAAGGTCGGTCGGCGACACTATACTGACAATAGCTCCCGTGTCCACCAAAAATTCTGTGTCCGTGAATCGGTCTCGGACGTAGAGGCATCGGTTCTGGCCAATCGCAACTACCCCTATGTACGATCGGCCGAGAAGGTACAAGGTGAGCGGCAGTTGCGGGATTCTCCACCCCATCGTAGATGGTAATAGCACCAGCCGCGCTTGTGCGGATCCTTTTGGCGGGCTTTCGGAGAAATGGCGGGAGATGCGGCGCCATCTTGATGTCGCTGTGGCGTGGTCACTGATGTCGAGACCTTGTTGATCGAACCGCTTCCTTTCGATTTGGACGCCATGAGCGCATCAGCTTTTTCTGCAAATGCCACGGCGTCCTTAAAAGAACAATCCGTGAGCACAAGCTTGACATCTTCGGGAAGCTTCTCTCGTAATGCCTGCTCGAACATGAGGCAATCCGTATGTTCACCTGCTAGCGCTAACATCTCAGCCATGAGAACGGATGGCAGCCGATCTCCGAGATCCGGTAGGTGCAGAAGTTTCTTAGCTCGGTCATGCCTATTGAACCCGAAGGTTCGTAATAACAGTGCCTTCATGGCCTCATACTTGTCTTCCGCGGGAGGGTTTACGTTGAACTGCATCACGCGTGTGGTCGTCTCCGGCGATAGAGCGCTGACGAGGTAGTAGTATTTCGTCGCATCTGCCGAGATGTTTCTTAAGTGAAACTGGGCTTCGGTGTGGACAAACCAAGATTGTGGTTGATGTGTCCAAAACGACGGAAGGTGAACGCGGACCGCGCTTAGCTCCGGTGCGCCGGGCGCAGCAGCCACCAACGGGGCGTCGTGTTCGTTCATGGTCGGTGATCGCCCAGATCATGTCGAGGTCACCAATATGGCGAGTCCGGAAACTTGTTCTTTGTTGAAGAAGTTTATTGCGGCAGCAATATTCGATTACAAAATTTTCTTAACAAGATTACAGACAACCATTAAAACTAACTGTTCTCTTCGAAGACGTCTCCCAACTCCATCATCAAGTTTGCTGATGACACTGTGGTGGTGGGCCGGATCTCCAACAACGATGAGAAGGCCTACCGGGAGGAGGTGGCTGATCTGGCACTCTGGTGTCAGGACAATAGCCTCCTCTTGAATGTCACTAAAACAAAGGAGCTGATTGTGGACTTCAGAAGGGCTAAACATCCAAGGACGTACACGCCACTGGAGATAAATGGGTCTATTGTGGATAGGGTGAGCAGTTTCAAATACTTGGGAGTCCGCATCGCAGAGGATCTGACGTGGGCAACGCACATTGCCGCACTGGTGGGTAAGGCTAAGCAGCGCCTTTACCACCTTAGACAACTGAGGAAATTCAGAGTGTCGCTGAGGATCCTTCATTGCTTCTACTCTGGGGCTGTAGAGAGCATCCTGTCCGGCAACATTACAGTCTGGTTTGGGAACAGCTCTGCCCAGGACAGGATGGCCCTGCAGCGAGTAGTGCGTTCGGCAGAACGCACCATGGGAACTACACTCGTCCCCCTGCAGGACCTATACATCAGGAGGTGCAGATCCAGAGCAAGCAAGATCATGAGGGACCCCTACCACCCCAGTAACGGACTGTTCCAGATGCTACGATCAGGCAAACGCCTCCGCTGTCACGCTGTGAAAACGGAGAGGATGAGACGGAGCTTCTTCCCACAGGCCATCAGGACTGTCAACTTTTATAACCCCAGAGACTAAATTTTTGTCGACACTTTTTGTGCTATGTTTAGTAACTTATTAACTTTATTTATATGCTGTAACTGTAATTATTTTTGTGCACAACCCGCAGGCATTGCCATTTTCATTTCACTGCACATCGAGTATGTGTATGTGACAAATAAATTTGACTTGACTTGACTTGACTTGAACTGACTCTTTTCGGGCGCCAAAAGCGCACCTGACAACGCTGTCCAATCAGCGGTGTCGCTCTCTGGACCAATCCCTACGGTCGCACCCACACGTGACCTTGCTGGCCAATCTGAGGGTTCGACGACTAGGACCACTCTCTATGGTCGCTACAACCTATTCCTTTTCTCCAGAGATGCTGCCTGACCCGCTGAGTTACTCCAGCTTTTTATGTCTATCTTCAGTTTAAACCAGCACCTACACAAAAAAGATACAATGTTGTTGAAGCCCTCACAAGGCCTTCTAGATATCCCACAGCTCCACTCTTGCTCCCCCTACCCCCAGTTGAAACAGGGACAGTCCCCCTTGTCCTCACCTTCCATCCCATCAGCCGTTGAAATAGAGCACATAATCCTCCGACATACAATACAATACAATACAATACAATACAATACAATACAATACAATACAATACAATATATCTTTATTGTCATTGTACCCAGGGGTACAACGAGATTGGGAATGCGCCTCCCATACGATGCAATAATTTAAGTAATTTAGACAGCAGCAACCCAACGGAACGAAACAGTTGTAACAGTTTTGGACAGGGTAAAGTGCAAGTTGATCTATGCGTTGTGGCCATCCGGCTCAGCAGGACCGGTTCATAGCAGCTATGGCCCTGGGGATGAAGCTGTTCCTGAGTCTGGAGGTGCGGGCGTAGAAGGCCTTGTATCGTCTGCCCGATGGAAGGAGTTCGAACAGACTGTTGCAGGGGTGTGAAGAGTCTTTGTGGATGCTGGTGGCTTTTCTGAGGCATCGTGTGTTGTAGATGCCCTCCAAGTCTGGTAGCTGTGTTCCGATGGTCCTCTGAGCTCTATGGACTACCCGCTGTAGAGCTTTCCTTTCTGCCTCCGTGCAGCTGAGGTACCACACAGGGATGCCATGCGTTAGGATGCTCTCTATGGTGCAGCGGTAGAAGGTCGTCAGCAGCTGTTGGGGTAGACCAGACTTTTTCAGTGTTCTTAAGTAGAACAGTCTTTGTTGTGCCTTCTTGACCAGCGCAGCAGTGTTATTGGACCATGTTAGGTCCTCCGAAATGTGAGTGCCCAGAAACTTGAAGCTGGACACTCTCTCCACACTGTCCCCGTTGATAGAGATCGGGGCATATTCCCCGTTATGTGACCTACGGAAGTTGATGATCAGCTCCTTGGTCTTGGTGGTATTTAGGGACAGGTTGTTATCCGAGCACCAGTCCGCCAGGTTCTGCACCTCCGCTCTATAGTTTGTTTCATCCCCGTTGGTGATCAGCCCATTTTTGCCACCTCCAACGGGATCCTACCACTAACCACATCTTCCCATCTCCACCCCTTTCCGCTTTTCGCAGAGACTGTTCCCTCTGCAACTTTCCCACCCAAATGACCCCCTCCCCAGGTACTTTCCCCTGCAACCGCAGGAGATGCCACACCTGTCCCTATGACTCCATCCAAAAACGACAGCAGTCTTTTTAGGCAGAGGTTCACATGCACCTCCTCCAACCTCATCTACTGTATCCGCTGTTGCAGGTATGGACTCCGCTATATCGGCAAGACCAAGCGCAGACTCGGCGAACGTTTCGCTGAACACCTCCGCTCAGTTCACCTAAATGTACCTGATATCCCAGCTGCTAAACACTTTAACCTCCCCTCCCATTCCCACAGTGACCCTCAGTCTCAAGAAGGGTCTCGACCCGAAACATCACCCATTCGTTCTCTCCAGCGATGCTGCCTGACCCGCTGAGTTACTCCAGCAGTTTGTGTTACCCACACTGACCTTTCTGTCCTGGGCCTCCCCCATTGTGCGAGTGAGGCCCAGTGCAAATTGGAGGAACATGACCTCATATTTTGCTTGGGCAGCTTAAACCCCAGCAGTATGAATATTGATTTCTCTAGCTCTGTAACCCTTGCTTTCCCTCTCTCTCCACCTCCTCCTCCCCCTTCCCAGTTCTCTGACCAGTTTGACTGACCTGAAACATCACCCATTCCTTCTATCCAGAGATGCTGCCTGTCCCACTGAGTCACTCCAGCATTTTGTATCTATCTACAATGTTGTTATTTCCTTATTAGGCTGTCTCTTTTTGCACTTAATTCTGCATTAATGACAATGGAAATTATATTAAATAACACACAAGACTGGTCTTTTTAGGAAGATTCGTTTTTTGATTGTGTTTTGAGGATGGACGGTCAGGAGGTAATCTAATTGGAATAAGTTGATTGAGTGAGTTTGAATGGGTGCACAAAGCAAAATTACTTGGAAAGTTGAGAATAAGCGGATATAACTTTAAAATTAGGGTTCAAAGTTTTTGTCAGGAATCATTTCTTCATACAAAGTGTGAAGAAAATCTCAGATTCTCCACCCCCAAAAAGTCTTGGGGTAAATTGAATATTTCAACATTGTGATGGATTGATTTTTTGATAGTCGGGCTGATAGAATGAAATGGAAGGATTTGGGCTTTAGGCAGCTCGATAAGACTCGAGATATAGATCAGCCACCATCTGATTGAATGACTGAACAGTCTCGAGAGAATGAATGGCCTTCTCCTGTTCCCGTGTTCCTGCTTTCGGCCAAATATAAAAGTAGAAAGCAGCTGAGCCCAGTTAGTCGATAAATTTTGTGCTTTGTGCTTTTCCGTCAGAATCTCCTCACATTACACTGAATTCTGCGGGTGTAAATGGGAACAGGTAAAGTGAACGTGGCAATACAAATCCATTCCCAAGGGAACTCTCAAATATTCTTCCTTCTGTATCATAAAATACTTAGCATGGGGCCAGCACACGACTCTAGAATAGACTCTGCCTCTGATTCTGAATGAAACCACGGGCTTGCAATAAATGTTCCTCGATCTATTTGGACGGATAATGGCGAATATTCAAGTATGTATAATTGATTATGTACAAAACCTCAGTTTTAGAAAATGGAACGACTTCTATTTCAAGCCATAATTTTACAGAATTAGCGTAAATCTCTAAAGGACTCTGGCACGGTGTTGTTTAATGTGGAAAGTGTGGCTGTTGAGTGGTGGCATTTTTATTTATTTATAGTGGCCTCTAGCTTTGGAACCAAAATAAATCCATGTGGAGGCAATACACAATAAATCAAATTAACAGGAGGCTGCAAACAAGCCCAGGTTTAGAATTCTCCACGTGGACATCTGCTTACAGAGATGTAGCGCGAATATTCTTCATGTGTAGGAAAAAAAATGGCTACTTTATTTTTATTCATTCACAGGATGTGTGTACATTGTTGGTAAAGTCAGGCAGCACTTAATGTCCAACCCAGATTGGCCTTGACTTGGGCAGCTTGGCTACGTTGGAGCACAATTAGAAGTCAACCATTGGGATGAATCTTGCGTTGTCTATAGGTCAAGCCTTAAAGGAGAATACCGAACCATTTTGGCTTTAGTATCTGTTGCAGAGTTTCATGGCCACTCTGCCGGTAGCTTCATCTAAATTCTAAATGCACTGAAAGCGAACGACATTAGAGAGTCAACTAAATTTAAACTCCCCAGCCAAGTTGTGGTATTGGGATGTATTTATTTGGAGTATTGTGTGCAGTTCTGGTCGGTTCCCTACAAGAATGAAGAGAAGGCTTGGGAGAGGGTGCAGCGGAGGTTTACGTGAATGATGCCTGGAGTAGAGCATTTCAAACACAGGGATAAGTTGGATAGACTTGGATTGTTTTCCCTGGAACGCCAGAGGTTGAGGGCAGACTTGCTAGAAGTATATAAAATTATAGGGACATAGATAGGGTAGACAGTCAGAACCTTTTTCCCAGTGTGGAAAAATCCAACACGAGATGTCATGCCTATGAGGTGTGAGGGGGAAAGTTCAATCGAGATGTGCAGGGCAGGTTTTTTACACAGAGAGTGATGGGGGGCTGGAAGGCTCTGGAGGCAGAAACGACAGTGGTGTTTAAGAGGCTTTTAGATAGGAACACTGAAGTGCAGGGAATAGAGGGGTATGCATTATACACAGTCAGATTAGATCGGTTTAACTTGACATCATGTTCAGCACAGACATTGTGAGGCGAAGGGCCGTTCGTATACAGCATTGGTCTATGTTCTAATGGTGACAGGATTTTTACTTCAGATCATTAATCAGAATGAATTTCCTCGTCCAGTAACGTGCCCCATCTAACACATATCAGGTGTTAAGCTATTCCTCCGATAGGAGGAGGACGTTGGTAGAATGTCTTGTATTTTTATAATTAAGGAATTTTCGATGCCAAAGATGAAAGGTCATGGATCTAAGTTTTCAAGATGGGATGGGATGTGTGGGGAGAGTGCGTTTGGGAGGAGGTGGGTAGGATAGAGTTACTTTGTGGAACTGGAAAATGGTGCTTGGTTTAGTTTGGTTTAGTTTAGTTTAGTTTAGTTTAGTTTAATTTAGTTTAGTTTAGTGAGACAGAGGATAAACAGGCCATTTGGCCCACCGAGTCCATGCCGAACATTGGTCACCTGACACCAGTTCTATCCTACACACTAGGGGCATTTTACAATTTTTACCAAAGCCAATTAATCTGCAAACCTTCACGTCTTTGGAATGTGGGCGGAAACCGGAGCACCCAGAGAAATCCCACGCGGTCATGGGGAGAACGTGCAAACTCCGTACTGACAGCTACTTTCCTACAACCATCAGCTTCTTAACATTATCCTGCACATCCCAAATCCCACCTCAGCAATCGAACACTATGGACCACCTCCTGCAGTTTCACTGTCTGGTATACTCATTCCATTTTTGCACTAATGTCTTGCTTGGCTGTCTTTTTCTTTTCACTGTCGTGGAGAATTTATATATAACTTAGGTTGTGTGTGCTGTTCGAGACTAAATGCCTTTTAAGTTGCTGCAAGTAAGATTTCCATTATACCTGTACCTCTACATAATTATGCATATGACAATAAAATTGGCTTGACTTGACTTGACTCACTGTTCAGTTTAAATTAAGACAATTAGAATCAATGATAACAATAGGCTTGCAGACTGACTTACCCTTTTGCTCCAACATTGATCTCTTAATACTCATAAGATACAGAAGCTTATTTAAATTAACGTTCAGAGGACTGGCAACTTGCATTACAAATGAGCTGGTGGATGTCAGTTAGATTTTAGACTTTAGAGATACAGCGCAGAAACAGGGCCTTTGTCCATCGAATCAACGCCGACCAGCGACCATGCCATACACTAACACTCTCCTAAACACTAGGGGCAGTTTACCGAAGTCAATTAACCTACAAGCCTGCATGTCTTTGGAGCCTGGCCGGAAACCGGAGCACCCGGAGAAAAACCACGCGGTCACAGGAAGAATATACAAACTCAGTACAGACAGCCACCTGCAGTCAGGATCGAAACCGTGTCTCTGACGCTGTAAGGCAGCAACTCTACCGCTGCACCACTGTGCTGCCCACACACAATCCCACGCAAAAAAAAGAACAAGAGACACTTGGAGGAGATGTGCTCCAATTGTTGGTGTTGGAAAACCACAGTCACAAGCAATTATTTGCCTCATTCCCTTCATTAGAGTATAAAAATACATGATGGAATTGGCTAATCACTGTTCAACCATCAAGTGCAGAATATTGAATCACAGATGGTAAACAATCTCCAACGCACTTAATATCGATCAGCCTGTATAATTTATCCCTGCCAAAAATAAATTCAAATTGCTATTTCTCTTTCCTTTGTATTTATTTCAGCTTGGGGATTAAAAAAAAAGTTACAAGAATAATTCCGAACAAATAGCACTTTTGGCATTAACTATCTTAATGTTGTGCACTGATCTTGCAAAATTCTCATTTAGTTTATAGTTTAGAGATACGGTGTGGAAACAGGCCCTTTAGCCCACAGAGTCCGTACTGACCAGCGATCGCTGTACACTAGCACTATCCTACAGACGAGGGACAATTTCCAATTAACCTACAAACCTGTACGTCTTTGGAGTGTGGGAGGAAACCGGAGCACCCGGGGAAAACCCACGCGGCCACGGGGAGAACGTGCAAACTCCGTACAGACAGGATAGCATCCGTAGTCAGGATAGCATCCGTAGTCATGATCGAACCCGGGTCTGTGGTGCTGTCAGGCAGCAACTCTACCACTGCCCCACCAAGCCACCCCTCATATTTTGTAAGTGTACAAAAAGATATAACACTTCTCCGAGATCTTTGCTTTCCTCTCACACTCCAAAGACGTACAGGTATGTAGGTTAATTGACTGGGTAAATGTAAAAATTGTCCCTGGTGTGTGTAGGATAGTGTTAATGTGCGGGGATCGCTGGGCGGCGCGGACTCGGTGGGCCGAAGGGCCTGTTTCCGCGCTGTAGAATCTAAATCTAAATCTAAATCTAAAAACTTTGTGTTGCTCGGTATCCATCTTTGTTGCGTTAAGTTGCCTTAGTCAATGAGAAAATGGCAGTGTCGTCAAAATACTGTACGTTGCTACGGAATCACAAGTAACCACCCACTTTGAGTCTGTTAATTCAATATATTTCCTCTGGAGCTATGGAAATTATTTTAATTTTAGATTCCAGTGAAAGATATTAGTTCTTGCAGAGTGTCATATATTACGAAGCAGTGTTACCAGATCACAGCAGCTTTGATATTGATTTAAAGATACTAATTTTCCTGATTAATATCAGCCTATACTTACAAAGACTGTTCACACATTTCTTTGCATTAATCACACTGAAAATAGATCATTGCAGCAAAAATCAATTGTAAAATTACTGTTGCATGTATATCTTCCAGAGAATACAATTCTGTTATGGCTGCTTTGATATATTGCTTGCAACCCGTGAAGTTAACTTGTCATAATTTAAAATTAAAGTCTTTTGTTCCTGAGACTGCAGAAAATGAAAATTCCCACAGTTTATTGTTCGCCAAATTATATATTTGATACATTCATTGTCCAGATCTGAGTATCACCGGCAATGTCAATATATATTGTCCGCCCTTAATTGCCCTTGAGAAGTTGGATGTACATGGATCGCTGTAGTCCTCCTGGTGAAGGTACACTTATGGTGTCGGTTAGCATGGGAGTTCCAGGATTCAGAGCCAGCAATGAGAATGGCAAAATATTTCCAACTCAAGACGATTCCCTGGTTCTTTATTGTCACGGAGGCACTGCACAGTGAAATTCGTTTTGCACAGGTCACACATGCACAAGTTGCCATATTTTGGCGCCGTTTACAAAAGAAAACGTCCAAAGTACAAATTCCGGCCCACATGCTGGATGTGCTGGATTACCTTCTTCTTCTTGCGTTTGAGGCAGCAGAAGTTATGAAGCTGCTTCTGCTTCTGCCGTCTCTGTTTGTTGTCGCTCGCCTGACTGAGGTCAGTTGACAGGGCTCACCATGGGGAGGTCGACAATATGAGCCCTGCTGGATTACCTGAGACAGATAAGCCCAACAAAGATGGATACCCTAGACAGGCAAGCCCACGTAAGCCCCAGGTTGTTTCCGGGGCTCCTCTGTCGCCATCGACTGGTTCGGTCCCTCTCCTTGCCCAACCTCCATCGTGTCCTCGAAGATGGTGTAGGACTTGGAGAACTCGTAGGTGGTGGTGTTTCCAGCTGCCTGTGGCTTGCTGTGTGGTATGGGTGAAGGATTTGTCTGGTGCTGTTGGGGTAATCTGTAAGAGTAACTACAGTGCATTTTGTATAGTAGTTCACATTGCTGCCATTGTGTGCCAGTGGTAGAGAGAGAGAAAGACGAGGCTGTTGGATGGGCTACCGTTCAAGCTGCTCCTTTGCCCCAGATCAGTGCAAGCTTGTCGAGAGTTAATGAAACTGCACTCATCAAAGCAAATGGAGGGAATTGTATCACACGCCTTATTTGTGCCTTGCAGATGTTGGAAAAGCGTTGCAGTGTCAAAAGATTTGTCACCCACGGCATGGGTGCTAATACCCATTCAGACACAGCTCCAGCAACATCTTTAAATTTGCTGAGGATTAGGGTACCACCATCATTGCTACAATAATGAATCAGAGTACCGAGGGAGATTGGGAATCTGACTGAATGGTGCCAGAACAGGAATCTTGCTCGCAACAACAGCAAGACTAAGTTGCTGATTGCTGACCTCAGGGAGGAATGACAGGGAACCACAAACCTGCCTTTATCAATGGCACTGCATTGGAGAGATTGAAGAGCTTCAAGTTCCTCTGTGTGCATAACTCTGAAGGTCTGTCCTGGGCCCAGCACCTCAATGCCATCACAAAGAAAGCTCCTCAGTGCCTCTACTTCCTTAGAACAGACACAAAATGCAGGAGTAACTCAGCGGGTCAGTCAGAATCTCAGGAGAGAAGGAATGGGTGACGTTTCGGGTCGAGTCCCTTCTTCAGTCTGAAGAAGGGTCTCGACCCGAACTGTCACCCATTCCTTCTCTTCTGAGATGCTGCCTGACCCGCTGAGTTACTCCAGCATTTTGTGTCTCCCTAGTTCCTTAGAAGATTGACGAGATTCGATAAGTCAATGAATACTCGATTGAACCTCTACATGCGAAAGGTATAGAGAACACTGACTGGTTGCATCATGGCCTGGATCGGCATCTTGAATGCCCAGCAACAAAGGAGATGACAGAGAGTGGTAGACACTGCCCAGCCCATCACAAGTACTGTTGGCCCCACCATGGAAGGGATTGATAGGAGGCACTGCCTCAAAAAGACAGCAATTTCTCCAAAGACCCACACCACACCGACCCTGCTAATTTTTCTGCTACCATCAGGAAGAAGGTACAAGAGCCTGGAAACTATGAGCACTAGATTCAATAAAGCTTCTTCCCAGCAACTATCAGGTTCTTGAACATGACCCACAAACCCCAGAAAATATGATCAACTGCAGACTGTGTATTTGATTGCAGTACAGACTTTGGTTTTGCACTATTTACCTGGCATTATGATCATTGTTTTCTTTTTGTATTATTGATTATTATACATTAACGACATGTTATTGTGTTTACCGACCTGTTATGCCACAGCAAGTAAGAATTTCATTCTTCCACTGTTGGTGCGTGACAATTTAACACTGTTGACTCTTGACTCTGAACTAATTTAGTGGCTGGTGTATTTATGTAGTTGGTCCATAGAGTCAGACAACGTGAAAACAGGTCCATCGGCCAAACTTGCCCATGCCGACCAAGATGCCCCTTCTAAACTAGTCTCACCTGCCCATGTTTGGCCCATATCCCTCTAAATCTTTCCTATCCATATTCCTGTCCAGCTGAATTCCTTAAAGTGTTAATCACCAGGATATTAACAGTGGGGTATTGTATAATGGTACTGTCTTTGCGTGAGTGTCAAGAATAGGTTGTTAGACCCTCTCCTGTTCAAGATGGTTATTGTCTGGCATTTTTTTATGGCATGAATACTATCTGCTACTTATTAGCCCATATCTGAATGTTTTCTAGGGATTGCTGCATTCAGGCATTGCTGTTCCAGTTGCTGATGAATTGTGGACAGAATTGAACATTACGGGGAGTTTGTTGCTAAGCCATTCCTGTAGAATAGAGAAAATGCATAAAATTGTACACCTGTATTGCAAACAGATGTGAGGTCATTTGCATAACTCTCCATATGTCCTTCTACTCACAGTGGAATAAGATTCCACAATCAATTGTTTGGATTAATGGCTACAGTGAGCACTGTTTATCTTCAAACAATTGGAACAAATATTGCCATAATGTGCTCCCTCTTTGTATGAGAAAATGTAGTTGCAGGAAATCTTTCTTCAACCATGACACCCGCGGAGTTACTCCAGCATTTTGTGATACCACGACATTCAAACATATCACCTACATCATAAGTCGGGAGTAATAAGCCATCTATTACATAATGTAGTTCCCTCTTTCCTGGCATTCTCAGGAAGGATTTACTTTCCTTCTCGCCCTTCAGTTCTTGCCTCGTGCTTTTATTTTCTCGGCGACTACAAACTGTATGGTGAAAACACCATGGAATCTCTTCACCGCCAACTGCATGGCTTTAAAATCTCCTCCTCAGACTCCTGTCTCTTCTGCAAGAGTCATTGTGCAAAGAAGCAGCTGAAGAAAGCTCTGCACGGCTACCAAAGGGAATGTCTAGAGTTAACAAGCTGGTACCTCAGGGAGAAGTAGCACAGTCAATGGGGCTACCATGCGTTGCAAAGTGGAATGGCATATATACCATGGGCAAGTACCACAGCAAGGAGCAATACATGTTAGCAGAATATTTTCAAAACCCACAGATAATCTCAAGCAGATAACCTCCTAGGAATAAACCCTGGTATTAAACTTGACCACAACTGGTATTTTTTATTCATTCTCTCCCTTATGATCTACTTTACCATATGCTCGAGGACCAGCTTTCCTATAAAGACTGCTTCTGTTACCGTAATGTCTCATGGCAATTATGCGTGCAATCTGTTGCTTACTGACATTAAATAGAGAGCCGCTGAATGAATAATTTCTGTTATTAATTATTATAATTTCTTCAAGGAATTGCGAGAGTTTAATAAACTGGAGCATTATGCTGAAATCAGAGACTTACATAATGCTTGTTCAACGTGCAACAGGAATACGAGCCATTGTGTGAGATGTAATTAAAATTGGACTGATAACCTTTTGTTAGCTTGCTGTATTTTGTAATGCATGCAAGCTAATGAAATTTATAATCTGTCAGAGATTTAAAAAGCTTCTAAGTCTCATATTTAACGTGTTTAGCTGAACTGGAAGCATCAGCTGGCATCATCCCTGAAACATAACTGCAGTAAACCCGCCCAATAACGGACCCCAATATAATGGATTTTGGTTATAGCGGACTGAGGCTCCCATTGCACCACCCCTCCCACCCCCCACTCCCCCACCCCCCCACCCCACCCCACCCCACCCCACCCCACCCCACCCCACCCCACCTCACCCCTCACTTCCCGCCAGGTAACCCAACGAGCTGGCGCCACACGACAGGAGTATTTGGTAGCGACCACGGAGAAAATGAGCAGCATGAAGGCGGCGTGGGTACCAGGCTCGTTCCTGGCACTCCACGTGTAGGGCCTGGAACTCTGCGGCTCCCCGGCCTGTGAATACCCACTGGTTTAACCCCCTCCCTCCAAGGCTGCGATTCTTCCCTGCCGACCTTGGGTTAAACTAGTTAATATTTACACCCCCCGCGCCCTCACTCGGTTCTCACGGACAAGCGCCAATAACGAACACCGCCCCTCCACCCTTGGCCCCCATGGACTGTTATTGCCAGGGTCTACTGTACACTGATGGTGGTGAAAAAAGTACACGGTGATGGTAGTGTGGCCGATCTATGGCTGCGATCTGCCAGCAGGTAAAGCTCACGGCTAGGTTGTTCCTGAGCGGAGGCCGGGCCCTGACCTTATGCTCGATGAGCATCAGCCCTAGCCCACCCGCTCTGAGGTAGTGCTGTCCACTGGGTTAGTGCAGACACCAACACATCTCCCAATGATCAGGCTTTAGTAGTTTAGTTATACAGTAGTTTTAGTTTAGTTTAGTTTAGTTTAGTTTAGGTTAGGTTAGTTTAGTTTAGAGACACAGCGCAGATACAGGCCCTTCGGCCCACCGAGTCCAGGCCGACTGGAGATCACAACAATTTTTACTGAAACCAATTAACCTACAATCCTGTACCTCTTTGGATTGTGGGAGGAAACTGGAGCACACAGAGATAACCCATGTGGTCACGGGCAGAATGCCGGAAACACAACAAACGGAAAAATAACGGACCTCTATATAAGGGATTTTGGTCATTGCAGACTGAGGCTCCCGTTGCACCATGTAAATAATAGTAACCAGCCGGCGCTCTTTGCGATACGGGAAGAAAACGAGTACTCACGTGGTCACAGTGAGAACGTGCAACCTCCATAGGGAAATCACGAGAGGTCATGATCAGACTCAGGTCACTGCAACTGTGAGGCAGCAACAATAAAAGCTGGATGTGTGGAAAAATGTCTGTAAGTCGCTGTGTTAGAGCTGAAATATAATTTAGCAATGAGGTGCATCAAAGCCATTCATCAACATTGCAATTCATCCTGTTTACTATTTATAGATTGGACTTCAGATAAAGAATATTCCTTCATGAACTCCATTCAAATTTTCGATATAAATTGGAATTTATTTTCCTTTGTAGAGCAGTCAAAAACGAAGGGCACTCATTTAAAGCAATTCCTAGCAAGATTAATAGGAAGTCTTGGCCTGAAAAGAGGGCAGAGGCAAGAATCCTAATCAATATGTAAAAAGATAGTCTATACATACAGAGTTGGCTGGGCTATCAGGAAAATCAGACACCATGGATAAATATCTCTCAAAACCACAAGGGAAATCAAACACCACAGATTGCTGGGCTCTTACATAGTCCAGAAAGTCAAATGCAATGAATTGGTGCTTCCTTCGACCACAGGGGAAATTGGATGTTGCACACATTTGCTCCATAGATTGACAGAACAATAGGATGCCAAGGATCCATAGCTGGCGCTTTGGACCGAACAAAATAAAAATTATTTAGAATGTATTGCACTCTTTCCTGAAATCTCCCCATGTGCCTATGCACATGATAGAATAGTCCTAATCCCAGCGCTCTCTGACTGTGCTCTTGATATATTCGCTGCAAGAATTTCAGGAACTTCTGGGGCTCTTATTTCAGTTTGAAGTCTGATAATCGTTCCAGCAGCCTGGGGCTCACCTGGATCGGGCACCACCCCAGCCAACTGAGTTGAGCGCGGACCGGACTGGGCTTTGAAAATGGCGCCAAAACTTGGCGACTCTTGCATGAGGTCTCAGTGGACTATTTCTATGCACTTTGTATGAATCAAGGATTGTGCTTAGGTATGCCAATACTTTACTGAACTGTATGCAAAGAAAGAATTTCACTGTATGTATGTATGTGTGACTATAAAGAAGTATTGTCCATTGAACATTTGCCATTGCCCATTGCCCAGCTGTTATCGGACTTTTGAATGGACCTTTCTTATGCTATGAATAAATCATTGATCTTCCGACCTACGTTGGTGCACTTTTTTTAGATCTGCACTTTCTTTGTGCATTTAAAACTACATTGTGCACTTTGTTTATTTTCTCTCTTGCACTACCTGATGCATGGAATGATATATTTGGATAGTACGTAAAACAGCATTTTAACTATCTCGGAGCATGTACTCGGTACAGGAGCAATTTTGTGATTCCTTTTTCCTCTCATCAATGCAATATTATTAAATAACACTAATCTACATTCTCACTTACTTTATTTAAAGGGGTAACTTGCAAACATATGGCAAGCAAGTAGATAAGAAAAGAAGTGTTATATTTAACACATGCTTCTTAATTACCAAACAAAAACATGAGAAATGTATTATCCAGACAATAAAATAAGTTGCATTTATTTCGGAGACTATGTTGTCCTTGGCTCTTACGTTTGCAAGGTGTTCAAAATTAAATCCTCAGGGCCAGAAGTAGACCAGAAGGTTCACACCTATATACTACAATTCTCATTTGTGTTTGTTCCTGAACTACAGCCAAAATGGTACATGATAGCGCAACAATTTTAGGCCCATCTTACTCACCGTCGTCCCTTTGGTGCTAATAGAAGACGTTTCATTGAAATCGGTGTTAAATTTGTTAAGTTATTCACATTTTAAAGTTTAAATCTATCTCCTAAGGAGGGAGGGGGGGAGGGAGGGGGGTGGGAGGGAGGGGGGGAGGATAATGGGGGTTGGGGATGGAGTGTGGGGGGAATGGGGGAGGGGAAGGGGGAGAGGGAGGGGAAGGGTGGGGAGGGAGGAGGGAGGGAGGAGGGGAGCGGGAGGGGGGGGGGAGAGGGTTCTACACCAATGCAGGGGGAGGAGAGGGGGGAGGAGAGGGTGCTGCACCAATGCAGGAGAGGTTTGGGCCCAACGGGTCCACTTGTTCTAGTAAAATTGTATTATTGTCAGCATTCTCCTCAATCTTGGCAGTCCAAAGTCTTCTTAGACCAAGAATCCACTAAGTGACTTGGACAGATATTTTGTAGAAGGGTTTCTTTAAACTTGTGCAACACTTTTTTTTATCAGGAAACATTTTAATGTTCTCTTCTTTACAAGGTGGATAAGGTTCAAATGACAATAGACAATAGACAATAGACAATAGGTGCAGGAGGAGGCCATTCGGCCCTTCGAGCCAGCACCGCCATTCAATGTGATCATGGCTGATCATTCTCAATCAGTACCCCGTCCCTGCCTTCTCCCCATACCCCCTGACTCCGCTATCCTTAAGAGCTCTATCCAGCTCTCTCTTGAATGCATTCAGAGAATTGGCCTCCACTGCCTTCTGAGGCAGAGAATTTTGGCCCTTGCCAAATGGGAGGAGAACACCTTGCACTTTATCTTGCACTAAACATTATTTGTTTTATCCTTTATTTGTACACTCTGGACGGTTTGATTGTCATCGTGTATAGACTTTCTGCTGACTGTATAGCAAACAACAACAAGCTGCTCACAGGACCTTGGTACACGTGACAATAATTAACTAAGCTAAGACATAGTTTCAAAGGTAACTCTCCAGTACTGAACTCCCTCGGTAATCCAACTATGTTCTTATTCCCACTCCATTTCCACTCAAATTCCCTCGTGTCCTTAGTAATTAGGAACCTGGCATCCTAAACCTGTTTATCACAGGAAGTCTATCATTCAAAGGATTCTAGATAGTTATCCTTTTTATAGCAGTCATCAAGTGAACTCTTCATTTGTGACACACCATTCACAGTTTCCAATTTGAGCATCTTAGGTTATTTTCTCATCAAAACAACTGTGTAAGTTCAAGCTGTTGGGTGCTTGGTATTGGTATTTGTTTATCATTGTCGCATGTGCCGTGATACGGTGAAAAACTTTGCATTGCATGCTATCCTGGCAACTCATACAGGATATAGTGCAACAGTCATAGAGAAAGCGTAGAAAAAAAGAAAAAATGCAAGGGCCAAAATGAGGTTGATTGGGATCTGGAATAATTCCATAGCTTATAAGAGGTACGTTCAAGACTTTAGTAACTGCGGGGAAAAGTTGACCAGTGGGCCAAGTGGCAGGATGCTTGCAAGTGAAGAAAATATGTAGCTCTCGTGGACATAGGTTAGACAATCTACTCGCATCAATGTAATATTGCAGGGAGAAGACAGGAGAATGGGGTCGAGAGGGAAAAATTATCAGCCACGATTAAATGGAGGAGCAGACTTGATGGGACAAATGTCCTAATTCTGCTCCTATGTTTCATGGTCTAAGGTATCACACAATGCTGGAGTAACTCAGCGGGCCAGGCAGCATCTCTGGAGAGAAGGAATGGGTGACGTTTCGAGTCGAGCCCCTTCTTCAGACTGATGTCGGGGGGGGGGGGGGGGGCGGGGGGCGGGACAAAGAAAGGATATAGTTGGAGACAGGAAGACAGTGGGAGAACTGGGAAGGGGGAGGGGAAGAGAGGGACAGAGGAGCTATCTAACGTTAGAGAGTAGAAGGGCAGGAGGAATCACAGAGGAGGAGCAGCGAGAGAGCATGTTGCTAAACTCTCGTCGAATAGAGGAGGAGAACTTCTTCAAAGTAGACATACCTCGAGGAGAAATCGCAGTGGAGCGGCAAGTTGTGCAGGAAAATAACTGCAGATGCTGGTACAAATCGAAGGTATCATAAAATGCTGGAGTAACGCAACGGGTCAGGCAGCATCCTATGGACTGTTATGGTCATTTTATGGTCCAAAATGGGTGTAAAGGTATTGAGATGCTTCATTGCAAGAAATGGCCTTGAATTCAGCTTGTGGCTCATGGTCATATCAATCCCTAGCACAGTGGACTGGCATCAATATAATTGAATCAAGCCTACAGCCTATCCCCGATATCTTATGTTGATCATACTTATCCTTCTTGTACAGCACAAGGTCATTCATTTTATGTTAAATCAATTTTTTTCTGCATCGTTCTTCACTATGAAGGACACTGCAAATATCCCTAAGGTGACAGATGGGCTAATGTTTAAACAACCTGGAAGAACCAGGAAAAAGTCCAGTGACAAGGAGTAAACAATGAGAGAAGCTCATTGGCACGGGTAGCGCAGCGGTAGAGTTGCTGCCTTACAGCGAATGCAGCACCGGAGACTCAGGTTCGATCCTGACTACGGGCGCCGTCTGTATGGCGTTTGTACGTTCTCCCCGTGACCTGCGTGGGTTTTCTCCGAGATCTTCGGTTTCTTCCCACACTCCAAAGACGTGCAGGTATGTAGGTTAATTGGCTGGGCAAATGTAAAAATTGTCCCTAGTAGGATAGTGTTAGTGTGCGGGGATCGCTGGGCGGCACGGACCCGGTGGGCTGAAGGGCCTGTTTCCGTGCTGTATCTCTAAATCTCTAAATCTCTAAATCTCTAAACCGAAAAAAATCTCACGGGGCTAAAGGAGAACATTACGAAGATGTACCCAGGACCCGAGGTTCTGAGCAAAAGGGAAAGGTTGAGCAAGCTTAGACTACTCCTTGGAGCGCAGGAGGATGAGGGGTGATGTCACAGAGGTGTACAAAATCATGAAAGGAATAGATCAGGTAGACGCACAGAATCTCTTGCCCAGAGTAGAGTAATCGAAAACCAGAGGACATTGTTTTAAGGTGAAGGGGCAAAGATTTAATAGGGTCCTGAGGTGCACCTTTTCCACACAAAAAGTGGTGGGTGTATGGAACGAGCTGCCGGAGGAGGTAGTTGAGGCAGGTAACATTTAAGAAACATTTAGACAGGTACATGGATAGGATCGGTTTAGAGGGATATGGGCCAAACGCAGGCAGGTGGGACTAGTGTAGATGGGACACGGTGGCCGTTGTGGGCAAGTTGGGACAAAGGGACAGTTTCCTCAGGGTAAGACTCTGTGACTATCATTAGGACTCGATGGCCGACAGCCAAGGGTTTTGAAGGAGGTGGCTGTGGACACCATGGACCCACTGACTGAACTCTTTCAAATATCTGGTAAATTTCAGCAGTAAACCAGGCCGCTGTAAAACAGCCAATGTGATTCCCTTTCTCAAAAAGGGAGAAAAACAGGTGAGTAATATATAGTCCAGTTTATTCAACATCAATTGCCGATGCCACAGTCAATAATCAAAGAGGAAATAACTGATTATTGAGGGGAAAAAAGACTAAAGTGTTTCGAGTTTAGAGTTTAGTTATTATTGTCACATGTACCGAAGTACAGTGAAAAGCCTGCTAACCTGTCAGGGAAAAGATTATACATGATTACAATCGAACCATCCACAGTGTTCAGATACAGGATAAAGGGAACAGCATTCAGTGCAAGATAAAGTCCGATAACTGTTACTTAGGAAAAAAAGCCTCAGAGTGCTGGAATAACTCAACGGACCAGGCAGCATCTCTGGTGAATATGGATAAATTATATTTTGGGTCAGGCCCCTTCTTCAGACTCAAGAGGCGACGTTTCAGGTCAAGACCCTTCTTCAGACTTCTAGTATCTGCAGAATCTCGAGAGATTCCATAGGTATATTAAGAGTGAAAAGGTGTGTAGAGAGAGGATAAGTCCCATTAAAGATCAGCATTGCTGATTGTGTATGGAGCCAAAGGAGAGGGGTGAGATTTTATGTGAATATTTTTCATCAGCTGTTATCGTGGAGAAGGTCATAGTGCTAAGGAATTGAGACAAATGGTTTTAGAGACACAGTGCGGAAACAGGCCCTTCGGCCCACCGAGTCCGCGCCGACTAGCGATCTTCTCTTACACTAGTACTATCCCACACACTAGCGACAATTTTACAATTTCACCTAAGCCAAACCTGTATGACTTTGGCGTGTGGGTGGAAGCCAGAGCACCTGGAGAAAACACACGCAGTCACAGGGAGAATTTACAAACTCCACACGGACAACACCCATAGTCAGGATCGAATGCGGGTCTCTGGGGCTGTAAGGCAGCAACTCTACTGCTGTGCTACTGTGCCACACTTCCTCAAGTACGACACTTGTGACGTCTCAACCACCTGAACCCTACCACAACCGACTTTGCATACTATCGTTGCTCTACATACTTAGATTTTAACACCATCATAGTTGGGTTTGGCTCAGACTAACTGCTAAATTATTGTATAATTATTTATCCTTTCCTTCCCTATAATGTGCTTGTAAAGCTGCAGCAAGTAATAATGTTCATGTTTCCCGGTTCATGTCCGCTGGATGTGACAAATAGCCGCTCTGGCACTCTTTGCCTTATGCAAATTACAAAAGGGGAGGTTTTATTGGTGATCTTAAGGTGTTTTAAGGTGGATGAATCCCATGGGCCTGACCAAGTGAATCTTTGAAGCTTTTGCAAAGACAAGGGAAGAAATTGCAGAGGCCTCAGCGGATATAGTTGCATTGTTTATTAGCACCAGGTAAAGTTTTGGAAGATTGGAGGGTGGCTAATGTACGTTATTTAAGAAGGGCAACAAGACCAAGCCAGGGAAGTACGGGCTGGTGAGCCTGACATCAGCAGTGGGTTCATAATGGAAGAGGATTCCAAAGGACAGGATCTAACAGCATTTGCATATTGCTGTATGACTCCTTGGTCACCACTTGGTATCACAAGAAAAAAGAAAAAAACAGGTAAAGGCCAAGATGTAGACTTTGTAATGGAGAGAGGGGAGAGAGAGAGAGGGGAGAGAGAGAGAGAGAGGGGAGAGAGAGAGGAGAGAGGGGAGAGAGAGAGAGAGGAGAGAGGAGAGAGAGAGAGAGAGAGAGAGAGAGAGAGAGAGAGATGTGTGGGCACAAAATGCTGGAGTAAGTCAGTGGCACATCTCTGGAGAGAAGGAAGGGGTGACATTTCGGGTCGAAACCCAGAGATGCTGCCTGTCCCGCTGAGTTACTCCAGCATTTTGTGTCTATCTTCGGTTTAAGCCAGCATCTGCAGCTTCTTCCTACGCAAAGAATAGACAAAGAATAGACAGACAGGCTAGACAGACGGATGCTCAGATGTGGCCAGAAGTCAAGTAACTGGAAATGGCCTACCCTGGCCTATTGACCTCCAGTAATTTAGAAAAGATCAAGAGTTAGATTTGATAAATAACAGTTATTGAACCATGTTTTTAATGGAAAATCAGCCAGAGTTTCACATAGGATTTGTGACATACCAGTAACATTCCCAGATTCTTCAGTGGCTGGCTTTGATTATAATTCTCCCTCAACTTGCTAATCCATTAATCATCAACTCTATATGCAGGCACTGCCTCCTACTTTGTTTATTGTGGGAAACATGAGCCAAATCTCCCCCAACCTAAATAATAAAATCAAAGAGCAATAGAAATCAACTTTCCTTTTAGATTTGGTTTATTTCTGAATTCTTTATAAATGGAGTTTCCACCAATTTAGTCTCAGTTAAATCATAGCTCTTTAATTCAAATTATCTGTAAATTCTTTTTTTTTTTGGTCCAGAATACTGCCCCACTGTGCCTTTCTATTAAAGCTGTTTCATTCAAATTGAGGAAATAAATCAATTTTCTTCTGCAAAACAAATTGACATTGTATAGATCGAGGTTCTAGCCTTGAAGTAATTTGGCACCAGCCAGCCTGCCTCTCTCTTTCCACTAACCTGAGCAGCCTTCAAGCAATTCTAATGAAGTTATCTTTGATCGCACGCTGTACAAACGGTTAAAATAAAACATGAAATGCTTCTATTTTAAAATCCTGTATTCGCGTCACGCCGACAATTTTTTTTTTTTTCCGAGACATTTCTGTTCCAGTTCCATTTCTCAGTGATATCAAGTGGAACTCCATTGCAAGTAACCCCGAGGGTAGGGCAGGTGGGAAAAAAGGAGAAGGGCAAAGCTTTTGAAATAGATGAGCTTTCATCTCACGGGTGAAGAAAACTGCCCCGCAGTGTGTCATGGTCAGTGTCATTAACAAGGGGATATCATCTCTTAGTGTGGCTTTGAGCTGAAGATATCTATTGTCTTAATGGGTGAGATTGTCCGTTACGGAAGCAGGTCCCGAGAGAGATTGTGTTTTCCATTGGAGGAAATTGCTATTTAAATTCCCCGGATGCCATTGTGGGATTCGATCCCACGTCTCCGGACTGTGGGCCGATTGTCTACCCTGGTGGTATCAAAGCGGTCATGTTATTGAATGAGTAGCATAGTGGGTGGGGGGGGGGGGGGGGGGGCTAAGAACCCAGAGACATGGGATCAAATCTCACATGGGGGATTTAGTCAGTTTATTAAATCAATCTGGCAAAGAAGAAAGATTGTATTGGTAATGGTGATTGTGAAGTTATCAGATCGTCCTATAAATCCGTCTGGTTTTCCACTAAAATCTTTCAGGGAAGCAAATCAGCTGTGCTTTCCTGATCCTCATTAACGTGCCTGTAGTTGTACAGTAGTTACAGTAATCCCCAACAACTCTCACCAACATCTACAGATGTGACCGTAGAAAGCATTTTATTGGTTTCCATGTCAAGCTGATGAACTTTGGTTGCGCTCCCTGTGAAACCAAGAGGAAGTTCAGACGTCAAATCTGTTCAGGTACCTCAGGTAAGATCACACCTGCACCCTGTAACATTGCAGTGAATCTTCTTAACTAAACAGCAGCGGGCATTGACGTACTTTGGTATTTACATCCCAAATCTACTTCTGGTGAAGTTCAACTCCATATACAACTCAGGTGGTACTGTTCACATCACGAAACACAGGTCGTTGCTAACTAAAATATAGCCAGTTCATGGAAATAATGGTTTTGATTGATTTTGCCTCTGATCTTTAGATCTTTTGATATTTCCCTCAGCAAACCGTTGCAATGCATTAACGCCATTGCGATCACGGACTGTGGGGCAATCTTGAGAAGGAAAGGGCTTGTGGAATAACAGGCCAATTTCCAACTGCATCTTCAATGTGTAAAGATCCAACGGAAGATTGCAGATCCCCCACGTCTTGATTGGAATATTCTAACAATGTCTTCACTTTGGAAACCGAGAATAATATCATAATAGCTGTGATCTCACGTTTCATTTCTGTTACCAGAGACAGCATGTTCGGATTAAAATCTGCACAACCTCAGATTCCCATCAGACACCAGGGCTTGCGTCAGTCAGAGTGTTGTACTTTTATTTTGAATCTGATTTAAATCATTATTTACATGTAAATATTGGCACCATTATTATCAGGCAGGGAGATAATTTGGTCAACCAGACCAGTTCAGAAACAAGATCCCATTACCCCCCAGACTCCCACAATTCTTACCCATAGCATCAGGGGAAAAAAGCAGAAAATAACTAATTGAAGCCACTGTGAAATTTGTGAAGACTGATTGCTTTTAGCTCGAAAGGTTGTACGCAAGGCATCAATTGTTATACTTATCAAACTTGAGTGCCAATACTCTGTGGTACTCCATAGGGATACGTTGTAAAGTCACCTCCAAATAAAAATTGATTCAAGTTGAGCATCTTCAGATCAACAGCTCAAATCAATTCGGACTTCAGACAGCCCCTCTCTCATTCTAGGTATCCGTAGTGGCAGATGATAGAGTCACAGAATCATACAGTATCTCTGCAGCCACCTCCTTCAAAACCCTTGACTACCGGCTATTGAGTCCTAGTGGTAGTCATAGTCATAGAGCCATGCAGTGTGGAAACAGGTCCTTTGGCCCAACTTACCCACACTGACCAACATGTCCCATCTACGCAAGTCCCACCTGCCTGTGTTTGGTGCTTATCCCTCTAAACCTGTCCTATCCATGTACCTGTCCAGATATTTTTTAAACGTTGTGATAATACCTGCTTTAACTATCTCCTCTGGCAGATCATTCCATATACCTACCACACTTTGAGTAAAACAGTTGCCCCTCAAGTTCCTCCTCACCTTAAACCTATGTCCTCTGGTTCTTGATTCCTCTACTCTGAGCATCAAATATTTACCAAATCTATTACCCTCATGATTTTGTACACCTCTATAAGATCACCCTTCATCCTCCTGCCCTCCAAGGAATAGTCCTAGCCTGCTTAACCTCTCCCTATAGGTCAGGTTCTCGAGTTCTGGCAACATCCTTGAAAATCGTCTCTGCAGACTTTCCTCCCACATCCCAAAGACTTACAGATTTCTAAAGGGCCTGTCCCACTTAGGCGATTTTAAGGCGACTCCCGGCGACTAGGCTGTCGCCGAACGTTTGCCGGGATGTCGCGGGCATGATCGTGAGGAGTCTTCAATGAATCGTAGCGGATCTCGGCGCGTCGCGGAAAAATTTACCTGCTAGAAATTTCTCGCCGACAGCTGGCTTGTCTTGTCGCCAGGTACCGTAGCTTATTGCGGGCGCTGTCGCATGCTGTCCCCAGGTTTGCTAGGTTGTCGCAGATGCATTTAGAAGCACGTAATATTAAATTAAGAAAAGGCATTTGAAGATACCAGAAGGTAGTTTTGTTTTACCAATTTCTTTACCGTCAGGACATTTGACAGGTAGATTGGAGGCGACAGTTTGACGGTCAGGTAAGGGTGGGAATTTCGCGATGTTTCCGAAGGCGGTGTAATCTCTTAGCCAGGTGCTAGTTTCACAAAAATGTAAGTTGTATCGACCTAACTAGGCATTGTCGTGGTCATTGTCGTAGGGTAAAAGAACCTTCGGCGATCTGCTACGACTTTGACAGTCGCCTTAAAAATCGCGTAACTGGGACAGGCCCTTAAGTTAATTGACCTTTGGAAAATTGGCCCGAATGTGTAGGGAGTGGATGAGAATGTTGGATACAGAGAACTAGCGCGAACGATTGATCGATGGTTGGCATGGGCATGGTGGGCTAAAGGGCCTGTTTCTATGCTGTATCTCTGAACAAAACCAAAAGTATGAGTACAAGTAAGTGTGTTCCAGCTCCCCTGATTAGTACAGCTTATGCCCGTCATATCGACAGCTGTGGACAAATACAACTTTTCATCAAAAGACATAAAGTGCTGGAGTAACTCAACGGGTCAGGCATCATCTCTGCAGAGCACGGATAGGCAGTATTTCTGATTGGGACCCTTCTTCAGACTGTCCTCTGGAGAACATGGATAGGTTTGAAGAGGGGTCCCGACCCGAAACGTTGCCTATCCGTGTGACGCAGAGATACTGCCTGACGCGTTGAATTACTCCAGCACTCCAGTGCTTTTTTTTGTTGTAAACCAGCATCTGCAATTCCTTGGATCTATAACTTTTCATTCATTGCTGCTCTATGAATTCGTCAGCTTTTGTTTCCCCTGATGCCTTTTAAGATGCATCTGGCCCCCTATTTATTTCCGCTAAGTACCTTAAGCTTCAAAAGCAGCACAAATTATTTCAGGCACAGAAATATTTTAGCACTCTGGAAAATCTCTGTGGAGGGATTAGACCCGGCCAGCTTCCACAGAAGGAACTGTCCCTCCATTATCTTCCCATTGTCAGCAAGACGATAGGGGCTCTTATCAATGCTGGTCGTTTAATGACATTTGCAGATACAATGACAAATCTGAACAGACTACGAGGGGAAAAAAACCGACGATAAATTAAAGAGAGATATAATCATTTTGGCTGAGCTCATTTCAATTATTCTTTTCAGCCCACGGAGATGGTGGAGTTTAACTAAGGAGCAATTAATTTTGTGCAGAGCTGGAATTGATTGCAGACCGTGCTGGCTTATTAGTTGGTATCTGGTCCGGGTAATGGGGGCGAGGGGAAGCATCGAGCGCTCAGGAAGTTCACATGCAAGCAATTCTCCCTCCAAAGTATTGTTTATGCTGAAGATTGTTGAGAGGGGTAAAATGACACAGGCTTTGTTTCCGCCAACGTGTTATTTCTGTGCAGCCCTGCAAAAGCATAGCTGACGCCTTCCTGGGACATTAATCAAGGGCAGACAGGACAAAAATCAATAAAGAACCAGGACTTGGCATGGATATATGTGCAACACGCGTTTCTTTTCAAATAAAGGGACGTGTGATCCTTTGAGCTGTGACTCTTTTCTCTTAATTATGAGCGCATTTCAAGTGCGGCCTCCTTTATTCCCGGCGATAATGAATGGCTCGGCGTTGGGACAATCGCGAAGCATTATCTGAGGTGGCTGCTGCTGAAAGCATCCATTTGCAAAAGCTCACAGAATGGGAATACACAATGAAGGGGGAAAGTAGGTCACGGCGAAGTTGCTGCAAGTTGTGGCTGTCACACGGCTCAGGGGGATCTGGGTCCGTGGCTGTGTCATTATCTGTGGGGGAAGTGTTTCACATCCGTCATTCGCTGCATCAACTGAATACCCGCAGAAGCACGCCAATATTTATTTACTCATACTTAACACATGAGTGCCGTGTGTCCCCAACTCACCCTGCACTGAGAGATTTGCTCATGCATTTCAGAGTGTACTACTACCATTGCTGTACGTGCAGGCCCACCACACATTTTTCCGGCACCTTTTGTGTTATTCATTTGCCGTGTTGTTCATTTTGCCGGACCAGCAGATGTCACAGCCTTCAGGGGGTCGAGATAACGGCCCACAAATTTGGCCGAGGAAGTCGGCCATGGGAACGGATCTGCCGTTTGCGTCTCTAGGCTAATCTGGTCACTTCATCACAATAGACAATAGACAATAGACAATAGGTGCAGGAGGGGGCCATTCGGCCCTTCGAGCCAGCACCGCCATTCAATGTGATCATGGCTGATCATTCTCAATCAGTACCCCCGTTCCTGCCTTCTCCCCATACCCCCTGACTCCGCTATCCTTAAGAGCTCAATCCAGCTCTCTCTTGAATGCATTCAGAGAATTGGCCTCCACTGCCTTCTGAGGCAGAGAATTCCACAGATTCACAACTCTCTGACTGAAAAAGTTTTTCCTCACCTCAGTTCTAAATGGCCTACCCCTTATTCTTAAACTGTGGCCCCTTGTTCTGGACTCCCCCAACATTGGGAACATGTTTCCTGCCTCTAACGTGTCCAACCCCTTAATAATCTTATACGTTTCGATAAGATCTCCTCTCATGCTTCTAAATTCCAGTGTATACAAGCCTAGTCGCTCCAGTCTTTCAACATATAAAAGTCCCACCATTCTGGGAATTAACCTAGTAAACCTATGCTGCACGCCCTCATTAGCAAGAATATCCTTCCTCAAATTTGGAGATCAAAACTGCACACATGATCACTTTGTCACCATTGAAATATATCTCTCACGAATCACTATATATCCCTCCTCGAACACTGATTAAAAAAAAGAGACAGAGTGCTGGAGTAACTCAGCGCGTCCGACAGAATCATGAACCTCCTGGACCAGACTTACAGGTCTGTAGGCTAATTAGTTTCAGTAAAGATAGTAAATTGGCCCGAGTGTGTGTGGGGTAGTGCTAGTATACGGAGATCACTGGTCGGCGTGGACTGGGTGGGCCAAAGGGCCTGTTTCAGCACTGTATCTCTAAACTAAACTAAGCATCATCCAAGCAGAGAAGTAGCTACCTAACAATGCAGCGATTGTTTTAATTCAATACAGTTTTAGCATCGTATAGATACGAGACTCCATTAGAATTGAATGAGATTGTGAACTGTCAGAGGGGAAACTACTGCCAGGATACTGGAGAACATTCTGTGGATGTAGTTTTAAATTCCTCAGCCTTCCAGTCAGCTGAGCTGGAACTGCGACTATAAATCATGTTTCCACAATCTGCCCTTTAATGTTTGTGTGTGAGTTAAAAGCCAACGGTGCAGTTGGCTTCTCACTAACTTAGAAATGTAACCATCACCCTGAGTGTAACTCGGCCCATCTGTTAAACCTGGCATGTAGAGACCTCCGTTTCGTCTGTGAAAACACAGTTTGGGAGCTGTCATTCCATGCCAGCCTTGGGTAGTTTCTCTACCGCAAAACAGTAACAATCTCAAACCTTTTTCCCTCGCACTGAAACAAAAAGCCTTAAAGAAAGGAGCAAAAAAACCCAGAAAGTTAAGGGAGATTATTTTCCGGATTGCAATACAGCGTGGAAACAGTTTATTAACACCTTTATTTATCTCTTGGTTCATCAAAGAGTGTCGCTAGACTTGCTGCTGTCACTTTGTGCAGAGCAAGTTCTCACTAATATTAACAACCACATAACGTATTTCAGTAATATTCTTTAGCTGAGGTATAAATGTTGATCATAATGTCACGGAGAATGCTTTTACTTTATGTTAGAGATCCAGCGTGGAAACAGGCCCTTCGGCCCACTGAGTCCGTGCCGACCGGCGAACATCCAGCACACGCACTACCCTACACCCTGACGACAATTCACACTTTACAGAAGCCAATTAACCTTTTAATCTGTACGTCTTTGGAGTGTGGGAGTGGAATAGCATGAGGATGTGACCAGTAATAAAAGTTCCTTTATAAATTTCAACCAACGCCAACAAACCACAAACATTCACAGAGTGCATAGAAAATGTAACAAGACATTGTAGCAAATTTATTTACAAAATTACGTTTCAGAAAGTTGACGAGGGATTTCTTTGGTAGACGCAAAATGCTGGAGTAACTCAGCGGGTCAGGCAGCATCTCGGGAGAGAAGGAATGGGTGAAATTTCATTAGTCAGTACGGGTGGTGAATCTGTGGAATTCATTGCCGCAGGTGGCTGTGAAGGCCAAGTCAATGGATATTTTTAAGGCGGAGATTGAAAGATTCTTGATTGGTGTGGGTGTCGGGGGTTATGGGGAGGAGGCAGGAGAATGGGGTTGAAAGGGAAAGATAGATCAGCCACGGTTGAAGGGTGGAGTAGACTTGATGGGCTGAATGGCCTAGTTCTGCTCCTATACCTTATACAGTTATGAAAGTGGTGAATTAATAAGCACAGTTAATTAGGAACTGCGATAAAATTAAAATTATTATTTGACCTTTTTGGCTAATACTTTGCATTATATAAATTTAGAGTTGTGTTCAAATTAAGTCAATTTTTTTTCTCTATTCAAATGTGATTAGTGTAAAAAATAATCTGATTATTTAACTGCAGCTTTATCCCGTTATCGTAATGGAAGGTCTAAATATGGTTCACAACACATTGAGAGCATTTCTTTTGTAACAATGATTCATTAAATGGCAAGTAACGAGGCTCATTAGAGATTAAAATTGCCAAAGTTGCAATGTTTTGCAAAAACATGTTTGGTAATCAACCCGCTCCTCTCCTTAAGAATAATTCAGCATGGGAACGGTGAGTGGCAGTGGGCGGCAAGGGGGAGGTGCACTGGGAGATGGGAAGGAGATTCACAATGTACTCATGCCAGCTTTGCTTTGCCTGTTTATATTGTTGGCCCAATACCTTCTCCTCTTCAGCCGAGTAACCTGCCGAGAGCTGCTGGCGAACCACGCTGTGTGGGCTCGCACATCCCTGTTTCTCCACCTGCACAGCGTAGAACTACGGGATGCATCGGACGCGGCCTGCTAATGGCACAGAGCGGTGGAGCAAAGGTGGAGGCTACGCCTGGCCAGGCCGACCCCGTAACGCCGCCAGGACAATGGGCCTTCATGGTCAGGTTAAGAACTCCACTCCTATAACAACTGAGGCTTGAAAATGGCATAACATTTTAATTTTTCATTTTAGAGATACGGTGCGGAAACAGGCCCATCGGCCCATCGAGTCCGTGCCGACCAGCAATCCCCTTACACTAGCACACACTACATACTCGGGACAATTTATAGTTATTACCGAAGGCAATTAACCTACAAACCTGTATGTCTCTGGAGTGTAGAAGGAAACTAGAGCAACTGAAGAAAACGCAGTCGTCATAGGGAGGACGCACAAACTCCATACAGACAGCACCCACAGACAGGATCAAACCTGGGTCTCTGCTGCTGTAAGACAGCAACTCTGCCACTGCACCACCGTGCCACCACATCTGGTGACTCTGTATACAGTCTCAGTGTAGGTAATAGACAATAGACAATAGGTGCAGGAGTAGGCCATTCGGCCCTTCGAGCCAACACCACCCTTCAATGTGATCATAGCTGATCATCCACAATCAGTACCCCGTTCCTGTCCTCTCCCCATACCCCCTGACTCTGCTATCATTAAGAGCTCTATCTAACTCTCTCTTGAAAGCATCCAGAGAATTGGCCTCCACTGCCTTCTGAGGCAGAGAATTCCACAGAATTACAACTGTCTGAATGAAAAAGTTTTTCCTCATCTCAGTTCTAAATGGCCTACCCCTTATTCTTAAACTGTGGCCCCTGGTTCTGGACTCCCCAAATATTGGGAACAAGTTTCCTGCCTCTAGCGTGTCCAATCCCTTAATAATCTTATATGTTTCAATAAGATCCCCTCTTATCCTTCTAAATTCCAGTGTATACATGCCCAGTCACTCCAGTCTTTCAACATACGACAGTCCCGCCATTCCGGGAATTAACCTGGTGAACCTACGCTGCACTCCCTCAATAGCAAGAATGTCCTTCCTCAAATTTGGAGACCAAAACTGCATACAGTACTCCAGGAGTGGTCTCACTAGGGCCCTGTACAACTGCAGAAGGACCTCTTTGCTTCTATACTCAACTCCTCTTGTTATGAAGGCCAACATGCCATTAGCTTTCTTCACTGCCTGCTATACCTGCATGCTTGCTTTCAGTGACGAAAAATTCCAGAAGATTAGTCAAGCATGATTTTCCCTTCGTAAATCCATGCTGACTCGGAACGATCCTGTTACCGCTATTCAAATGTCCCGCAATTTCGTCTTTTATAATTGACTCCAGCATCTTTCCCACCACTGATGTCAGGCTAACTGGTCTATAATTTCCCCTTTTCTCTCTCCCTCCTTCCTTAAAAAGTGGTACTACTATAGATGTACTGTATCCGAGATGCTTTTCCAAGAAGTATCTAAATACTTATGTATAGTGAAACTTGAACTGATCGTATTAAAAAAAAAGAATTTCACTGAACCACAGTACATGTGACAATAAAATACCATTGAACTATTGAACCATTGAGCTACACCAAGTTCAGGGACAGACTGGGTGGTAATAGATGCTCTTCGTATCTATCCCTTTAGGTTTACTCTGTTGCTTTACCTGCTGCTTTTCTATTCATCTGATTGAAAAGGGTAAATGCAAAATAATGCAGTTTGCTTTATTTTCTTTACTTTAATTAATGATTGCTGTAATCAGTAATTTGTTCATTTCAATAAATGTATTATTACTAATTTAATTTTTAAAAAAATTTCATTTCAAAATTTTTTAACTTTACCTTTAATTTGACTTTACTGGACATTATCTTGCACTGATCGTTATTCCCTTTATCATGTATCAGTGCACTATGGAGGGCTAAATTGTAATCATGTTGAAGTCAATCTTCCCGCTGACTGGTTAGCATGCAACAAAAGCTTTTCACTGTACCTCGGTACACGTGACAATAAACTTCACTGTGAATCTCCTGCCCTAGATTGACTTTCCAAAATGCAACACCTCACACTTATCTGCATTAAACTCCATTAGCATTTCCTCAGCCCACTTGCCCAGCTGATCAAGATCCTGCTGTAATTTTGGATTACTATCTGCACCATCTATGACAGCACCCACTTTTAGTGTCATCTGCACTCTCACTTATCGTGCCTCGTACATTCTTATCATAATCACTGATATCAATGATTCTCAGCAAGGGGAATTGACCATGAACCAGCCCATTGATTCTGCCATGTAATGAGTACTTTGTGCAGCAACCGGGAGTCTGGAAGTATTACTAACCTGAAGTAGTTTGTGCAAAACCACTTTGCACGTATTTAAGCACGCTCAAACTGTGTCAAGAGCTGTGAGGTGATCAGTAACTGAAATTGATTTTGTAAAGAGGATTGATGGATGAAATGACAGCCATGGTTCGAATGCTGCACTGCAGGAGGTGATAGTGAGGAGAGGTGTCCCTTTATTTGCAATGGTGGGCCATGGGTAGGAGGTGGGTGGTTGGGACTGGGACCCTCTCGATAGGTCATGAAATGCAATAAGAATGGGCAGGACCTGAGGATGGATCAGGAGACGAAAACCATGGACCAGAGTGCACAGCAGGCCAACACAGCACGGTGGCGCAGTGGCGCAAGAGACCCGGGTTCAATCCTGACTAAGGGTGCTGTCTGTATGGAGTTTGTATGTTCTCCCTGTGACCGCGTGGGTTTTCCCCGGGTGCTCCGGTTTCCTCCCACACTCGAAAGGCATGCAGGTTGACAGGTTTATGGGTTTCTGTAAATTGTAAATTGGTCCTCGTGTGTAGGATAGTGCTAGTTTATGGGGCTCGGTGGGCCGTTGGGCCAGTTACCACGCTGTAGCTCCAAAGTCTAAAGTTCAATGATCTCCCTCAAGTTGTCATGTCCAGTGATTACTTTCAATGATTCATTAAATGTTACAATCTCCTGCCAGTATTCCTGGCAATTCACTGCACTTGTGTTCTCTCTTGATGAGAACTCAAACTGTGACAAAATGTTCAGGCACTTCTTGTACATTCAGCAGGGCACAGTTTTGCGTTACTTGTTTGAGTTTGTGTTCTGATGGAGAAAATGAGGCCTTTTCAAATTCTGTCACTTTCGTTATCTGCAGGCTTGACAGAACAAGTGTGTAATTGCAGGTCACTTTTACAAGGCAGATGACGTGCCTCCACCACTGACATCTCCGGTGTCCTTTAGAAAGTCTCTCAGTCAGTTCTCCAATCAGTCACAAAGTGGCAACTGGAGAAGGGGCCAGACCGCGTGTGCGACAGAACATAGGTGAGACAGGGAACCAGCAGCCGTCAGTCCCCGGGGCCGTACGCTCCTTGCAGCAAGAACAGATCATCTCCCTGGTCACCACCTCTCATGCCGGGTCTAATATCCAAATCAAATTCCATTCACAGAGGTAGAATGTCCTCCTTTTAGTTTAGAGATAGAGCGTGAAAAAAACCAGACCCTTCACCCCACCAAGCCCTCGCTGACTAGCGATCACCCGTACACCAGGCAGGGGTTTACTAGTTTTTTTATTGCTTGGTTTATGTGTTTCATGTTGGATTGTTGGCAAGGCCAGCATTTATCATGCATACCAGAATTGTTCATGAGAAAATGCAGGTGTGCGATCTCCTTGGTTAGATTTTAGACTTTTACCTTAGACTTTTAGACTTTAGAGGTACAGCTTGGAAACAGGCCCTTCGGCCCACCTATTCCACGCCCACCAGCGATCACCCCCGTACACTACTACTATCCTGCACAATAGGGGGAATTTTACCGAAGCCAATTAACCTACAAACCCGCACGTCTTTGGAATGTAGGAGAAAACCAGAGCATCCGGAGAAAACCCACAGGGTCGCAGGGAGCGCATACAAACTCCATGCAGACAGCACCCACAGTCAGGATTGCACCCAGGTCTCTGGCGCTGCAAGGCAGCAACTCTACTGTTGTGTCTCTGTGCTGCCCACTGTAGTAGTGGTTTCTGGCCCTGTGTTTACTGTGGTCGTCTTTTTAATTCAGCCAGCAATAATTTGTGGTTAGTCGCTTAATACTTGCTGGCATAACAATTAATTGAAGCAAAGTTCACAAGTTCACAAATTATATGAGTAGAATTAGGCCATTCGGCCCATCGAGTCTACTCCGCCATTCAATCATGGCTGATCTCTGCCTCCTAAACCCATTTTCCTGTCTTCTCCCCATAACCTTTGACACCCGATCTAATCAAGAATTTGTCTACCTCTGCCTTAAAAATATCCACTGACTTGGCCTCCACAGCCATCAAAGCCAGCCAATTGAAGCAGAAGGGAAACGTTTAATGAAGAGTTGTGAGGCAAGACTTTTTACACAGAGAGTGGTGGGTGCCTGGAATGCACTGCTAGAGAAGGTGAAAAAAACAGATGTCAGTGACATTTACAAGCCATTTAGACAGGCAGTGAATGTAGGGATACAGATCATGTGAAGGCATATCAGATTAGTTAGATTAGTATCATGGTCAGTGCAGATATGGCCGGCCACAAGTCCTGTTTGTGTGCTGGAGTGTGTTATGTTCTATGTAACTCCTATCATTTATACTAGACTTTAGAGATAAAGCGTGGACACAGGCCCTTTGGCCCAGCAAGTCAATGGTGGCCAGTGATCACCCCATCCATTAGCATCATATTACACACTGGGGACAATTTGCAATTTACAGACACCAATTAAACTACAAACTTGCTCATCTTTAGAGTATGGGAGGAAATCAGAGCACCTGGAGAAAACCCAAGCGGTCACAGGGAGAACGTACAAACTCCGTCTAGATAGCACACGTAGTCAGGATCGAACCTGGGTCTCTTGCACTGTAAGACAGAAACTCTACAGCTGAGCCACTGTGCCGCAGTGATATAGATGTTGACACAGACTTCATATAATCAGCTCCATTTGTATTATTAAAAAGCAGCAAACAACTTATTCCACAATGACACATGATAGACTTAAAATCTGCGTGCTGAAGTTATTTCTCAAGATAAGCTGGTGCAAATTGGAATTGTATCACTTCTCTTATACATCCAACGTAATTGAGTTTAGTTTAGAGATCCAGCATGGAAACAGGCACTTTATCGCACCAAGTCCATACCGACCGCCGATCACCCATTCACTCTACTTCCATGACATTCCACTTTCTCACCCGCTCCCTACCGATTAGGGGCATTTTTACAGAGGCCAATTAACCTACAAAGTCGCACGTCCTTGGGATCTGTGAGGAAACTGGAGAACCCAGAGGAAACCCACGTAGTCTCAGGGAGAACATGCAAACTCCACACAGACAGCACCTGGGTCTCTAACATTGTGAGGCAGCAACTTTACCATTGTCATTCACTATCATTTACTGTTGGGACCCTTGACGTGTCTTTCTTTCACTGGTCTGTCACTGACTCAGTTATTGAACCAAAGCCTCTCTACCCTACTGCTTAATTGACGGATGATTCAATTTTTACGTTTTCATGTCTTTTAGCTTGCAGGTACTTTCTTGACAAAATGCTGGAGTAACTCAGCAGGTCACGCAGCATCTCAGGAGAGAAGGAATGGGTGACGTTTTGGGTCGAGACCCTTGAAGGGTCTCGACCCAAAACGTCACCCATTCCTTCTCTCCTGAGATGCTGCCTGACCTGCTGAGTTACTCCAGCATTTTGTGAATAAATACCTTCGATTTGTACCAGGATCTGCAGTTATTTTCTTACACTATAGGTACTTTCTTGTGGTCATTTATGAGATGTGGGAGTTGGTGGTTTGGAAATTATTGTGCGTCAGAATTATCCTTGAAGAGAGGACGTTGAGCAACTTTCTGAACCACTGGTGAAAGTGCCCGCACAAAATTATGACACATCCTTTATTTATAATAAAGGAATATTGTGTAGGAAAAGGAAATAAGGGCAGCGTATAGTGCTGCTAACTCTCGGCACCAGAGACCCGGGTTTGATCCTGACCTCGGGTGCTGTCTGTGTGGAGATCGCACATTATGACCACATGGGTTTTCTTCCAGATGCTCTAATTTCCTCCCACATCTCAAAGAAGTACAAGCTGGTCGTTTAATTTGGCCTCTGTAAAATTACCCCTCATGTGGAGTGAGTGGATGCGTAAGTGGGATAACAGAACCAGTGTGAATGTTTAGAGTGTGTCCGGAAGTAGGAACGGCAGATGCTAGTTTACACCGAAGATAGACACAAAAGGCTGGAGTAACTCAACAGGTCAGGTAACATCTCTGGAGGAAAGGAATAGGTGACGATTCGGGTCGAGATCCTGTTGTACTTCGTGGTCCGGTACTTGTTGTACCTTTAGTGACTCTGGAAGGACCACAAGTACACGTGTGTAAAAGGTTACATTGCTGGAGCTCAACTCCAGGCTGTTTATTCCGTGGCCACCTGCATCCAGAGTGCCCGCCTAATCACACCAATCACTTAGATACACAGGCATACAAAGTAGTCCTTGGATACACAAAGTAGTCCCAGCAATATCACAACATCCCCCTTGTCTTATATATTACAACATCCCCCTTGTCTTATATAAAATTGTTTTCTTTACTATTCGAGGGCTAAAATATATTTAAAAAACAAAACCAAAACACCATTGCTATTTGCAAACAAAACCAATAGCACAACTAAACACAATTGCTTTTTTCGCCATCATGGTGGTCACTCCTCTGCGGAATTTCACTCATCTCCGGGCGGTCACTCACTCCGTGTGGTCACTCCACAGATATATACATTTATACAAAAACATCAAATATAATACATTAAGCTTTCACTACACATATCACTACACAGGTCATTAAACACAAAATATTCATTTTGTTCCATATCTTCCCCTCAAGAAGACGTGCTGTGTAGATCAAACGTAGTGTAGGCTCTAGATGCTCCACCACCATGATTTGCCTGCCACTGCTGGGCTGCCACTGCTGGGCTGCCACTGCTGGGCTGCCACTGCTGGGCTGCCACTGCTGGGCTGCCACTGCTGGGTTGGCACTGCTGGGCTCCCACTGCTGGGCTGCCACTGCTGGACTCCCACTGCTGGGCTGGCACTGCTGGGCTGGCACTGCTGGGCTGGCACTGCTGTAATCACGGTGCGCTGGCCCCGCCTACAAGTGCTCCCCGGCAGCTGCCGTTCAACTTTTCGAACGCGCTGCCGCTGGCCCCGCCCACAGGTGCTCCCCAGCTCCGCCCACAGGTGCTCCCGGCAGCTGCCGCTCAAATTCGAACGCGCTGCCGCTGCCTCGGGCCCAGGGCCGTCCCGACTCTATGGTCGACGCGCCTCGGTAAGTACGCAGTGGCTCGGCCTTACCGGCCGCTGCACCTCCACGGGTGGTCGGTCCCTCCGGTCGCCGACCCCCTCCGGTCGCCGCACACCTCCGTGGGTGTCGGTCTCCTCCGGGGCTCTCCCGGTTGCCGCACACCTCCGTGGGTGTCACCCTCCCCCGGTCGCCGCACACCTCCGTGGGTGTCGGTCTTACCGGTCGCCGCACACCTCCGTGGGTGTCGGTCTTCCCCGGTCACCGCACACCTCCGTGGGTGTCGGGTCTCCCGGTCTTTCCGGTCACCGCACACCTCCATGGGTGTCGGGTCTCCCGGTTGCCGCACACCTCCGTGGGTGTCACCCTCCCCCGGTCGCCGCACACCTCCGTGGGTGTCGGTCTTACCGGTCGCCGCACACCTCCGTGGGTGTCGGTCTTCCCCGGTCACCGCACACCTCCGTGGGTGTCGGGTCTCCCGGTCTTTCCGGTCACCGCACACCTCCATGGGTGTCGGGTCTCCCGGTCGCCGCACACCTCCATGGGTGTCGGTCTTCCCCGGTCACCGCACATCTCCGTGTGTGTCGGGTCTCCCGGTCTTCCCCGGTCACCGCACATCTCCGTGTGTGTCGGGTCTCCCGGTCTCTCCCCCGCGAAGCAGTCGCAGGCTTCTAATCTCGGGCCTACACAGGTGCTGGGGCACGACGTGGGCCTACACGCACCGCCCCCAGCAGCTTGCAGCATCACGTCGGCAACTCGGCGCCGACTACTGAGCAGGTAACTATACCAACTCACACTGGCCCTGTCGGGATGCACTCCAAACGTCCCGTACCGAGCTGGAAACTTTTCTTTTGTTTTGTTTCCCTTCAGGGCTTTTTTTTTTCTTCTTCTTTTTCTTCTTCTTTTTAACCTTTTCTGCTCGGGCATGCTTCATTCCCTCCCTAGGCGAAACACCAAGCTGCTGCCACCATGTTGTTCTTCGTGGTCCGGTACCTGTTGTACCTTTGTTGTGACTCTGGACGGACCACGAGTGCACATGTTTATGATGTTATCATGGTGCAGCTTGTACTCCAGGCTGTTTATTCCAAGGCCGCCTGGATCCAGAGTGCCCGCCTAATCACACCAATCACTTATATACACAGGCATACAAAGTAGTCCTTGGATACACAAAGTAGTCCCAGCAATATCACAACAGATCCTTCTTCAGACCTGAGGCAAACTTGAGGAGATTTCGCAGTGGAGCAGACAAAATTTGTAGGAAGGAACTGCAGATGCTGGTTTACACCGAAGATAGTCACAAAATGCCAGGGGTCAGGCAGCATCTATGGAGAAAAGGAATAGGTGACAATTCGGGTCGAGACCCTTCTTCAGATCCGGGTCTGAACGGGTAATTGACGGTCCTATTTCCTTGCTGTATATTTAAAACAAACTCATCACTAAACTTAAAGAATGAAATAACTTAAAACTAACACAGAGAAGAAGGATAGTTTTAAAGTTGCCCCATGAAACTGAAAATAAATGCCGTTCTTACATCTGAGCATATTAATGTTACCTTACTGGACAATAAAACTCAAAGATAGGTTCAAAATGGCGACCCTTGGCCTTGTAATTGTTGAGGAAAGGCGAAGATTTATTATTTCTCAATGACTGAACAACACAAAGAAATGTAAGCGCATTGCTGAGGCCCATTAGTAAGGTAACAGGAGCTATCAGTGCACTTTCAGGCAAAGTGGAAATGAAATAAAGGCTGTCAATGGTAAATGAACATATATCCTGTTTTATCTTTTACAATATATCACTCGATGCCTTGCTGCTTGCTGAAGCTTTTAGAGGTTCGCTGAGCCATCGAGGGGTCCTCTTTGTTTTGCTGCACTGCTCCTGAATTTTTCATAACATAGTCATTTGCAGATGCAAGTAGATAAATTAGCACGACAAATGGTGTTAAATCGCATAATCGTGCTGATTGATTTCCAGTTAACATGCGCAATGTAAAGATGCCTTATGGTGTTCCCTTGTCAGAAAACCGAATGAATGTCAAAGCAAACCCACAGTTGCTGTCTGTGCGGAGTTTGTACGTTCTCCCCGTGACCTGTGTGAGTTTTCTCCGAAGATCTTCAGTTTCCTCCCACACTCCAAAGACATACAGGTTTGTATGTTAATTGGCTTGGTATAAATGTAAATTGTCCTTAGTGTGCGTAAGATAGTGTTAATGTGCAGGGACCACTGTTCATTGCGGACTCAGTGGGCTGAAAGGCTTGTTTCTGCGCTGTATCTCTACACGGGGCGGCACGGTAGCGCAGCGGTAGAGTTGCTGCTTTACAGCGAATGCAGCGCCGGAGACTCAGGTTCGATACTGACTACGGGTGCTGCACTGTAAGGAGTTTGTACGTTCTCCCCGTGACCTGCGTGGGTTTTCTCCGAGATCTTCGGTTTCCTCCCACACTCCAAAGACGTACAGGTATGTAGGTTAATTGGCTGGGTAAATGTAAAAATTGTCCCTAGTGGGTGTAGGATAGTGTTAATGTGCGGGGATCGCTGGGCGGCACGGACTTGGAGGGCCGAAAAGGCCTGTTTCCGGCTGTATATATATGATATGATAAACTAAACTCATTATCTCATTTCTCCCTTAAGGTAGTGTCTTAGATCCTATTCACATCTAACTAAGAGGGCAAATTGGTTTTCATTCACATACCTCCAGATTCACAAATAGTTTCATCCCAGCTGTTCTCAGGCAACTGAACCGTCTTAACACCAACTAGAGCATGGTCCTGACCTCCCATTTACTTCGTTGTAGACCTTCAAAATATCTTTAATTGCACTTTACTGTACTGTATCTTGCACTAAATGTTATTCCCTTCATCATGTATCTGCACACTGTGGATGGCTTGATTGTAACCACGCATAGTCTTTCCACTGACTGGTTAGCATGCGGCAAAAGCTTTTCATTATACCTCGGTACACATGACAATAAATTACACGAAACAATTATCAGGTCAGGCAGCATCTGTGAACAAAGAAACAGAATATATGTGCAAAGCACAAAGTGCTGGAGTAACTCAACAGTTCAGGCAGCATTTGTGCAGGACATGGGTAGGCGATATTTTGGGTCTGGAACCTTCTTCAGACTCAACAAAATTAATATTCCACGTTAAGGATAGTTTGTCTTAAGAAAATTTGAGGAAGGACATTCTTGCTATTGAGGGAGTGAAGCGTAGGTTCACTAGGTTAATTCCAGGAAAGGCGGGACAGTCGTGTGTTGAAAACTGGAGCGACTGGGCTTGTATACACTGGAATTTAGAAGGATGAGAGGGGATCTTCTTGAAACATATAAGATTATTAAGGGATTGGACACGCTAGAGGCAGGAAACATGTTCCTAATGTTGGGGGAGTCCAGAACCAGGGGCCACAGTTTAAGAATAAGGGGTAGGCCATTTAGAACGGAGATGAGGAAAAACATTTTCACTCAGAGAGTTGTAAATTTGTGGAATTCTCTGCCTCAGAAGTCAGTGGAGGCCAATTCTCTGGATGCTTTCAAGAGAGAGTTAGATAGAGCTCTTAATGATAGTGTAGTCAGGGGGTATGGGGAGAGGGCAGGAACGGGGTACTGATTGTGGATGATCAGCCATGATCACATTGAATGGCGGTGCTAACTCGAAGGGCCGAATGGCCTACTCCTGCACCTATTGTCTATTGTCTATTGTCTATTGTCTAAAACAATTTTAAGTTACGGAGAGGATGGGGGACGGACGCATAGGACCTAGCATTAGAAGGGAGAAAAGAGGCCCATGAAACTAGGGGAGATACAGATGGAATTGAAGTAAGAAAAAGAGCAGGTTTATTTCAGATTCAAAGATTCAATGATGTTTTATTGTCACATGTGAAATGCTTTGTTCTGCACACAACCCGGTAAAATCATAAAGCGGACTTCAACGAGGCAGTGCACAGGAGACGCCACGTTTCTGGCGCCGACAAAGTTGAAAAGGTCCACCGAGCCGTCTATCTTCTGCCTGCCGCCACACGTGGCAGGAGACGACGTCCCACTGGCCCCACGATTGTTCCTGGCGGCCCCCTTCTGGGTCCCCTTCTGTTCTCGAAGCCTCCCGTCAGGCCCCACTTTTGTTCTCGTCAGCCCCCTTCTGGTCCCCGTTCCTTCTCAGCATCCCCTCCCCCCCTGCTGCGTCCCTCTTTGTTCTCAGCATCCCCTCCCCCCCTGCTGGGTTCCTCTTTGTTTTCAGCATCCCCTCCCCCCCTGCCGCGTCCCCCTTTGTTCTCAGCATCCCCTCCCCCCCCTGCCGCGTCCCTCTTTGTTCTCAGCATCCCCTCCCCCCCCTGCTACGTCCCCCTTCGTTCTCAGCTGCCTCCCGCCCGGTGGCCATCCCACGGGTCCCCTGCGATCTCGACGCTCCGCATCCACCTCCACCTTTGATTTAAACCTCCACCCCCTTCAGGAACGTCGTAGATAGCTTTAAAGCATTTGTGCGTAAATGTATGATTCACGGAAAGCAAAACTGCCGAGAGAGAGGTGCAACTGAGGCGGATAATATAAAGCGCTGTGGTGGTCTCAGTAAACCAAAGCTATTTCCATCGAGGGAGAATTGAGAATTGGAGGAAACTGATTTAAGGTGACTGGCAAAAGTGATTCTTTACATCCAAAATTCACAGTCTGAATGTTGAATGGAAGCAAATTCAATAAGAACTTTTATCACAGGATATTTAAACATTTATTTATTACAACACAGAAGGAGGCCATTCAACCCATCGATCCAGGCTGCCTCCCGGCTGAAGAACCCCTTCAGTCCCGTTACGCTTCCATTAACTTTTAATATAGTTTTTTCTTTCTTTTTTGAGGGCAAATCATTTTTGAAGCTGCCTGCATCAGTGGGGATGAGAAACACTTCCTTCGCCATGATGTGCCTCCCGATAACTGGTGGAAAAAGGATTGGGAGTGAATGGAAGTCACATATAAAATTCTCAATGGCGTTTGAGATACCAGCAAGGACATTATTAAGAAGATGGTGGTGTGTTATAGACAATAGACAATAGGTGCAGGAGGAGGCCATTCGGCCCTTCGAGCCAGCATCGCCATTCAATGTGATCATGGCTGATCATTCTCAATCAGTACCCCGTTCCTGCCTTCTCCCCATACCCCCTGACTCCGCTATCCTTAAGAGCTCTATCTAGCTCTCTCTTGAATCTATTCAGAGAATTGGCCTCCACTGCCCTCTGAGGCAGAGAATTCCACAGATTCACAACTCTCTGACTGAAAAAGTTTTTCCTCATCTCTGTTCTAAATGGCCTACCCCTTATTCTTAAACTGTGGCCCCTGGTTCTGGACTCCCCCAACATTCGGAACATGTTTCCTGCCTCTAATGTGTTGCTTTGTAGAACCTCTGCATCCTACTGCCGTAGATGCTCCCACAATGCTGTTGGGTAGGGAGTTTGGGAGGTTTAGACTCAGCAACTAAGAAGGGACAGTGATACCTTTAATCCTTCAATATTCAACAGTGATTCAATTCAATATTCTTTCCTTTTCTGTTATTCAAGGGCAGCATGGTGGTGCAGCAGTAGAGTTGTTGCCTTACAGCGTCAGAGTCCCAAGTTTGATCCTGACCATGAGTGCCGTCCATACCGAATTTGTACGTTCTCTCCACGGGACCTGCGTGGGTTTTGCCCAGGCGCTCTGGTTTCCTCCCACATTCCAAAGACATACAGGTTTGTAGGCTAATTGACTTGCTATAAATGTAAATTGTCCCTCGTGTGTGTAGGATAGTGTTAGTGTGCGGGGATCATTGGTCGGAACGGACTCGGTGGACCGAATCTCAAAACTAAACTAAACTAAACTAAACATTCAAAAATTGAGCGATTAAATGTTTTAAAAGCAATTCAGGTTTTGAAAGATAAACAAACACCATAATATTGTAATGCACCTGAGAACATTTTTTTCACACAGCGGGTGGTAAGTATATGGAACTAGCTGTCAGAGGAGACACAAAAAGTTGGGGTAACTCAGCGGGTCAGGCAGCATCTCTGGAGAAAAGAAATGGGTGACCCTTTTGGGTCGAGACTGTTGTACTTCGTGGTCCCGGTACCTGTTGTACCTTTAGTGACTCTGGACGGACCACAAGTACACGTGTATAAAAGGTTACAATGCTGGAGCTCAACTCCAGGCTGTTTATTCCGTGGTCATCTGGATCCAGAGTGACCACCCAATCACACCAACCTCTTATATACGCATTCCTGCACATGCAAACAAAGTAGTCCTTGGGATACACAAAGTAGTCCCAGGCAATATCACAACAGAGACCCTTCTTCAGACTGAGAGTCAGAGGAGAGGGAAACAGAGAGGTATGAAGAGGTATATAGGACAAATTAATAAGAGATATGTAAAAGGACAGATCAAAGCCAGCAACAATGATCAAGGAAAGATGGAGCCCACAGAATCAGAATCAGAATCAGAATCAGAATTACCTTTATTGTCATCCAAAAAAACCAACTCTTTTGGACGAGATTTCGTCACCCACAGTCCAACAGTAAGAGCAATAAAATAAGCAATTACACACACAACCACAAACCAACACAAAACAAAAAAAGAAACATCCATCACAGTGAGTCTCCTCCAGTCACCTCCTCACTGTGATGGAAGGCCAGAATGTCTTTTCTCTTCCCCTGCCGTCTTCTCCCGCGGTCAGGCTGTTGAAGTTGCCACGTTCCAGGCCGCGCCGGACGGTGAAAGGTCCGCAGCGGGCCGACCCAAGCCCCGCGATCCGGGGCGGGCGAACACGCTGTCGCTGCCGCTGCCGCTGCACGTCGGGGCGGTCGTAGAAGGTACTAATGAGATTGGCGACAAGGCATAGGCTTGTACTGATTACATAGGTCACAGTGAGCAAGGGCAACTTGCCATTGGCACCAAGTTCTGATGAAATCAGACCTCGTCAGATGCAGCAAACCTCTCTATATTTTTAAATATCTATGATTAACCGAGTTCTATCATTTTCAGACTTAAAATTAGCAATGAGTACATATCTTTTCTTTTGAGAGTAGTTCACCTTCTTGAGTTTCTAAAGTATTTTCCGGTTGATTACACTCATTTGGAGGTTCAATGATGAGATACTTATTTAGCTTTCCTTTAGCCATTCCGAATAAGGTGAACCACAAGGATTGAAGGTTTTGCCTCAGTAACGCTGAACTGCAGTGTTCTTCCCTAATAGCTATTTATGCACAGTTTCAATGTGAACTAACTCTTATATTTGGATGTATAATTAGTGGACTCTGCTATGCTTTATTTTTAAAGTCGTAGATGAAGCAACCTCCTACTGAGATAATCCCTTTCTCTGACAAAATTGACTTATGAATTGTATGGGATATTATTAAGTACCAATTTCAATAATGTAGAGTGAGAATTAGGAAATCATTTATGTATTGCATAAATTTGACATAATCTGCTGAGTTGAAAGGGGAAAAAAACTGCAGATGCTGGTTTAAATCGAAGGTAGAAACAAAATGCTGGAGTAACTCAACAGGTCAGGCAGCATCTTGGAGAGAAGGAATGGGTGACACAAAACATTGGAGTAACTCAGCGGGTCAGGCAGCATCTCAGGAGAGAAGGAATGGGTGACATAAAATGCTGGAGTAACTCAGTGGGTCAGGCATCAGTCTGAAGAAGGGTCTCCTCCCGAAACGTCACCTATTCCTTCTCTCCTGCTTTGTTGATATGTTCAGTATTGGTAATAGTGCCCTGATATTCTATCACCTGGCAATATTTGTCACATATACAGTGTCCTAAAACCTGGAATCTCCAGTCTATATGATGTTTGTACGTTCTCCCCGTGACCTGTGTGGATTTTCTACGGGATCTCCGGTTTCCTCCCACACCCCAAAGACGTACAGGTTTGTAGGCTAATTGGCTTGGTATAATGGTAAAATTGTCCCTAGTGTGTGTAGGATAGTGTTCGTGTTCAGGGATCGCTAATTGGCATGGACTCAGTGGGCCGAAGGTCCTGTTTCCCTGCTGTATCTATAAACTAAACTAAAACTAAAATATAGACAATAGACAATAGACAATAGGTGCAGGAGTAGGCCATTCGGCCCTTTGAGCCAGCACCGCCATTCAATGTGATCATGGCTGATCATTCTCAATCAGTACCCCGTTCCTGCTTTCTCCCCATACCCCCTGACTCCGCTATCCTTAAGAGCTCTATCTAGCTCTCTCTTGAATGTATTTAGAGAATTGGCCTCCACTGCCCTCTGAGGCAGAGAATTCCACAGATTCACAACTCTCTGACTAAAAAAGTTTTTCCTCATCTCTGTTCTAAATGGCCTACCCCTTATTCTTAAACTGTGGCCCCTGGTTCTGGACTCCCCCAACATTGGGAACATGTTTCCTGCCTCTAACGTGTCCAACCCCTTAATAATCTTATACGTTTCGATAAGATCCCCTCTCATCCTTCTAAATTCCAGTGTATTTAGAAGTGTGGTGAAGCCATTAACACCAAATATCCCTGGAATATGATTCTGGAGTGCTGATTTAGAGGTACACATTAGACTTTAGAAATACAGAGTGGAAACAGGTCCTTTGGCCCACTGAGTCCATGCCAACCAGCGATCACCCCGTACAATAGCACTACCCTACACACTAGGGACAATTTACAATTTTAACAATGCCAAATAACCTGCAAACCTGCATCTTTTTGGAATGTGAGATGAAACTGGAGCATCCCGAGAAAACCCACGTAGTCACAGGGAGAACGTGCAAACTCCACAGGGACAGCACCCGAGGTCAGGATCGAACCCAGGTCTCTGGCGCTGTGAGGCAGTAACTCTATCAGCTACACATCTGTGCCACCACCGTGCCACTGTGGTGCCCTTTTGTACAAAGAGGCAGGAAAGTGAAGCTGAGGCTTAGATCAGACCCGCCCAACAAAGTTTTTCAGCGTTTCTCGATTACATGACAATAATAAATCAAAGACCAGTTTCGATACCATGATGTTATTGAATGTTTTCATTCACATACAGGCTCTCGGGACCAGATGATCTACCCCTCAGAATAAAAAGACGTACCTTTCGAAAGGAGATGAGGAAGAATTTCTTTAGTCAGAGACTGGCGAATCTGTGAAATTCATTGATGCAGACGGCTGTGGAGGCCAAGACAATAGGTACCTTTAAGGTGTAGATTGACAGATTCTTGATTAGCAAAGGTGTAGGGGGTTATGGGGAGAATGGGGTTGGAAGATAGATCAGCCACGATTGAATGGCGGAGTAGACCTGATGGGCCGAATGGCCTAATTCTGCTCCTATAACTTATGAACTTATGAACTTGTGCTGCTTTTTCCTCTTGTTCTTATTATACATCTCTTTGGGTGCACTGGAAACACTTCACAATGTTGGAAGTTCCTCATTATAAGTGTCAATTCCAGTTAAAGTTCCTGAGGGATCGCAGTAGAAAGGCTTATTTAGGTTTTAAAAAAATGAAAGCTCCTTGTCTTCAGTTTTAAACGAGAGTGATGATCTTGGTTTAACCAGAAGAGTTCAATTACTTTATCAGCTATTTGTAACCTAGTACATAATTAGAAGAGGCCTTCTATAAATAGTATCATGCATTTGTAAAAATTAAATGAAAGACTCTTATTTCTCCCTCATGGCTTGTTATCCTTATAAATGTATTCCGAGAACTTCAGAACAGATGAGGTTTAAATGAGCTGTAACTTGGAAATAAGAAATATTGGCCCAGATTTCATGACTGTGATGATGGTGGAAACCGTCAGCATTTTCCAGCATTACATTACCAAATTGACAGAGACATTCGGAGTGATGCAATAATGCAGATAAATGCAGAAATTTAGAAGCAGTTCTCGTTAATTCCCTTCTCTTCACAGACTTTTATAGTCTTTACCTAGTGTAACTTCCAGGACTCAACGATCTGATGTGAAACTAAGGCATTTATAAGCCATTCCTTATATCGTTTTTATTACATCAAGCGTAATTTAGTAATTGCCTCCTAAGGCATGATTACGATTTAGCATCCTCTCTGTCATAATAAATAATGATATATGTGTGGGTTATAATTCCCTTGGTTCAATGGGCTGCACAGTGGCGTGGCACGGCGGTAGAGTTGCTGCCTTACAGTGCAAGAGACCTGGGTTTGATTCTGACCACGGGTGCTGTCTGTACAGAGATTGTACGTTCCTCCCCCTGGGACCACGTGGGTTTTCTCCGGGGGCTCTGGTTTCCTCCCACATTCCACAGATGTGCAGGTTTTTAGGTTGATTAGCTTCTGTAAATTGTCCCTATTCTATTTTCCAGACAAATTATCTCAACACTTTTGGTGCAGTTAAAAATGAATAGCCACAGCAAACTAAAGAGAACATATATAGGCTATTTAGAAGTCTATCCATGAGAGCAATTCTCCTAGTCTAACACAAGAATTCATATACAAACACTGGACTGTAATCAGAAGACTAGTGATTTGGAGGTGCTTCAGTTTCCTCCCACATTCCAAAGACGTGCGGGTTTGTAGGTTAATTGGCCCTCTGTAAATTTATCTAGGGTGTAGAGAGTGTGCGTTAAAGTGGGATAAGATGGAACTAGTGAGAACGGACGATTAATGGTCGGCACGAACTCGGTGAGCTGACGAGCCTGTTTCCATGCTGAATCTCCAAACTATACTAAACGAAACTAAGTAAGCTGTGGAGATATTTTCTGTTCGTAAATTTTTATCTTTCCACCACGGCTGCATGTTTCAGCTACTCTTCAGCTAAGCTCATCACCTGTCTTAATGCCTCATCTGAGTCAGCAACAAAGTAGATGGCACCATCAAGACGCACATATAGGACATTTTGTTATGCTCATTGTGCTACTTCAATGCAGTCTGATGTCATGCCAATGATATCTGTCTGAAACGGTCATACCTACTCAGTGAATGTGCTTTGTCAGTTGCCAAGTGAGCGAACAAACCTCTTACAATCCATTACAGGCCAAGTATTAAAACTCAAAGTGTTATCTAAGTTCTGAATTTTTGTTCCACGTGTGAAGCTTTAATCAACAAGAATATAAAAGAAAGGAATAAATATGCTTTCTCATTTTTGGAAACTAATTTCTGAGTCATCACTGGGCCAATCTCAACTCTAACAACATTATGGCTTCATCTCATGACAAAGATCTAAGACACAAGGGCCTGGCCAATATTTGACTTTCCATTAATATCACAAAAGCTAAACATTTGTTTATAATCAGACAGGTGTTTGTAAAAAGTTGCTGTAATAAATTTAACAGCCATTTTTCCTACGATATTTATGAGGATGTTGCCAGGATACGAGGGCCTGAGCTATAGAGGGAGGTTGAGCAGGTTAGGACTCTATTCCTTGGAGTGCAAGTAGATGAGGGCAGATTTTATAGGTGTACAAAATCATAAAAGGAATAGATTGGGCAGACGCACAGATTCTCTTGCCCAGAGTAGGGGAATTGAGAACCAGAGGACATAGTTTAAGATGAGGGGGGAAGTATTTAATAGGAATCTGAGGAGTACTTTTCACACAAAGGGTGGTGGCTGTATGGAACGAGCTGCCAGAGTGGGTAGTTGAGGCAGGTACTATCGCAATGTTTAAGAAACAATTAGATAGGTACATGTATAGGACAGGTTATGGGGATATGGGCCAAATGCAGGCAGGTAGAAATAATGCAGATGGGACATGTTGGCCAGTGTGGGCAAGTTGGGCCACAGGGCCTATTTCCATGCTGTAAGACTCTATGACTCAATGACTCTATAATATAAACCATTGAACCATTATTGCACTTCAAAAGCATCTTGTTACCTCTAAAATGGCTTCTACGGCTTTACAAATGACGCGGACGAATTGTCTCCTGATTAGTAGCCATAAACATGCTCGAAAATCAGGTCAGCATGTTATCTCATTTTCAAATAAATATATTTCATTGACTTTAAAAAATGGGTTGCAAAGATAGAGTAAAATGCGTTGATATTTGGTGTTTAGTGTAATCGTTAAATGTCTAGATTGCTTTTCAATGGAAGTTATTACAGAGAGAGTGAGCGGTGGGTGCCTGGAATGTACTGCCAGTGTTGCGATCGGGGCATTTAAGAGGCTTTTATTTGGTGCATAAATATGCAGGGAATGGAGGGACACAGATCATATGCAGGCAGAGAAGATTCATTTAACTTGGCATTATAGTACCCTAGTATGTGAGGACAAAGGACCTGGTCTCGGACATGGTGGTCTGCAGCACTGGGGTTCCGCAGGGAACAGTGCTAGCTCCATTCTAGTTCACCCTGTACACTGCGGACTTCAGGCACAGCTCTGCAAACTCCTATCTACAGAGGTTCTCTGATGACTCTGCCATCGTCGGCCTCATCACGGGCAACGAGGACAGGGCGTACAGAGAACTGATCAAGGAGTTTGTGGACTGGTGCCAGCGGAACTGCCTCCGGATCAACGCAAGGAAAACCAGGGAGATGATGGTAGATTTCCGCAGGCGCAGCCAGGTCCTCCCGACACTGGTGAACATCCAGGGAATGGACATCAAGAGGGTGGATTCTTATAAGTACCTGGGTGTCTACCTCAACAATAAACTGGACTGGACTGAAAACACCGATGCTCTATACTGAAAGGGCCAGAGCAGACGTTATCTGCTAAGGAGACTCAGGTCCTTTGGAGTGCAGGGGGCACTCCTAAGGACCTTCTACAACACGGTGGTTGCATCGGCCATCTTCTATGGAGTGGTCTGCTGGAGCAGCAGCATCTCAGCGGCGGAAGGGAAGAGACTCGACAAGCTGGTCAGGAAGGCCAGCTCTGCCCTGGGTTGCCCCCTCGACTCAGTGCAGGTGGTGGGAGAGAGGAGGATGATGGCAAAGCTAAACATCGCGGCTGGACAACGACTCCCACCCCATGCAGGACACTGTCACTGCACTGAGTAGCTCCTTCGGTGACAGACTCCTTCACCCCAAGTGCATGAAGGAGAGATATAGGAGGTCCTTCCTTCCCACTGCTGTGAGACTTCACAACCAGCACTGCTCCCAGCAGACGAGTCAACAATAACAGCTAAGAACACACGGAAAACTGATGACAATTTATGTATCTTCTATTTATAATGAATGATCTCGTGCTCTCTTGTTACCCACTTTGTTGCTGTAACACTGTAAATTTCCCCGATATGGGGCGAATAAAGGAATATATTATTATTATTATTATTATTATAGAAACATAGAGACATAGAAAATAGGTGCAGGAGTAGGCCATTCGGCCCTTCGAGCCTGCACCGCCATTCAATATGATCATGGCTGATCATCCAACTCAGTATCCCATACCTGCCTTCTCTCCATACCCCCTGATCCCTTTAGCCACAAGGGCCACATCTAACTCCCTCTTAAATATAGCCAATGAACTGGCCTCAACTACCTTCTGTGGCAGAGAATTCCACAGATTCACCACTCTCTGTGTGAAAAAAAACGTTCTCATCTCGGTCCTAAAAGACTTCCCCCTTATCCTTAAACTGTGACCCCTTGTTCTGGACTTCCCCAACACCGGGAACAATCTTCCTGCATCTAGCCTGTCCAACCCCTTAAGAATTTTGTAAGTTTCTATAAGATCCCCCCTCAATCTTCTAAATTCCAGCGAGTACAAGCCGAGTCTATCCAATCTTTCTTCATATGAAAGTCCTGCCATCCCAGGAATCAATCTGGTGAACCTTCTCTGTACTCCCTCTATGGCAAGAATGTCTTTCCTCAGATTAGGAGACCAAAACTGTACACAATACTCCAGGTGTGGTCTCACCAATGCCCTGTACAACTGCAGCAGAACCTCCCTGCTCCTATACTCCTATTATTATCATGGCATGGACATTGTAGGCCGAAGGATCTGTTCTTGCGCTGTACGGTTCTATGTTCCATGTTCTAAACTGACCTGGTTCCCAGTGTGAAATGTCACCTACCTATTTCCTGCAGATATGCTGCCTGACTCACTGAGTGCTAGAGGAACTCAAGTGGGTCAGGCAGCATCTGAGGAGGGAATAGATTGTGTAGGAAGGAACTGCAGATGTTGGTTTACTCTGAAAATAGACACTAAATGACCTGCTGGAGAAACTCAGCAGGTCAGGCAGCATCTCTGAAGAAAAGGAATAGGTGACATTTCGGGTCAAAACCCTTCTTGAGACTGAGGACAAAGGCTCAGAAAGGTTTCGACCCGAAACATCACCTATTCCTTTTCTCCAGAGATGCTGCCTGACCAGCTGAGACACTCTGGCATTTGGTGTCTATCTTCGAGGGAACAGTTAGGCCATGTTTTTGGCCGGGAAATGGTGTCTATCCATTTCCCTCCTCAGATGCTGCCTGACCCGCTGAGTTTCCTCCAGTGCTTTTCTGATTTGATGAAGGTTCCTGCGTCTGCAGTCTCAGTGGCTCCATGAACAAAAGGCTCTCACTCCTGAGTCGTGACACCACCCGGCAGATGTTTCCATTCTGATTCAGGCTCCAGGAGGGAAGATATAAGAAAATAACTGCAGATGCTGGTATAAATCGATTTATTCACAAAATGCTGGAGTAACAGCAGGTCAGGCAGCATCTCGGGAGAGAAGGAATGGGTGACGTTTCGGGTCGAGACCCTTCTTCAGTCTGTGAGGGTCTGAAGAAGGGTCTCGACCCGAAACGTTACCCATTCCTTCTCTCCCGAGATGCTGCCTGACCTGCTGAGTTACTCCAGCATTTTGTGAATAAATCCAGGAGGGAAGAGACATGTCTCCAGCTCAGCTGTCCTGGCAATTATTGCTCTTCCTCACCTGGGAAGGCAGCCAGTGCAGTGTTTAATCACTCAATCAGCCAAGTCGCATTTTTCCGATGACATGGCAGCCAATGACTCTGGCAGCGAGCCCATGCTTCCAATGCACAGGAGCTTCTGCCCCCGATGCACGCTGCAGATCAGCAGATGAGAGCCGTTTGTCCCTCAAAGCTGCCTTCCCTTCGAACCTTATTGTGTGACAGTAACCATGCTGTGTCCAGCATGTGTTCAGACCAGCTGCCTCACGTGGCTCTCTCAGTGGAGCCACTCAGCAACAAAACCAGATATAAATAACATCCGGTGTGAACATCAAACTGTGGCCCGAGTCTTCAATGCTGCCTAAAGCAAATTTAAACTGACAAACTGATGAGAGGTGCAGGAAGGAAGTGCAGATGCTGGTCTACACCGAAGATAGACACAAAGTGCTGGAGTAACTCAGCAGGCCAGGCAGCATCTCTGGAGAAAAGGAATGGGTGACGTTTCGGGTCGAGACCCTTCTTCAGACCTAATAAGAAGGATTACTAAACTAATAAGGATTTGTCAAGTGGACTAAAAAATGTGCACCTTTTGAAAATTGGTACACTGCATAAATTGTGCACTGCGGACAGCTTGATAGTAACCATGTGTATATTCTTCTCTTTAACTGGATAGCACACAAACAGAAGCCTTTCATGGTACCTCGGTAAACGTGACCATAATAAACTAAAGTTGCAATGCACTGGTACAGGATGTCAGTTTCGAACGCAGGGACAATTAGGGGCAGTAATTGTCCTTGTGGGCCTTGAAGCTACTCTTGTTCATTAAAAAGTGGCTGATCTTCCAGTAGAAACATTTTGTCATACCTTCGATTTGTACCAGCATCTGCAGTTATTTTCCTACGTTCCTTGCAGTAGAAACAAATAACTGCAGATGCTGGTTAATATAGTAAAAGACACAAAGTGCTGGAGTAACTCAGCAGTTCAGGCAGCATCTCAGGAGAATGTGGATAGGTGATGTTTCAGGTCGAGACCCATCCTGAAACGTCACCTATCCATGTTCTCCAGAAATGCTGCCAGACCTGCTGAGTTACTCCTGGACTTTGTGTCCTTTTGCAGCTGTTCTACCTCAGTGCTATTTTCCCGTGCCATCCCCATATACCTTGATTCCCTTTATATCTGAAAATCTATTGTGGCCATGATATTGTACACCATGAAAATGTTGGACCTTGCTCAAGGCATACTGATGCCCAAAGGAACCTACTGATGATTGTGCACGAATTAATAAGGCCAAATTTCAGATGAAGTAAATAAATTAAATAATACGTTATCCTTTATTACGAGAGGTTTGCATTACAGAAGTAAGAAAGTCTTATCACAATTGTAGGAGGCCTCGATTGAGACTCCATCTGAACTACTGCTTATAGCTTTGGAATCCTTGCACAAGAAGGCATGTACTTGCACAACGAAAGAGCGCAGAGAAAATTTACAAGGATGTTGCCAGGACTTCAAGGCCTGAGCGAGAGAGAGAGGTATAGCAAGCAAGAAAGGATGAGGGGGTGATCTTGTAGAGGTGTATAAGATCACGACGGGCACAGATGGAGTGAATGCGCAGAGTCTTTTACCCACATGAGGAGAATCAAGCTGCAGAGAACAGATGTTTAAGGTGAGAGAGGAAATATTTAGAATGGAACCCGAGGGACAACTTTTTCATACAGAGTGTGGTGAGTATATGGAATGAGCTGCCAGAGGGGGTAGTTGGGGCAGGTACTATAACAACATTTAAAAAACATTTGGGCAGGTACATGGATAGGATATGTTTAGAGGGATATGGGCCAAATGCAGGCAGGTGGGACGTATAGATGGGGCATCTTGGTCAGCATGAGCTAGTTGAGCCGAAGGAGCTGTTTCCAAGCTGTATGGCATCTATCACTCCATGAATCACGAACAATAAAAGTCCCCCATCGACCCACTAAAACAAGCATCAAGCCTTTTTAATGTACAGATTCCTGGCCAGACACCACACTAAAACCTGAATATTGTGACTTTTGCCAGGGTTGGCCCTGCAACATTCATTTTCAGATGCACTGAATGTAATCTCATCAGTGCTTCTCATACGGCTACTGCAAGGCAAAGCTGAAGAGGTACTATTTCTGCAGAATGGAACTTCTCTGCAAGGATCAGTAAGGATAGGCAGGGATTTACGTGTCATTTATTCATTTGTTTATATGGGATTGTTGGAAGGCCAACATTGATCATTTATTAAAAGCCCACACTTGTTCCTGAGATGATGGTGATTAGACTTTAGACCATTACTTCAGACTTTTAGACTTCAGAGATGCAACCCAGAAACAGGCCCTTCGGCCCACCGAGTCCGCGATGGCCAGCGATCACCCTGTACACTGGCACTATCCTACGCACTAAGAACAATTTACAATTTATTTTAGCAAAGCTAATTAACCTACACACCTGCACGTCGTTGGAGTGTGGGAGGAAACCAGAGCACCTGGAGAAAACCCACGCGGTCACAAAGGTGAACAAAACTGAACAGAATGCCCCAAATGCAACCTTCCCATCTTCTTGTGCAACTTTAACTTAACATTCTAAGTCTATACTGATGCAGGCCTAAGTGGACAAGAAAGTCTTCTTGTCCACCCTATTAACCTGTGTGTTATTTTCAGGAAACCATGTCCCTGCATTCTTTAAAAGAATAGGAAATTGTCCATTTAAATGTCATTGTAGGCATTTTCAATCTGGAAAGTTAGTCTAATTGATCTCCATTTCACTGGACACTGATTGATGCATACCTCTGGGCTTCTTTTCCTTGTTAATTTTGCTGGTTGTAAAAGCCTTCAGCTTTATTCACGAAGGAAGGTATCACAAAATGCTGGAGTAACTCAGCAGGTCAGGCAGCATCTCTGGAGAGAGGGAATGGGTGACGTTTCGGGTCGAGACCCTTCTTCAGCTTTATTCACAGTTGATGATAGAGGGCGGCACGGTGGCGCAGTGGGAGAGTTGCTGCCTTACAGCACCAGAGACCCGGGTTCGATCCTGACGACGGGTGCTGTCTTTACGGAGTTTGCACGTTCTCCCTGTGACCTGGGTGGGTTTTCTCCGGTTTCCTACCACACTCCAAAGATGCACAGGTTTGAAGGTTAATTGACTATTGTAAATTGTCCGTAATGTATAGGATGATGCTAGTGTTTAGGGTGATCGCTGGAAGGCACGGATCCGGTGGGCTGATGGGCCTGTTTCCACGCTGTATCTCCAAATCTAAAGATGAATTTCTCGGTGTAGCAGCCTTTTGTAAATCCCTCAGTTGCAGGATCAAAGGATTATGTTTAATTTCGCAGGACTTGAGTTCCCATTAGGTCTCTGATATCAGTGTTCTGTTTTGAGAAGGACTGACAACCTACAGATCGGAAATCATCTGATCTAATCCTGATGGGAAGATCACCGTCCTTTCAAAACCAACCGCCTGTGCATCAGGAATTGTTGACTTTGTTTTATGTTGTCACTGGAGAGTTGTTAGATGGTTTGAAGTTAATGCTGACTGTTTGAAAGTCATCACACTCGGTGTCTCTCTGTTTGTTTTGCAACCATATGGTGCATTGAAGTCTTCATGGAATGCCAATGTCTGCACCAACTCAGTGCTTGAACTCTGCTCATTAACCTCCTCAGATTCACATCAAGGTCATTGCCACAGCTCAGCCTGAAGTTTTAACTTGATCGGGTCAATTGATGGCAGTGTTAAATTGCAGAAATGGATTGATGCTCCTGTCTAACACGTTTAACAGAGGAATCCCTGTACAACTGTTTTATGAGTAGGGCCTCCACTTACTCTATAACAATGCAGCTTACTTTAGTTTAGTTTACTTTAGTTTAGTTTTGTGGCACAGCGCGAAAACAGGCCCTAAAGCCCACCGTGTCCATGCCAACCAGCAATCGCCCATGCACTGGTTCTATCCTACATGCTAGGGACAATTTACAGAGGACAATTAATCTACAAACCTGTACGTCTTTGGAGTTTGGGAGGAAACCAGAGCACCCGGAGAATAACCCACGCGGTCACAGGCGTACAAACTCCATACAGACAGCAGCCATAGTCAGAATTGAACCCGTGTCTCTGGCGATGTAAGGCAGCAGCTCTACCATTGCACCACCATGCCACCCTGGTATGCCCTGTGTCTTGAGATGCCTGTTGTACGTTAGTCCAAGTTTCAGAAAAGGTTGGGGGACAGGAAAACCCACGCGGTCACGAGGAGAACGTAAAAACTCCACACAGACAGCACCCATAGTCAGGATCCGAACCTGGGTCTCTGGTGCTGTAAGGCAGCAACTCTACTGCCGCGCCACTGTGCCCCCCAACACTGCCTCGAGTAAGGAATTCTCTTCAAACTGAATTGAATGATTCATCCAGGATCAGGCTCAGGTGCATTCTCAATTTATTACACAGATACTAAAAATACTGTGACATTAAACGATAAACTCATGCAACCTGTCTCCAGCATCCAAAGTGATTAAACTCATTTTTTGTTGGGTGTTGGGCTGTTACAGATCCCGTTTTACAGGCTGTTTCTAAAACTCCAATGAGTCTGTAGGAAAGAACTGCAGATGCTGGTTTAAATCAAAAGTATGACAAAATGCTGGAGTAACTCAGCGGGGCAGGCAGCATCTCTGGAGAGAAGGAATGGGTGACATTTCGGGTCGAAACCCTTCTTCAGACTGAAGAAGTGTCATATAATATTTGGCATATAATAATACGTGTCATATAATGAATGTCTGGTGGTGAAACCTACTGAAGGACAAACCTTTTCCCAGTGAGTATAACTTGTGGTACATGCCTATGAAGGGATAATAAAACCATATTTCTCCAGATTAAGTTGACCCTTGTGAAAATTGTTCCATGGTTTTGTATCAAGCACATCCATTCTGACCACGGCATTGACTGCCCTGGTACTGACCAAGTCAAACTCACCATCCATCCCAAAAACGAGGGTGCAGCCTGCCTCAACCACTTCCTCTGGCACTTTGTAACAAATATGTACTACCCTCTGTGTGGAAAAGTTGCCCCTCAAGTACCCCTTTCAACTGAAAGCTATGCTCTCTACTTGTTGATTCCCCAACCATCTTGACCTCCCCACCATCAAAGGGATTTATAGGAGTTGCTGCCTCAAAAAGGCAGCCAGCATCATCAGAGACTCAAACCACATTGGTCACACTCTCATATCATTCCTGCCATCAGGGAAGAAGGTATTGGAGTCAGCAAACTGTAATATCCAGGTTCAGGAACAGCTCCTTCCCTACAAACATCAGGCTATCAAACACTGCAACCTCCAAATAGGCTCTGAACAACATAGACTTGAGGGCATTATTCTTGACTTTGCACTGCTGTTGTCTGTTTATTTGTCTATTTTTTAATATACGATGCACTGAACTTTTTTTGTAGTTTATTATGGGTTTTACAGAGTACTATGTTTATATATCTGTTATGCTGCTGCAAGTAAGAGTTTCATTGCTCTCTTTTGGGACATATGATAATAAAACACTCTTGACTCTTGATAGATGACCTCTTCTCCTCTGTCTGTTTGAGTACAACACGAGGATTTATTTCACGATACGATACGATAGGATAGAGCTTTATTTATCCCAGGGGAGAAAATGTTCTGTCAAACAGTCATAAAACACACCAAGATACACACGAAACATGAGATTAAAGTGATGAGTGGATGTGGATTGGGGATGTGCAAAGATTTGGGGAGGGGGGGAAGGGGAGTCAGTCTACCTCATGACAGAAAGGGGAATAGTTGCACAGTTTGATAGCCACAGGGAAAAAGGATCTTCTGTGGCATTCTGTGCTGCATCTTGGTGGAACCAGTCTGTTGCTGAAGGTCCCCTCGGGTTGACCTGTGTGTCAAGGAGGGGGTGAGCTGCATTGTCCACAGCTGCTCCTCAGTTTGAGGAGCATCCTCCCCTCCAAGACCACCTCCAATGAATCCAACTCCACCCCCAGTAGCGAGCCAGCCTGCCCGAAGTGCTTATTCTCGACTGAGCTTGTTTCTATTCTGCTTTGAGGCCTTTTCTTTAAATGTCAGTTTTCTTCACAGTTGTCTACCACACAGAAACCTTAAGGAACGTTGACAGTCAGGGAGGTGGAGAGAAAATATAAATAAATCCCTCTGCTCCAATTGTGTAAAGTTTGAACAAGTTAATGTGCCCTGACACTTCATAAATACAGCAGAGGCGCAATTCCTAAACTGTTCACCTGTCTGACAAAAGATTGCATGGCATTATTTATTTCAGTGTTAAACAATTGAAAGTCTACTTACCATGGAGTGAAATGTGATAACGACTATTTCTAGCTTATTTAACATCACTTTGCGAATTCAACTGGGCGACTTGTAATAGAAGTTGGTTTCCTGCAGAGATGGGATCAACCAAGCATAGTTGCAGTAATTATTGGACCTTTAACTGCTCCTCATTTGGGTCAGCACAGTGGCGCAGCGGTAGAGTTGCTGCCTCACAGCGCTAGAGGCCCGGCTTCCATCCTGACTATGGGTGCTATCTGTGCGGAGTTTGCACGTTTTTCCCTGTGACCGTGTGGGTTTTCTCCAGGTGCTCCGCTTTCCTCCCAAACTCCAAAGACGTGCAGCTTTGTAGGTGAATGGGCTTCTGCAAACTGAAAATTGCCCCTCTTGTACAGGATAGTTCCAGTGTACGGGGTGATCACAAGTTGTCGTGGACTCAGTGGGCTGATGTTTGTATCTCTTAGGACCCACGTTTTTCAAGGTATTGTCTCTTGGCATCCGTAATGGCTTTGCGAAGGTCATGGTGAACTTGCTTGTTCAGCTCAGGATCGTTTGACTTGTATGTACTTGTCAGCAGTCTGCAATTGAAACCTCAACTTGCTAACCCATAGACTGCAATCAGCAAGTATAGGCAACAAAACATACCCCACAATAATTTTCAATGCTAGTGCTCCATAAGGTTGTGTCCTCAGCCCCTTACTGTACCTTGTGCAGACTTATGAATTTGCAGGAATCATCTGCTCTCACTCCATTTACAAGTTTGCTGTCCAGCCTGAAGAAGCCTCCGACAAGGTCCCACATAGGAGATTAGTGGGCAAGATTAGAGCACATGGTATTGGGGGTAGGGTGCTGACATGGATAGAAAATTGGTTGGCAGATAGAAAGCAAAGAGTGGGGAAAAACGGGTCCCTTTCAGAATGGCAGGCACTGACTAGTGGGGTACCGCAAGGCTCGGTGCTGGCACCACAGTTATTTACAATATACATTAATGACTTGGATGAAGGGATTAAAAGTAACATTGGCAAATTTGCAGATGACACAAAGCTGGGTGGCAGTGTGAATTGTGAGGAGGATGCTAAGAGCTTGCAGGGTGATTTGGACAGGCTGTGTGAGTGGGCAGATACTTGGCAGATGCAGTTTAATGTGGATAAGTGTGAGGTTGTCCACTTTGGTGATAAGAATAGGAAGGCAGATTATTATCTGAATAGTGTCGTTAGGAAAAGGGAACGTACAACGAGATCTGGGTGTCCTCGTGCACCAGTCACAGATAGGAAGCATGCAGGTACAGCAGGCAGTGAAGAAAGCCATTGGAATGTTGGCCTTCATAACAAGAGGAGTTGAGTATAGGAGCAAAGAGATCCTTCTGCAGTTGTACAGGGCCCTAGTGAGACCGCACCTGGAGTATTGTGTGCAGTTTTGATCTCCAAATTTGAGGAAGGATTTTCTTGCTATTGTGGGTGTGCAGTGTAGGTTCACTAGGTTAATTCACGGAGTGGGGGGACTGTCGTATGTTGAAAGACTGGAGCGACTAGGCTTGTATACACTGGAATTTAGAAGGATGAAAGGGGATCCTATTGAAACATATAAGATTATTAAGGGGTTGGACACGTTGGAGGCATGAAACATGTTCCCAATGTTGGGGGAGTCCAGAAACAGGGGCCACAGTTTAAGAATAAGGGGTAGGCCATTTAGAACGGAGATGAGGAAAAACTTTTTTCAGTCAGAGTGTTGTAAATCTGTGGAATTCTCTGCCTCAGAGGGCAGTGGAGGCCAATTCTCTGGATGCTTTCAAGAGAGAGCTAAATAGAGCTCTTAAAGATAGCGGAGTCAAGGAGTATGGGGAAAAGGCAGGAATGGGGTACTGATTGTGAATGATCAGCCATGATCACATTGAATGGTGGTGCTGGCTCGAAGGGCCGAATAGCCCACTCCTGCACCTATTGTCTATTGTCTATTGTCTATTGACCCGAAATGTCACCTATTCCTTTTCTCCAGAGATACTGCCTGACCCGTTGAGTTACTCCAGCATTTTGTGTCTATCTGCCTGAAGTAGAACTTGTACCTCCATTTACAAGTTCACAAGTTATAGGAGTAGAACTAGGCCATTCAACCCATCGAGTCCACCCCACCATTCAATCGTGGTTGATCTCTGCCTCCGAATCCGATTTACCTCCCTGGGCTGCAAGAATAATTACAGATAACGCACAGAATCACAGGTCTAAAGTAATTTCAATCTCAAACACCCCAAGTTGGATTGTTAAACGACTGCTCTTGATGTGGAATGTGAAGCAATGGCTGGTAGCTTATCATGTAATAAACGTCGATGCATTCCTGTGATGTTCATAGTGACAGCAAATGCCCTAATTACATGTTGGGAAGTGACATTTCAATTCTTTGAAAATAACCAGCAGCAGCTTTGTGGAGTGTTGTGCTGAAATGTCAGCCGCAATTGTGTTTAGTTGCTTGAGTGAGCTTCAGTCTTCAACAGTCTGACTCACAGATGGGAGATCTGTTTATGTCAACACTGCCCCAATCGTCATTCTCCAACCTTTAAACCAACACTTGTCACATCCTATCCTGGACCTAGTCTGTACTCACCACCCCATCCCCTCATCCGGAGGAATTTCTTTAGTCAGTGACAATAGACAATAGATTTAGATTTAGATTTTAGATTTAGAGATACAGCGCGGAAACAGGCCCTTCGGCCCACCGGGTCCGCGCCGCCCAACGATCCCTGCACATTGACACTATCCTACACCCACTAGGGACAATTTTTACATTTGTCCAGCCAATTAACCTACATACCTGTACGTCTTTGGAGTGTGGGAGGAAACTGAAGATCTCGGAGAAAACCCACGCAGGTCACGGGGAGAACGTACAAACTCCGTACAGACGGCGCCCGTAGTCAGGATCAAACCTGAGTCTCCGGCGCTGCATTCGCTGTAAGGCTGCAACTCTACCGCTGCGCCACCGTGCCGCCCTAGACAATAGACAATAGGTGCAGGAGTAGGCCATTCGGCCCTTCGAGCCAGCACCGCCATTCAATGTGATCATGGCTGATCATTCACAATCAGTACCCCGTTCCTGCCTTCTCCCCATACCCCCTGACTCCACTATGAGTGGTGGGTGGTGTATATATGCGTGGTGAATCTGTGGAATTTATTGCCACAGACAGTTGTGAAGGATAAGCCAATGGATATTTTTAAGGTGGAGATTGATAGAGTCAAGAGTCAAGAATATTGCAAGAGTGTTTTATTGACATATGTTCCAGATAGAACAATGAAATACTTTCTTGCATTCTTGATTAGTATGGGTGCCAGGGATTGTGTGGTGAAGGCAGGAGAATGGGATTTGGAGGGAAAGTTGGGGTTGAGATACATCAGCCAGGATTGAATTGTAGAGTAGACTTGATGGACTGAATGGCTTAATTCTGCTCCTATAACTTATGAATGGAGAAACAAGGAACAGCAGATGCTGGTTAACACCCAAAAGGACACAAATTGTTGGAGTAACTCAGAGAGCCAGGCAGCATTCCCTGGAGAATAAGGATAGGTGACGTTTCGGGTTGAGACTCTTCTTCAGATAGATTGTAGCGAGAAGAAGGTTGGAAAAGGAGAGACGCAGAACAAAGCGTGGCAGGTAATAAGTTGGCAGAGGTGAGGTGGTCTTTGAAAGGCAGATGTTACTATCAAAAACCACCCTCACCTGTGTCCTATCACATTTTGTCCTGCTTCTCCCCTGTTTCAGCTTTCCTCTCCTCACCCAGGATCAGTCTGAAGAAGGGTCTCAACCTAAACATCACCTATCCATGTTCTCCAGAGATGCTGCCTGACCCATTGAGTCTCTCCAGCACTCTGTGAAACATCACCTATCCATGTTCGCCAGAGATGCTGCCTGACCCGCTGAGTTACTCCAGCACTCTGTGAAACGTCACCTATCCATGTTCGCCAGAGATGCTGCCTGACCCGCTGAGTTACTCCAGCACTCTGTGAAACATCACCTATCCATGTTGTCCAGAGATGCTGCCTGACCCGCTGAGTTACTCCAGCACTCTGTGAAACATCACCTATCCATGTTGTCCAGAGATGCTGCCTGACCCGCTGAGTTACTCCAGCATTTTGTGTCTGTCTTCAGCGTAAACCAGCATCTGCAGTTGCTTCTCACATATCTTTCAATCACTCCTCCTTATGGTCCTTCAATTTAGCAAATCAAATTATGATCTTTGAAACACCATCAGACATTCCACCGCATTGAGATACAACATATTTATATCTTGGTGAACTGGACGGTTGTGCATTTCAAATCATGATTAATTTAAAGGCAATGGTCCAAATACAACAGGCAACAGACTCCTAAGTTCATCACACCACAGAATTTGCCTTTAGCTCTTTTCAGCATATGGCTTTACCAGCAGAAAGCCTGTGACACTCATTTGATTTAAATACAGGTTAAACTAATCCCTATTGTGGATTTCTTGATAATATTTACATAAAATTAATGATTTATTTTGGTACCTCCAGCAATATTATCTTCAGAACTGTACCGATGTACAAATATGATTTCCAGGATAGCACAGATTAGATTGCATTAATGTGGTGATGTCTTCAAGCTTATCTGATATCAAATTGCCACGAGTATTTTGTAAACTGATTATTCAATTCAGATTATGTTTAGAATGCTTGGGACGCTCAGAAGGTCAGGCAGCATCCGTGGAGAGACACAATCAGTTAACATTTCTGGTTAGCTATATTTCTGGTGGTGGACGTATCAAAGAAGCTGCCAGAGGAGGTCGTTTAGGCATGGACTATCCCAACATTTAAGAAACAGTTGGACAGATACATGGACAGGACAGGTTTGGAGGGATAAGGACTAAATTCGGGTAGTGCAGCTGGGACATGTTGGCCGGTGTGGGCAAGTTGGGCCGAAGGGCCTGTTTCCACACTGTATGACTCTAAAACTAGAAAAAAGATAGAAATCAAATCTGTTTTAAGATGCAGAAATGATGTTCAGTGGAATTTTAAAACTTCTTAAAATTGAAGCAAATATTTTTTGTTTTAAAGTGGAGAGTGCTTAGGAAATGTCTATCATAAGGTGAAGCCCAAGAGAGACTTAAAAACCAGTGTTGGTGGTGCAAACTGAGAGAGTGTAGAGTTTCAAGATAGAGTGTGGAAACAGGTCCTTTGGCCCACCAAGTCCGTGTCGACCAGCGATCACCCAACGATCGACCAGCGATCACCAGCGATATCCTACATGCTAGAGGCCACTCTAGGGACAATAGTGGAATGAGCGCTGGTGGTGACAGAAGAACAAATGGGCCCAGTGGAAAAACTGGGGTTGGGGCAGTGTCTGCGAATGTTCTTTGAGGGCGGCACAGTGGTGCAGCTGTAGAGCTGCTGCCTTAGAGCACCAGAGACCAGGGTTCGATCCTGACTACAGGTGCTGTCTGTATGGAGTTTGTACATTCTCCCCGTGACCTGCATGGGTTTTCTCCGGGTGCTCTAGTTTGCTCCCACATTTCGAAGACGTGCGGGTTTGTAGGTTAATTGGCTTTTTTAAATTGCCCCTTGTATGTAGGATGTGAAACTGGGATAACATAGAACTAGTGTACAGGTGATCGTTGGTCTGTGCAGACTTGGTGGGCCGAAGGCCCTGTTTCCACGCAGTATCTCTAAATTAAACTAAACTTAACTAAACAAGTGCAAATTAGGAGTGTGGGAGGAAACCAGAGCACACGGAGAAAACCCACGCAGGTCACGGGGAGAATGTACAAACTCCGTGTAGACAGCACCCTTCGTCAGGATCGAACCCAGATCTCTGTTGTTGTTAGGCAGCAACTCTACTGTGCCGCCCCTAAACCCACTCGGTCACAGATAGAATGTACAAACTCTAAACAGACAGCAGCTGCGGTCAGGATCAAACCCGGGTCTCTGGCGTTGTGAGGTATCAGCTCTACCGCTGCTCCACCGTGCCACCTGCGACAATAAAGTGCCATTGAACTAACATATAACAACTACAGCATGGAAACAGGCCTGTCCGGCCCTACCAGTCCACGCCGACCATTCTCCCTGACCTAGTCTCATCTACCTTCACTCAGACCATAACCCTCCAATCCCCTCCTATCCATATACCTATCCAATTTACTCTTAAATAATAAAATTGAGCCAGCCTCCACCACTTCCACCGGAAGCCCATTCCATACAGCCACAACCCTCTGAGTAAAGAAGTTCCCCCTCATGTTACCCCTAAACCTTTGTCCCTCAATTCTGAAGCTATGTCCCCTTGTTGGAATCTTCCCCACTCTCAAAGGGAAAAGCCTACCCACGTCAACTCTGTCCGTCCCTCTCAAAATTTTAAAAACCTCTATCAAGTCCCCCCTCAACCTTCTACGCTCCAAAGAATAAAGACCCAACCTGTTCAACCTCTCTCTGTAGCCTAAGTGCTGAAACCCAGCACTTAGTGTACTTTAAAAATCACTTGTTGTGGCCACAATGCCGATATGGCAAATGTAACCCTCCTCCATCTGTGTCCTCTGACTGAGACAATGAAGCAAATTTCTGAACTTTGGAAACAATCCTTCATTTGATTCATTCATTTGTACTCTGATCAATTGTCACACTTCTGAACACAAAGGGAGCGAGTAAGTCAGTATGAATGTGCCAACCACACATTAAAAGGTCACTGCCAGAGGAACCGTCATCCTCAATCCCATCAAATGTAATAGAAAATACGTGCTGGATCCCCTGAGCCCATTTAAGCCTAAAAGGCATGCAGATGACTGAGTCAGATATGTTTGTTTATTTAAAATGTATAATGTATTGGAGAAATGAAAATGGCTGACAGCTCGGGGCTGCTTCTTCCACCAGTAATATATCAGTGTCCGTGTGAAGCTGGCTACAAGTAACTCGGTATTAAGAAGTTACAACAGTGTTCTATCACTTGAGTAGCCTTTGAGAGAGGTAGTGTGTGAACAGGAAAGTGAGTGAAGAAAAAAAGCTTACTTTTGTTTTTCAAAAGGAGAATCCTAATACAAGTCACTATTTTTTTATTTTTTTTTTTGAGATACAGCACAGCAACTGAGCACTGTGCCTTTGGCCCACCGGCCAGCGATCCCTGCACATTAACACTATCCTACAAACATTAGGGACAATTTATATTTATACCAAACCATTTAACCTACAAACCTGTACTTCGTTGGTGTATGGGAGGAAACCAAAGATCTCATAGAATAAACCCACGCAGGTCAATAGTCAAGTGTTTTATTGTCATATGTCCCAGATAGAACAATGAAATTCTTACTTGCTGCAGCATAACAGAATGTGTAAACATAGTACACTGTAAACAATATGATAAACGAGAGAGAAAAAAATACACACAAACACACACATATATATATCTATCTATGTATATTACGAAAACTCTGATCTTGTATATATATATATCTATATTTATGTATCTGAGATTTGGTTATGGAAATACACCCAAGACGGTAAATGATAGCATCACAATTTTAGCACCACCTTAATCACCATTGTCCTGGTGACACTTTACAACAAGTTTCATTTAAATTGGTGTTATATTTTTAAAGTTAAAGAGATTTTAAAGTTTTAAAATAATTGTTTAAACCGATTTCTTATCATGTTCAGCGTGTGACGTCATGATGGGACCCGCACGAGTGCCAGCCAATGAGGGAGGGGGGCGGCCTGACTTTAACAAATGCGCCCTCCCCCCCCCCGGAGGACCAGCGGGAGGACCACCGCCTGTCCTAGCATGCCTCGCACCTGACCTTCCCCCCGTAGTGCAGCGCGGCGACAGATAGAAGGCGAAAGAAGATGGCCACTGGAAGGCCGCTCTCCTGCTGCTGGCCACCACGATGGCCGCCCGGGACCAGGAAGATTTATTTTAAAGAAAAAACACGATTTTCATTGAGAATTATTTTAATTTTTTTGAAACGCCATTTATTTTAAAAGAGAAAACACAGTTCTCCCACGTGGGGTCGATTGATTGGCTCCGACTTCCCGCTCGACGCCCAATTGGTCTGGATCCCATGGGGGAGGAGCCTGCCGCTGCTCTGATTGGTCGCTGCGTCTTCCTGTTCGAAGTGCGCTGGTTGTCCGTTGGGTCTTCTTCCCGCTCAAAGCAACGGCGTCGTAGTCGAGCTGCCGCTCTTGCTGAATGAGGGGACAGTCTCGAGGATCTCCAAGGGAGAATTTGCGCAATAAAAACCCACAGTGTTAAAGATAAGCTTTATTTTTTTTTTTAAAGATCTCCATTTTCATTGAGATTTCTTCTTTTTTTTTAAATGCCATTTATTGTAAAGATAAAAAACGATTTTCATTGGAATTAATTTTATTTTTAAAAACAAGCCATTTATTTTAAAGAAAAAAAGCGATTTTCATTGAGATTTGGTTTATTAAAAAAAAACACCATTTATTATAAAAGAAAAAATGGCATTTTCATTGAGATTTATTTCATTTAAAAAAACACCATCTATTATAAAGAAAAAACATGATTTTCAGTCAGATTTATTTCATTTCTAAAGAAAACCCCTTTTATTTTAAAGAAAAATGTGATTTTCCCCACGTCATAATGGGAACCCAACGAGGCGAAGAGAGAAGGCGAAAGAAAATGGCTGCTGGCAGGTGCATCCTTCACTAGTATATATATATATATAAACACACATATATATATATATATATATATAAAAATATACATATATATATATAAATACACCCACCCACACACACACATATATGTGTGTGTGTGTGTGTGTATATATGTGTGTGTGTGTGTGTGTATATATGTATATATATGTATATATATATATATATATATATACGCATATACAAACACGCAGCATGTTCCAGGCCCCCATCACTCTCTGTGTTTAAAAGCATGCCCGCACATCTCCATTGAACTTTCCCTCTGTCACTTTATAGCTATGCCCTCTAGTGTTGGACATTTCTACCCTGGGAAAAGGGTTCTGTCGGCCGTAAACTGTCAAAATGTATCATGAACAGCTTTCACATTTCCCTCCAAAATGGTACAGCTCTATTTTAAGATTCTGTCCTTTTATTCCTGACCTTCCCATCAATAGAAATAGCCACCCTGTTTCTGTCTCATCACAGCCTTTCAACATTCAGATCAGATTGAAGGCAATGAAGTTGTTCCGAATGCCAATGTAATTGTTTAGGTTTAGGTTTATAATTGTCATGTGCACTGAGAAAAGCTTTTGTTTGTGTGCTATCTAATCAGGTCTGATAATATGATACATGGATGCAGTCAAGCCAAGCACAAGTGCAGCAGTTAGGGTGAAAAGAAAAAGACCAGAGTGCAGAATATAGTATCTCAGCATTTTAGCGTAACAGTTCCAGAGAAAAAGTGCAAGATCTTCGATGAGGTAGGTTGGAAAATCTCAACTGCACCCTAGTTTATGGAAGAGCCGTTCAGAAGTCTGATGACAGAGGGTAAGAAGCAGCTCCTGAGTCTGGTGGTATGTGCTTCCAAGCTTTTGTACACCCTGACCCACAGGAGTGGAGTGAAGGAATAATCAGGGGTGGGAAAAGGTCCTTGATTATCTTGACTGCTTTCTCATGGCAGTGTAAAGTGTGGATGGAAGCAATGGTAAGTCTGGTCTATGTGATAGACAGGACTACATCCACAACACTGCAATTTCTTGTGGTCGTGGGAAGACATGTTCCCAAATCAATCAAGCTGCAATGCAACACAACAGTGTGCATTCTACAGTACATCTGTAGAAGTTGGTAAGAATCTTTAGACTTTACTTTAGAGATACAGTGTGGAAGTAGGCCCTTTGGCCCACCAAGTCCTCGCCGACCAGCAAGCACCCCGCACACTAACACTATCCAACACACTTTTGGAGCAATTTACAATTTTACAGAAGCCAATTAACCTACATCTTTGGAATGTGGGAAGAAACCGGAGCACCCAGTGGAAACTCACGCAGTCATTGGGAGAACGTATAAACTCTGTACCTACAGGACCCATTGTCATGATTGAACCTCAGTCTCCCGAGGAAATGGAGATGTTCGTGTGCCTTTGGGCTGTAGCCTCACTATGGCTGGTCCAGGACTGTTTTTTAGCAATATTTACACGTAGGAACATGCAGCTCTCAACTATTTCCACGTACGCACCATTGATGCTGATTGGGGCATCCTGAAATTGATAACCATCTCCTTCGTCTTGCTGAAATTGAGGGAGTGGTTGTCATCCTGATACCACATTAGCAGAGTCTCTATCTCCTTCCTGCACTCTGTCTCGTTGTTGTTTGAGATCTGGCCCACCTCAGTGGTGTCATCTGCAAACTTGTAGATGGAGTTAGAGCGGGATTTGGCCGAACTATCGTTAGTGCACAGGGAGCATAGCAAGACACTGAAAACGGATCCTTACAGGGCACCGGTGTTGAGAATTATTGTGGAGGATGTGTTGTCACGTACCCTTAAAGAGTGAATTGGATAGACTTTCAAAGATGAAAATTAAAGCCAGGTTAAGAACATGAAAGTTGGATTGAGTGAAGTACTCTGCAAAAAGCTGGCACAGTTCCAACAGACCAAACCCCAGATTTTATAACAATTTTGCAATCTATAATTCCTTTAATCTTCCACTATTGAGAATCTATACTCAAAAACATTTTCTCTCCCAGCAAACTCACCTAGAGTATATTGCTGGGTCAATGTTTATTTTAGTTTTAGAGATACAGTGTGGAAACAGGCCCTTCAGCCCAACAAGTCCACGATGACCATTGATCACCCATACACTAGTTATATCCTACATACCAGGGACAATTAACCTGCAAATCTACATGTCTTTGGAGTATGGGTGGAAACCGGAGCACCTGGAAAAATCCCCACGCGGTCGCAGGGAGAACATACAAACTCCGTACAGACAGCACCCGTGGTCAGGATTAAACCCAGTTCTCTGGCACTGTAAGGCCACAACTCCACTGCTGTGCCACTATGCTGCTCTTTGCTGTAATTCTAGCAGTGGGACATGTTCAATGGGATTAGATGCTGATGGTATGTTTGTAACACAATCATACTTACTGTATAACTTTGAACTCAAAATAAACTGGATTTTTTTTTTTTAATACTAGCTGGATACCTTTGAGCTGCTGAGTTCCTGCACAGAGTGTGGACATAATGTAGCTCCAGTTTTCTGCTTTTGGAGAGGTTTTTATTTCATTTTACGGGCCAATAGACCAGCCTCCATCTTGGTGGTTCACAAAACTTTTCCATAAGAACCACAAGGGGTGACAGGACTGCAAGCCTGCTCCAGATGCACCATCACATAGTGTCCCATGCAGAGGTTATGATTAAGCCACCATGCATACTCAGAATGATGTGGGGATTTACATTTTATTTTTATTCATTTGTTCGCAGAAATTTGATATTATTGTCAAAACATCCCTAACTATCCCAGAATATAAGCGTTATTCGACAGTGTAGGAAGTAAAAGCAGATGTTGATTTATACCGAAGATAACCACAAAATTCTGGAGTCACTCAGCAGGTCAGGCAGCATCTCTGGAGGAAAGGAATAGGTGTCGTTTCGGGTCGAGACCCTTCTTCAGACTGAAAGATGGATGTGGGGGAGAGGGTGGGGGTGGGGGGGAGGACTGGAGGGGCGCAAAAATAGTAATTTCCCTCCCCCCCACCCCCCAAACTTCTATCTTTCAGTCTGAAGAAGGGTTCCAACCTGAAACGTCACCTATTCCTTGTTTCCAGAGACGCTACCTGTCTCGTTGAGTTACTCCAGCATTTTGCGTCTATCAGTGTTATTCGACTGTTTAAAAGACGTAGGGTTGAGGAAATATATAGAGGCCTGACTGGAAAGGATAGCATTTTTTTTTCCCCTGAAGGATATCAGTTATCAATTGAGATAATATGACAATCTGATAGCTATTAAAGGCACTAGCTTTTTTTTTATTTATTCCATGTTTATTTAATTATTCAAATTTAAACTCTGATTAATCCGTCTTTGGGAACTTAAGTACTTGAAGCAAATTTCCTGGCCTTTACATATTATTTAATTATTTCTGTTTTTGACTGCATTTCTGTTATTGTACAAGTGACTTGAGCACTTCATCATATTTGAATCCGATTGAAGGAGAAGAGTCAAAGCCAAGAGTCAAGAGTGTTTTATTGTCATATGTGCCGAAACGGAACAACAAAATTGCAGCATTAGTATAAGGGATTTGTTAGCAGAGTACTCAATAGATAATATAATAAAGAACAAAAAAATAAATCACATCCTCAATACGTATTGGATGTAGATTCAATTGTGACTTTCACAATAAGTTCTTAAGTCATAGGAGCAGAAATAGGCCATTTGGCCCATTAAGGCTACTCTGCCATTCAGTCATAGCTGATCTATCTTTCTCTCAACCCCATTCTCCTGCCCTCTCCCCATAACCCCTGACTAATCCTTACTAATCACGAATCTGTCTATCTCCACCTGAAAAATACCAATTGACGGCCTCCACAGCCATCTGTGCCAATGAATTCCATAGATTCACCACCATCTGAATAAAGAAATTCCACCTAACTCCTTTCTAAAGCTCTGTCCTTTTATTCTGAGACCACGGGCTCTGGTCCTAGAGTCTGCCATTAGTGGAAACATCCCCTCCGCATCCACACGATCCCAGCCTTTCACTATTCGGTAAGTTCCAATGAGGTCCCCGCTCATCCTTCTAAACTCCAATGAGTACAGGCCCAGTGCTACCAAACACTCATCATACGTTAGGCCAATCATCCCCAGGAACGCTTTAAAAAGGGAACTGGATAGATATTTGAAGGCAGATCTTTGGAGAACAAGCAAGGAAGTGGGACTTCTGGAATTAAAAGAGCAGGCATAAAATGGATCATTTTTCAGGATCCAGTCATTGTTGGCAAGACTCGTACTTATCGGTTGCCAGCAATTGCCCCTGAGGAGTTTTAGTTTAGTTTAGTTTAGTTTAGTTTAGTTTAGTTTAGAGATACAACATGGAAACAGGCCCTTCCACCCACTGACTCTGCGCCAACCAGCAATCACCACACACCAACACTATCCTGCACACTAAGGACAATTTGCAATTTTACTGAAGCCAATTAATGCACAGACCTGTACCTCTTTAGGGTGTGGGAGGAAACTGGAGCACTCGGAGAAAACCCACAGGTCACGGGGAGAACGTAAAAACTCTGCATAGACACCACCCATAGTCTCGATCGAACCCGGTTCTCTGGCGCTGTAAGGCAGCAGCTTTACCACTGCACTAGCGTGCTGCCCTGTGATGGTGAGAAATCTGTCACTCCTGCACATATATCACAGGAGAAAATGATTTAAAAGAGCAGAACAACGGGACACAAATCAGCATGGAATTCTCTGCCACGGATGGCAGTGGAGGCCAAATCACTGGATGAATTTAAAAGAGAGTTAGATAGAGCTCTTGGGGCTAGTGGAATCAGGGGATATGGGGAGAGGGCAGGCACAGGTTACTGATTGTGGATGATCAGCCATGATCACAATGAATGGCGGTGCTGGCTCGAAGGGCCGAATGGCCTCCTCTTGCACCTATTTTCTATGTTTCTAAGCACATCAGATCTGCTCACTGACTTGCATAAGGAACCTGAGGTGAAAAGAATTAGGAATAAGTGGATACAGAAAATGTTTTCAATTAAATTGTTATTATAGGGGTCCAGGAATCAAAGACAGCTGCAAACCAGCAAACATTTAAGGGTGAAGATGGGAATTTTCACTGAGGGAAGTTGGTGGGTGGAATCAACTTTTAAATACAGTACTGAGATTTAGCTGCAAGCTGGTGAAGATATGCTGAGGGTGGGAGTAGAGTAGCATAATGGCTACAGCACTGTGCCAGCAGATGGGCACCTAGAGTGCGAATCTCGAGTCAGGAGTTCGAATCCCATGATGTCATTGTAGAATTTAATTCCCTAGAATTAAATAAAGCTGGAATGAAATACTAATTTTGGTTAAGATAACGAAACAGATTGCATAAAGCCCACCTGCTTCACTAATAGAGTCTTGGAGTCATACAGCACGGAAACAGGCCCTTCGACCCAACTCATCCATGCTGACCAAGATACCCCATCCAATCTAGTCCCATTTTTTTGCAAGTGACCATTACCCCTCAAAACCATAGATAGGCACAAAATGCTGGAGTAACTCAGCGGGACAGGCAGCATCTCTGGAGAGAAGGAATGGGTGACGTTTCGGGTCGAGACCCTTCTTCAGACTGGTTAAACCAGCATCTGCAGTTCCTTCATACACATTCCCTCTAAACCTTTCCAGAAACAGGCCCTACCATGCCTATAGTAGGCCCTACCATACCCTATTTCCTTACCACATAGAAGGAGAGGATGAGAGGATGGTTCAGTTGCCTGATAATAGCTGAGAAGAAACTGCCCCTTACTCCATAAAAGGCGGCTATTTTGGAATCTTAGTGTCATACTGTAGCAACCGAGCCTTCAGCCCATCAAGTCCAGGGTGATAATCAACCATCTAATGACACCAATCCTACATTAGTCCCGTATTTTTATTTCCCCACATTCTCATCAACTCCCCCCAGCTTCTATCCTTCACCTAGAATTTACGGTGACCAATTAACAGTGCAATTACGGGCAATTTATCAACTCCCCCCAGCTTCTATCCTTCACCTAGAATTTACGGTGACCAATTAACAGTGCAATTACGGGCAATTTACGGTGACCAATTAACCTACCAATCCGCACATCCATTGAGTCTATGCCAGTTCTCAGGGCAATTCCACTCCCCACTAATTTTCCCTGCAGCTGATTCTCCCCACATTTCCATCAACTGCCCCGAAGATTCTAGCATCCACTTCCCAATCTGCATGTCTTTAGGGGGATAGGGGGGGAACCGGAGATCTGAGAGGAAAATCTTTCAAACAGAGGGTGGTGGCTACATGGAATGAGCAGACGGGGGAAGCAGTCGAGGCAGATACAACATTTGCGACGTTTAAAAAGCATTTGGACATGTATATAGAGAGGAACGGCATAGCTGAGTTTCATCAGTAACGTGCACCGAGATACAGTGAAAAGCTTTCTGTTGCGTGCTTTCCAATCAGTGAAAAGACTATACATGATTACAATCACGCCATTCACAGAGTACAGATACAGGCTAAAGGGTATAACGTTTAGTGCAAGATAAATTCCAATGAAGTCCGATTAATGATAATTCAAAGGTCTCCAATGAGGTAGATGGGAGGTCAGGACCACTGTCTAGCTGGTGAGAGGATGGTTCAGTTTCCTGACAATAGATGAGAAGAAACGGTCCCTGACTCTGGATGTATACATTTTCAAACTTCTGTATGATTAGTATCCCAATTAATTTTGTTCTATTGCCATGTGACTACACATATTTAATTCAATGTATTGTACTTTGGACATCCTGAGGTTGCGAAAAGGATTGTAAAAATAATAGGATTCTTTTTATGACTCTCTTTCTCTTTCTCTTCATTTTATTTTGTTTATTATTTGTAATTGAGGAATAAGCCATTATGCAACAATGTGCAGGATCTCTCTAGGGTCCCAGCCTGAAACGTCACCTATCCATGGTTTCCAGAAATGCTGCCTGACCCGTTGAGTTACTCCATCACTTTGTGTCTTTCTTTGTAAAGCAGCATCTGCAGTTTCTTATTTTTCTCTTCATAAATGTTTGTCTTAACATCCCTCGTTTACATCTCCACTCTTCTTAATTTCTCCTGTTGTTTTCATATCCCTCTTTTCTCTGATCATTCTCTCTGCCATATTTATATCTATAACGTCTCAAAGACCTGACGTTCAATGCCATCATATTCCAAGTGCCCCTGGTGAGCCACCATCAGCCAGACCTCGACAGCGCAGTGGCACAGCTGGTAGAGCCCCTGTCTCACAACACCAGGGTCCTGGGTTCGATCCTGACCACAGGTGCTGTGTGTGTGTGTGTGTGTGTGGAGCTTGCACGTTCTCCCTGTGACCCTGTGGGTTTCCTCCAGGTGTTCTGGTTTCAATCTACATCCCAAAGATGTGGGGGTTTGTAGGTTAATTGGCCTCTGTAAAATTGGCCCTAGTGTGTGGGGGGTGGATGAGAAAGTGAGGATAACATAGAACATAGAATAGGATTATGGGGAGAAGGCAGGAAAATGGGATTAGGAGGCAGAGATCAGCCATGATTGAATGGCGGAGTAGACTTGATGGGCCAAATGGCCTAATTCTACTCCTATAACGTGAACTTGTGAACTAGTGTGAGCGGGTGTAGTCTTGGTGGGCCGAAGGGCCTGTTTCCATGCTGTATCTCTAAACAAAACTAAACCCTTAAGTTCTCTATCTCCTTCTATCCTTCCTATACTATATACTGCGGTCTCATCATTAACGAGATAAGCCACATAAGTGCTATCACTTCAGGAGTAGGACAGTGGTTGAGCATGTTGCAAGAGTCTTTAGACTTTAGACTTTAGACATACTGCGCAAAACAGGTCCTTCAGCCCAACGTATCCATGCCAAACAGCGATCACCCCATCACTAGCACTATCCTACACACTAGGGGCCATTTACAATTTACAGGAGCCAATTGACCTTAACAAATCTGTAGGACTTCGAAATGTGGGAGAAAACCGGAGCACCCGGAGAAACCCACATAGTCACAGGGAGAAAGTACAAACTTCGTACAGGCAGCACCCAAAGTCAGGATGGAACCCGGGTGTCTGGCGCTGTAAGGCAGCAACTCTACCGCTGCGCCACTGTGCCGCCCTTCTGAAAACTTTTATTTTACTGTGTTGTTACTACTTGGTGATTTTTGCTTGGTGCCTAGCATTCCCCTGTAGATCGACTTGGGATGATCTATTGTGTGAGAGACACTGCATAAAAGTAAGTTATGGTTGCTATAACTGCAGCATGGCTTTGCAATGATACCATTCAATAAAGCCGGGATGGGAAGAGAGCAGTTGCAAACTCAGCTGCAGAAGACTTACAGGCACATTGTAGACTTGAGCAGTCCTCGCCCCTAGGTACCCATTGGCTGGTGATTGACATCCGGATGGTGTTCCAAAAGCCAAGCATCTTGTAAGATGATAGCTTAATGCATTAACGTCAAGAAATCACATTACTTTATGACAGAGGGAAGTTTTCTCAAAAATAATAAGACACCATAAAGACAATGTATTGTGAAAGAACTAAAACGTTGAAAAGAAAAACAGAAAGCTGTTGTGAAGCTCTTCAGGGATCCTCTGGTATCTTCCATCACTGATGGCACCGTCGGGAAAACAGTGGCGTAGCGGTAGCGCTGCTGCCCACAAGCGCTGGAGACCCAGGTTCAATCCTGACTAAGGGTGCTGTCTGTGTGGAAGTTGGTTCAGTTTAGTTTAATTTATTGTCACGTGCACCGAGGAATAACGTTTAATGCAAGATAGTCTAGTAAAGTCCGATTAAAGATCGTCTGAGGCTCTCCAATGAGGTACATAATAGCCCAGGACCGCTATAGAGGTGTTGTCTAGTTGTCTACTTGTTTACATATTAACTGAAAGGAGTTTGTACGTTCTTCCTGTGACCGCGTGGGTTTTCTCAGGGGGCTCCGGTTTCCTCCCACATTCCAAAGACGTGCAGGTTTGTAGGTTAATTGTCTCCTGTAAGTTGCTTTTAATGTGTAGGATGGGAAAGTGAGATAACAAAGAACTAGTGCATATGGGTGATCGACGGTCGGCGTAGGCTCGGTGGGCCAAAGGGCCTGTTTTCACACTATATCTCTAAACTGTTATCCATTTCTGGTAATTTCTTCTTTCACGTAACTTCCTCCCACCTTTTCTGGAATTATTCTTCGACTGGATTACATTTTCACAAAGAGACCGTTACATCTAGATTCAGGGACATTTCCTTCCCAGCTGGTATCAGGCAACTGAACCATTCTATAACCAGCTAGAGAGCAGTCCTGAGTTACCATCTACTTCACAGGAGACTCTCGGACTAGTTTTAATCAGACTTTATCCTGCACTAAACATTATTCCCTTTATCCTGCACCTGTACACTGTGGACGGCTTGATTGTAATCATGTATAGTCTTTCCTCTGACTGGATAGCACGTAACAAAAAGGCTTTTCACTGTACCACGTGACAATAAACTAAACCAAACCAATCTAAACCAACCTCAACCAAACATCTGACCGGATTCGATGGAGACAGGAAGTGACCTTGCTGTGGTAGCTCTTGTCATGACAACATACGAGATGTTGCACTCTGTGGAATAATGTGACAATACCATGCTTAAATTAAGAGCCAGGAACTGTAAGAGCTTCTCTGCTCCACTGTCAGTGACCTTCCAGGATTGAAGCACAATAGAAACACAATGTCTTCATCAGTCTTAGCCAGTCAGTGTCTGAAGGGGCAGAGCTATTTCTTGGGCAGCAACCTCCAGCCTTTTGTGTTTAACTGGACCTGCAATGCTAGACTGCGATATCCAATTCAGTCCTTGAAAATGCATGTAGGAATGAACTGCAGATGCCGGTTTTCCCCGAAGATAGACACAAAATGCTGGTGTACCTCAGCGGGACAGGCAGCATCTCTGGATCGAAGGAATGGGTGGCGTTTTGGGTCAAGACCCTTCTTCAGACTGGAGAAGTCTGAAGAAGCCTCTTGACCCGAAACATCACCCATTCCTTCTATCCAGAGATGCTGCCTACCCCGCTGAGATACTCCAACATTTTGTGTCTATCTTGAGTCCTTGACAATGATGAACATTATTTATTTTATTATTAAATATCAGCCTCATCATTCCAGTAATTTAATCTCCTCATCATCCTTCCACATGGAACATTTTGTTTTGGCAAAGATAAAAACTGATCTAACTCTCTGTCAATGGTGTTTCTCTAACCACATGTCAAGAAGAATATGGTTGGAATATTGGTTGATTTCAATATTGCTTTCTCTGTTATTACCGGAATCAGTCTGAAGAAGGGTCTCGACCCGAAACGTCACCCATTCCTTCTCTCCAGAGATGCTGGCTGTCCCGCTGAGTTACTCCAGCTTTTTGTGTCTATTACCTGGACCAATCCATGTCTAAAGTAAAACGTCACACTCTGAGTGTTCTATGTTATGCCACAGCCATCTTAAGACATAGCTCATGAGAGGAATAGATCGAGGCGATCAGAGTCTCCTGCCCAAAGTAGGGGAATTGAGAACCACAGAACATAGGTTGAAGGTGAGGGGGGGGGGAGATTTAATAAAAATCTGACGGGTAACTTTTTCACACAAAGGGTGGTGAGTGTATGGAACGAGCTGCCGGAGCAGGTAGTTGAGGCAGGTACTATCGCAATGTTTAAGAAGCAATTAGACAGGTACATGGATAGGACAGGTTTAGAGGGATATGGGCCAAGCATACACAGGTGGGACTAGTGTAGATGGGCATGTTATATAGTTTAGTTTAGTTTAGTTTAGTTTAGTTTAGTTTAGTTTAGTTTAGTTTAGTTTAGTTTAGTTTAGTTTAGTGAAACAGTGCAGAAACAGCAGACCCTTCAGCCCACCTAGTCCGCGCTGACCAGCGATCCCCGCACATTAACACTACCCTGCACACACTGGGGACTATCATACATTTACCCCGCTAATAGACCTACAAACCTGTACGTCGTTGGAGTGTGGAAAGAAACCGAAGATCTCTGAGAAAACCTACGTAGGTCGTGAGGAGAACGTACAGCCAAGCACCCATAGTCAGAATCAAACCCGGGTCTCTGGTGCGTAAGGCAGTAGCTCTACCGCTACGCCACCGTGACGCCCTGGTGTAGGCAAGTTGTGCAGAATGGCCTGTTACCACGCTGTTCAATTCTATGACTCTATGACTCTATTACACCAGAGAGACAAAATGCGTCATCCTCATCTCAGCCCATTCCTTCTCTCCGGAGATGCTGCCTGTTCCGCTGAGTTTTACTCCAGCATTTTGTGTCTACCTTCGATTTAAACCAGCACCTGCAGTTCTTTCTGACACATTTCCCATTACATACACAACTGTTCAGGAGATTTACTTAATTCAAACCAAATTCCACATCCATTCATGAGTTCAGTCCTGTCAGAGAACACCCGAGTTGGAGAGTCATAATATGTTTTGCTCTTTGGCTGGTTTCGATTAAGAAAAATAAATGGTCCTCTAAGGAAGAATGCGATATTAAAGGAGAATGCAGGTGAGAATATATCATTTCATAGATCTATGCAGCGCTCATCATAAATCCACCAAATGTTTTGTTTCCAGGTTAAATCTTGTCAGTAAATTCTACACTTCATGATGACTCACAAGATCTGACTATTTTATGCAAAGGAACAGCTTTTTGTTTGATTGGCATAATTTACATAATGACTGCATCCATCCTGTTATTTAGGGACAAGATTATGAACAATTTTACAGCGAATTTGGATATGTACGACTTCTTTAAAGACGTTGAGTCTCGCTATCAGAATGAGCGGTGTAATGTACACAGTGTGACATATTGTATCCTAGCAACAGAGCTGTTACAAATTGATGTACATGTTAGAACTAAAAAGAAACTAGCTGGCCAAATATCAGTGGCAGATTCCTGTTTCTCTTTGGAAACAAGAAAGAAGGATGAGTTTTTGAAAAAACATCAGCATTACACTCCTCTTTTCGTTATTGTCTTTAAATAATGGCATTGTTATAACACATTTCACCATTGTTACATTCTAAACCAGAGGGCCTGTTCCTGTGTTGTTCTAAGTTCCATGTTTGAAGTTGTTCCCTTTATCCAATGTTGTACTGAATTTGAACAAGGGAAAGCATTTGAATGGAGGTAGTTAGCGTGAACATCTCTTTCCTTGCTGTTTTGGTTTTGAAGAGAAAATAAATACCTTGGTGATTTTGGGGGAAGATGAGAGATGGCAGAATAAGATGAGACTGAGGAGGGAAAGAGAACATTAAAATGCCCAGAATAAAGAACTATTAAATCTGCAGGCAGTCTCACATCACCTGGCGACCAGAGAAGTGGCTCTTAGCTGCAAGTAGAGAGGACAGTTCAATATTAATCCCTTGAGTTTGAGTTTGAGTTTGACTTTAGTTTATTGTCACGTGCACCGAGGTACAGTGAGAAGCTTTTGCTGCGTGCTAACCAGTTGGCAGAAAGACAACAATCGTGCCGTCCACAGTGTACAGATATAAGATAAAGGGAATAACATGAATGGCGTTTAGAGCAAGATAAAACCAGTAAAGTCTGATCAAAGATAGTCCGAGGGTCTCCGGAGAGGTAGATAATAGCGCAGGACTGCTCTGTGATTATTGGGCAAGGGTGGGAGGAGGTGTGTGTGGGGGGGGGGGGGGGGGAGCTGGTAGAAGTTGCGAAAAAACAGAGGAGCAATCAACAGAGTTACCGTTGTAAAAGACACTTGCCTTCATTTCACTGCTGGGTGCCCTGAGCCTGAGGAAACATATGACTATACCTGTCACACTCTTGCGAGTTTCTAATCCATAATGCTGAATGCTTCCCCTCTCACTGGGGGCCGGTGTGCTTCGGAGTGAGGACAATGTCATCCGGTTGTTACTTCCACTGTACAGCAGAACTCTGCCCAGATTAGCCGCTCACAAAGGAACCAACCCCCAGAGATCGTGAGAAAAATTGAATTTAATAATGCGACTTTTGTCAACCTGAGAGTCCGATCCTACCAGAATGGCTCCATTAAACGTAGGAGGCATTTTACCATTAATTATTCCTGGTGGTGAATTCCAACCGCATGTAAAACGATAAGAAAAAAGGTTTGCCTTCTGGCATTCTGACCCCGCAAAATACCTTACAAAGCTTTTCAAAGGAGAGGTCTTTGGAGTGTTCTGTGCTCATTAGTCTCTTGCCTAGCTTCCATGTCATTTAAAGCAGGGGGGTGGTATTTATTTATTGACTGTGGGATTTAGCCAGTAAAGCCTTGCAAACTGCAGGCACGTTCAACGCATAATCAGTCCAAAAAAGACATGACGGCTGAGCGGTGGGATCAACCGGGTTTGAAGCACTTGCCTCCAGCCAGGATATCAGGCCAACCAGTGAGGTGCAAGAAAGATGCCATTAATTGCGGCACGGTGGCGCAGCGGTAGAGTTGCTGCCTTACAGCGTTTACAACGTCGGAGACTCGGGTTCGATCCTTAACCCCGGTGCTGTCTGTACGGAGTTTGTAAGTTCTTCCCGGACTTGCGTGGGTTTTCTCCGAGATCTTCGGTTTCCTCCCACAGTCCAAAGACGTACATGTTTGTAGGTTAATTGGCTTGGTATAATTGTAAATTGTCACTAGTAGTGTGCAGGATGGTGTAAAGGGCCTGTCCCACTTAGGTGACTTTAAGGCGACTGCTGGCGACTAGGCTGTCGCCGTCAGTTTGCCGGGGTGTCGCGGGCATGATCGTGGGGAGTCTTCAAAGAATCGTAGTGGATCTCGGCGCGTCGCTGAGAAATCAACCGGATTGAAATTTCTAGGTGACAGCTGGCTTGTCGGCAGGTATCGTTGCTTATTGCGGGCGCTGTCGCATGATGTCCCCAGGTTTGCTAGGTTGTCTTAGATGCATTTAGAAGCATGTAATATTAAATTGAGTAAAGTCATTTGAAGATACCATAAAATACTTGTGTTTAACCAATTTATTTACCGTCAGGCCATTTGACAGGTAGATTGGAGGCAACATTTTGACGGTCAGGTAAGCGTGGGAATTTTCACGATGTTTATGGCCATCAGTGATTACATTTAAAGTAGGCTCCCAACCCAGATATGCAACCCAGAAACCAGATATGCATCTCCCGTACATTTTCAAAGAATGCCCACACTCTGCACAAAAATCCATTTAACCACGTTTAAAATTAAATTTCTTAATACTGCTATTAGTAAACTGGAAGTTAATCCAGTTTATGCCTTGTTATCATGAAGCTTGGTTTTCAAGTAACCCGGGCAAGATGTTATATTTCAAAACTCTCAAGTACTTACCGACTTGTCAGTGATTTCAATGAAAATTAGGACGCCGGAGAAGCATTGATAAGCGTGGGAATTTCGTGATGTTTCTGAAGACAGTGTAATCTCGACCTGACTCGGCATTGTCGTGGTCATTGTCGTAGGGTAAAAGAAAATTTTGGCGATCTGCTACGACTTTGACAGTCGCCGGCAGTCGCCAAAAAAATCGCCTAAGTGAGACAGGCCCTTTAGTGTGCGGGGATCACTGGTCGGTGCAGACTCAGTGGGCCGAAGGGCCAGTTTCTGTGCTGTATCTCTAAACTAAACTAAACTAAAAATCAAAGTAGATTATTCTGGAGGAGAGGGAAGTGAGAGGGAAGAGATCTTTGCTTTTCACTTGCAGCCCAATGACACCAGCTCATTTGCAAACAGCATTGAACGCATTATCCTGCCGCCACACTCGTGTCTAAAACAAAATCTGCTGCAGTGCCCTTATGTGTCACTACCCTCTCGAGCAAACAGAGTTCTCCAGTTGCAAAACTGTTGCTGGGTGTTTGTGAAATATCAAGCCTTCAATGTTTATCCCCCCAACTCAGACCTGACTGGTGAGTAGGTGTCTGGAAGAAGGGTCCCGACACGAGATGTTGCCTTTTCCCCCCCCCCCGATGCTGCTTGAACTGTTGAATTCCTTCCAGCACTTGGGGAGTTGGAGAGGTGAACATTGCAGCCTTTATATATTCTAATGCACAATGTAGAAATTCATCTTTATAAACTAGTGACACATGAGTCTTCATGGTGTATTTAAATCTTTTCTTGATATTTAACGGTTCATTTGCACCTCCTCCAACCTCATCTGTTGCTCGCAGTGTGGGGTCCTGTATATCGGCGATAGCAAGCACAGACTAGGCAATCGTCTCGCTGAATACTTACGCTCAGTCCGCCTTGGCCTACGCGATCTCTCAGTTTCCAAACATTTTAACTCCCCTTCCCATTCCCATACTGACCTTTCTGCCCTGGGCCTCCTCCTCTGTTGGAGTGAGGCCACACACAAATTGGAGGAACAGCACCCCATATTTGGCTTGGGCAGTTTCTAATCCAGCAGTGAGCATTGATTTCATTAATTGCAAATAACCCTGCATTCCCTCTCTCTCCCTTCCTCCTGCCCCCACCCTAGTTGTCCTACTAGTTCCACTGTTCGCATCCTTGTATCCCTTTGTTATCACCTCTTCCCCAGCCAACAATGGGCCATTGTGGGCTCCACCCTTCCTTGGTCATCTGTTGCCGGCCCTGATTTGTTCTTGCCTTTTCTTACCTCCAGTTCCCTCCCCTCTACTTTTCAGTCTGAAGAAAGATCCCGATACAAATGTCGCCCATCCTTTTTTTCCAGAGATGCTGCCTGACCCGCTGCGTTACTCCGGGCACTTTGTGCCTATCTTCGGTAGAAACCAGCATCTGCAGTTCCTTTCTACCCACTGTACTGTTCTATGCCCTATGCTCTATGTTCCATGTTTCTACTGCAGTGTCTAATGCCAAGAAGGACAAGAGACCAGGTACACCACACCATTTCCCTCCACATTGTGCTTGTAAGTACATCACCGCTCCTTGACCACCATCGTGGTTTAAATCCTGGCACCTTACTCAAAAGCACAATGGGACCACCTTCATTAGAAGGAAGCCACAAAATGCTGGAGTAACTCAGGCAGCATCTCTGGAGAGAAGGAATGGGTGACGTTTTGGGTCGAGACCCTTCCTCAGACCAGTTGGGGAAAAGGGAAACGAGAGTTATAGATGATGATGTAGAGAGATAAAGAACAATAAATGAAAGATATGCAAAAAAGTAACAAAGATGATAAAGGAAACAGGCCATTGTTAGCTGCTTGTTGGGTGAAAACGAGAAGCTGGTGCGACTTGGGAGGGGGGGGGGGAGGGATGGAGTGAGAGGGAATGCCGGAGTTATTTGAAGTTAGAGAAATCGATATCGATAGGAGGAATGAAGGCGGCTTATCACCAGGTTCTCAAGGGCGATTCTGGACAGGCAATAAATGCTGATCCTCACAATCCACAGTGCAAAAATAGCAAAAAACAGTGAACAAAGGAATAAATAGGTTTTTACTTGGCATTGTAGCGACCATGGAGAATGGTCTAGGTCGTCGAACCCTCGGATTGGCCAGCGAGGTCACGTGGGAACGCGACCATGGGGATTGGTCCAGGGAAGGACATCGCTGATTGGTCAGCGATGTCATGGGTGCGTTTGGCGCCCGTTTTAGTTAGTTCGTCTGAGTCTTCAAGGAAGACAGTAAGTTTATATTGGTTGTCCTGCGACTTGTTGTTTTGATTCTGTATTCGTGTATTGCGGTTGCAATAAACTTCATCTACAACTACAAGTCTCGGACTCGCCATATTGGTGACCCCGACGTGATCTGGACGATCACCGACTGAGAAAAACCCGACGCCTCGTTGACGATGACTGAGCAGGGCACACCGGAGTCAAGCGCGGCGGACGTTCATCTTCCGTTATTTTGGACGTACGCACCGCAAGCTTGGTTTATCCACGCCGAGGCCCAATTCCATATAAAGAAGGTGTCGGATGATTCCACGAAGTACTTCTACCTCGTCAGCGCGCTATCGCCGGACACAACCAAGCGCGTGATGCGGTTCATAATAAATTCACCTGCGGAAGACAAGTATGAAACCATGAAGAAGGTATTACTGCGGACCTTCGGGTTAAAAAAGCATGGTGGTGCGGCAAAACTTCTGCACCTACCGGAGCTTGGAGACAAACTGCCTTCCGCCCTCATGGCCGAAATGATGGTGCTAGCCGGTGAGCATACGGATTGCCCGATGTTTGAGCAGGCATTCCGCGAAAAACTCCCCGAGGATGTCCGATTGCTGCTTACGGATTGTTCTTTTAAGGACCCCGAAGCATATGCAGCGAAAGCGGACGCGCTCATAGCGGGAAAAAACAAGGCAGGGGATTCCATCAACAAAGTCTCGACATCGGTGACCACGCCACAGCGACGGCAAGATGGCGCCACGTCTCCCGCCAATTCTCCGAAAGCCCGCCAAAAAGATCCGCACAAGCGCGGCTGGTGCTATTATCACCTACGATGGGGTAACGAATCCCGCAACTGCCGCTTGCCTTGTACCTTCGCGGGAAATGCCTCGGCCGATCGTACATAGGGGCAGTTACGATTGGCCAGAACCGGCGCCTCTATGTCCATGATCGATTCACGGACACAGAATTTTTGGTAGACACGGGAGCCATCGTCAGCATAGTGCCGCCGACCGACCTCGAAACCAGATCGGGTAAGACAGGTCCCACCCTCATCGCGGTGAACGGCAGCCCAATTCGCACTTTCGGTACACGGAAAATGTCCCTGGGTTTAGGCCTCCGCACGTACGAATGGCCATTCATCATAGCCGACGTCAAACAAGCGATCCTGGGCGCAGATTTTCTCTGGGCTTTTTCACTGGTTCCTGATGTCCGCGGTAACGACCTCCGACCTTCAGCCGAAGACGAGCACGTCGCTCCGACAATCGCCTCCTCGCTCAGCCCTACTGTCCAGGCCGTCGTCGCGGCCCCCGACTCGTATGCTGCGATTCTGGCCGAGTTCCCAGAGCTGCTCGTTCAACGTTTCGACGCACCTTCGGCTAAACACGGTGTGGTCCATCACATCCGCACCGAAGGCCCTCCCGTTTTCGCTCGGGCCAGGAGACTGCCGCCAGACAAACTGGTGGTGGCAAAGGAGGAGTTCAGGAAGATGGAGGAAATGGGAATTGTCCGTCAGTCTGACAGCCCGTGGGCCTCGCCGTTACACATGGTCTCCAAGGCATCTGGGGGGTGGAGGCCATGTGGCGATTATCGGCGTCTCAATGCTGTCACCACGGCTGATCGCTACCCCATACCGCACCTACAGGACTTTTCATCTGGGCTGGAAGGTGCGGTAGTGTTTTCCAAAATCGATTTGGTGCGAGGATATCATCAGATTCCGGTGCGACCAGAGGACATACAAAAAACTGCAACTATAACTCCGTTCGGGTTGTTTGAATGGTTGCGTATGCCTTTCGGTTTAAAGAACGCGGCACAGGCTTTCCAGCGACTGATGGACCGCGTGGGCCGGGGTTTACCCTTTTTGTTTATCTATCTAGACGACATCCTGGTAGCCAGCCCCTCAGTGCAGGAACACCAGGCCCATTTGCGGACCGTGTTCCAGCGGCTCCAAGACCACGGGCTCATTATCCAACCCTCCAAATGTCAATTCGGCCTGCCTGCCCTTGATTTTCTAGGGCACAGAATTACTCCTGCCGGTGCCGCCCCTTTACCCGAGAAGGTGGAAGCTATCCGGGCTTTTCCCAGGCCCACCACTGTAAAAGGGCTGCAGGAGTTCGTCGGTATGGTTAATTTCTACCATAGATTCGTTCCGGCAGCGGCGCGAGTCCTGCGCCCGCTTTTCCAATGCCTTGCAGGGAACCCGGTAGAGTTGTTGTGGTCCCCGGCCGCAGAGTCGGCTTTTACGGCAGCTAAGGCAGCCCTGGCAGACGCCACCATGTTGGTCCATCCGAGCCCCTCCGCCCCCACGGCCCTGACGGTTGACGCCTCTGACGTGGCGGTGGGTGGGGTTCTGGAGCAGCAGGTTGGTGGCCATTGGCAGCCTTTAGCCTTTTTCAGCCGGCAACTAAATTCAGCCGAGCTGAAATATAGTGCATTTGACCGAGAGCTTCTAGCTCTCTATTTAGCTGTCCGTCATTTTAGGTATTTCCTCGAGGGCCGCCCATTTGTGGCATTTACGGACCACAAGCCATTAACATTTGCGTTTTTGAAATTGTCTGACCCATGGTCGGCCCGCCAGCAGCGGCACCTGACTGCTATCTCCGAATTTACAACAGATGTCCGTCATATCGCGGGTAAGCTTAATGCCGTTGCTGACGCCCTGTCTAGACCTGCTTTTCCCCCTATTTCGGCGGTGGACTGCGAGGTGGATCCCCAGGAGCTCGCGGAGGCGCAGCTTCTGGCGGATACCGTTTCGGCTTACCGGTCCACCACTTCGGGATTAAAGTTGGCCCAGGTGGCTTGTGGGTCGGAGGGCACGAAAGTCTGGTGCGATATTTCTCTTCCTCGTCCCAGGCCGGTAGTGCCGCCTTCCCTTCAGCGCCGAGTTTTCGATGCCATTCATGGGTTGGCGCACCCGTCCATCCGCTCCACCTCTGCCTTGGTAGCAGCGAGGTTTGTCTGGCATGGCCTGAGAAAACAGGTAGCGGGGTGGGCACGTTCCTGCGTGCCCTGTCAGACCGCTAAAGTCCAGCGCCACGTCCAGCCCCCCGTACAGGATTTCGAGGTCCCGCCCTTTCGTTTTTTTCACATCCACGTGAATTTGGTCGGACCTTTGCCTTCCTCCCGGGGCTACACCCACCTCCTCACGGTGGTGGATCGGTTCACCCGGTGGCCAGAGGCTTTCCCATTGTTTGATATCTCGTCAGCGTCTTGTGCTAGGACTTTGGTCCTCCATTGGGTAGCTCGTTTTGGGGTCCCGGCAGTTATTACCACTGACAGAGGGCCACAGTTCACTTCGTCCCTCTGGGCCGCGCTGGCGGAACTGTACGGGTCCAAGTTACAACCCACAACTGCATATCACCCCCAGGCAAATGGACTCGTAGAAAGGTTCCACCGCCAACTTAAGGCGTCCCTCAGTGCAAGGCTTGAAAGTCCGGACTGGGTGGACCAACTCCCTTGGGTTCTTTTGGGCATCCGGACTGCTCCTAAGCCAGATCTCGGTGCGTCGTCTGCAGAGCTAGTATATGGCTCGACACTTCGAGTACCCGGAGACCTTTTTTCGGACCCTTCAGCCCTGCTCCCTTCGGTCCCATCAGCGTTAGCATCTCTCCGGGAACGGGTGGGCTCCCTGGCTCCAGTGCCGACTTCACGCCATGGGTGTTCCATGGTGCATGAACCGGCTGCCCTGAAAGACTGTGATTTTGTTTTTCTGCGTAAGGATGCCCATCGCGCCCCGTTGCAGAGGGTCTATCAAGGGCCGTTCCGGGTGTTACGTAAGGGAACGGCTACTTTCACCTTAGACATGGGCGGCAAGAGCGAACTCGTCTCGGTGTCCCGGCTCAAACCTGCCCATTTGGACCCGGATCAACCAGTTTTGGTCGGTCAAACCCCTCGGAGAGGCCGACCTCCGTTAGTTCCGCCCAGTCCAGAAACCCCCGTTCTGACAGTTCCTTCAGGACCTCCCGTTTCGGCAGTTCCTCCAGAGCCCCCCGTGCCGGTAGTTCCTCCAGAACCTCTCGTTCCGGCTGTTCCACCAAGTCCGGAACCTCCGGCTCCTGTGGTTCAGGCTGTCCCTTTCCGTACTCGTTGTGGTCGCGAAATCAGGCTCCCAGCTAGGTTCCGCACCTCGGGTTCTGGGGGGGGTCATGTAGCGACCATGGAGAATGGTCTAGGTCGTCGAACCCTCGGATTGGCCAGCGAGGTCACGTGGGAACGCGACCATGGGGATTGGTCCAGGGAAGGACATCGCTGATTGGTCAGCGATGTCATGGGTGCGTTTGGCGCCCGTTTTAGTTAGTTCGTCTGAGTCTTCGAGGAAGACAGTAAGTTTATATTGGTTGTCCTGCGACTTGTTGTTTTGATTCTGTATTCGTGTATTGCGGTTGCAATAAACTTCATCTACAACTACAAGTCTCGGACTCGCCATAGCATCACAGATTCCAAGATCTGCAGTTCCTTGTGCCTCTAAGAAATATATTTTTTTGTTTTTTGGCAGTACATCTTCAGAAATAACTGCAAATCACAGTTTGAGAAGCTGAAGCATGCAAAATGGTTAATGGAATTATTTTGCGATGAAAGAGGTGCTGCTGCTGCTGCTGCTTAATTGGTGTGTCATTAGGTGAAATTGTTAAATGTTTCAAATGTTTCCAACTCCCTCAGTTCAATTACAAATCTTTTCACGGGTCCTTCACTGTTGACAGAATTATTATTTTATTCTCAGTCTGCGTACTTGGGGGGATTTTAATGTCGCAGAAAGACACAAAGTGCTGGAGTAACTCAGCGAGTCAGGCAGCATCGCTGGAGAAAATGGATGGGTTACCTTTCGGGTCGGAACCCTTCTTCAGACTGGACAGCAATTTTTTAGACTGTACAACAAGACAATTTATTAGACCTCTCCAGTCTGAAGGCTGGACAACACGACAATAATTTTAATGTGTAGGAAGGAACTGCAGATGCGGGCTTACACCGAAGATAGACACAAAAAACTGGAGTAACTCAGCTACTCAGGCAGCATCTCTGGTGAAAAGGAATAGGTGACATTTCGGGTCAAGACCCTTCTTCAGACTGAGAGTCAGGGGAGAGGGAAACAAGAGATATAGAAGGTTCATAGAATGTTGTGGGCAGAATTGTTGTGGGCTACAAGCAATGTGGGCGGCACAGTGGTGCAGCGGTAGAGTTGCTGCCTCACAGCGCCAGAGACCCGGGTGCTGTCTATACGGAATTTGTATGTGCTCCCCGTGTCATGCGTGGGTTTTCTCCGGGTGCTCCGGCTTCCTCCCACACGCCAAAGACGTACAGGTTTGTAGGTCAATTGGCTTGGTTAAATGGTAAATTGTCCCTAGTGTGTGTAGGATAGCGTTAGTGTGCGGGGATCGCTGGTCAGCGCGGACTCAGGCCAAAGTGTCTGTTTCCGTGCTGTATCTCTAATCTAAAGTTGATACTTACCACAGTTTGTCTTCCAGGATTAGCGGAAGGAGTGGCTTTCCAGGCCAAGTGAATAAATTCTTCTCCTAAATCAACTAAATTGTGTTGAGATGTAGGGGATGAGGGTTGCCCCTCTGGGAGGCTTGACTCTCTGATTACTTAGGTACTGAGCAGAATCCTTTAAGTGAGTTCCAGCAGTCAGCGTCTGCCCTGCTTTTGCAGCCAGTCAACCAAATCAACAATTATCGATTGTGGATTCCCTCCACTTACCTTTTCCTTCATTTAAGCTCCACACGCCCAGCATGCTGATCGAGCAGAGTCATTCTCAGATGTTCCCTTTGGCTGGCTAACCCCACATTTTACTGGCCACCTCTATTGTCCTGGAGGAAGGGTCCCAACCTGAAACATTGCATGTCCGCGTTCCCCTGAGATGCTGCCTGACCCACTAAGTTTTGTTTTGTCTCAAAAATAAACTTTATTCCGAATAAATAGTTTATTCTGGATGGGGCGCCACAGTGGCGCAACGGTAGAGCCGCTGCCTTACAGCGCTAGAGACACAGGTTTGATCCTGACTATGGGTGCTGTCTGTACAGAGTTTGTACATTCTCCTTGTCACCTCGTGTGTTTTCTCCAGTTTCCTCCCACGCCCCCAAAGACGTACAGGTTTACAGATTAATCGGCTTCGGTAAAAATTGTAAATTGTCCCTAGGATAGTACTAGTGTACTCAGAGAGGGAGAGTGGGCAGAAGAGGTTTACCAGGATTAGAGGGCATTAGCCACATGGAGAGGTTAGCTGAACTCAGATCAGCTTTTAAAATAGGTAAGACAAGCTTGGATTGTTTTCTCTGGAGCATCAAAAGTTGAGGGGAGATCTTATAGAAGTATATAAAATGATGAGTGGCAAAGACAGGGTAGACAGTCAGAACCTTTTACCTTGTGTGGAAATGTCAAGGATTGGAGGGCATAGCTTTAAGACTAGAGGGAAAAGTTTGAAAGGGGTAGCTAAACCGACAGTTTAGGTAGCAATAAGGTATTAAGGATAGGTTCCTGCTGGATCTTTCAACTATATCCTGGTTTATTATGCATCCACTTGAAAGAAAAGATAGGGCCTCACAGAATTTTCTTGATTATATGCCGTTTTTGACTTAGCATATGTTTGATTCCAATAATAGTGCCTATGAATCCTATAGTGGCTTGTGAGCATGATAAATCATTGAAAGTACATTGCTACTGCACTTACCAGATGTGTCTTGCAGTATATCAGTAGCAGAATACAATACAACATCATGAGCCATCTCCAAGTTACATGTTACAAACATAAGAATTACCGCTGTTATGTTATACTGTCTTTAATGATAATTATGGTGCATTGTTGCTAATTTATATTTCAGGTTAGGAATTCAATTCTGTAAAGGTGGGGAAAAATATTCTGAACTACTTTGGCCTAAAATTGGCTGATAGAATTTGCTGTATGAAAAGGAGCATTTGCCACATTGGCGCAGTTGGCAGAGCAGCTACCTCACAGCGCCAGAGACCCAGGTTCGATCCTGCCTTGGGTGCTGCCTGTGTGGAGTTCACACATTCACCTTGGGACCACCTTCCATGTTCCTGGTTCCTCCCAGGTGCTCCGGTTTCCTCCCACATCTCAAAGACGTGTGGGTTTGAAGGTTCATTGAAGGTCTCTGCCAAATCACATTAGTGTGTTGGGGAGTGGATGACAAAAGAATGATAACATAGAACTTTTAAAAGACATTTGGATCCATGGGGACATGGATAGGAAAGGTTTAGAGGGATTTGTGCCAAACCTGGGCGAATGGGACTAGTGTAGATGGGGCATCTTGGTTGGTATCGGTATGTTGGGCCTAAGAGCCTGTTTCCATGCCAGAAGACTCTATGACTTTATGACCCTAACTAATGTGAATGGGTGGTTGGCATGGACTCAGTGGGCCAAAGGGCCTGTTTCCATATTGTGTTTTTCAATAAATCTAATCAATTTGATTTCGATGGTCGACAAGTACTCGGTGGGCTGAAGGGCTTGTTTCCATGCTGGGTCTTTCAATCAATTCAATCAATTTGGAGAGGCTGCTGCTCATTTTGAAAATTAGTTTTTGGGCCTGAGTGCTGTTAAAAAGCCCAGCGTTCATTGCCAGTCCCACATACTTTGAGAAAATGGTTGGGGGAACCAGGAGGAGATCACAATTAACTGCTCGAGTGGGCTCGGCCACTGAGTCTATGCTGACCACTGATCACCCATTCACACTAGTTAAGGTCATAAAGTCTTCAGTCTGAAGAAGGGTCTCGACCCGAAATGTCGCCCATTCCTTCTCTCCAGAGATGCTGCCTGTCCCGCTGAGTTACTTCATCATTTTGTGTCTATCTTTGAGTGGGCTCAAGGTTTTGTTTTATGTTGTAGTGGTGGGAGAATGGCATAGGATTGTGGTCAGACATGGGTACAAGAATATAAGGAAGACCCCACAGCATGAGCTAAGTTTATAGCTCAAAGAACACATCCCAGTTCCAAACTCCAGACACCATGGAGGACATCATGCCAGGATAGAGTCCCATTAAGTATCAGAGAAACCAGTCACTAAAAATGACTGAAAGTGCTGGAGTAACTCAGCAGGTCAGGCATCATCGCTGAAGAAAAGAAACCCATGACGTTTTGGGCCGGAACCCTTTTTCAGACTCAGATGCCACTTCATATCTTCAGTATAAATCAGTATCAGCAGTTCCTTCCTTCTCATCTCTGGCGAACGTGGACAGGAACAGGACCAGTCTGAAGAAGGGTCTCCACCCAAAACATCACCCATCCTGTTTCTCCAGAGATGCCGCCTGAGCCGTTGAGTTACTCCAGCACTTTGTGTCTTTTTTTATTGTAAACCAGCATATGCAGTTCCGTGTTTCCCAAAAAAATTACTCACTGCTGTTGGCTTTTATTTGTCTATGCATAAACTGGAAGCTTTTCTTTCTATTGTACAGCTGTAGATACAGTACCTATCAAAATTAAACTGCTGGCTTTGCATATACTGAAATGGTCAAAAGTGCATTTGAAACATTACTTTTTCCATAAAGCTGACAAAACTCTGAAGATAGACACAAAGTGTCAAAGTGTGAGAGTACGTCAGCGGGTCAGGCAGCATCTCTGGAGAAACGTCACCTATTCCTTTTCTCCAGGGATGTTGTCTGACCCGTTGATTTACTCCAGCATGTTGTGTCTATCTTTGGAAGAAATACGTGCTGGGCGGATTGAGCAGGAACCCTTCTTCAGACCCGGCCCGAAATGTCGCCTATTCTGCAGAGATGCAGTCTGACCCGCTGAGTCGCTCCAGCATTTTGTGTCTATCCTCGGTATAAACCAGTAGCATCTGCAGTTCCTTCCTGTCACAAATCTGATTTGGTCTATTCACAAAATGCTGGAGTAACTCAGCAGGTCAGGCAGCATCTCGGGAGAGAAGGAATGGGTGATGTTTCGGGTCGAGACCCTTCTTCAGGCTCGACCCGAAACGTCACCCATTCCTTCTCTCCCGAGATGCTGCCTGACCTGCTGAGTTACTCCAGCATTTTGTGAATAAATCGATTTGTACCAGCATCTGCAGTTATTTTCTTATAGTACTTGTTGCTCCACTCTGATTTGGTCTAAACGGGTTTCCATCTGTATTAAAACCTACACGTAACCAGTTTAAGCTTTCTATTGAAACCGTAAGAAGCAGCTATCAGATACAACAGTATATGCATTATTCCAAGTGAAATAGTTTCAATTTTTCATTTCACGCTGGTTTGTGTGAAAAAGCTTCCACACCTTGCCTTGTGTTTGTCATTTCACAGTGCATTAGTGCTTCATTTGACTTTTGAGAAGATTGAAGGAAAGTGATAGATTTAACACTAAATTTGCAAAATTTCGTTTATTTTAAGCTGCTATTTTAAAAAACACATTTATTTCCATCTTACAGATGTGAATTTATTCTAATCTGATATTTCCTGAGGATTTTGTCTTGTGGTTTGAATGTGTGGAAAATTCAGGTGCTTATACATCCCACTAGTTGTTAGGTTGATTTGCCACTAAATGTGGCCTGATGGAGGTGGGCAGTAAGAGAGAAGGGGAGAGCTGATGGTTTGGACATAGGACAGTCTAGCACAGGAACAGACACTCAACCCACGGTGCCTGTGCCGACGATACAAGCCAACATTATATCACAGCCTGTATGCTTGGTAATGACTTTAGACTTTAGACTAGAGACACAGCATGGAAATAGGCCCTTTGGCCCACTGAGTCCGTGCCGACCAGCAATCCCCATACACTAACAACATCCCACACATACTAGGGACAATTTACGGAATTGCAATTTATAGAAGCCAATTAACCTACAAATCTGAGATAGACACAAAAAGCTGGAGTAACTCAGTGGGACAGGCAGCATCTCTGGAGAGAAGGAATGGGTGACGTTTCGGGTTGAGACCCTTCAACCTACGAACCTGTATATCTTTGGGATGTTGGAGGAAGCCGGAGCACCCGGAGAAAACCCACACGATCACAGGGAGAACGTACAAACTCCGTACGTACAGCACTCATAGTCAGGATCGATCTGGCGCTGTAAGGCAGCAACTCTACCGCTGTGCCACCGTGCCGAACTATTACCAGGGGAATATCACAGGCACGAAGGTGGGAATGGGATGGGGCGAAATGGTGGTGATGTGGATAATAGATCGGACGTTAATATAAGATTTGACTTGGTTGCGTGGCGCGGGGAGAGCCCTGTCCCTCAGTAATCATTCACCAAGCTTCTCTCTGAAAGAAATGGACTATTGGCTGCTGACATGTTAACATTCCATCGCCTCGCGGATCATAAGTGCAGTCATGACAGACCCGCTGAGATCCACAAGTGTAAAAGAAGCAAGTTACAAAATGTCTCTGGCCTTTACCTGTGTCTTTTCTCCACTCCTCATTCTCTGACCTTGAAGGGTTTTAATAAGGTTCTGACACTTGCAAACCCTGGTTGGGGATTAATTCTCAACTCTCCATTTACTAACACGTTTTACTTATGTACCCGCAGGCATTTGGAAATATAATAAATTGTGGCTATAAATAGATGGAGCATTGCTTTATATTTAAGGAGCTTATTAATATGTGCCAGATTTGTACTGGTATAGTGCTGAACGGTGTAAGGTCCCAAATGTCTCAGCCCCTTTTTAAGACCTTGTGATTGTCCATCCTTGACGTCTGTGTATGGTGTTAACCCACTTTCAACATCGCCCTAACATCCATTGAATCTTTTCCATCCTACAAGAATTTGGTTTGGTTCAGTTTAGTTTAGAGTTGCTATGCAGAAACAGGCCCTTCGGGCCACTGAGTCCATGCCGACCAGCAATCCCCGCACACTAAAACTATCCTACACATACTAGGGCCAATTTACAATGTTACCAAGCCAATTAGCCTACCAACCTATACATCTTTGGAGTGTGGGAGGAAACCAGAGATCCTGGAGAACACCCACACAGGTCACGGTGAGAACATACAAACTCCATACAGATAGGACCCGTAGTCAGGATCGAACCAGGGTCTCTGGTGCTGTTAGGCAGCAACTCTGCCGCTGCATCAACATGCCACACTAAATTTACTTCCATGATTTTCTTTGTAGTTCAAAATGGACTTAAATCCTGCTAGATCTGAAATACTTTGACCCAGAAAGACATGGAATAATAGTAAAATCTGAGAAGTTAGGCTATTTACTGCCCTGGTAAGGATAGTGACTGTAGGAGGGAATTTGGTGTTTCACCCATACCCCGTATCTAGTTTTACTTGGGGCCCAGCTCAGGCAGGCACAGACCCAAAATATAACATCTCTTAGTTCAGTGGTGAGTCTCTCAAACGAGTTGGTTTATTGAACACCTTAACAGTGCACAATGGGAAACACTCTGAGAACCCAAAGTTTTTCAAAGATTCACAGTACCTACAGCATTTTTATATTTTCATGATACAATGGTTATTGTGGATTCAACATTTTTGAAATAATTCATCATTGACCAGTCTCTGTAGCCTTTCATCTTTGTCTTTCCCCAGAGTTATCTTTAAGCTTATTAACCTTATGCTTCCTGTTACTTAATATACCACTGTTCCCATTTGTAGAACAAATAGGTGTCATAAATAGGTACGCCCGGTCAGTTTTATTACCTTCCGCAGTTTACAACCCCCAATGTTTATTTCAACTAAACTAGCTGTGCAGTTTGATAAATCTATTCATTGCCTCACTAACATGCTAAGGTTTCCTATGTGTAGGAAGGAACTGCAGATGTTGGTTTACACGAAAGATAGACACAAGAAGCTGGAGTAACTCAGCAGGTCAAGCATCGTCTCTGGAGAATGCTGCCTGACCCGCTGAGTTACTCCAGCTTTTTATGTCTATCTTAAGTTCCCTGTGTTGGCCTTTTTTCCCCATCATGTTTCCCCAGTATGTAAGCTCTCGGGTTAAACACATCTATTCATCTTTTCTCCAAATGTTCAAAGTTGCCATCATGAGTGAGGATGTTTACTTTTCACAGGCAGTGCCCTATTTTGCTGACATCTTACCTAATGGTTTGAAGTGTCCCAGAAGATAGCTTGACCCATAACAGCACTTCGCAAGGTGTGGAACCACAATTAATTCAACAGCCGTGTGTTGTTGAACAATGGAAAATAAACAGAGCCCAAAGGAGAAGAACTCTAAAGATTTCAGCCACCGAAGGAATGATTCCTGAACAGAGGGGATGGTCAACTGGGTATTAATACTGGTCCGATCTCCCAATGAGTCACTATCCAGGACCACTGGGGCAGGGTACGGAGAGCTGATCTCACCACAGAGTGAGATGTCCGACAGGGAATGTTGCCAACTGGCCCATTCCAGACCGCTGAAGTACGTGCTGAGGGACTCGCTGAAGCTTGGTGAATGCACAGTTGATCATTCTGTTTGGTGTACATCCAGTGACACCATTAACTGAAGATTACCTTAAAACATCATATTCAGCTTGCTTGTGGCTAGTTCCTAAACATAGGTTTGACGCCAAGTATCCAAATTTGCACAAATTTGCACAATAGGTAAAGCCCCATTTCAGGAATGAAGCTTCCTCTCATTCTTTGGTGGGAGGTGAGCACCAGTTTCTTCCCAGCTGTTCTCAGGCAACTGAATGGTCCTCTCACCTACCAGAGACCTCCCGTCTATCTTTAATCGGACTTCACTTGCACTAATTATTTCACCCTTTATCCTGTGTATGTAGACAGTGGATGACTTGGTTGTAATTATGTATGATGTTTTTGCTGACTAGAGAGCACGCAACAAAGAAGCTTTTCACTGCACCTTGGTACACGTGGCAATAGTCAACTAAACTAAACTAAACTAAACGACCCTTCCAAACCAGCCGGTAGAAGTTGATGTCAAAGCCCGCATTGAAACGATGCAGTTCTTTTGCGCCTTTCCTTACAACTTGGAAGAGGTCCACTCACCATCCGAGGTTCACAATAGATCTCAGAAAAATTCCATTCCCGCACATTTCCCTGTGACTTATTCTTTTCCACATGCTCAATAACCCCTTGCTGATCCTCCTGCCACACATTAATTTAATAATAATATATATTCCTTTATTCGTCCCACACCGGGGAAATTTACAGTGTTACAGTAGCAAAGTGGATAGCAAGAGAGCAAGAGATCATTCATTATAAATAAAAGACACATAAATTGTCATCAGTTTTCCGTGTGTTCTTAGCTGTCACTGTTGACTCGTCTGCTGGGAGCAGTGCTGGTTGTGCAGTCTCACAGCAGCGGGAAGGAAGGACCTCCTATACCTCTCCTTCACGCACTTGGGGTGAAGGAGTCTGTCACTGAAGGAGACAGTGTCCTGCATGGGGTGGGAGTCATTGTCCAGCAGCGATGTCACCTGCACTGAGTCGAGGGGGCAACCCAGGACAGAGCTGCCCTTCCTGACCAGCTTGTCGAGTCTCTTCCCTTCCGCTGCTGAGATGCTGCTGCTCCAGCAGACCACTCCATAGAAAATGGCTGATGCCACCACCGTGTTGTAGAAGGTCCTTAGGAGTACGCCCTGCACTCCAAAGGACCTGAGTCTCCTTAGCAGATGAAGTCTGCTCTGGCCCTTTCTGTATAGCGCATCGGTGTTTTCGGTCCAGTCCAATTTATTGTTGAGGTAGACACCCAGGTACTTATAACCATGACAATGGGTGCTGCCTGTACAGAGTTTGTACATTGTCCCCGTGGCTGTGTAGGTTTTCTCTGAGAGCTCCAGTTTCCTCCCACATACCAAAGACGTACAGGTATGTAGGGTAATTGGCTTTGGTAAAGATTGTAAATTGTCCATAGTGTATAGGGCAGTGGTAGTGTACAGGGATCACTGGTCAGTGTGGACCAGGTGGGCCGAAGGGCCTGTTTCCGCTAAACTAAGCTAAACCAGGGGTAAAATGCAATTGTGAAATAATGTGGGAGGAAGATGGAGCAACCAATGGAACCCACATGAACAGAGGGAGATCATGCAACCACATAGACAAGGCCTGAGGTTGGCATTGAATTAGGTATCCAGAGCAATGAGGCAGAGGCATTGTGTCACCACAGAGCAAATGATAACCACAGAACTGACACTGCCGGTACTAGTGCAATGTTTAAGAAATCCTCAGGCAGTGTGTTCTACTGTTTCAAATTCCAGTGTCTACGGGCTCTTGTGTCTCGCCAACGATAAAGCTCTGATCACACTTAATTGGTTCATCTTTATGGTTGAGGAACTAACTAAGAAGAAGATGCAACAATAGAAGTAGGGTCGTGACTCAAAGCGTCACCCATTCCTTCTATCCAGAAATGCTGCCTCTCCCGTTGAGTTACTCCAGCATTTTGTGTCTATCTTTGTTGAAACAATAACAACTGTGGCACAGTGCTGCCTTACAGCACCAGCGATCCGAGCTTGATCCTAACAAGGGGTATTGTCTGTACGGAGTTTGTGCGTTCTCCCTTTGACCGTGTGGGTTTTCTCCGGAGCTCCGGTTTCCTCCCCCATTCCAAAGACGTGCAGGTTTGTAGATTAATTAGCTTTGGTTAATTGTCTCTAGAGTGTAGGATAGAACTAGTGTAAGGATTGTTGGCCAGCGTGGACTCGGTGGGCCGAAGGGCCTGCTTCAACGCTGTATTTCTAAACTAATGTTTCATGTAATGTAATGTCATGTAAATTCATGTAATGTAAACTAATGTATCTCTAAACTAGTTTAGGAATGTTTACATAGGTGGTCGTGGTAACAATCTAATGGGGCTACTTTGGACTAGCGGTGCAAGGTTTTGTGGATGTTGTATTAATTATCCCATGCATGGGGCCTTTTTAGCCTCACACCTGCACTTGCAAGCTGAACAGTGCACACAAACCTCCAATCTTGCCACTGGTTGTGTTAAACAGCTGCCAGCATCTTAATTAACAAGTCTGCATCATGTGGGAATCCCTTTGTTATTATAATTAGTAGTTTCCTCTGATCATGACACTCTTTCTCAATTGCAGTATTTTTCTAGTAAACATCACCTGTTCTGCTTTTTTTTGGCACTCCGTGGAATGTAGCAAGTTGAATGGCTGCGAGACAAGGCAATTTGCACAAGACTAAACTGGTCTCAAATCCACACAAGAGGCACAGGAAACATTCAGTAGACCGGGCAGCAATTTACTTGACCCAGAAAAGGCTAGGCGAATGTCTCAGATCTAAGGTTAAAACGTCAGTGTGGCACGGTGGTGCAGCGGTAGAGACTTGGGTTCGATCCTGACTACAGGTGTAGTCTGTACAGAGTTTGTGCCTTCTCCGTGACCTGCGCGCATTTTCCTCGGGATCTCCAGTTTCCTTCCACACTCCAAAAACGTACAGGTTTGTAGATGAATTGGCTTGGTGTGATTGTAAATTGTTCCTAATGTATAGTGTTAGTGTGCGGGATCGCTGGTCGGCACGGACTTGGTGGGCCGAAAGGTCTATTCCTGTGCTGTATCTCTAAACTAAACTAAACTAAACTAAACTAAACTAAACTAAACTAAACTAAACTAAACTAAACTAAACTAAACTAAACTAAACTAAACTAAACTAAACTAAACTAAACTAAACTAAACTAAACTAAACTAAACTAAACTAAACTAAACTAGACAAATGTGATGTGCTGACATGAGGAACTGCAGATGCTGGAATCCTGAGCAAAAGAAGAAGTGCTGGAGGTATTCAGCAAGTCAGGCAACATCTGAGGAGGGAACGGACAGGTGATGTTTTGGGTTAGGACGTTTCTTCAGACCGATAGTAGCAGTGGGGAGATATGATATGCCATTAGAGTTCTTACTAGTAAATGCATTGTGTAGGAAAGAACTGCAGATGCTCGTTTACACCGAAGATAGGCACAAAATGCTAGAGTAACTCAGCGGGTCAGGCAGCATCTCTGGAGAAAAGGAATAGGTTCTGTTTCGGGTCTTCTCACTGCAGTCTGAAGAAGGATCTCGATCCGAAACGTCACCTATTCCTTTTCTCTAGAGATGTTGCCTGACCTGCTGAGTTACTCCAGAGTTTTGGGTCTAACAAGTAAATGAGTTTGCTTAGTTTCACTTTGGAGCTGTAAGCTGTCTTGTGTCATCTGTGAGCAAATACTTCACCTGCGCATTGTTTAAAAATGAAACATGAGTGGCATTAATGCACTGTAAACACAATATATTGATTCAATGGCGCATTGAATATAGAAAGAGAAATGTACTGATTTATTGCTTTTACTTTACATTTTTATGAACAGAGTATATTCATGAATTAAAATTACACATGCGAAGTAAATAAAAAGGAAAATAATAGTCTCAGGTTTTCAAACCTATCCACAGAACACAATTGCTAAATTTGCAAATGATACCAAGTTGTACAGAGGATTGCCAATTGTGTGATAAAACAGAAGAGGACACTGAGAAACAAAAAAACAAAGTGCTGGAGGAACTCAGCGGGGCTGGCAACACATGTACAGGTGACGTTTCGGGTCGGGACCCTTATCTGATCACCTGTCCATGCCCTCCCCAAATACTGCCTGACCTTTAGATGAGTCAAGTTCCTGGAGTGAGATATGAACTCTGAATCCTTCAGCACCAAGGCCAGACCACTGCAAACAGCCACAGTTGACAATATAATACAATGCAAACAAAATGTGTTATAAATATGACCCTAAGGAGTAGAAGACCATAGGGGGTGGCACAGTGGGGCAGGGGTAAAGTTGCTGCCTTACGATGCTAGTGACCTGGGTTCGATCCTGACTACGGGCGCTGTCAGTATGGAGTTTGTACATTCTCCCTGTGACCGCATGTTTTTTTTTCCAGGTGCTCCGTTTTCCTCCCACACTGCAAAGACGTACAGGTTTGTAGGTCAATTGGCTTCGGTAAAAATTGAAAATAGTCGCAGCTTGTAGGATAGTGTTAGTGCATGGGGATCGCTGGTCGGTGCAGACACGGTGGGCTGAAAGGGCTGTATCTCTAAACTAAAGTAAACTAATTTGCTGTATATTAAGTGATGTTTCCCCCTTAAGTGATCCATTCTCTGTCTTGACAAGAAATGCTTTGCTCTAAGTGGCCAGTTGTTGCTGCTGAGGGCAAGGAACTATATACTTTTCTCAGTGCTGTAGTTGTCTTTTATTTGTGTTAAACTCATTACCAGTGTCTCGGACCAAGATTACACATATATTCCACTGTCTTTTTCATGCCATTTTGATCAGTGAAAAAGTCAAAGGACATTAAAAAAAGAATCAATATTTAATTATTTTCACACGACAATTGGTTGTTTTCCGCATAAAGCACGGACTTAGAATTGACAGGGCTAAAATGACTGTAATCTATTTTAAGAAGTTATTCCCTGGAATAGTTCCAGTTGGGAATGCAAAAGTGGTATTAGAAAGGGCAGAAGATTGAAAGCTCACTCCTTTTCACATTCTACTTGACCCATACACTAACCGCCACAGCTATTTTTTTTTTGGAGAGGATTTTTATTGCATTTCAAAATTTCAATGACCTTCGTAATGCAATTCCAAAATCCTCGCAGATTGCTACACAAAACTATCTCAGGCCTCTTAAAAAACATTTCCTGAAAACATGGTTTATTGAAATAGATCATTCTTAATATTAAAAGACTTTGCATTAGAAACCTCTCCTGAAAATTAAATCTGCACTGTATTTTCAACAAGCAACTTCTATTTCATGTCATGTCAGCGTTAGCCTTCTAACCTCATCTTCCACAGTGAAGACTTCTTGGCAAGCAGAATGCAAATAGACTGAGAGTAAATTCTATTGTAGACGTCCTCAAACCTGTGCTTTCTGAAAGTGGCAACACATAGGTAGAGTGATATAGAAGGCGTACGGTATGGTTGCCTTCATTGATCCGGGCATTGAATATAGGAGTCAGGAAGTCATGATGCAGCTTTTAGGACTTTGGTTAGGCCCCATTTGGAGCATTGCATGCCATTTTGGTCGCCCCCATTATAGGAAGGGTGTGTGGGCTTTGGAAAGGGTGCAGAGGAGGTTTGCCGGAATGATGTCTGGATTAGGGGTATCAGCTTCAAGTAGAGAGTGGACAGACTTGGGTTGTTTTCTCTGGACCGCTAGAGGATGGGGGGAGGGAGATCTGATAGAAGTATATACAATTATGAGAGGCATAGTTAAGGTACTCAGTCAGAACCTTTTTCCCATGATGGAAGAATCACATAGTAGTGGATGTAGCGCTGCAGTGAGAGGGGTAAAGTTTAATGGAGATGTGCAGTGCAAATTTGATACACAGAGGGTGGGGAATGCCTGGGACGTGCTGCTGGTGGTGATGGTGGAGGCAGATATGATAATGGCATTTAAGAATGGCAATGTAGTGGATCGGCATATGGATATAAAAGGAATGGAGAGATATGGATTATATACAGGCAGTTGAGTTGGTCTTAGCATCATGTTTGGCTCAGGCATTGTGGACTGCAGGGTTGTTCCTGTGTTATGCTGGTCTATGTTTAGTTTAGTTCAATTTAGTTTAGAGATACAGCATGGAAACAGGCCCTTCGGTGCACCGAGTCCGCGCCGACCAGCGATCCCCATACACTAGCCCTGTCCTACACACTGGGGACGATTTACAATTTTTACCAATTAACCTACAAACCTGCGTGTCTTTGGAATGTGGGAGGAAACCAAAGCACTCAGCACAGAGAGCACACGGAGTCAGGATCGAACCTGGGTCTCTGTTGCTGTGAAGCAGCAACTCTACTGCTGCATCACGGTGGAAGTTGAACCTGGGCATTTGAATCAGTGGTCCAGGCCATCGGATATGATATTAGTTCAGCAACCTGACCACCACAGTATCCTGTATTCCTCAATGGCCACAATCTGAGGGAGCAGAGATGAGCTTCAGGCGAACGATTTGGAGAGACGGAGACATTGTGGAGACCAAAGCAATAAATCCAAAGACATGAGGTAATGAGGGTGGAGTTAAAGAAAATACACAGGAGAAAAGATATTGACAAGTAAAGGAGTGGAATAACAGTGGGCAATATTAAAAGGTAGATCAATAGAACCCTGGAGAAATATGTTCCACTAAAAAATATGAACAACATACTCATGAGAGAGGTGCCCTGGATAAATAAAGAGGTCAAGATGAAAGTTAATCTAAAAGAAAAACAAGGTCTCAGCAAGATATGGAATGAGGAAGGGAGAGGGTGAGAAAAGAGAAGATGCTAACTTGATAAATAAGCGATGGGGAGGAGTGAAGATTAAATATTAAGGAATGCAGTAAGAACTAGTATTCTGTATACTTGTGGATACTTATCAAAACATTAAGATTATTAAGGGGTTGGACAAGTTAGAGGCAGGAAACATGTTCCCAATGTTGGGGGGGTCCAGAACAAGGGGCCACAGTTTAAGAATAAGGGGTAGGCCATTTAGAACGGAGATGCGGAAAAACCTTTTCAGTCAGAGAGTTGTGAATCTGTGGAATTCTCTGCCTCAGAAGGCAGTGGAGGCCAATTCTCTGAATGCATTCAAGAGAGAGCTGGATAGAGCTCTTAAGGATAGCGGAGTCAGGGGGTATGGGGAGAAGGCAGGAACGGGGTACTGATTGAGAATGATCAGCCATGATCACATTGAATGGAGGTGCTGGCTCGAAGGGCTGAATGGCCTACTCCTGCACCTATTGTCTATTGTCTATTAAGATGGGGAGAATGGAGAGCAGCATTGAAGGTTGAGAAAGGAAAGCTTAACAGGAAATGATACGGTGTAATGGTAGGATTTATTCTTTACTTTCGACTTTACAACGCGGAAACTTTACAGGCCCTTCGGCCCACTGAGTCCATGCCAATCAGCGATCACCACCCACATTTGTACTATCCTACAAACTGGGGACAATTTACAACTTTACCAAAGCCAATTATCCGACAAACCTGTATGTATTGGGAGTGTGAAGGAAACTGGAGCACTAGGAGAAAACCCACACGGTCACAGGGAGAATGCACAAAATCCGTACAGACAGAACCCGTAGTCAGGATCGAGCCCGGGTCTCTGGCGCTGTGAGGCAGCAGCTCTACTGTTGGGCCACTGTGCCGCCTTGGAGAAATATGTTCCACTACAAAAATATGAACAACCTACACAAGAGAGAGATGCCTTAGATAAATAAAGTGGTCAAGATTCAGGATTCGGATTCAGGATATCTTTAATTGTCATCCAAAAAACAAGTTTTTTTGGACGAAATTTAGTCACCAATAAAAGCAATAAAATAAGCAAATTACACAAATTACACAACCCTAACCAACACAAAAAAAAGAAACATCCATCACAGTGAGTCTCCTCCAGTCCCCTCCTCACTGTGATGGAAGACCAGAATGTCTTTTCTCTTCCTCTGCCGTCTTCTCCCGCGGTCAGGCTGGTGTCGTTGCCACGTTCCAGGCCGCGCCGGATGGTGAAATGTCCGCGGCGGGCCGACCCAAGCCCCGCGATCCGGGGCGAGCGAACAAGCTGCCGCTGCCGGAGCTCCCGATGACGGCATCCACGCGGCCCGAGCCTAAGGCGAGTCGCAGCCGCTCCCGCAGCCTCCGAGGACGGCCGGCTTCGCTGATGGTGAGTCCGGTCGGCTCCGCTGATGGTGAGTCCGATCCGCGGGCTCTGCGAACCAGAGCCCTGGAGGCCGCCAGCTCCAGGAGTTGGGCCAATGGTAGGCCGCAGCAGGAACGGAGACCCGACCCAGAATACAAAGGTCGGATCTCCGTTCGGATGGGACAAATTTACAATTTTACAGTTCCCCCCCACACACACACATGGTACACAACCACAAAAACACGACATCATGTCTACAATTAAGACAAAAAAAACAACAAAAACACAAAGACAAACGGACCGCAGGTAAGCCGCAGCTGCTAGAGCAGCGCCGCCATTTTGGGCCCTTCTAAATTCCAGTGAAGACAAGCCCCAGTCGACCCATTCTTTGGGTTAACCCTAACCCAAGGAACCTCACCCACTGGCACAGGGTCCCACAACCAGTCACACTGACACAAGGCCACTCCCTGAGGGTGGCATAATTATTCACACCGATACCACATTCATTACCACAAGGTCTAACATCTAATTGTCTTTTATTAAAATTGTATTTTAAAAATAGCAATGGTGTTTTGTCAGCAACCACATTATTTCACGAAAAACAAGGTGTTAAACCTCTTTGTTCAGGGAATAGATTAACACTATGGAGAAAAAAGATGGTGATGAGCGCTATATATCTTCTTAACTTGGTAAAGTGCACATGGACAGTAAACATCCTCACTAAATAAAGGACTCATGAACTCATGGACTCTCTGCAGGTCAGTATTCCAAGCAGACAAAACGATTTGCATTTTAATGGCCTGGTCCTTCTGAGTTGCACATCATCCCGACATGGACATGCGCCTTTTCCGTTACGAGGTCTCAGTATAGGAGTAAAGGATTTCAGTATAGGAGTAAAGAGGTTCTTCTGCAGTTGTCTAGGGCCCTGGTAAGACCACATCTGGAGTATTGTGTACAGTTTTGGTCTCCTAATTTGAGGAAGGACATCCTTGTAATGAGGCAGTGCAGCGTAGGTTCACGAGATTGATCCCTGGGAACGCGGGACTGACATATGAGGAAAGATTGAAAAGACTAGGCTTGTATTCACTGGAGTTTAGAAGGATGAGAGGGGATCTTATAGAGACATATAAAATTATAAAAGGACTGGGCAAGTTAGATGCAGGAAAAATGTTCCCAATATTGGGCGAGTCCAGAACCAAAGGCCACAGTCTTAGAATAAAGGGGAGGCCATTTAAAACTGAGGTGAGAAAAAACTTTTTCACCCAGAGAGTTGTGAATTTGTGGAATTCTCTGCCACAGAGGGCAGTGGAAGCCAAATCACTGGATGGATTTAATAGTCAATCAATAGTCAATAGTCGTTTATTTGTCAGATACACATAAATGTGTAGTGAAATGAAACATTACCCGCAGTTGAAACACTAAGACCAATAAGAATAATCAATAAAAATGCAATAACACACACAATCATACACTAACATCAAACAAAAGAAACATCCATCACAGTGAGTCTCCTCCAGTCCCTTCTCACTGTGATGGAAGGCCAAAATGTCTTTTCTCTTCCCTGCCGTCTTCTCCCGAGATCAGGCTGTTGTAGTTGCCACGTCGGGGCGGTCGGGGCTCCCGACATTGGAGCGCCGCGCCGGACGGTGAAAGGTCCACGGCCAATTCCAGGCCGCGCCGGACGGTGAAAGGTCTGCAGCGGGCCGACCCAAGCCCCGCGATTCGGGGTGGGCGAACACGCTGCCTCTGCCGCTGCCGGAGCTCCCGATGTCGGCCCCACCCAGGGGCCTGCGGGCTTCCGACTTCCACGCGGCCCGCGCTGGAGCCTCAGGAGACGAGTCGCAGCCGCTCCCGCAGCATCCGCAGGCGGCCAACGCCGCAGGTGGTGAGTCCGGGCCGCGGGCTCTGCGAACCAGAGCACCAGGTGGTCCCAGGTGCATGGCCGGTGGTAGGCCGCAGCGGGAACGGAGACACGACACAGAAACAAAGGTCGCGTCTACGTTCGGGAGAGAGATTTTTTTTTTTTTTACAGTTCCCGTTCCACCCCCCCCCCCCCCCCCACATAACATACAAACACTACACCATATTAAAACTACAATTCATACAAAAACAACAAAAAACACAAAAGACAGATGGACTGCAGGCAAGCCGCAGCTGCGACGGCAGCGCTGGCTCCTCCCCCGGTTAGATAGATAGAGAGTTAGATAGAGCTCTCAGGGCTAGTGGAATCAAGGGATATGGGGAGAAGGCAGGCACGGGTTATTGATTGTGGACGATCAGCCATGATCACAATGAATGGCTGTGCTGGCTCGAAGGGCTGAATGGCCTCCTCCTGCACCTATTTTCTACGTTTCTATGTTTCAAACTGCTGGGATGCAAGCTGCCCAAGCAAAATATGAGGTGCTGTTCCTCCAAATTGTGCTGGGCCTCACTCTGACAATGGAGGAAGCCCAGGACAGAAAGGTCAGTGTGGGAATGGGAGGGGGAATTAGTGACCAGCACTTTATCCCAGGGTGGAAATGTCAAAGACGAGAGGGCATAGCTTTAAGGTAAGAGGGGCAAAGATTAAAGGAGATGTATGGGGCAAGGTTTTTTACACAGAGCATTGGGTGCCTGGAATGAGCTATGGTGGTGGTGGATGTAGATATGAGTAGGGTGTTTAATAGGCTTTTAAAATGGCACTTGGTTAAGTTGGGAAGAGTGTGGTACAGATCATGTGCAGGCAGATGATATTGGTTTATTTTGGCATTTTGAGCGGCACAGCCATTGTGCGGCTGAAGGGCCTGATCCTTCTATGTCCTTTGTTCCATGAAAGGCTGTGTTTATCAGTCATTGGAAGCACGGGATAAGAGGATAATGGAAAGGATAGACACAAAAAGCTGGAGTAACTCAGCGGGACAGGCGGCATCTCTGGAGAGAAGGAATGGGTGAGGTTTCGGGTCGAGACCCTTCTTCAGATACCTCGACCTGAAACGTCACCCATTCCTTCTCTTCAGAGATGCTGCCTGTCTCGCTGAGTTACTCCAGCTTTTTGTATCTCTCTTCTGTTTAAAGCAGCATCTGCGGTTCCTTCCCCCACGAGAATATAATGCAGTTAGTGGAGCAGACATAATCTACGACGACCAAGCCAGGTGTATTGTCAATAATTAATGCTTATTGTGCACTGACAGCCTGTGACAATTGGTGAAGGGGAGCGTTGGCCTTGTTCATTGATTAACTGTATCACAGGTTGTCGAGTGAACCTGCAATAGGTTTATGCCTGGTCTTGATGAAGGAAAAACATTCTGCACGATTGCTATGACTACTCCTTGTCTGATTGAATGCTTTAAACAAATTATTATAAGGCTACACTTCACCTGAAGAGGTGTTAGGAACTGGGTTGACAGCAATTAAAAATCAAAGGACTGCACATATTGGAAATCAGAACTGAAAACGGGTAATGCTGGAAATATTCAACAGGTCAGGCAGCATGTGCGTAAAGGAAAGCAGCATTAACGTTTCAAGTCAAAACTCCTTTATCAGAACATTAGACAGGAACATTTATCTTGTGATAACTATATTCAAATTCAAAATAAAGGACATGCCAGAATTGAAAGAAGAACACAGAGTACTGGAGTAAACTCAACAGGTCAGGCAGCATATAATTCAAGGGGACACATCATTTTGTATCATGTGATGAGCAATATATTGAAGCAGAAATAAGGAACTGCAAACGCTAGTTTATTTTAGAAATTGACAAAAGGGCTGCAGAAACTCAGCAGGTCAGGCAGCATTTCTGGAGAACAAGGGTAGGTGAGATAATTTGATTTATTCACAAAATGCTGGAGTAACTCAGCAGGTCAGGCAGCATCTCGGGAGAGAAGGAATGGGTGACGTTTCGGGTCGAGACCCTTCTTCAGACTGATGTCAGGGGGGCGGGACAAAGGAAGGATATAGGTGGAGACAGGAAGATAGAGGAAGATTTGGGAAGGAGGAGGGGAAGGGAGGGACAGAGGAACTATCTAAACATGGAGAAGTCGATGTTCATACCACTGGGCTGCAAACTGCCCAGGCGAAATATGAGGTGCTGTTCCTCCAATTTCCGGTGGGCCTCACTATGGCACTGGAGGAGGCCCATGACAGAAAGGTCAGACTGGGAATGGGAGGGGGAGTTGAAGTGCTCAGCCACCGGGAGATCAGTTTGGTTAATGCGAACCGAGCGCAGGTGTTCAGCGAAGCGATCGCCGAACCTGCGTTTGGTTTCGCCGATGTAAATAAGTTGACATCTAGAGCAGCGGATGCAATAGATGAGGTTGGAGGAGGTGTAGGTGAACCTTTGTCTCACCTGGAAAGACTGTTTGGGTCCTTGGATGGAGTTGAGGGGGGAGGTAAAGGGATAGGTGTTGCATCTCGTGCGGTTGCAGGGGAAAGTGCCCGGGGTAGGTGAGGTTTTGAGTTGGGACCTTTCTTCAGACTAGTTCCTGACCCGAAACATCACCTATCCATGTTCTCTGGCAATGCTGTCCGACGCGTTGAGTTACTCCAGCACTTTCTGTGTAGGAAAATAACTGCAGATGCTGGTTCAAATTGAAGGTAGACACAAAATGCAGGAGTAACTCAGTGGGTCAGGCAGCATCTCAGGAGAGAAGGAATGGGTGACGTTTCGGGTCGAGACCCTTCTTCAGACTGATGTCAGGGGAGGGGGCGGGGGCGGTTCCTCCATTATTCTGCCCCTCACAGCGATCCCCCCAAGCCGGGTCCTGCATTGTTCATTGTTCTTCCCCCTCCCTTTGTTCTTTTCCCCCCACCCATCCCTCACGGTGGTATCCCTCACGGTGGATCCTCCATTCTTCCACCGTTACACGTGACACTAAACTAAACTACTGCAGAGAATGGAGGAATATGGGTTATGTGCAGGTGGATAAGTGATGACCTTGGCATCATGCCTGGCATGGACATTGTGGGCTGAAGGACCTGTTCTTGTGCTGTGTTGTTTGATGATCTATGTTCTAATAAGCAGATTAATGCTGTGGACAGGCGCGAGAGATAGAAAGAGTTAAGTTGGAAGACGGGAGGGAAAGATTCCTGGTCAGTACTGAGCAGGCATGTGTGAAGTGGAGTCACATTGACATTTGGACATCTGGTTGGTGTCAGTGTGGGAGCATAGCTTAGACAGCTTTTCAGCTGAGATGGCTTCACAGTCCTGAGAACATCCAACTCTCCCCGAACACAGAGGAAAACAGATAAGGATATTTTGATGTACATAATAATTTCTGGGGTACTGCATACCAGGGACATTCTGGTCAATTCCAAAAGCATAAAACACTGCTCGTGGATCAGGTAGCCAAGATGATTATGAAAACTAGCAGGCATGTGAAACAATTAAAAGAAGAAAGTGCATCAAATCCCCATCATAACTGACCATTGGGGGAGGGGGAGGGGGGATGGTGTCTGTCATTGCCGATTGTCTGCTATAGGCGAGTAAGGGATTATTGTTGTACAAGTCGTAGAAACAAAGAGCTGCAGATGCTGGTTAATGCACGGAAATGCTGGAGAAACTCAGCAGGTCAGCCAGTCTCTCGGTCTGGAACAGGGTCTAGAATCCAGGTGAGTTCACGGCCCCGGCCTGCTGGCTGCTGGGGGAGAGGTGAGGGTCGGCGGAGTCGATGGTCGCGGCCCGCGGGCGGTCAGAGTGCAGGTGAGGGTCGGCGGTGGCGGCAGGCATGGCCTGGTAGCGGCCAAGGAAGCGGTATGGGCCAGGGATGACCTTGACAGCCCGGCCTGGAAGGTCAGTAGATCCATCTGCTGGAATCGATGTCCATTATATCGAGCACTGTTAAAGTGAAGGTTTACTGTACATATAAGGAAAATAATGGATTTAGAGCCATGAAATTGGGCATAAAATCAAAATCTCTGGAAAGTATGCAAAGGAATGTCTAAAACGATGTATCAGGAGATAACCTGTGACTGTAGTCCAGCGACTAACAGATGCAGAAAGTGACTCTGAACCCCTGACTCAGAGAATGTCTCACTGCATCGAATCCCAGCCAGGTTCATCTGAGCTGGTAATAGGTGCTGGGATTTTTAATTGATTGAAGGATACAGCATGGAAACAGGCCCATCAGCCTACAGAGTCCATGCCGACCATCAATCACCCTTTCACACCAGTTCAATGTTATCCTACTTTCGCATCCATCACCTACACATTAAGGGCAATTTATAGAGGGCTCATTAACCAGCAAACCCACACGTCTTTGAGATGTGGGAGGAGCACCTGGAGGAAACCCAAGCTTTCACAGGGAGAACGTGCAAACTCCACACAGACAGCACCCGAGCTCAGGATTGAACCCGGGTCTCTGGCACTGTGAAGCAGCAGCTCTACCAGCTGTGTCTCTGTGCCGTCCTTTGTGAAAAGTTGTGAATGTAAAACCAAAGACGCGCGTAACTGAAAGAGTTAGATAACTGAAGAGCTAATTAATTTGGTTTCAGCGACATTGTGAATCTTTGAGTTATTTGGACAAATTGCAATGAATAACGTATAGTGATGAGGTAAAGTCATTGCCTGATCTTGTTTATCATCAGCTCCAGTTCATTGGCAACAGTTGTTTACAAAATGAGAGCTAGGGTTGAAAACTTTAGGCACACTCATTAAAATGGATCGATCACATGTGAGGTGTCAGGATATGATCCAAATAAATTACTGCAGATTAAAACTCATAATCTAGACTATAAAACATCTTGTGATCAATGATGCCCCATCCACCCTAGCCCCACTTGCCAAATGAGGGCAGGTGGCACGGGCCTAGATGGGGCATCTTGGTTGGCATGGGTACGTTGGGCCAAAAGGCCTGTTTCTGTGTGTTATGACTCTTTGACTCGACGGTGGGTGCCAAGGTGAGGAAATTCTTCTCTCCACATTCATTAACAATCCTTAATGTTGAAAGACGATTAAAGGTGGGGAATATTTCCCTTTAACATGCATGGGGAAAGCGCGAGTGAGACAGGCCCTGTAATCTCCTGCCCACGTCGATGAGACTGATGCTGCATAGATTTTGCCAATGGGAGGGAGTGCCCAGTTATATTGGGAATAATGGAGTAGAAACAGAAACATAGAAAATAGGTGCAGGAGGAGGCTATTCAGCCCTTCGAGCCAGCACCGCCATTCATTGTGATCATGGCTGATCGTCCCCAATCAATAACCCGAGCCTGCCTTCTCCCCATATCCCTTGATTCCATTAGCCCCTAGAGCTCTATCTAACTCTCTTTTAAATCCATCCAGTGATTTGGCCTCCACTGCCCTCTATGGCAGAGAATTCCACAAATTCACAACTCTCTGGGTGAAAAAGTTTTTTCTCACCACAGTTTTAAATGGCTTCTCCTTTAGTCTAAGACTGTGGCCCCCGGTTCTGGACTCCCCCAACATTGGGAATATTTTTCCTGCATGGAGTCATAGATTTACACAGCAGTCTCTGTGGCCATGCTGACCCTTTTACCCATTTACACTAACTCCACTTACCCAAGCTCCGTATGTCTCCTCCTATACAGATCCACCACCGATTTTCCTTGGCATCCCTTGATCCAGAGCCTTTCTGGATTATCCGTTTTGCCAGACCAGAGGTGTCCAACGGTACTGAATGGTCCGCTTAGACCACCGTGGAGCCAAGATACCAGCCCGCAAAGTCAGCCTCTGAAGCCGGCTATGGGAACGGGTCTGCCAGCTCCGGCCGGGCCAGAGTTCCAGAGTCCCAGCCGCAGGGTCCAACTTCAAGCAGCCGATCGGTGCCCAAGTCTCGATGAGGTAGAGATCGGCTGCCTCGCCCGACCTAGGTGCCACATTTTCGGGGGGACATCTGGGGGGGATTTGAAGTGCGCTGTCTGGAATATAGGAGGTGCCAGACCACCAGTTGCCTTAAAATCAGTAGTGAACCTGTACCTTGTCCATTTAATCACCTGTATAAATATCTCTGAAACGAAGTGATTGTAACTGATTCCACCAGAGAGTTCCAGATATCAGGCACTCTGCATAATATATTTGTCCCTTAAATCTCCTTAAAAAAATCTTTATCCTTGTTTTTAAAAACCTTATCAAGGGGAAAAGATTCTGACCATCTATCCCATCAATGCCTCTTATCATTTTATAGGCTTCTATTAGTTCACCCATCAGCCTTTTTTGCTCTAGCGATAACATATCCAGACTATCCAGTCTGTCTCTGTAACTAAAGTCTTCCAATCCACGCAACATCCTGGTGAATCTCCTCTCCACTGTTTCCAACAGAGAACCAAATCCTTCCTTTAGTGTCGTGACCAAAACTGCACCTAATAATAATGCAAGTCGCAGCTGTTCTCAGGTGACGGAACCATCCTACCAACAACTAGAGAGCAGTCCTGAGCTATTATCTACTGCTTGCCTACCCTCTTTGATCGGACTTTACTGCACTTCATCTTGCACGATATTCCTTTCATCATGTATTTTTACATTGTGGACGGCTCGATTGTAATCATGTATTGTCTTTCCGCTGACTGGTTAGCATGCAGCAGAAGCTTTACACTGTACCTCGGTACAAGTGACAATGAACTAAGCTCAAACTCGAGTACAGTCTAACCTCCACTGCCAGAGTGATGTGACGTGCAAACCAAGAGAACACACGTTATATTTGACTTGCTGGGCCTCCAACCCGATGGCATGAACATTTAATTCTCCAAATCCATGTAGACCCCTCCATTCCTCCTTCTCATCTACCCTGCTTTACCCAGCCCACCTTTCTTTCTGCACCTCTCACCCCGTCACCAAGTTCATTTCCCTTCATCTTCTTCCTCCATCCGTTCAGTCCGATACGATACGATGCGATAGAACTTTATTTATCCCAGGAGGGAAATTGATCTGCTAACAGTCATAAAAGACATGATGCATGAAATATTATATTAAAGTGACGAGTGGCCTGACTAATAGTGCTTTCTTTGTCACACGTGCAACTGCACGGTGAAATTCTTTTTGCATATTTGCATATGCAGGTGCTGCCACATTTTGGCGCCATTTCAAAATAGTCTACTGGAGCAGTTCCTGATCCGGGTAAGCCCCAGGCTCCTGCGGGGCCTCCCTCCATCGCCTTCGACCGGATCGGCCCACGAACCAACGTCCATCTCCTCGCCCGCTGAGTTCAGTTTAGTTTAGAGATACAGCACGAAAACAGGCCCTTCGGTACACCGAGTCTGCGCCAACCAGCGATCCCCGCACACCAACACTATCCCCACACGCACTAGGGACAATTTACATCTATACCAAGCCAATTAACCTACAAACCTGTACATCTTTGGAGTCCTCCAGCAGTTTGGTCTCTTGTGACACGAAAGAAGCTATAGAGTCATACAGCGTGGAAACTGGCCCCTTTCGGCCCAACTTGCCCACGCTGACCAGCATGTCCCATCTACACTAGTCCCACCTGCCTGCATTAGGCCTATATCCCTCGAAACCTATCCTATCCCTGTAACCTGTCCAGATGTCTTTTAAACATTGTGATAGTACCTGCCTCAACTACCTCCTCCGGCAGTTCGTTCCATACACCTTTACACTTTGTGTAAAAAAGTCACCCTCGGGTTCCTATTATATCTTTCGAAGTGATTGAGCAACAGAGCTGTAAGCATACAACACAACACAATGAAATGCACACAAGGATGGAAATCAGAAGAAAATCCCAAAGGAACACATAATGCTTGCAGAGTAGGCCTGGGGCTGGAGGGCCTTGAGAACGTCTAGGCCTCCAGGGAACAAATCTAATTGGAGCACTTTGTAACAACATATGGGCTATTTTCTAAGTAATCTAAAGTGGATTTTTTTTTTTTTTGGTGAATCATTTGAGCTCCATGTGTTTTTTTAACTTTTAAATTCAATCGTAGCCCGAGGGGTGTGATTTGCTGGATTATTTCTCAGTGCACTGGAAATCGGAGTTAACTTTCTCCTGTTCCGTTGATGTATGTGGAAAGAAGTTATAATGCCTTTACCAACTGCTCTCCAAGTATAATGCTTCTAGAGTAGAGCCGTAGAGGCATCCACCATGAAATGGGCCCCTTGGTCTACCACACTCGAGCAACCCAGTAACCATTTAACATCATACCGCACAAAATACGATATCTGAATGTTTAAGCACATGAAACTCAGGAGATTAATGGTTGCACGACAAAACATTGGGATGGCAAATAGTATGACGGCCTTCATGAGTTTATTCATAAGCTAACGGAGCAGAATTAGGCCATTCGGCCCATCAAATCAACTCCGTTGAGTCGAGGTCTTAATTGTCTAGGCCTTAATTGCAAAACTTATTACAAAGCTTAATTACAAAACTGAATTACAAAGGCCCATCCCAACAACAACAAGGCCTGACCAGCCACCCGCAACGGAACTGTGAACCCGCCCGGAGAGGAAAGCCCATCGAGCCTTGGCCTATCTCAGCAAGAGGCCTGGCTCACCCAGGGTGGCACAGTGATAAAGTTGCTGCCTTACAGCGCCGAAGACCCGGGTTCAATCCTGACCACGGGTGCTGTCTGTAAAGAGTTTGTACGTTCTCCCCGTGACCTGCGTGGGCTTTCTCCAAGATCCTCGGTTTCCTCCCAGACTCCAAAGACGTACAGGTTTGTAGGTTAATTGGCTTGGTACAAATGTAAATCGTCTCTAGTGTGTAGGATCGTGTTAATTTATGGGGTGATCTCTGGTCGGCGCGGACTCGGTGGGCCGAAGGGCCTATTTCTGCGCTGTATCTCTAAACTAAACTAAACTAAACCCGCTGCAGGAGGAGGATGGAGGGAGACAACGGCGGTCACTGGACAAAGGGAACTGGACATAAGAAGGACCGGTGGGGTCTTACCTTCTGTGCACTCAAGGCCGGCTGTAGGCCTCCCCCACACCCCCCTCCCAGGAAACATGGGCTGAAGAGGGCCGTGCAAGCAGAGGGACGACCGGGATGGAGGCGATGGCTGCAACGCGTCCTTGTGGCCAGCTGCAGCTGGGACTATAAAATGGCACCAAAATGGCGCCTCTTGCATACAGAATCAGCGGGCTGTTCTGTACATTCTGGAATAACCAGGGCATTGTGCTCATGTATGGTGATAGTCTTGCTGAGTTGCATGCAAAATAAAAGTATTTGGCTATATCTGGGTACACGTGATAATAAAGAAATCATTGACCCATTGGATCATGAAAGCATCGGTCTTACAGCAGTGGTGCAGACCATTGTGATACAGATACAGAGCCTTTATTCGTCATCCGGTACCGAGGTACCGAACAAAATTACGTTACAAGCAGTCACACAAAAAAAGAAACACAAAACACATAACCCCAACACAAACACCCATCACAGTGACTCCAAACACCCCCTCACTGTGATGGAGGCAACAAAACTTCCGCTCTCTTCCCCACGCCCAAGTCCCCGCGGCCGAGCCGCACCGGGCGCTGAAACATCCCGCGGCCGAGCCGGGCGATGGAAGGCCCCGCGGCCGTACCGTGCGCAGCTAAGTCCCGCGTCCGAGCCGCGCCGGGCGATGGAAGGCCCCGCAGCCGAGCCGCACCAGCTATGTAAAGTCCCGCGGCCGAGCCGCACCAGCGATGTAAAGTCCCGCGGCCGAGCCGCGCCGGGCGATGTTAGGTCCCACGGCCGAGCCGCGCCGGGCGATGGAAGGCCCCGCAGCCGAGCCGCACCAGTGATGTAAAGTCCCGCGACTGAGCCGCGCCGGGCGATTGAAGGCCCCGCGGCCGTACCGTGCGCAGCTAAGTCCCACGGCCGAGCCGCGCCGGGCGATGGTAGGCCCCGCGGCCGAGCCGCACCTGGCGCTGAACCGTCCCGCGGCCGTACCGGGCGATGGAAGGCCCCGCGGCCGAGCCGCACCGGGCACTGTTAAGTCCAGCGGCCAAGCCGCACCGGGCGATGGAAGGCCCCGCGGGCGATGGAAGGCCCCGCGTTTAATTTTTTTTTTTTTTTTAGCGCAAACGGAGATACGACTTGGAAAGGGTCGCATCTCCGTTGAGGAAGAGATTTTTAAAGGTTTCCCCCACCCCCCCACCACCCCCCACATATACACAGCTAAAGATAGGCTATTTCATACATCTAACACTAACAAGTGGAGACTTCATTTGGAAAACTTTGTGCAGTTTATGGCTTAGCCCTGAGCTAGTTATATACTTGCCTTTGGGATAACACACCAAGCATACTGTACACCAAGTTGATTTGTGGGCTTGCCTCAGGAGGAGTGGTTGAATGGGAATTAAGAAGAAGAGGTTATTTCAATGAGATTATCTAGCATGGGTTAAATATACTGTAGGTAAACAAGCTCTTCGGCCCACTAAGTCCATGCCAACTAACAATCACCCATGCGCACTATCCCACTGTTATCCCACTTTCTCCCAAATAAAATAGTTTTGGGATCAGAAAGACTTCATGCAAGTGAAACTCCTTCCCTCATTTTTAATTGGTTTTAAATTCGCACTTTGTGGGCAATGTTTTGTCCTTAGTCATCAGTGCATCGACACTTGGAAACAGCTCCATAGAATTATTCATTTGTTCCCCCTTCTCTTGTGCCCACTTTATAACCCTGCTGCCTATCAAAAGGCCTGTGGCAAACCTTTTGTTGCCTGTTTGCCAGTAGCTACAATACAATGATGTCAAACGGTGTCACTTTTTTGGGCAGTGACACATCTTCAGAGCTAAACAAATCTCGACCATTTTCAGTATCGTGCAGTCAGAGGGGTTTACTTTAACTTGGCATAATGCTCAACATGGACATTATGGGCTGAAGGACCTCTTCCTCTGGGCAGTGTCGCTGCCTCACACTGCCTGGCAGTGACCCAGGTTCGACCCTGACTATGAGTGCTGTCTGTACGGAGTTTGTAATGGTGGAGTACGGAGATTGATTGGGCCAAAGGCCAATGGGTGATCGCTGATTCTCCCCATGACCGCGTGGGTTTTCTCTGTGTTTCCTCCCCACACTCCAAAGATGTACAGGTTTGTAGATTAATTGGTTTGGTAAAAATTATAAATTGTTCCCGAGTGTGTAGAAGAGTGCTAGTGTATGAGGATCGCTGGTCAGTACGGATTCGGTGGGCTGAACTGAATTTCTGAGTTTCTGCACTTTATCTGCAAACTAAACGAAGCTAAACTAAACTAAACTAAACTGTGCTGTACTGTTGTATGTTCTACGTTCTTTAGTTTGTGTTTAGTTTATTGCCATGTGTACCGAGGTACAGTGAAAAGCTTTTTTATTGTGTGTTATCCAGTCAGTGGAAAGACCACACATGATGACAATCAAGCCGTCCACAATGTACAGATACAGGATAAAGGGATCTTACACCAATTTACCACTCTAAGGTGTCCACTTGACCATTCTGAAGCTCATAGCCAATATTCATTATAAGGACAAATTTTGTCATCTGGTTCAAAGGTTCAATGGTTCTTTATTGTCACAATGAAATTCCTTTGCCCAACCCACAAATCAGAGTCACTATATTTGGCGCCATTTACAATGAAAAAGAAAAAGTCCAAAGACCGGTCTGCACGCTGGTGTTGGAGCGCCCCTGACCCAGGTAAGCCCAGGTAAGCCCACGGCCCACGGCCTGATGGTCCTCTCCTCGCCCGTCTGCCTCTGTGTTCCTGGGGTCGCCTCCTGCAGGCGACCTGGAGTCAATACCCCGGTCCCTCTCTGACTGCTCCTCTCCATGGCCGCCGCCAGCGGCTCCCTGCTCCTCACCTCTCTGGTCTTCGAAGCTTCGGGTCCTCCCCCTGCAGGCTGCGGCCCGCTGGGCCCACCCAGTCTTCGTTCTCGATCGGCCCATCCTTGCCGATTGTTCTCATCGGCCACCAAGTCATCTATTGCTGTGGAATCTGCATCAGCACTGACTGATTTTGTCTCTGCACTTCTCATCGTTGGGAATGACTGACTGAAGTCTGTGTTCTCAGAGTAAGATAATTAGCCTTACTACCCTGTTGTTACCAACTTTGCGATTGACATTGTTTTGAAATGGGGCTTATGTCTAGGTCTTTGCAGCTCTTTGTCGCATTGCACACCTGGGAGCCCTTGTCTGGTGACCCGGAGTCTGGTGATTTATAGGAATCGTGGTCTGTACTGGCAGCTTGTCTACTGTACTTATACAATGGTGGAGTGTGGACATTGATCGGGCCAATTGCCAATCCTTTTGGACAGGCAGATCAATAGTTTCTCACTGCCCGCTAAGCACCACACGCTGACCATGCCCTGCGCTTTGACCTCCTGCAAATTTAACAAGGCCCAGAAATAACAATGGCACTCATTGAGTTCAAACGAGATGCCAATGGAAAAAAGTTAAATGGCAAGTGAAGGTAACAAAGAGACAAGAGTATCTTTTCAAACCCGTTTGATTTTAAATCTGAATTGTAAACGGAAAATACTGCAGTTCTGTGGAGAATTTGGCAGTGTTAGGACGTCTGTGACGGTGAAGAAGCTTTTGAAGCAGCGGTAGAGTTGCTGCCTCACAGCGCCAGAGACCCGTGTTCGATCCTGACCATGGGTGCTGTCTGTTTAGAGTTTGTACGTTCTCCATGTGACCGCGTGGGTTTTCCCCAGGTGCTCCAGTTTCCTCCCACACTGCCTTAGAACCATTCCCATCCAGCTAAGGGGGCGGATTAGTTTTCTTACGCACACCTCCAGATTCAGACAGAGTTTCTTCCCTGATCTTATCAGGCTACTGAACCATCCTATCATCAACTGGAGAGCAGTCCTGATCTCCCATCCACCTGAATGGAGACCTTCGAACTATCTTTAATTGGGCTTTACTGGACTTTATCTTGCACTAAACATCATACCCTTTATCCTGTATCTGTACACTGTGGATTGTTTAATTGTAATCATGTGTAGTCCTTTCGCATACAACCAGGCCTTGGGCATAAAACCAGGCCTGATGTTTCAGTGCTTTCCCATTGTGGCTGCTGCAATGGGAAAGCACTGAAACATCAGGCCTGGTTTTATGCCCAAACTCTCAACTTTGTGACTCAGACGCGAAGTCTTTGCCAAGCTGAATCACAGCTGAGATACTGAGGGGGGTAGTTCTGGCTGAATTACGTTAAACAAACCCACACTGTAACTGATGCAGCAATTTGCTTTAAGGTATTTTGTCAGAAATCCAATCGCCCTTCTGCCTCATAAAATGAGTCACAACTGTTGAAATATTAAATTATATCCTTCATCTTCCAGAGTTATTTTGTGAGTAATTAATCATACATCAGAGGTGATGCATTTTGCTGTTGTATAAATATTCCAAATGTTGGAGGTGTGTTTTGAACTTTTACTTTCTTTGTTTGAGCTGTGGCGTGTTATGTCAGCCCTTTTCTATTGAAATAAATGTAACGTAAAGCACAGGACTTCCCTTGTTCCCCAGTATGCTCTTGCCTGATAAGTTCATAAATTCTAGGAGCAGAATTAGGCCATTCGGCCCATCAAGTCTACGCTGCCATTCAGTCATGGTTGATCTATCTTTCCCTCTCAACCCCATTCTCCTGCCTTCTCCCCACAACCCCTGACACCCGTATTAATCAAGCATCTGTCAACCACCCACCTTAAAATTATCCATTGATCTGGCCTCCACAGCGGTCTGTGGCAATTATCCACTGATTCACCATCCTCTGACTAAAGAAATTCCTCCTCATCTCTTTTCTAAAGGTGCATCCTTTTATTCCAAGGCTGTGGCCTCTGGTCCTAGACTCTCCCACTGGTGGAAACATCCTCTCCACATCCACTCTATCCAGGCCTACCGAGCTTGCTCTCTTTAACATCTGTATCTGTCTCGATCTTCTCATCTGCCTCACCACTGCCATGAGTTCCACCCAGTCCCACAAACGGTTCATCCCCACCCCCCTCGTACCTAGCCTCCCTGCTACCAGACTAGTTTAAACCAGCCCAAGCAGATCTGGCTAGTCTCCCTGTTGCAACATTGGTTCCCTCAGGTTCAAGTGTAACTTGTCACTCTCACACAGGTTAACTCTGATCCAGAATATATCCCGATGGTCCAGAAATGTGAGCCTTTCCCCTTTCACCAGCTCCCCCGCCATGCATTCACCTAACCTGTCTTCCTATTCCTGCTCTTACGACGACGTCCTGCTTTTGAATCTATGATCTTTTGAACAATATGTCACAGCGGCGCGGTGGGGCACCAGTAGAATTGCCGCCTTACACTGCCAGAGATCCAGGTTCGATCCTCACTACGTTCTCCCTTTGGAGTGTGGGAGGAAACCCGGAGCACCCAGAGATAACCCACGCAGTCACGGGGAGAACGTACAAACTCCGCACCCGTAGTCAGGATCGAACCCGGGACTCTGGCGCTGTAAGGCAGCAACTCTACTGCTGTTCCGCCCCCGTATGAATGAGACCAATGCAAGCCAACGAGACTTGTAAAGTTGGAGCAAATCTGTTACACCTGCACAACACGATGGCTGCCTAGTGCTGTCGCTGTCATTTGGCTAAATCACAGCGACATATGACATTGAAAGATAAAATTGCATGAATCACATTTTAAGACACCGGCCAGGGAATAATTAGATAAAGAAGAAAGAGAGGTATGAGATCCTTGATGAAAGTCCCTGTGTCTGTCAGCAGTATTTTTACACGCCACATGAGGGTCTGCTCATTAATTGGATTATGTCTGAAGCTGTTAATTCTACCATCTCCAGCCGAGGAACAGCAGCCATGTCACACCTGTTTAATGTTCAAGGAACCTAGGGAAGCAGCAAATACGACTCATTTAAATTGCACCTCATGCATATAATTAGCTCTGGTTGCTCTGATTACAGAGTTGTTCTTCTTTCAATACTGACGCAAAGTATTCGTGGCCCTGACAGGCTGGAGGTGAAGGATCCTACCCAAACAGTTTCAATGCAAACGCCTTTGAAGTAGTCGCTACAGTTTCCTTCTTAATTTCCTGCATGAACGACATAGAGATCCATCAACCCAATCCACAGACGGCTGTGACGGCCAAGTCTTTGGGTATTTGTAAAGGGGAAATGGATAGGTTCTTAATTAGCAACGGTGTCCAAGGTTATAGGGAGAAGGCAGGTGAATGGGATTGAGATGGAAAGATAGGTCAGCCATGATAGAATAGCAGAGTAGGGTCGAATGGCTGAATGGTCTAATTCTGCTCCTATGCCTTATAGACTCAGAAGGCCCACACCTCCTAGCCTTGACTACAGGTCAGGCCTTGCAGCTTGGTCCAGAGTGTCGTAGATTAGGCCAGTTGGTCCCTACCTATTTATCCTACATATATCTGTGGCTAACTTTGGTCTTCCATCATATCAAATGGATCATTTACTTTTCTAATTGGAGCTGGTTTCAACTTCATGTATGTAAGTCATATTTTTCCCTGCAGATACAGGCTCTTCGGCCCACTGAGTCTATGCTGACCAGCGATCTCCATACACCAAACCCTATCCTACACACTAGGGCCAATTTACAATTTTTACCGAACCCATTTAACCTACAAATCTGGACGTCTTTGGAGTATGGGAGGAAACCGGAGCACCTGGAGACAACCCACTCGGTCACGGTGAGAACGTACAAACTCCATACAGACAGCACTCGTAGTCAGGATCAAACCCAGGTCCCTGGTGCTGTACGGCAGCAACTCCACCTCTACGCCACCCTTAACTATAATTTGGCTACAGCTAAGATTTCAACAAAACTTGTTATTAGGAGTGAGAAGCATATTTACTTGAATTGTTCAGGGGGAGATCAAGGTAGTTTTAATATGTGGTTAAATTGAATGAATTTTAAAGAGTGCAGTATTTACCACTTACTTAACTTAAATGAATCATTTCATTATCAGCTTGATAGCAGTTTAATCACATTTTCATGTTGTTTCCATATTAATTTCCAATGTTGAACTTGTTTTTGTAACTGAACAACCAAGACTGGACAGGAAAGTATTATTAGACGAATTGGTTTTCTTCTGAGAGTCATATATCATATTCCCCATTAAGCTATTCATAGTTTTGTGTGGGCTTTCAGAAAAGACTTTGTGCTGCAGAACTAAAATACTGCACCTGTTGGAAATCACAAATTAAAAACAGAAAACTAGGAGCTACTCAACAGGTCAGGCAGCATCCAAGGAAAGAGAAAAGTGTTCACCTTTCACCAGACCAAGCTATTCACTTGTGGAAACATTGTCATACAGAAAGGTTGGCAGAACCATTGAGGTGAAGAAAATGTGATGTTCATCTTCATTATTAACCCACAAAGTCATGAGGGGAATAGATAGGATGGATGTACAAAGTATTTTTATCAAGGATAGGGGAGTCAAGTGCCAGAGGGCCATGGGTTTAAGGTGAGAGGGGATTATAATTTAGTGGAAACCCAAGGGCCAACTTTTTCACCGAGAGGGTGGTGGGTGGATGGAACAAACTGTCGAGAGAGGTACAATAACAGCATTTAAAAGACATTTGGGCAGGCACATGGATAGGAAAGGTTTAGAGAGTTACTAGACCATGTGGACCCGTTGGGCCCAAACCACTCCTGCATTGGTGCAGCACCCTCTCCTCCCCCACTCCCCCCTCCTCTCTCCCCCAATCTCCTCCCCCTCCCTCCACTTCCCTCCTCCCCCATACCTTCCCTCCCCCCTCCCTCCCACCCCCTCTCTCCCTCCCCCTGGCCCTCTCCCCCTCTCCCACCACTCCCCTCTCCCCCCAATCTCCTCCCCCTCCCCCCACTCCCCTCTTCCCCCCGACTCCCCCCTCCCCTCTCCCCAAATCTCCTCCCCCCCACTCCCCTCTTCCCCATTCCTCCCCTCCCCCCAGCCCCCTCCCCCTCGCCCCCTCCCCTCCCTCCCCCACTCCCCCCCAATCTGCCTTCCCCTCTCCCCCTTTCCATCCCCTCCTCCACCTCCCCCCATCTCCCCCCCTCCCTCCCCTCTCCCCTCCACCCCTCCCTCCCCCACTCCCCACCACTGCCTTTCCCTCTCCCCCTCTCCTCCCCATCCCTCCACCCCCTCCTCCCCTCCCCCCTCCTCCCCTCCTCCCCTGCTCCCTTCCCTCTCCCCCACTCCCCTCTCCCCTCCTCCCCTTCCTCCCCTCCCTCCCCCCTCCACCGCTCTCTCGCCCACCCCCCACTCTCACCTCCTCCACCCCCTCCCTCTCGCAATCCCCCTCCCTCCCCTCCTTCCATTCATCCCCCTCCCTCCTCCCCTCCCCCTCCCCTCTCCCTTCCCCCCTCCCTCCCCTCCTCCCTCCCCCTCCCTCCTCCCCTCCCCCCTCCTTCCCCCCGTCCCTACCCCCCCCCTCTCCCTCCCCCCTCCCTCCCCCCTCTTGGGAAGCAAGATTGAAAACAACAGACAACACGTATCTGGGGAAGGGTTCACGTATCTGGGGAAGGGTTCACGTAACTGCCAGAAGTTCAACACCTACAAAAGATCACACAGGATGTGTAGAATATCGGGGCTGGTGAGTTTATTGTTTAATCATAATAGTTATTGCACTATTTGTTTTGAGTAATGAACTTACACTTGGATAACTCAGTGGACCTTGAATCGTGAAGAATCATTTAATTAATAGGATTTTCATTGACAGGTGAGCCGATGAAAAGAAAGTAGGGCAAGGTATATATCTTGGTATATAAGGTAAAACATATGTAATTTTATAGCTTAAATTTTGTAAGGTATAACATTTTATAATTTTAAATAATTAAAAAATTATTAAAAAAATATTTTAAAAAGAAAATGACTATTTACCCATTGTACCCAGTCATAGAGCATGTAAACAGGCCCATCAGCCCATCTGTGGAGTTTAATCTAGGCAAGTCTGATGCCTTGCACTTGCCAGGTGAAATGTAAAAGGGAATTACATGTTCATGGCAGGAACCTGAATCTGAACAGTTGATGTACAGAGTCAATAGGTCTGTGGAGATCAACGAGAGTAGATTTAGGCAAACTGAGGACCGAGTGCGGTGCATGATGGGAAGGTGGGCAAGACGCATGTAAATTGGAGTTGAAGGGAAAGTAGAGAGCACAAGGAGCAAGGACTCCAAGACCATAGGTCCCGGAGAACAGCAAGGTCAGAGGACGAAATAGTAAAGCAGTGTAGTACGTTTGCCCTCGTTGGCCAGGACATTGAATATAGAAGTCACGGTGCAGCTTTATTGAACTTTGGTTCAGCCGCATTTGGAGAATCGTGTGCTGTTCTGGTCGCCCCATTGCAGGAAGGTTGTGGAGCTTTGCAGAGGGGGCTGTTGAGGTTCACCAGAAGGCTGCCTGGATTACAGGAGGGTAGCTATAAGGAGACATTGAACAGACTTGGGTTGTTTTCTCTGGAGCATCAGAGGGTGTAGGAGACCCAAAAGAAGTCTCTTTTAAGTATCATCATTTCCACCACTTCCTTTGGGAGCTCATTCCATGTACGCACCACCCTCGACAGTATTTAACAAAGTCCTCCTCATGTTGCTTTTCAATTGTTCCCCTCTCACCTTAAACTTATGCTTTCCAATTTTTTACTCCCCTCCTTGGGGAAAAGACTGTGGCTGATCTTAGTTTAGTTTTATAGATACAGAGTGGAAACAGGCCCTTTGGTCTACCAAGTCCATGCCGACCAAGGATCCCCATGCACTAGTTCTATCCTACACACTAGGGGCAATTTTCGGAAGCCAATTAACCTACAAACTTGCACGTCTTTGGAATGCGGGAGGAAACCAGAGCACCCGGAGAAAACCCATGCGGTCACAGGGAGAACGTACAAACTCCGTATAGACAGCACCCAGTGTCACGTTCAAACCCGGGTCTTTGGCACCGTGAGGCAGCAACTCTACCGCTGCGCCACTATGGCGCAACCAGTGATGATCTATGCAGAGAAAGGAGACAAATGCATCGTGTGCAGGCAGGTGATATTATACCTCACGCTGCCTTGGCAAGGCCAACAGCATAATCAAGGACGAGTCGCACCCTGGCCACTCCCTCTCCTCCCCTCTCCCATCAGGCAAAAGGTATAGAAGTGTGAAAATGCACATCACCAGATTCAGAGACAGTTTCTTCCCAGCTGTTATCAGGCAACTGAATCATCCTACCACAACCAGAGAGCAGTGCTGAACTACTCTCTACCTCTGATGTCCCTAGGACTATCCTTGACCGGACTTTGCTGGCTTCACCTTGCACTAAACGTTATTCCCTAATCATGTACCTGTACACTGTAAATGGATTGATTGCAATTGTGTATTGTCTTTCTGCTGACTGGTTAGCATGCAACAGAAAGCTTTTCACTGTACCTCGGGACACGTGACAATAAACTAAACTGAACTGAACTGAACCGTATTGTGGCATTATTTGCTGCATTTGAAAGCCGCATTTCGAGTATTGTGAGCAATTTTGGACACCATGTATGAGGGTGTGCTGGCTCTGGAGAGGATCCAGAGGGGGTTCACAAGAATTATCCTAGGAATGAGCAGGTTAACGTACCATGGGCGTTTGATGGCACTGGGCCTGTACTCACTGGAGTTTAGAGGAATGAGGTGGGGAACCTCATTGAAACGTACCGAATAGTGAAAGGCTTGGATAGAGTGGATGTGGAGAGGATGTTTCCACTAGTGGGAGAGTCTAGGATGAGAGGTCATAGCCTTAGAACTAAAGGATGTTCCGTAAGGAAGGAGATGTGGGGGAATTTGATTAGTCAGAGGATGGTGAATCTGTGGAATTCTTTGGCAGAGATAGATTTAGATTTTTTGAGATTTAGAGATACAGCGCGGAAACAGGCCCTTCGGCCCACCGAGTCCACGCCGCCCAGCGATTCCCACACATTAACACTATCCTACACACACGAGGGACAATTTTTTAAACATTTACCCAGTCAATTAACCTACATACCTGTACGTCTTTGGAGTGTGGGAGGAAACCGAAGATCTCGGAGAAAACCCACGCAGGTCACGGGGAGAACTTACAAACTCCGTACAGACAGCGCCCGTAGTCAGGATCGAACCTGAGTCTCCGGCGCTGCATTCGCTGTAAGGCAGCAACTCTACCGCTGCGCCACCGTGCCGCCCTAAGGCAGATAAGGCAGAGGTAGATAAATTCTCGATTAATACGGGTGTCAGGAGTTATGGGGAGAAGGCACGAGAATGGGATTAGGAGGGAGAGATAGATCAGCCATGATTGAATGATGGAGTAGACTTGGTGGGCCGAATGGCCTAATTCTGCTCTTTTCATTAATAACCTTATGACCTTATGCTTATGTGAACTGATGGGCCGATTCCTCCCTACTGCACTGTTCTATGATTACTAATCAATTCTCAATTCATCTCAGTATCTTAGCTCTAATCCCATATGCCCTACCGTTTTCAAGATCTTTTTGGCAGCATTTTATCAAAGGTATTTTGAAAGTCCGAATGTACCAATGACCCCTCCTCATCTTCTGTGCTGAAACCCCCCCCCCCCCACAGCATCCTCAGAAATACACCAGTTGTTGAGGCAAAGAGGATTTCTCTTTTATAAATCCATGCATCAATCCAATCATATTATTACCATCCAATACTTCCTTTAATGCAGATTCTAGCACTCACATGCATGAAAGGCTAACTGGTCGGTAGTTTCTTATGTTTCTTAGAATCATAGAGTGGATGAGGAAGTGGGATAACATGGAACTAGTGTGAATGGCTGATCGATGGTCGGCATGGACTTGCTGGGCTGAAGGGCCTGTTTCTATACGATCTCTAAATTAAAATAAATTATCAAGGGTATACCTTCTCCCCTACTTCTTGAAAGTTAAGTGTGCTGGGATTGCCATGAATGTGGCATCTGTGATTAAAAAAATACCTTAAGTTTCACCTGTTTACCATTGTCCCTGTTCTGACCCCACCTGCTAGCGTTCTCATATTCCCTTGTGCTCTGCCTTTTCCTGAAAAACTCTAAATTACCCTTATCCATTTCACCACCCAACACAGTCATCGCACTTTTCCTCTTCAACCATCCCTGCTCCAGAACAACCCATGAATTATTGAGGAGCTGGACTAGGTTATAAAGTGATGGGGTTTTTTTTAAACGTACTCCGGAGGTAAAACTCGATCCTCTCTGGAAATACTGTGATATTTTGCAACGACTTTGTCTGAATTATGATGAGAAACGAATTCATCTGCAGACTGGAGAAGCCAGGCCAGTGATTTAGTCATCATCGGGTTTCTTGTGGGATTCTAACATTAAGTAATAATCAGTTGTCAAAGAATATTACAAGTGTTTCACCTGTTTTATGAAGACATCTTGTGCAGGTTGGTAATTTTCTGAATATAACACCACTGCATTTTTCAGCAAGACTTTGAGTACATCATCCAATCTTCTTGTCCGTCGGCATGCTTATCTCTTGCCACAAGAGACCTTCTCCTGTGCCCCATCTGGACTGCCACCGATCTCTCCCTTCTTCCTCCAATTCCATCTTCTTTCCTTCCGCTAGCTTCACAATTCACAACTTTTTTTTGCAAACCTTTCACCTCACACCTTCCATCTTTTCATCTCTGGCCATTGTCCAACCATCTGCTTATGCAATAAACCTCTTCACCTGTGTTGGCCTATTACCAAAACATTTAGACTGTGACGTGGATATGATAGGTTTAGAGGGATATTGGACCAAGTGGACTCGTTGGGCCCAAACCTCTCCTCCATTGGTGCAGCACCTTCTCCTCCCCCCCTCCCCCTCCCCCCTCCCCTCCCTCCCTCCTCCCCTCTCTTCCCCTCCATCCCCCCTCCCCCTCCCCCCTCCCCTCCCTCCCTCCTCCCCTTCTCTTCCCCTCCATCCTCCCCTCCCCCCTCCCCCTCTCCCCCCTCCCTCTCTCCCCCCTCCCTCCCTCCTCCCCCTCTCTCCCATCCCACCCTTCCCCGCCCCCTCCCCCCTCCCTCCACCCCCTCACCTACCCCTCCCCCTCCCCTTCCCACTCCATCCCCCTCAACCCCCCTTATCCTCCCTTCTCCCCCTCCCTCCCTCCCTCCCCCTCCCTCCCTCCCTCCACCTCCCTCCCTCCCTCCATCCCTAGGAGATAGATTAAAATGTGAATAACAAAAAATATAACACCAATTTCAATGAAACTTTTTCCATTAGCACCAAAGGGACGACGGTGAGTAAGGAGGGCCTAAAATTGTTGCGCTATTGTGTATCGTTTTGGCTGTAGTTCAGGAACAATCAAACAAAAGTTTTAGTATATAGGTAGGCCAAAAGCAGGCAGGGTGGGATTTGTGTAGAAGGGGCTTGGTAGACAGCATGGCCAAGTTGGACCGAAGGGCCTGTTTCCACACTCTATGAGTCTATGACCAGCCAGTCTTTGTCCTGGCCCTTCAGTCTTCCAGCTTTCTTCCACTCCACCCCCTTACAATCAGTCTGAAGAAGGGTCACGACCTGAAACGCCATCTATCCGTGTTCTCCTGAGATGCTGCCTGACCCGTTGAGCTACTCCAGCACTCCGTGTCTTCTTCAGAATAGAGTGTCTCTCTCAGGAGACTGCGTGACTTCCAGGTGGTCTATCTAACATGGCCAACTGTGGGTAACTCTGACCTCAATGCTATGGTTGAGGGAGGCCACTGGGATTGCTTTGCTAATCCTCCATGGGAAATTGGAGGATTTTACAAAGGCACACTTGGTAGATTCTTTCAGCGCTTGCTTGGAAGGTATGAAAATTCCCCACTGACTCCTGGAACATCTCACGTTTGGTGGAAAGGTTGCTTTTAAAGGAAGGGATAGGGGAGGAGAGGCACGGTGACTGAGCTTAGAAGCCATCACAAAATGCTGGAGTAATTCAGCGGGTCAGGCAGCCTCTCTGGAGAGAAGGAATGGGTGACGTTTTGGGTCGAGACCCTTCTTCAGACAGCATTTTGTGATACCTTCGAGCTTAGAAGCCAGGCACATTAAGACATGAATACATTAAAGGAAATAAATAGAGGGCTGGGATTGATCTGAGACGCACATGGACTCAGTGGGCTGAATGGCTGAAATGTGAGAAACAAAACTAAACTTGCAAGATGCTGTTGGGCAGAATGATTACAGAACATGGAGATTTGCTTGTTTCTTGTATTCGAGGATGATGCATAGAAATACGAGAGTTATGGCAGTGGGGATATTTTTTAAAAAGAGGAGAATTTAAAATTGTGAGGATTAGAAAATAGCAGCAAGGCAGATATTTCATGTGTCTCTGTACCCGCAGTAGGAATGCATCACCAAAGAGGAAATCATTGTTAAATAATAAATGTTCTAATCCCTTTCTTTGTGGAAATCTAAATAACATGATGATTTTCCTCACGCATGATGCGTAATCAAAGCATATTGGCATTTATAATGAGGCAGGTAGATTAGTTCATTATACACGGTATACTGGAACCGGCATCATTTTTTTGAGAAAGTGCGATGACATTTAACTAGTGTAAACGGGTGATCGATGGCCTGCATGGACTTGATGGGCAGAAGAGCCTGTTTCCATGCTGCATCTAAACTAAAACTGAAAAAAACTGCTGGAGGAACTTAGTGGGTCGGGCAACATCTATGGACAGAAAAAGCAATAAAAGGTCACCGACGAAAATATTGTTTGTCCATTTCCTCCACGAATGTAGCCTGACCCACTGAATTCCTCCAGAAGTTTGTTTTTGTTGCGCACAATCAGTCTCCTGTGTCTCCATTTAATTTTACCTGTTGATCTCAGCTCCCGAACCAGAGAAACCTTGCTTCCTCTATCGACTTGGTTAATCATTTCAAACATCTCAATTGGATTTATTTTGTCCTTAAGGGAGTGCAAGAATGAAGTCATTGTGTACATTGCATAGTCTGGGCAGTGCTGTTGCTAGGGACTACCATTATCTACCCAGTAATTCTAATGAGATGAAATCAGGAGAGCTAATTACAAGTAGAACATAAAGTGCTGGAGTACCTCAGCGGTTCAGGCAGCATCACTTAAGGACGTGGAGAGGCAATGTCATGGGTCAGGACCTTACTTCAGACGTTAGACGTCAGACTTTAGAGATACAGCGCGGAAACAGGTCCTTTGGCCCACCGAGTCCGCACTGACCAGCGATCACCCCGTACACTAGCACTATCCTACATACTAGGGACAATTTACAATTTTACCGAAGCCAATTAACCACGTTTTTGGAGTGTGGGAGGAAACAGAGCACCCGGTGAAAACCCACGCAGTAACAGGGAGAACGTACAAACTCTGTACAGACAGCACCCGTAGTCAAGATCGGGCAGCACGGTGACGCAGCGGTACAGTTGCTGCCTTACAGCGAATGCAGCGCCAGAGACTCAGGTTCGATCCTGACTACGGGCACCGTCTGTACGGAGTTTGTACGTTCTCCCCGTGACCTGCGTGGGTTTTCTCCGAGATCTTCGGTTTCCTCCCACACTCCAAAGACGTACAGGTATGTAGGTTAATTGGCTGGGCAAAATGTAAAAGAAAAAGAATTGTCCCTAGTGTATGTAGGATAGTGTTAATATGCGGGGATCGCTGGGCGGCGCGGACCCGGTGGGCCGAAGGGCCTGTTTCCACGCTGTTTCTCTAAATCTAAATTTAAATCGAACCCAGGTCTCTGGTGCTTTAGGGCAGCAACTCTACCACGGCAACACTGTGAGGAGATAGTAGGGAGTGTTGTGAGGAGACAGCCATGATCACATTGAAGGGTGGTGCTGGCTCGATGGGCCGAATGGCCTACTCCTGCACCTATTGTCTATTGTCTATTGTCTAGTACCATCTGCAGTTCTTTGTGTCTTTGAGCTAATTATAAGGACGAATAGTATCTTTTGTAACTTACATGGATTATAATATAGACAATAAACAATAGACAATAGGTGCAGGAGTAGGCCATTCAGCCCATCGTGCCAACACCACCATTCACTGTGTTCATGGCTGATCATGCACAATCAGTACCCTGTTCATGCCTTCTCCCCATATCCCTTGACTCTGCTATCTTTAAGAGCTCTATCTAACTATCTATCAAACTGGTTCCACATTTACGAATGACACCATGTAGCCAATTGCATTTAGCAAAAATGTTCCGGAAACTCTCTGACTGCCTCTGGAGTGAAGATAGACACAAAATGCTGGAGTAACTCAGTGGGTCAGGCAGCATGTCTGGAGAAAAAAGGAATAGGTGATGTTTCGGGTCGAGACCCTTCTTCAGACTGGGGAGTCAAAGGAGAGGGAAGCACGAGGTACCGCTGCAGCTTGTATGATGCAGGGCACACAGAGAGAAATGTTGCTTCATGTTATATAACTCCTTTTACAAATAAAAGAACCATTCCTTCCATTAACAGCCAACCCCCCAGGAACTTAATTGAGTGAATGGACACTCTAAATGAATGGCCTGGATAGAGTGAATGTGGAGAGGATGTTTCCACTAGTGGGAGAGTCCCGGACCAGAGGTCACTGCCTCATGATAAAAGGATGTGCCTTTGGAAGGGAGATGGGGAGAGATTTCTCTGGTGAGAGGTTGGTGAATCTGCGGAATTCATTGGCACAGACGGCAGTGGAGAGCCAAGTCAATGGGTATTTTTAAAGCGGAGATTGACAGATTCTTGATTAGTATGGGTGTCAAGGGTTGTGGGGAGAAAGCAGGAGAATGGGGTTGAGAGGGAAAGATAGACCAGCCATGAATGAATGGTGTAGACTCTGCCGAATAGCCTAATTCTGCTGCTATGACTTATGAACTTATAAATGAATGACAGACACTTACACATTTCTCCCTATTGCTCAAAATCAAATTGCCCCACATGCCGTCCGAACACTCCACGCCAGGGTTCACCCTCATGGGTAAAGCGAACATGCTTTGCATTTCCTCCTTTTAGAAATAGATCATTATGATCACAGACCGCAGCTCAGTTTACCATGTTGAGTATGCTGTATGGGGGTTGACAGTGATTAATAAATCTTACAAAGTGTTCTTATGTTCCAATTAAATCATAAAAGGAAGTAATTCTTTCAGTTTTCAAACCATTTCAAATTCTTGTACGAAGGCGACATTAACAGATTGCAGGTGATTTTGACTTAGAAGATGACAAATCTAAAATCCGGGCCCTTTGTGTGTTAGGTGACTCCCCCCCAACCCTGCACCATTAGATCTTGACTGGGATTGCTCCTGACTTTAGCACTGGGGCACGAGACCGACACTTTCTTCTGTCTCGTTGGTGCTTTGTTGAGCAAATACCAAAGCAACAAGCTGGATTACAAACTGACAGTATCATTGTTTAGTCTAGTTTAGTTTAGATCAGTTCAGTTCAGCACAGTTTAGTTTAGAGATACAGCATGAAAACAGGCCCTTCAGCCTGCCGAGTCCACGCCAATCATCAATTACCCGTTCGCATAAGTTCTATGTTATCCCACTTTCTCATCCACTCCCTACACACTTGGGGCAATTGCTATTGTCATTTTTTCCTAAGACACAACAGTGATAAGTGGTGATGAAGATGCAGACAGAGTGGACTAAGTTCCTCACACTTTAGAGATATAGCACGTAAACAGGCCCTTCAGACCACCGAGTCCATGCCGACCAGCGATCACCCTGTACACCGGCACTATTTTACACACCAGGGACAATTCACAATTTTTACCAAAGCTAATTAACCTGCAAACCTGTACGTCTTTGGAGTGTGGGAGGAAACTGGAGCACCCAGAGAAAACTCACGCGATCACAGAGAGAACATACAAACTCCCATGGTCAGGATCAGACCTGGGTCTCGCGCCTCTGGCAGATTGTGCTGACAAAGGTATATTCACTCTTCCCAAGTGCCTCCAATCTTCGCAGAAATTAGAAGGCTTTGACCTGATATGTTCTCCCGACATGCTGCCTGACCCGCTGAGTTGTGGAGGGGGTTGATGAGAATGTGGGGGAGAAGAGGGGGAAATATTTAGGGATGAGATTGCTCCATGAGAGGGCAGACTCACTGATTCAAAATGGCCTTCTTCTATGTCATGAGATACAATGGAATATGGAATATCATGCATTAGATGTAAAATGGAGATGGATGTTTTGATCAGACAAACTTGAGAAAGATGCTTCATAGTTCCTCGTGATCAACACTGTCAAATATTGGTTTGGGATCATTACAAAAGGCGAGTGGTGCTGCTTTTCCATTTAATTCCTTTGGAATGGTTTACATGTGGGAGATTATGTTTAAAAATAGATATTTGCCCACAAGGTCGTGTTGAGATGAGAATGTTCTCTTCATGGATTGGGAATCTTTAGAACTCCGTTCCACATAGGACAGTGGAAGCAGAATCATAGAATATTTTAAGTTCGAGGGTATTAGTCAACCATTACATTTCATGCAAATAAGCAGGAGGGCAGAGCTGAGGTCACAATCATAACTTATCCAATGCTAGAAAGACATAAAGCGCTGGAGTAACTCAGCGGGTCAGGCAGCATCTCTGGAGAACATGGATAGGTGGCGTTCTAGGTCGGGACCCTTCTTCAGACTTACTGTAGAGGGGGGGAGCAGGATACAAAGCTGGAAGAAAGGAGGGGCAGGACACAACATAACCGGTAATGGATGAACACAGGCAAGGGGGGGGGGGGGGGTTTGATAAGCAGATTGTGGAATAAAGGCCAGAGATGAAAAAAAAGCTCTGAGCTAGAAGGATTTGGGTGGCACAGTGGCGTAGCAGTAGAGCTGCTGCCTCACAGCTCCAGAGATCAGGGTTCGATCCTGACTATGGGTGCTGTCTGTATGGAGTTTGTATGCTCACCCTGTGACCACGTGGGTTTTCTCTGGGTGCTCCGGTGAGACTGGTTCTAGATTATGCTGGTGGCCTTGCCGAGGCAGTGTGAAGTGTAGATGGGGTCCATGGAAGGGAGGTTTGATTGTGTGATGGTCTGAACCACGTCCACAACTCTCTACAATTTCTCGCGGTCAGGGCAATGATTATAAGAGTTAGAAAGTTATGCTGCAGCTTTACACCACTTTGCTTGGGCTACATTTGGAACATTGTGTGCAGTTCTGGACATTACAGGGAGCATATGAAGCCTTTGGAGAGACTGCAGAAAAGGTTTACCAGGATTCTGCCTGGATTAGATGGTATTAGCTACAAGGAGTGGCTGGACAATCTTGAACTGTTTGCTCTGGGGAGGTTGGAAGATAAGAAGTGGCCAAACAAAAGTTTGTAACATTGTTTGAATTTGAGTTTCAGTTTAGTTTATTGTCACTTGTACCGAGATACAGTGAAAAGCTTAGTTAAAGTAAGAAATAGTGCTATTGGAGTAGAGATTTAAAAGAGTGGGGTGATTGTAATGCGTGTTTGCAGATCTACTGGGGCGGCACGGTGGCGCGACGGTAGAGTTGCTGCTTTACAGCGAATGCAGCGCCGGAGACTCAGGTTCGATCCTGACTACGGGCGCTGCACTGTAAGGAGTTTGTACGTTCTCCCCGTGACCTGCGTGGGTTTTCTCCGAGATCTTCGGTTTCCTCCCACACTCCAAAGACGTACAGGTTTGTAGGTTAATTTGATGGGTAAATGTAAAAAAATTGTCCCTAGTGTGTGTAGGATAGTGTTAATGTACGGGGATCGCTGGGCGGCGCGGACTTGGTGGGCCGAAAAGGCCTGTTTCCGCGCTGTATCTGAAATATGAAATATTAAATACTTGTGTGCGACTAACACACAAAGAGCTGCCTGGGTTGGGCGCCATCTTGGAGCGGCAATATGAGAGGCAGAGACTAGCAAGGCAGACGGAACTTTTATCTCAGGGCAAAAAAAAACAAATACTAGAGGTTATAGCTTCAAGGTCAGAGGGAGAAAGTTTAAAGGAAATGTAGAGGGCAGGTTCTTTGCACAGAGGGCTGTAGAGTGCTGGAACATGCTGCCAGGGTTGGGTCTGGAAGCAGATACACTTGCAGCTTTTAAGAGGCTTTCAGATGGACAGAAGAATGTGCAGGGAACGGAGGGAAATGCAGGCAAAAGGAATTAGTTTGATTTTTCTTCCGCAGCCTGCTTCCTGTTGAAACTCCAACATGTGCAACCTGTGATGGGAGGAAAACGCTTGCTCTAATTCTTCACGAGTCCACGTCCAACCTTACTGCACAGACAGCTCCCGTTACAGCGTGCTGATCGCTGCTTCTCGTGTTGGCAATGGCAGATCTTTGCAGAATGCAATCGAGTGCTGCTGGGCATCTCAGGAGTACGCACTGACATCTACCACCGTCACACAGGCCCGTCACACTGCACACTGGCCCCACGTTCCCATAAAGAAATTTGCATCTGTTGAATCCCCGCTCTCGACCTGTTCAAGCTTGTAATTGGAGCCTGACGCTAACTCATTTTTGAGAGCGTTTCCTCATTATTCAACATCCATGTCATCTAGATTCTGCTGCTCTTTTTTTGCCAGAGGGCAACTCTGGCCAATTCGATGATGCACTCAAACATGAACCAAACATCTGCTTAAAGTCTAATGTTGTTAAATCATTGTTAAGACTAGAAGGCCGTAAATGGGCTGGTGGAAAGCCATCGCTGGGGGTGCTGTTGCTGGAAAAGGGCTTTAGACCTTTAGCACGGAAACAGCCCCCCTCGGCCCACTGAGGCCACGGCCACCAGCGATCACTCCGTACGCTGGAACTATCCTAGGGACAATTTACAATTTACAGAAGGTAATTGACGTGCAAACCTGTACGCCTTTGGAGTGCGGGCGGCACCCCACGCTGTCACAGGGAGAAAGTGCAAACTCCATACAGACAGCACCCGTAGTCAGGATCGAACCCGGGTCTACGGCGCTGTAAAGCAGCAACTCTGCCGCTGCGCCACTGTGCCATCCAAAGGCTTTAAACTATTACCCCGACTTGCCTTGAAGTGATTCTACCTCAACCATCGCCCTGCCAACACTTTAAACGTGGATGCAAAAGTTACACAGTCCATAGCCCAACGTAAGAATGTCACGCTGCATATCGTAGAAAACGTCAGACCCCCCAATCCGAAATTAAAATCAGCTCGAGCTCCAAAGCATTTCATGACTGCTTGAAATTCAGCCGTACAATCTATACTGGAATTCAAAGCTTGATACAAAGAGCTGATTGAAAATGACATGTTATCCAATAACTTAATAAAAACGACTGGGGACTGGAATCACTGTGGGCCTTTGAGTTTCATGATGGATGTGTCTGCCATAGATATAGGTGACCACCCTCTGTTTCTGCCTTTGTCACAGCCATGGAAGACTTACCCTGGGGCTGTAACCCACAATACCGGTGGTGGAGTCGCCCTGACAGATTTACCATAAAGTCTTTGCAGGGGATCGCAAAACCACCAGTGTCCCAAATTCAGTTATTTTTATTTAAAAGACGTGCATGTCCAATATTTAATCGTCATGCTGATATAATTTCATCTGATTCCTCTCACTGTTACTCAATGCTAAAGCAATGTACTTATCTGGCCGTTGTATTGATTTTGTGTATTGTTGTTGCTGGGCTGTTGACATTGAAGACTGAAAGTGGAGTGAATCACAGATCTACTGTCAACATTGGTCATATCTGGTTTTGGTTACTGGACAGCTTATTCCTTTCAGTTTAGTTTAGTTTAGTTCAGCGTGGAAACAGGACTTTCTTCCCACCGAGTCCGCGCCTACCAATTATCACCCGTACACACTCTAGTTCTAACCTACATACGTGTGTCGGTGTTGGGTTGGTTTTTGTTTCTGTTTTTGGCTGTGTATGTGTGGGGGTGGGGGGGTGGGGTGGGGCGTGGGGGGGGTGGGGTGGGGCGTGGGGGGGTGGGGTGGGGCGGGGGGTGGTGGGGTGGGGGAAACATTTCTTTTATTAGGTCTCTTCCCCGGGGCGCAGCTCGGCCGCGGGGCCTTCCATCGCCCGCGGGGACTTCCATCGCCCGGCGTGGCTCGGCCGCTGGACTTAGCATCGCCGGCGCGGCACGGCCGCGGGACCTAACAGTGCCCGGCGCGGCTCGGCCGCGGGGCCTTCCATCGCCCGGTACGGCCGCGGGACGTCTCAGCGCTCGGTGCGGCTCGGCCGCAGGGCCTTCCATCGCCCGGCGCGGCTCGACCGCGGAACGGTTCAGCGCCCAGCGCGGCCGCGGGGCCTTCCATCGCCCGGTACGGCTCGACCGCTGGACTTAACATCGCAGCCGCGGCTCGGCCACGGGACGTTTCAGTGCCCGGGGCGGCTCCGCCGCGGGGCCTTCCATCCCCTTGCGGGGGCTGTGCGGGTCGGTCGCCTCGTTAGGGGTCGAGCTGTCTGTCCGTGGGCGTGGGGGGAAGAGAGCGGAAGTTGTGTTGCCTTCCATCACAGTGAGGGGGTGTTTGGACTCACTGTGATGGATGTTTGTCTTGGGGTCGTGTGTCCTGTGTACTTTTTTCTTTTTTTTGTTGTGTTTTGTGACTGCTGTAATTTCGTTCGGTACTTGTACCGAATGACAATAAAGTTCTATACTATACTATACTATACTACTACATGGGACAATTTACAGAATCCAGTTAACCTATAAACCTGCACGTCTAAACCATGGCGGGACTGTCGTATGTTGAAAGGCTGGAGCAATTAGGCTTGTATACACTGGAATTTAGAAGGATGAGGGGGGATCTTATTGAAACATATAAGATAATTAGGGGATTGGACACATTAGAGGCAGGAAACATGTTCCCACTGTTGGGGGAGTCCAGAACAAGGGGCCACAGTTTAAGAATAAGGGGTAGGCCATTTAGAACGCAGATGAGGAAGAATTTTTTCAGTCAGAGAGTGGTGAAGGTGTGGAATTCTCTGCCTCAGAAGGCAGTGGAGGCCAGTTCGTTGGATGCTTTCAAGAGAGAGCTGGATAGAGCTCTTAAGGATAGCGGAGTGAGGGGGTATGGGGAGAAGGCAGGAACGGGGTACTGATTGAGAGTGATCAGCCATGATCGCATTGAATGGCGGTGCTGGCTCGAAGGGCTGAATGGCCTACTCCTGCACCTATTGTCAATTGTCTATTGTCTATTGTCTTTGGAATGTGGGAGGAAACCGGAGCACACGGAAAAAAACAACTTGGTCACAGGGAGAATGTACATACTCCGTACTGACATCATCCGTAGTCAGGATCGAACCCGTGTCTCTGGCGCTGTAAGGCAGCAACTCTACCGCTGCGCCACTGTGCCGCCTTTGCTCATGTGATGCTTTTTCTTTTGAGTCTGCATCATGTGCATCTGAGATGGCACACCGAGGCCTTGGATGATATACTGCACAGAACTTTACAAAGGCTGCTCATGGCAACAAAGGTATAGGCCGCCTGAGTGGTGATGACTGGATGATCGCTGGCAATCAAGCACTGCATAAAACCAACGTCAGTCTCTGACCAGTGCATGGTTTCTCAGTGATTATCCAGTCATAACCCATTAGGCTGGCTCTATCCATAGCCAGAGACTGTTTTCAGACAAAGGGTAGACTGAAGAAGGGTCCCAACCCAAAATGTCGTCTGTCCATGTTCCTATACAGATGCTGCAGCTGAGATCCTCCAACACTTTGCTTTTTTTTTTTGCTGAGAGACTGTCTTTGTTTATTCCCTGAAGAACATTTCCTAAACAGCTTTCTCTGATCGAATATTTCTCCCCCTAATATTGAAAGCTCTGTCAAAGTCTACCATGTTGCTCCATCTCCCAGAAGAAGCTGCTCCTGAACCTGGACGTTACAGTTTTCAGGCTCCTGTACCTTCTTCCCGATGGCAGGGGTGAAATGGGAGCGTGGCCTGGGTGGTGTGTGTCCCTGATGATGCTGGCTACATTTTCGAGGCAGCGACCCCTGTAGATTCAAAGATAGACACAAAATGCTGGAGTAACTCAGCGGGACAGGCAGCATCTCTGGAGAGAAGGAATGGGTGACATTTCAGGTCGTCACCCTTCCCATCACCCATTCCTTCTCTCCAGAGATGCTGCCTGTCCCGCTGAGTTACTCCAGCATCTGCAGTTCCTTCCTACACACACCTGGAGATTCTTTTGATAGTGGTGTTTACATGGATGACAGATATCAAAGGCTGTTTAGAAACAGTAGGATTAACAAACTAGACCACCGATCGACCGTGGTCTCATTGAAGTTAGACACAAAATGCTGAAGTAACTCAGTGAGGTAACTCCACCAGCGACCGTGTCGACCCGCACCGCTCCCAGGCCCAGCAACAGGTGACAGCCATCGCTGTACCCGGCTCCCAGGCCCAGCAACAGGTCGCAGCTCCACCCTGCCCACAGACACCGCGCTGGGCCCACAGCCCCCACCAGGCAGAGTCCCACAGTGCCGCTGGGTCCTACTGCCCAACCTCTATCATATCATATCATATCATATATATACAGCCGGAAACAGGCCTTTTCGGCCCACCAAGTCCGTGCCGCCCAACGATCCCCGCACATTAACACTATCCTACACCCAGTAGGGACAATTTTTTTTTATTTTTTTTTTACATTTACCCAGCCAATTAACCTACATACCTGTACGTCTTTGGAGTGTGGGAGGAAACCGAAGATCTCGGAGAAAACCCACGCAGGTCACGGGGAGAACGTACAAACTCCTTACAGTGCAGCACCCGTAGTCAGGATCGAACCTGAGTCTCCGGCACTGCATTCGCTGTAAAGCAGCAACTCTACCGCTGCGCTACCGTGCCGCCCTACTACAGGTAACAGCAACCAGTTCTCCACTGGATCTCCCCCTTCCCCCTCTAGCCAGGCGACCCTAACTACACCCCACATCGTTCCTCATGCCCTCCTCTGCTCTGTCAACCCACCACTCCCTCACCATACATCCCCTCCACCTCCACCTGCCCCCCTGCCTTTATCCGACTCAAACCCCCACCATTGCCGGGTGTTCACCATCCCCCCTGACTTCCCCCTTTCAGACACCGAACGGTCTGTCCTCAGCAGAGGCCTTACTTTTGTTCCCCTCCGCCCCTACATCAACGAGTTCCGCGTCCGCTATGATGTGGAGCTCTTCTTCCGTCGCCTCCGCCTCCGAGCCTTTTTCCATGGGAAGGAGACCTCACCCCCCAGTGATTACCCCTTCTCCCGTCTCCAGCGGACCCCCTCCTCTTGGACCCCCCCCCCCCCCCCCGGTTGGCCAACTACCCTCACTAGAACTTTTCATCTCCAACTGCCGTCGTGACATTAACCGCCTCAAATTCTCCACTCCCCTGACTAACTCTAACCTCTCCCCTCCTGAACGTGCAGCCCTCCACTCACTCTGCAACAACCCGGACTTAGTCATGTGGTAGTCTGGCGTGCTGACCTCTACCGGACCGAGGCCAGACGACAACTCTCAGACACTTCCTACTTATCCTTGGACCATGACCCCACCAAACAAACACCAGACCTTAATCATCAGCACCATCACGAACCTCACCATGGGTTGGTGGGGTCTCTGCCTGCTCATGTCCCACCGAACTTATTTCCACCTACCTCGACTCCATCCTATCCCCCCTGGTCAAATCCCTCCCCACCTACGTCCAAGACACCTCACATGCTCTCCGTCTCCTTGATAACTTCCGGTTTCCAGGCCCCCACTCCCTCATCTTTACCATAGATGTCCAGTCACTCTACACTTCCATCCCCCACAAGGATGGTCTCGAAGCCCTCCGTTTCTTCCTCGACCGTAGAACCAGCCAATCCCCATCTACCAACACTCTCCCCCGCCTAGCAGAGCTGGTTCTTACCCTTAACAACTTCTCCTTTGACTCCTCCCACTTCCTCCAAGCCAGAGGCGTAGCTATGGGCACTCGCATGGGCCCAAGGTATGCCTGCCTCTTTGTTGGGTACGTCGAACAATCCCTGTTCCGGATGTACACTGGCCCCATCCCCGAACTCTACCTCCGCTACATCGACGACTGCATTGGTGTTTCCTCTTGTACCCATGCAGAACTCACTGACTTCATACACTTCACTACCAATTTCCATCCTGCACTTAAATATACTTGGACTATCTCTGACATCTCCCTACCATTTCTGGACCTCACCATCTCCATCACAGGAGACAGACTAGTGACTCACATCTCCTATAAACCCACTGACTCGCACAGCTATCTGGACTACACTTCTTCCCACCCTGTCTCCTGCAAAAACTCTATCCCCTACTCCCAATTCCTCCGTCTACACCGCATCTGCACCCGAGATGAGGTGTTTCACACTAGGGCATCAGAGATGTCCTCGTTCTTCAGCAAAAGGGGCTTCCCCTCTTCCATTATAGACGAGGCTCTCACTAGGGTCTCTTCTATATCCCGCAGCTCCGCTCTTGCTCCCCCTCCCCCCATTCGTAACAAGGACAGAATCCCCCTCGTTCTCACCTTCCACCCCATCAGCCAGCGTATCCAACAAATCATCCTCCAACATTTCCGTCACCTCCAACGGGACCCCACCACTGTCCACATCTTCCCATCCCCTCCCCTTTCTGTGTTCCATAGAGACCGTTCCCTCCGTAACTCCCTGGTCCACTCGTCCCTTCCTACTCAAACCACCCCATCCCCGGGCACTTTCCCCAGCAACTGCAGGAGATGCAACACCTGTTCCTTTACCACCCCCCTTAACTCCATCCAAAGACCCAAACAGTCTTTCCAGGTGAGACAGAGGTTCTGTCCTCCTCCAACCTCATCTATTGTATCCGCTGCTCTAGATGTCAACTTCTTTACATCGGGGAAACCAAACGCGGGCTCGGCGATCGTTTCGCTCAACACCATCGCTCAGTCCGCCTTAACCAACCTGATCACCCGGTTGCTGAGCACTTCAACTCCCCCTCCCACTCCCTGTCTGACCTTTCTGTCATGGGCCTCCTCCAGTGCCATAGTGAGGCCCACCGGAAATTGGAGGAACAGCACCTCATATTTCGCCTGGGCAGCTTGCAGCCCAGTGGTATGAACATTGACTTCTCCAACTTTAGGTAGTTCCTCTGTCCCTCTCTTCCCCTCCCCCTTCCCAGTTCTCCCTTCCTTTGTCCCGCCCCCCCTGACATCAGTCTGAAGAAGGGTCTCGACCCGAAACGTCACCCATTCCTTCTCTCTTGAAATGCTGCCTGACCTGCTGAGTTACTCCAGCATTTTGTGAATAAATACCTTCGATTTGTACCAGCATCTGCAGTTATTTTCCTACACTGAAGTAACTCAGTGAGTCAGCCAGCATCTCCGGAGAGAAGGAATAGGTGACGTTTCGGGTCAAGACCGGTTTGTCAGACTGAGAGGCAGAGGAGAGGGAAACTAGAGGAATGAAAAGGTACAAAGAACAAAAGAATGAAAGGTATGAAAATAATAAATCAAGGCCAGCAGGGACGATCGAAGGTGGAGCCTACATTGGCCCATGGTTGGCTGTGGGAAAGGTGATAAAAAAGTAGATACAGTGAAACTAAGCAGGATGGCAGTGAAACTAATAGGATACCTAAGGTGGTGGAGGGATGGAGAGAGTGGGAATGCAGAGGCATTCCTGCACAGGAGGTGGTCTTGGAGGGGAGGATGCTCCTCAAACTGCGGAGCATCTTGGACAATACAGCTCACCCCCTCCATGACAGGCTGGTCAACCTGAGGAGCACCTTTAGCAACAGACTGGTTCCACCAAGATGCAGCACAGAACGCCACAGGAGATCCTTCTTCCCTGTGGCTATCAAAATGCACAACTCCTCTCCCTTCTGTCATGAGGTAGACTGACTCCCCTCTCCCCCTCTCCCCCCTCCCCCCTCCCCCTCCCCAATCTTCCCACTCCTGGACTTTCCACTCATCACTTTAATTTCATGTTTCATGTATCTTTTTGTGTTGGTATGACCGTTGGCAGACCAATTTCCCTCCTGGGATGAATAAAGTTCTATCGTATCGTATCATGTTTTGTCTCAATGAATGTTGGGAAAGGCTTGTGGGACCATGTGGCTCACTCTCCTTACTCCCCATTTGTGTCGAGCCTTGCAATATCCCACTATGCAGGCATGTTTTACCAGTGTAAATCATCCATCCCCTTGTTCAGCATACAAACAGGTTTTGGGAGAGAAAAAAATCAATTCTTAAATGTCTCTTTTTTTCTGTGAAAACCACAATTTATGAATTACAATAAAAGTGTTTGCTGAAGCTAATTTGCTCACGCTGTCAAGCAAGCTTAGCAGGAGGTAGATAGACTTATCATCTGAAAGCCTAATCATCTGGTCGATGGTGAAATCTCAGTACTACAAACGCACAACCTGAGAGTCTGCTGTTTGGATAGAGGGGCTGCCATTCTGTACAGGGTTTATAGACGGTCACAATGCACCTTGCATGAGACGAACAACCTAACATCTCCCAGGCAATTGTGTCTTGATGGAAGGTCCATTTTCAAGATATTTGAGTTATCTCTCTTTAGTTTAGTTCAGGGATACAGCATGCACGCAGGCCCTTCACCCCATCGAGTCTGTGCCGATCACCCGTACACTAATTCTATGTTATCCCAGCATCCTGTACACCAGAAGCAATTTACAGAAGCCAATTATCCTAAAAACCTGCACGTCTTTGGAGTGCGGGAGAAAACCGGATCACCCGGACAAAAACCCATGCAGTCACAGAGAGAGCGTACAAACTCTGTACAGACAGCACCCAGAGTTAGGATTATCTCTGGATCTCTGGAGCTTTAGGGCAGCAGATCTACAATTGTTGTGCCACTGTGCTGCCTTCCTGTTGGACAAATCGCCCTTCTGGAGTTTAGTGCATCCTTGCCTTGGCTGTTCAATGGGTGGTCATTGACTTTGCCTTCATCCTCAGCTCTGGCACAGGTTAGGTAGTTCCATTTGTCTCTGAGTCAGATGGTCGTGCATTCAACATCACTCTGGGAATTTGGGGAAGAAATATCCAGCTGATGTCCTTGTGAGATACTGAGAGGGACTTACTACAAGGCTGGAGGGTCTTTGCAATGTGAGCTGAATCTGAGGACTTAACAAAAGGGCAAGAAAGATTCCATAACTTGTGATGACTGGCTTTTAGTGACTTTGTGACTCCAGGTGTAAACTCCTTAATGCTAAAGGTTTCCATGGAAGTCAGCTCTTTGTTCTTTATTTGGACCAACGATATGAGCTCATTTGACCACATAAGAAGCGATTAGCTCGCAGTAAATGCTAGGGCCTGGAGAGTGTTGTAAAACAGAGATAGCTGGGAATGGCAGGTGCACAGTTTCAGCAGTTGAAAAAGGTGTTTTGACATGCTTGCCTTCATATGTCGATGTATTAAGTACAGAGGTTGGGACATCGTGTTACAGCTGTACAAGACCTTGGTGAGGCCACGTTTGGGGCGCTGTGTACACTATGTTACAGGAAGGATGTCATTAAACTGGAAAGGGTACAAAAAAGATTTGCGAGGATGTTACTGAGCTTGGGAGTTTTAAGGAGAGACTGGCAAGCCTGGGCCTTGTTTCCTTGAAGTGCTGGAGGCTGACCTCATAGAGGTATTTATAATTATGAGATTTATAAGTTCATAAGTTGTAGGAGCAGAATTAGGCCATTTGGCCCATCCAGTCTACTCGGCCATTCAATCATGGATGATCTATCTTCCCCTCTCAACCCCATTCTCCTGCCTTTCCCCCATAACCCCTGACTCCCTTACTAATCAAGAATCTATTCATCTCCACTAAAAATACCCATTGACATGGCCTCCATTGCCTTCTATGGCAATGAATTCCACAGATTCACCACCCTCTGACGAAAGAAATTCCTCCTTAACTCCTTTCTAAAGGCACGCCCATTTATTCTGAGGCTGTGCCCTCTGGTCCTAGACTCTCCCGCTAATGGAAATATACTCTCCATATCCACTCTATCCAGGCCTGCATAGATACGCTGAATAGCCACAGTCTTTTCCCCACAGAAGTCTAAAACCAAAGGGCATCATTTAAAGTGAGAGGAAAAAGATTTATAAAGGGACCTAAGGAGTAACCTTTTCACCAAGAGGACAGTACGTACATGGAATAAGCTGACAGAGGAAGTAGCAGAGGCAGATACAACATTTAAAGGATACGTGAACAGTTAACATGGATAGGAAATGTCTGAAAGTAAATTGGCCAGGTTCAGGCAAGTGGGAATAGCAAGATTAGGCAATTTGGTAGGCATGGACGAGTTAGAACGATGGGTCTGTTACAGTGCAGTGTGGCTCCATGATTCTGTGAGGACACCAAAGCTTTGGACTTTACTTTAGACTTTAGAGATACAGCACGGAAACAGGCGCTTCAGCCCAATGAGTCCGCGCCAACCAGCCATCACCCCGTAGACTAGCACTATCCTACACACAAGCGATAATCTACACTTTTTGCAGAAGCCAACTAACCTACAAATCTGGTATTTATTCACAAAATGCTGGAGTAACTCAGCAGGTCAGGCAGCATCTCAGGAGAGAAGGAATGGGTGACATTTCGGGTCGAGACCCTTCTTCACATCTGTATGTGTTTCGACTGTTGGAGGAAACCAGAGCTCCCAGAGAAAACCCACGCAGCCACAGGGAGAACGTACAAACACAAACTGCGATCATCGTTAGGATGGAACCTGGGTCTCAGGCACTATAAGGCAGCAACTCCACCGCTGCGGCCATTGATGAGTATATAATTAGTGGGTAGGTGCAGCCTGAAAACTAGCACCACTTGACTGATGGCAGTAGGTAAACCGTTGGCAATCGTCAGTCATCTTGAGATTGTCTTGCCTTTTATGGACAGGATGCAGAATAAATTTTCCGTATTTTTGGAGTGCAAGTCATGTCTGTAACTGGCCTACGAGGGCTTGGCCTGTAGTACAACTCGGTATGGAGTCAGGCAGCATCCCTGGAGAAAATGGTACAACTCGGTATGGAGTTAGGCAGCATCCCTGGAGAAAATGGAATGGTTGACGTTTCGGGTCAGAACTCTTCTACAGACTGAAAGGAGGGGTTGGGATGGGGGAGGCAAGAAAAGACCAGGACCGATCAGGGCCAGCCATAAATGACCTCAGGCAGGGCGGTGCTTGGTAGGCCGATCGTTGGCGAGGGAAGGTACAACCTCAAGAGATACAAAATGGAGAACTGTGGAACTGGTAAAATGACTAGGGTGGAGGAGGGGGGGGCAAGGAAGGAGGGGAGGGAGGGGAGGGGAGTATGAGATTAAGTTTCAATCAAAATTAGAGAATTCAATCTTTATAACTCTGGGTTGTAAGCTACCCAAAGCAAGCTTTTATTCCCATTTTTATTCTCCGCTCATCTCATCGTCTCTCCTCCAGAACCAACCACTTACCCACACACCAGGAGCAATTTACAGATGCCAGTCAACCAACAACTCTCACGTCTTTGAGATGTGGGAGGAAGCCGGAACACCCGGATAAAACCCACATGACTACAGGGAGAACGTTCAAACTCCGCACAAACAGCGGCCGTGGTCAGGAATGAATCCGGGCCTCTGGTGCTCTGAGACAGCGGCAAATTTGAGGAAGGATATGCTTGCTATTGAGGGCGTGCAGCCTAGGTTCACTAGGTTAATTCCTGGAATGGCGGGACTGTCGTATGTTGAAAGACTGGAGTGACTAGGCTTGTATACACTGGAATTTAGAAGGATGAGAGGGATTTTATCGAAACATATAAGATTATTAAGGGGTTGGACACGTTAGAGGCAGGAAACATGTTCCCAATGTTGGGGGAGTCCAGAACCAGGGGCCACAGTTTAAGAATAAGGGGTATGCCATTTAGAACGGAGATGAGGAAAAACTTTTTCAGTCAGAGAGTTGTAAATCTGTGGAATTCACTGCAGTGGAGGCCAAGTCTCTGAATGCATTCAAGGGAGAGCTGGATAGAGCTCTTAAGGATAGTGGAGTCAGGGGGTATGGGGAGAAGGCAGGAACGGGGTACTGATTGAGAATGATCAGCCATGATCACATTGAATGGTGGTGCTGGCTCGAAGGGCCGAATGGCCTCCTCCTGCACCTATTGTCTATTGTCTATTGTCTATTGTCTATTGTCTATTGTGTATTTACCAGCTGTGCCACTGTGATGAGCCCACGCCAATACATGGAGTGAACTGCAATGGTTGTGGACAAAAAGACACAAAGTGCTGGAGCTGGTCAGGCAGCATCCCTGGAGGACATGGATAGGCAACGTTTCCAGTCAAAATTTCAGTCCCGACCCAACCATCATCTGTCCATATTCTCCAGAGATGCAGACTGATCCACTGAGTTACTCTCGCACTTTGTGTCCTTTTTTTGTATAAACCAGCATCTGCAATTCCTAGTATCTGCATTGGTTCTAGACTAGTTTTTTTTTTTGTGATAGAGGGAATTGGAGTAGGATGTAGAGTTTGATCATCTACTCCGAACCTTTGGCTGAAGATGGTTGTCTTGCCTTTGGATCTTCTCCTCTTCTCCTTAGTGGGCGGCACAGTGGTGCAGCAGCAGAGTTGCTGCCTTACAGCACCAGAGACATGGGTTAGATCCTGACTGCAGGCGCTGTTTGTACGGAGTTTGGACATTCTCCCCGTGACCGCATGGGTTTTCTCCAGGTGCTCCTGTTTCCTCCCATACTCCAAAGACGTACAGGTTTGTAGGTTAATCGGCTTCGGTAAAAATGGTAAATTGTCCCTTGTGTGTAGGATAGCGTTAGTGTATGGGGTGATCGCTGATCGGCACGGACTTAGTGGGCCGAAGGGCCTGTATCTCTAAAATCTAAAGGTGTGGTGACACCTGGTGGCAACAAAGAGGGCAGAACGAACTAGAGGGCGGCGTCTCGGTGTGGGAGGCGCTAGCCACGGGGTCGGTATCTCAGTTGGTATTTAAGGCCGGGCAACGCCCGTGACCAGGGGTGGAGTAGGGAGCTGCATTGGAGAGAATAAACACGTCTAGTGCACGCAACTCGTGTCCGATTAGTTTTTGGCGGGACTCCTCGTCCCGCTATAAAGACGCGTTAGTGGTTTAATTACAATTGCTTTATTCTTCAAACACAAACATTGAGATGAAAATGAAGCCTTGACAAACAGGACTCCATTGAGTCTTGCCCACCAAACATGACTGATTGCAGCAGAAATCTAGCCCTTCTTTTGGTGAAAGAAGTTAGATTTTGCATTGTGCATGCCACAATGAAACAAACATGAATCACCTCCCCTGGTTGTGACTTAAGCTTCCATCTCTACAGCAGGCTGCAGAATACTTATTAAGCTTTTGCCTTTGGCCATGTTTAGCTTTCCTGCAAAAAATGAATAAATGCATAGATTAAAAGTAGATTAACCCGAGAGTGTTTGAATTTGGCACGGTAACCTTTGCTAAGGACCTTACTGAATGCCTTGTTAGTAGACATGTAATGAAGCTCTCAAGAGGACCTGCATAGCTAAGAATGAGCGTTGAATGAGAACTAGAAATGCAAATGATGCTGATGTTAGCTCTTGGAATAAAAGTGAGGCAGAACCAACTGTTTTATGTTCATGTGTAAGAAGGAACTGCAGACGCTGGTTTAAACCGAAGATCGACACAAAAAGCTGGAGTAACTCAGTGGGACAGGCAGCATCTCTGGAGAGAAAGAATGGGTGACAATTTGGGTCGAGACCCTTCTTTCTGTTCATGCCACCTTATGTTTTTTTCTTATTTAAATTGTAACAACCATTCCTCAGACAACACTCTTTATATTTCACATTAGCCTCTTCTTCTTCTTGCGTTTGAGGCAGCAGAAATTATGTAACGCCCTCCAGGCGCTGTAGCCAGTGCAATGTGCTGTTGTCGAGCGCCGTGAGGTCTACCCCTCCACCAGGGGGACGGAGGACAGTGCAGTCGAAAATGATGTGCTACGCTGTTTGCTGGCCTGCTCCACACACGCAGGCTGCTGATGGACGCAACCCCCAACGATGCATGTTGGCATTGAACCGGCCGACCCCTGTGCGGAGCCGGTTCAGGGCGACCCACTCTTTGCGGGGCATGTCTGAGCCGGGTGGGGCTGTGGTGTTCGGTGCAATTGAGGAGGTGGCGATGTCTGTTCCCAGCTGGTTCTCCATGCTCCTAGTATGTTGAAACCGGAGCCACAGAGGGTCGCTGCATGACGGGAGAAAGGGTGACGAGATGACAGGCGTTGAGGTCCCAGTTGCTGTGAATCCTGGGCGAGGTGGTGCAAAGGATGTTTGGCGTCCCATGGGGCCTTGCACACCAGCCTATGAGCCTATGAGTGAAGAACTCTCTGCGAAGCTTGGCGGGTGCGATACCTGCGAGCACCGGCAGGAGATCTGTCGGAGTAGGGCGTAGGCAGCCAGTGATGATCCGCATGGTGTCGTTGAGGGTGGCGTCTAGCTTGCTGGTATGAGCGCTGCGGCACCATGCTGGGGTGGCATACTCAGCGGCGCTGTACACGAGTGCAAGAGCACTGGTTCGAAGAGAAGATGTCCTGGCGCCCCATGACGATCCGGACAAGCAACGCAGGAGGTTGTTCCATGCCGAGACTTTAGCACGGAGAGCTTCAAGGTGTTGCTTGTAGATCAGCTGCTGATCTAGTTTCACCCCGGAGTATGTAGGAAATGGGCTGTAGGGTAGGGGTGACCACATTGAGGGTGACGGTTTGCTGGCGTTGAGCTTCCTTGTTGTTCAGGTGAAAGGCCGTTGTGGTGGTTTTTGCCACACTCACTCGGGGCTCACGTTGTCGACCTCCCCGTGGTGAGCCCTGGCAACTGACCCCAGTCAGGCGAACGACAACAAACAGAGACAGCAGAAGCAGAAAAACATTAGCCTCCATGGTACCTCCCCTGTGCGGAGCTTCAATGAAAGCTGCCCTCCTGAAGGGGCAGCTTATTAATAGTAACACAACTGACAGAAGCCATTCAGCCCATTAAGTCCATGCTGATCCTTTAAAAGAACAGAGTCATGGAGAGTCATAGAGTCACACAGTATGGAAACAGGCCCTTTGGCCCAACTCACCCATGCCGACCAACTTGCCCCTTCTACACTAGTCCCATTTTCCAGCATTTCGCCAATATCCCTCTAAACCTTTCCTATCTACCTACCTGTCCAAATGGTGCTTAAAAGTTGTGTTAGTACCTGCCTCAACTACCTCCTCTGGGAGCCCGTTACATAAACCTACCACACTTTCTTCGCGAGAATCAGCCCTTTTCTTTCTGTGCTCAGGTCCCAGAAGTGGGGCACGAATCCATAAATTACTGGCAGGTTGCATCATGAACATCTTTGTCCCAAAGCATTTCTAACATCTCTCAACCGCAGGGATGTTACATGCCAGCAGCACAGTGGTGCAGCGGTAGAGTTACCACCCGACAGCGCCAAAGACCCGGGTTCGATCCTGACCATGGGTGCCATCTGTAAGGAGTTTGCACTTTCTCCCTATGACCATGTGGGTTTTTTCCGGGTGCTCCGCTTTTCTCCCACACTCCAAAGATGTACAGGTCTGCAGGTTAATTGGCTTCTGAAAATTTGTAAATTGTCCCTAATGTGTAGGATTGTGTTAGTGTGCGGCGATCGCTGGTCGGCGCGGACTCAGTGGGCCTCAGGGCCTGTTTCTGTGCTGTATCTCTAAACTAATCTAACCTAAACAACCCTAGTTGCTCCTCATAAAAGTCATTTCATCCTTGGCAGCCTGTGGTAGTTTATGAATACTAAACCGCTGGAAAAACTCATCAGGCCAAGCAGCATCTATGGAGCCAAAGGGATGGGCGAGTTGAAGGCTAAGATGCTACATCAGATTTTCTTGCTCCAGATTCCAATATATGCAGTCTCTTGTGACTCCTGTCACAAAGTAGTTCTGTGGGTATTAGCTACAGGGAGATGTCGTAAAACAAACACCGGTACAGCACAAGAACTGGCCCTCAGCCCTCAATGCCTGTGCCCAACATGATGCCAGGACCCTCTCTTATCTCCCTGCGCATAAACCATATCCTCCATTCCCTGCATATCCATGTGCCTATCCAAAAGTCTCTTAAATTCCACTAATGTATCTGCCTCAACTATCCCTCCCGACACCGTGTACCAGGCACTCACCAACCTCTGTGTAAAAAAACTTGTCCCCCACATTTTCTTTAAGCTGCCCTTCTCACCTTAAAGCTACAGCCTCGAGTATTTGATTAATCCATCCTGGAGAAAACGTTCTGACCATCTGACCTATCTATACCTCTCATAATTTTATATCCTTCTATCAGGTTTCCCCACATTTCCAGTATTCCAGAGAAAACTATTTACGTCTATCCAACCTCTCCCTGCAGCTAATGCCCCCTAATCTAGACGTGATTCTAGTAAACCTCCTCTGCACCCGTTCCCAAAGCCTCCACATCTTTCCTGCAATGGAACTACTAGGATTGCATAGAGGAGGAAATAATCACAGACGCTGATTTAAATCGACGTTTAGACACAAAATGCTGGAGTAACTCAGTCAGCATCTCTGGAGAGAAGGAATGGGTGACGTTTCGGTTCGAGACCCTTGGGACTGCATAGAGTTCTGGTAAACCTCCTCTGCATTCTTTGCATCCTCCCTGTAATGGACTGCAATGTGATCAACTGCACACAGTTATCAATTGTCTTTTCAGTAAAACACATTTTGCAGCTGTAGATAACACACAAAGTAATATTTTGATATCACGGAGACTCCTGTGCGCTGGAAAGTTTGAGATAATTTCAAGTCCCCAATTACAACATGGCCCGTCAATGAAACGCTGCCCTTTCGTGTCATATCTGAGTGGGAAGAATTTCCTCCGGATTTCACAGCTCCACAGAGGACCGATATTCATCTTCTCATTACAGCAGGGGTCAGGATTCAGTTTTATTCTCTTCTGCCTCACTGAGCTGGTCGATGCGTTGGAAGCTGAGACAATCCTGCTTGCTAATTGTGACTCCCCAGTCTGACAGTGAAGCACTGATCAAATCAGCGCTATTGCATAAAGACGGAAATGACTTGTGCACGAGCAATGTAAAGGGGCCTGTAAAGGAGGTAAAGTGCCTGGGCGGCCCTAACACCTGAGATGGCAGAGTTCTGATTATTGGGAGGACAACTTTAGTTTTGTTTATTGGAACAGGCCCCTCGGCCCACCGAGTCCGTGCTGACCAACAATCACCCCATGCACTAGCACTATCCTACACACCAAGGACAATTTACAGAGGCCAATTAACCTACAAACCTGCACATCTTTGGAGTGTGGATCACTCCCTCTGCTCCCCTCTCCCATCAGGCAAGAGGTATAAATATGTGGAATTGCTTTGTGATTCTGCATTTGATTGGGTTCTGCGGTTTAAAATGAGAAAGGTATCTTACTCGAAACTGAGATGCGCTGTGCAACAAAAGGACAGCATGAGAACGTGACTTAAGTTGCACACATTCTTCATCTACATCTGTACAGTGAAGTCCGCTTTACTTTACTTTAGCCTTACAGTGTGGAAACAGGCCCCTCAGCCCACCGAGTCCATGCTGACCGCGATCACCCTGTGCACTAGCACTATCCTACACACCAAGGATATTTTGCACTTTACAGAAGCCAATTAACCTACAAACCTGGATGTCTTTGTAAGGCGGGAGGCAACCAGAGCACCTCAAGAAAACCCACTTCAATAGAGACCCTCAGACCATCTTTGATCGGACTTTACTGGGCTTTATCTGGCACTAAATGTTACTCATGTTACTCCCCTCATCCTGTATGTGCTCTGTGGATGGGTCGAATGTAATCATGTATTTTCTTTCCGTTGACTGGTTAGCACGCAACAAAAGCTTTTCACTGTACCTCAGTACATGTGACAATAAACTAAATTCAAACTCAAATTCAAACGTGGTCACAGGAACAACGTACAAACTCCTTACAGACAGCTTCCTTAGTCAGTATCACAAAATGCTGGAGTAACTCAGTGGGTCAGGCAGCATCTCAGGAGAGAAGGAATGGGTGACGTTTCGGGTCTGAGACCCTTCTTCAGACTGACAGTAGAGTCTCGACCCGAAACGTCACCCATTCCTTCTCTCCTGGGATGCTGCCTGACCCGCTGAGTTACTCCAGCATTTTGTGATACCTTCGATTTGAACCAGCATCTGCAGTTACTTTCCTACACTTTATCCTTCATCATAGGTGCTGTAAGGCAGCAACTCTACCGCTGGGCCACTTTACCGAATATGTTTAAAGGTGAATCATTTGCAGAGAATATGTTTTCAGGACACAATGCCCAAGAGACCCTTGTGCAATGATAGAGAGACAAATGGGAGCAGATTAAAGCACATGTCATATCTTGCACTCTCCCAACTTCCTGATCTGAACAACCCCTCCATGAAATAAATTCTGTGGCATGTCTTTCAGTCAACAAACCAAATCCCCACAATATGAATGTACATTATTCAAACCTTACTGTCTATCAGCTGCAGATGACATTACCCACAGTTCCAAAAGGATTAAAACCTTCTTGTTCCAAGTACTGCTTGATCAACTGTGCCAAATATTCTACATTATTTACCACGTATAAATATTTCCTTCCAGATGTTTTGGGAGCACTGTAATTCACACGTGGATCTCCATCATAGTCCTGCCAATTTATAGCTTTAACTTTGCTAAGTTTATATTCATGATCCTATAAGCTGAAACTAAGTTAGCTAAACTGTATGGGGCATGACGTCAGCATTTTCAAGATCTGGACGATGTTCACCCTAATCTCTCCCAAGTAATTCCATCTGCTTCCACGATTCAAAGTTTCAAGTCCGGGAATCACACTTCCTGCCCTTTATTTATCCGCTGGCATGGTTGAACCGTACATTGTCTCTGTTGGGCTGATCAGCAAGTGCTTCTGTATAACTTTTACTTCAGGCTTTAGATTTCAGATATACTGCGCGTAAGCAGGCCCCTCAGCCCACCGAGTCTGTGCCGACCAGCGATCATCCCATACATTGCACCATCCTACACACCTGCGGCAAATTACAATTTACAGAAGCCAATTCATCCATAAACCTGGAGTGAGGGAGGAAACCAGAGCACCCGGAGGAATCCCACGCTGTCACAGGGAGAATGTACAAAAAATAAAAAGGGCAGCATATTGACAATTGCAGTTGATTCTTAGAGATTATGGACAGTATGCACACTGTTTTATGAAATAGTATTCTATTATTTGCGTGTGATTCCATTTTGGTAAAACTGCGATATTCTTTCTCTGCTCTACAAATCATAGCTATTTCCGCTGCACCACCACTGACTGATTAGGAGATGATGCTAACATTACCTCTGGGATCTAAGTTCAAACACCGGCTTCAAGTGATGGTATAAAAGCTTTCTCTCCCTGCTGGCCAGTATCGACCTGATGCAGAGGTCACCGCGCTGGTATGCAAGGAAGCATGAGCATGGATTTAATTGCCATGGTCATTCTCTGGTGCCGAAAGAAGGGCAGTTAATGTGAGCAACAGATATGGGACATTTGTTTAATGGTTAGATATAGCCTGTGTCAACATCTGAGAAAATGGGGCACAGATGCTGGGGAGTGACACAGTGGCATAGCGGTAGAGTTGCTGGCTTACAACACCTGAGACCCGGGTTCGATCCTGACTTCGGGTGCTGTCTGTACGGAGTTTGTACGTTCTCCCCGTGACCACGTGGGTTTACCCCGGGTTCTACACCTTTTCATACCTCTAGTTTTCCCTCTCACCTGACTATTCAGTCTGAAGAAGGGCTGTGACCCAAAATGTCACCCATTCCTTTTCTTCAGAGATGCAGTCTGACCTGCTGAGTTGCTCCAACATTTTGTGTCTGTCTTCGTTTGAAACCAGCATTTACTGTCCTTGCTAAACTAAACTAAACTAAACTAAATTAAACTAAACTCTATTAAGAAAAAAGATTGCACCTCAAATTTGCTATTCCTCAAATGTAAAGAACCTTCTCGAGATTAATTTTTAAATTAGCAATACGGTTATTGCATATATTAAAAAAAAAAATGTGAGGCAAAAATAAATTCAGAGGGATATGGGCCAAATGCAGGCAGCTGGGATTAGTACAGATGGGGCATGTTGCTCGGTGTGGGCAAGATGGGCTGAAGGGCCTGTTTCCAAGGTGTTTGACCGTCTATGACTCACGAACTAGTGAGTTGTTGAAAAAGCCACCTAGTTCGCTAATGTTCTTCAGGGGAAAACAATCAGCTGTCCCTTCACATTCTGGCCTCGATATAACTTCAACTAATTCTAAGCTTTTAAATGTCCTTTAATATCTTGTAACAGAGGTCTTATCTTCCAGAATAAATGAAGCATTTGTATTCACCTTTGTACTTTAACCCCAGAGCAAACAGCAAAGCAGACACTCAAAAAGAACTGCAGATGCTGGAATCTTGAGTAAAACACAAAGTGTTGGAGTAACTCGGCGGGTACCAGGCAGCATCGCTGCAGGGAATGGACAAATAAATTTCAGGTAGGACCCGTTCTTCAGTCGGAAGAAGAGTTTCCTCCCAAGACGTCGCCTATCCATGTCTGCCAGAGATGTTGTCTTCAGAGAAATTGGAGGAACAGCACTTCATATTTCGCTTGGGCAGCTTACAACCCAGCGGTATGAATATTGACTTCTCTAACTTCAAGTAGCCCTTGCTTTCCCCCTCGCTCCATCCCTCCCCCATCCTAGTTCTCCAACCAGTTTGACTGTCCTTTAGTTTAGTTTAGTTTAGTTTAGTTTAGTTTAGTTTAGTTTAGTTTAGTTTAGTTTAGTTTAGTTTAGTTTAGTTTAGTTTAGTTTAGTTTAGTTTAGTTTAGTTTAGTTTAGTTTAGTTTAGTTTAGTTTAGTATAGTTTAGTTTAGAGATACAGTGCGGAAACAGGTCCTTCGGCCCACCGAGTCCGCATCGACCAGCGATCCCTGCACATTAACACAAGCCAATTCACCTACAAAGCTGTACATTTGTGGAGCGTGGGAGGAAACCAAAGATCTCGAAGAAAGCCCAGGCGGTCACGGGGAGCACGTACAAACTCCGTACAGACAGAACTCGTAGTCGGGATCAAACCAGGGTCTCTGGTGTTGTGAGTGCAGAAGGCAGCAACTCTACCGCTGCTCCACCGTGCCGTCTTCCTGATTAAATGTTACCTCTGTATACTATGTTGTCAGCTTCCCCTAGCTAACAATGATCTATTCTACATTTTCCTTGAACTTCGCCCACTTTGATGTCTCGCTTTCACACCTTACCCTTCCGTATGTCTGTGTCTCCCTCTCCCCCGACTCTCAGTCTGAAGAAGGGTCTCAATCCGAAACGTCACCCGTTCCTTCGCTCCAGAGATGCTGCCTGTCCCACTGAGTTACCCCAGCATTTTGTGTCAATCGTGAGTGTAAACCAGCATCTGCAGTTCCTTTCTACACATGTTGCCCGACCCGAAGATAATTAGATTATTAGGGGGTTGGACACATTAGAGGCAGGAAACATGTTCCCAATGTTGGGGGAGTCCAGAACCAGGGGCCACAGTTTAAGAATAAGGGGTAGGCCATTTAGAACAGAGATGAGGAAAAACCTTTTCAGTCAGAGAGTTGTGAATCTGTGGAATTCTCTGCCTCAGAGGGCAGTGGAGGCCAATTCTCTGAATACATTCAAGAGAGAGCTAGATAGAGCTCTTAAGGATAGCGGAGTCAGGGGGTATGGGGAGAAAGCAGGAACGGGGTACTGATTGAGAATGATCAGCCATGATCACATTGAATGGCGGTGCTGGCTCGAAGGGCCGAATGGCCTACTCCTGCACCTATTGTCTATTGTCTATTGTCTATTGTCTATTGACCCGCCGAGTTACTCTATTACTTTGTACTTTCAACAAAGAAAGCAGTTGCTTTTATTTCTGCAGGCTTCTTTCGTATCCTTCCAGTGTATCTGCGTGCACATGGTGGAAGTCGATCGGGGTTCATCTCTTTTGCTGTCGTACAGACTTCAATGTGATGTTTTTGCTTCACGCCACACACTATTCTCCTTGAAGCGTGATAGGTAGAAGGGAGGCCATCTGGAAGAATAGATTTGCATTGTCAAAGGACATCTGAGTGCAAGCCGACAGGAGTGAATGAGATTTCAGACCTAGTCAAGCCATAATCCCTGCAAGGTAGATGGATGCTTTCCGGTGAAAGGCGAACGCTGGAATGTAGCACGTGCACCTCAAAGCTGAACAGCTTTCAGCTGGTCGCTACAAGAAGTGTATAACCGTGAGTGGCATTGTACATCTTCCACCTGGCTTGTTCTAATGGTCAAGGAATATTCATGAAGGCTTCAAGTGGCAGGTAGGATGGAGGCAACTACAAAGCCTCACATAGTATCCATTTTAACAGATGTTTCTTCACCAACAAGATGCACCAAAGCAAGATTTAACATCTGCTTCTCATTAACACTGGTTAGCTTACAAATAAAGGTAGACAGCTTGGTTGTTTTTACAGAACTTTTATTTTCTGTGAGGATGGTTTTGTTTTGCAAACTATTGAAAGTACCGCTTACATATATATGCATGGATGTGATCCAATCTGAGAACAATGATTAAGCGTACTGACTGTTAAAAGCCCTATTAAATCTACAAAAAGATGCGCAAAAAACATAATGAAAGAATTAACCTTGACAATCACGATCCTCTTTTCTGCTCCAGACTTATAATTGATTTGCTTGATTTGTGCCAGTGCATTGGATATCAATAAATGTTTATATGAGTGGACATTTAAATAGTTGACCATGACACACACACAGATTAACACTTTCAATCAGCTTTCGTGACACACATCCTCACACAATAAAAGCACAAATTAGACATTGTTTTGTTATTTATTCTCAAGGTATGAAAGTTGCCCATTCCAAAGTTGCGTTCAATTGCCTTCTTAAACGTATTTTCGAGAGATTTTAAATGAAAATGTTGCCCCTAGCACCAGAGACCCGAGTTTGATCCTGTCCTCAGGTGCTGTATTTGCAGAGTTTGCCCGTCATAGAGTCATAGAGTCATACAGGCCTTTCAGCCCAACTTGCCCACACCGGCCAATATCCCATCCACACTAGCCCCACCTGCCTGCGTTTGGCCCATATCCCTCTAAACCTATCCTATCCAAGTACCTGTCTAAATGTTTATTAAACGTTGCGATAGTATCTGCCTCAACTACCTCTTACAGCAGGTTGTTCCATATTCCAGCCACCCTTTGTGTAAAAACGTTATCCTTCAGGTTGCCATTAAATCTTTGCCCCCTCACCTTAAACCTCTAGGTGTACTAATTTCCTCACACATCCCAAAAGGCATGCAGGTTTGTGGGCAATTGACCTCTGTAAAATTGTCCCCATGTTTGTAGGGAGTGTATGCGAAAGTGGGATAACATAGAACTCATGCGAACAGGCGATAGATGGTCAGGGTGGACTCAGTGGGTTGAAGGGCCTGTTTCCATGCTGTATCTATCCATCAACCAACTTATACACTGTAGCGTCTTTTACAACCTCAAAATCCTGATGTGCCTTACAAACGATTAAGGAACTTGATCATGCAGTGCATAGTTGGAAAGTGGGGGAGAACACAACTAATTTGTGTACTGCAAGCTCTTTCAAATGGCATTGTTTGTGTCATGTAAGGTGCATGACATGGGAAATTAAAAAAATTATAAGTAAGATGAATAGTTTGCAATCTGCTTAACCCTAGAGCATGATGGGAAAGGAAGAAAAAGGATCTCGACCTGAAAAGTCACCTATTCCCTTTCTCCAGAGATGCTGTCTGACCCATTGAGTTACTCCAGCACTTTGTGTCCATCATCGGTGTAAACCAGCACCTGCAGTTCCTTCCTACACAGCATGATGGGGAAAATGGCCAATATAGTGAACTTCAGGGTGTTTGTGAGGCAATAAGTAGATTTATCATGGTGGTTAGGTTCCACCACTGAGCTAGTTTAATTAAAATAAACATTGGGGGTTGTAAACTAAGCTGAGGGCAATAAAACCGATCAGGGTGTAGTGACGTTTATTGCACCCATTTGTTAGATTAATGAGAGAGTGGTTTTCTAAATGACAGGGAACATAAGGTTAAAGATAGCTCTGGGGAAAAGCAAAGATGAAAGGCTATAGAAACATTGATCAATGATGAATTATTTCAAAAATGCAGAATCCACATGTAACCATTGTGCCTTGAGAATATAGAAAGGTTTTGAACGCTGAGTCTTTGAAGTACTTTGGGTTTTCTCATAGTCTTACCCAGTGTGTACTGTTCAGCCCTTGAATAAACCAACTTGTATAAGAAACTCACCACTGCCCTACGAGATGTTTTATCTTGTGACTCAAGGTACAAGTTAAATACAAAATTACCTCCCTACAGTGCAATTATTGTGCTTGGCAACATCAACTGTCCATTTAGTTTAGTTTAGTGTAGAGATACAGCATGGAAACAGGCCCTTCAGCACACAGAGTCTGCACTGACCAGCCATCACCTGTGCACTAGTTCTATCCTACACACACGGGACAATTTACAGAAGTCGATTAACCTGCAAACTCACGTGTCTTTGGGATGTGGGTGGAATAAAGAGCACCTGGAGGAATCACACGTGGTCACAGGGAGAACATGCAAACTCCGCACAGACAGCACCCACAGTCAGGATCGAACCCGGGTCACTGGCGCTGTAAGGCAGTAACTCCACCTCTGCGTTACTGCGCCGCCCTCTCCATATTGAGAACAGAGTCAGACCAGAGGATGGGCGAGGAATTTAAATTCAAGCAAGTAAATAAAATCAGAAATAAAAATCTGGGCTCAATGATGGTGATCCCACAATTATTGGGGTTGTCATGAAAAACCTGTGCAGTTTAATAATCTCCAATCAGGAATAAAAAAATCTGCCATCCCAACCTAGCAGTTCTTACACGTCCCTCCAGCCCCATCTACATGGCTGATCCTTCATGGCCTCCAAAATAGCTTAGCGAAACTTTTGATCTGGAGGAATATGAAGACGAATAATAAATCCAGGAATTCCCAGCACTGGCCTCGTCCTGTGAATGATTTTGATTCACTGGTTGAAAGATAAAGCACGGAAGCAAGCCCTTTGGCCCACTGTGTCCACGATGACAATCAAACACATATCCCCACTATTTCAATCTTGTCTGAAGAAGGGTCTCGACCCGATACGGCACCTATTCCTTCTCTCCACAGATGCTGCCTGTCCCGCTGAGTTACTCCAGCATTTTGTATCTACCTTCGATTGAAACCAGCATCTGCAGTTCTATCCTACACTACTTCTATCTTGTCCACTTTCGCATCCACTCCCTACACACTAGGGGTAATTTTACCGAGGCCAATTAATCTAAAAACCTGCACATCTTTGGGACGTTGCAGGAAAGCAGGGATCTGGAAAAGAACCCAGAGGATATAGGTTTAAGGAAAGATTTAATGGAAACCTGAGGAATATTTTTTTTTACACAAAGGGTGGTGGGTGTATGGAACAAGATGCCATAGAAGGTAGTTAAGGCAGGTATTATCATACCATTTAAGAAACATATAGACAGGTACATGGATGGGGTAGGTTTAGAAGGAGATGGACCAAAAGCAGGCAGGTGGGACTAGTGTAGATGGGGCAGGTTGGTCGGTCTGGGGAAAATGGGCCAAAGGGCCTGTTTCCATGCTGTATGATTCTATGACCTAGAGAAAACCCATGCGGTCACAGGGAGAACGTGCAAACTCCAAACACACAGCACCGGAAGTCATGATCGAACCTGTGCTGTGAGGAGCAGCTCTACCAACCGCACCACTCTGCCGCCCTTTTGTTGTAAATGACTAGTGAATGTTATGTGGGTCACACAAGGTAAATGATATCTTCTCCTCTATGAGGAATGTCAGCATCATTATTTCTTGCCTTGGTCTGATAAACCACCACCAGAGATTAATTTATGGTCCACCTTCACAAGGGTTGCGGCTGGTGAAGAAGTCAACTCACTGCCACCCCCTAAGGGCCAACTGTGGAAATTACGATAATGACCACAATCCAAATGAAGTCTGAAATTGGATGAAAGCTAATTAATTAGAGAGGTGAGAGACTGATGCACGCTCTGTTTCACAAAGACCAGCCTCACATCTGACATATCTGACTGTGCCATTCGACACAAGGACTTCTCCCTTCATTGGATGGACAGCATGGCATCTTCGGGCCAAGGTTAGAGGCGGAGGGGTCTGCTTCCAAATCAATGCCGTGTGTTGCTCAGGCATGGCAGCCCTGGCCAGCTCATGCTCTCTGGACCTGGAATATCTAACCGTGAGGTGCCGTCAGTACTACAGGTCCACCACCGATTCTGCGGCACCCTTGGTTCCAGAGCCCCCCTCTATTATCTGTTTTGCCGGACCAACGGAGGTCACGGGCTCCGAGCAGAATCACGCGGTACGCGAGTGGCCCGCCTACGCTGCCGAGGGACTGAGGTGTCGGCCCACAAAGCCCACCTCGGAGTGGGCTGTGGGGACAGATCGCCCGGCTCTGGCCAGGCCAGAATTCCAGAGTCCCGGCCGCAGGGGGCAAATTCGACCCGCCGATTGGACAGCTGCACGCAGAAGTCCCGATGGGGTCGAGATCAGCCTCCTCGCCCGGCCTACATGCTACATTGTTGGGGGGACTTCTGGAGGAGGGGTGGGGGGGTTTGGAATGACGTCTCAACCCGAGGCGTCACCCTTTCCTTCTCTCCGGATATGCTGCCTGGCCCGCTGAGTTACACCAGCATTTTGTGTCTACCTTCGATTTAAACCAGCATCTGCATCTTTTCTTTCCTACGCTAACATAATCAAAGTCATTTCACCGTGGTCATTCCCTCTTCTCCCTGCTCCTGTCAGATACAGAAGCTTGAAATTGCACACCACCAGACTCAGCAACAGCTTCTTCCCCTCTGTTATTAGGCTTCTGAATGGTATTTCATTAAGCTGGGAGTACTGTCAGATTTACCTTACCCTTTACCTTGTGGACACAGGCCTTCCCCTATGGAACCGATACTCTGCAATACTGAGAACTATATTCTGCACTCTGTATCTTCCCCTTTGCTCTACCTATTGTACTTGAGTTTAACCTGGCTGTATTTATGTCTAGTATTATCTGATCTGAATGGATAGCATGCAACACAAAGCTTCTCACTGTACCTCGGTACATGTTACAATAATAAACTTAAACCTAAACCTCAACTTAAACCTTGCCACACACATTCCCCCTAAAATTTGCTAATTACAGCTTAACGTTACATCCTCAAGTCTTTGGCATTTCCACCCTGGGCAAAATGTTCTGACTGTCTACCCTATCTGTAACCCTTCATCATTTCATACACTTTAATCAGGTCTTCCCTCAACCTCCGGTGGTCTAAAGAGAACAAAACAAGGTTGTTCAACTTCTCCTTGTAGCTAATATTAGTTAGCCCAGGCAGCATAGAGTTACTTCAGCACCATGTGTCTACCTTTGGTATAAACTCACATTCTGGTAGACAGAGGGTGGTGAATCTGTGGAATTCATTGCCGCAGAGGGCTGTGGAGACCATGTCAATGGATATTTTTAAGGCGGAGGTTGATAGATTCTTGCTTAGTTAGGGTGTCAGGGTTATGGGGAGAAGGCAGGAGACTGGGGTTGAGAGGGAAAGATAGCTCAGCCGTGATTGAATGGCAGAGTAGACATGATGGGCCGAATGACCTAATTCTACTCCTAGAACTTATGAACTTATAATACACATTGAAAGAATATTATCCAGTTGAGGCTATGCATTATATTCCACTTCCAAAATTAACCTCCATTTCCTCCCATGGATTTGAATTTCAGAAGTGCAATGTGTACTCCTGCTAAATCCATACTGTTAGAGTTGGCAAGCAGGGGTTGTCCAAGATGAATATGGCCTCCTTTCATTTTATAGAGAAAAGCATCACCATTGACATCTCCATGCACTTACCAATAATACCTCCACTCCACATGTCCAAAGACATGCTAATTTTAGCTTAACTTGTGTTTGTTTTAATTATATCTCCCTATTTAGAATGGCACACAAACTATAAAGACTTTTGGACTCCCGTCTAAAGGAGGGTCCCAACCCGAAATGTCACCAATCCATGTTCTGCCTGGATGCTGCCTGACCCGCTGAGTTACTCCAGCATTTTGTGTCTTTTTTTGTAAACTGGCATCTGCAGTACCTTGGTTCTACTAGCTTTGAAATTGGCCTGGAGAAACAAGAAACTGCAATGATGATGATGACGATTCAATTATTTTTTTATTATCACGTGTACAAAGGTGCAATGAAATACTTTTCATGCAAACAGCTCAGCAAGACTATCACCATACAAGAGCACCAACCCCCGGCTAGTACAGAATGTACAGAACAGTCCCCTGAGTCCATAGGCAAGAGGCACCATTTTGGCACCACTTTACAGTCCCAAGGACAGCTGGTCAGAAAGGCCCATTGCAGCCATCACCTCCATTCCGGTCATCCCGCAAACTGTCGCAAGCAGGTGCTGGTTTACAGAAAAAGGTCACAAAGTGTTGGAGTAGCTCAGCGGATCAGGCAGCGTCTCTGGAGAACATGGATAGGTGACGTTTCGGGGCGAGACCCATCAAGCCTATTGCTTCCTGAGTCCAGATTATGCACTTAAACCTTGAATGGCAACGGCTCCAGTCTACTTTCTGCCAAACTGAGCAACTATCCTTGAACACTAGCTCGAGGCCAGCATATGGTCTACTTTGTCAGGCTGCAGATTTTTATGATGATATTCAGTGCGCAGAGTAATGGAATTGGAGAGCAATCATATTCTTCTGCACCTTGATTTCGGATGGATTGAAAGTTGGCACCAACTTTACTCTTTAATTATAAAACTCCTTAAAAGCTGGTGCTGTGCCAGACCAAATGGTTCCACTTGAGGAGACTCAATGTTTTCATATTGCAATGTGTTCCAGGATAGTGGTATTGTGTCCCTTGTATGTAAAAATTACTTAGCCAACAATTAATTAAGTGTAAGTGTTTGGTCAATGTCTTCACAGGTTGATACACGGCAAGCATGACTGCCATATGCTCTACAGACTTGCTCTCCCAGGTGGTTCTTATGCAAGAACCAAGGGATGAAACATGGCTTGGTGCCAAAATTATATATTTTCTTCATATTTGCTTTTTTACCTTCTGTTTTGTGGTGTTTAAATAGATTCATTTTAAGAACATTTAAACAAGGCGATAGAATAAACAATAAAAAACAATGCAAAGTACTGGACTGGCTATAACTAAGTGTGGACAGGTGACGTTTTGGGTTGGGACTCTGTGTCACAACCCGAAACATCATCTGTCCATGCTGTCCAGAGAAGCTGCCTGACCTGCTGAGATGCTCCAGAACTTTGTGTCTTTTATTTTGTAAACGAGCTTCTGCTGTTCCTTGGTTGTTTATTTTGACTGCTCCACTGCGAAATCTCCTCAAAGTATGCCTACTTTGAAGAAGTTCTCCTCCTCTCTCCCACAGGAGTTCTGTGAGACATTATCTCCCCACTCCTTACTACAATCAGTCGGAAGAAAGGTCCTGACCAAAAACGTCACCTATCCGTGCTCTCCACAGATGCTGCCTGGCCCACTGAGTCACTCCAGCACTTTGTGTCTCATTCTGTAAACCAGCATCTGCATTTCCTTGTACCTCCACAGAATAAACAATAGCAGGTAGATTCCTAAGAAGCTACAGAAGGGATGAAAGGCACGTATGCAGACCTATGACTGTATTGCAGCAGAACAGATAAAGAGGTGCATATCTTTTTTTACTCTAGCATGGAGCATAAGAATAAATAGCCAATGCTAGAGACATATAAATCATAAGCGAAGTCACAGCAAGACTGTGTACCACTCTGGTCACCATATCCCAGAAGAAAGATGATAGATGTGATAGTGTAAAGAAAGTGCACATTGGACTCTCAAGGATATTTCCAGCTTTGGTGAACTATTGTTAAGCGAAGAAATTTCCAAGTATAAGCTTGTTTTCTTTCAAACAAAGGAGACTTGCAGAAGATTTAGAGTCATAGAGTAATGCAGCATGGAAACAGACCCTTCGGCCCAACTTGCCCATGCTAACCAATATGCCCCATCTACACGAGACCCACCTGCCCGGGCTTAGCCCATAACCCCCATTTAATTGATATTGGACCAAGTGGACCCGTTGGCCCCAAACCTCTCCTGCATTGGTGCAGCACCCTCTCCCCCCCCCTCCCCTCTCCCCCCCTCCCCTCTCCCCCTCCCTCCCTCCCTCCCTCCCTCCCTCCCTCCCTCCCTCCCTCCCTCCCTCCCTCCCTCCCTCCCTCCCTCCCTCCCTCCCTCCCTCCCTCCCTCCCTCCCTCCCTCCCTCCCTCCCTCCCTCCCTCCCTCCCTCCCTCCCTCCCTCCCTCCCTCCCTCCCTCCCTCCCTCCCTCCCTCCCTCCCTCCCTCCTCCCCTTGCCCCCCCTCCCCCCTCCCCCTCCCTCCACCCCCCTTCCCCTCCCCCCATCCCCTTCTCCTTCCCCCCTCCCCCCCCCCATCCCCTTCTCCTTCCCCCCTCCCTCCCTAGGAGATAGATTTAAACTGTAAAATGTGAATAACTTTAAAAATATAACACCGATTTCAATGAAACTTCTTCCATTAGCACCAAAGGGACGACGGTGAGTAAGGTGACCTAAAATTGTCGCGCTATCGTGTACCGTTTTGGCTGTATTTCAGGAACAAACAAACGAGAGTTTTAATATATAGATGTGTGCAAATCTGCAATGTGAAATGAGCAGGAAAGGACCACTTCCCTTCAAAGATGGATAAATAACTAGAAACATGGAATGAAGGAAATCGGTATTGCACATGTAGGAGACCCCTGTATATGTCTACAATCACATCAAATTTTCAAGATCATGCTAAAGTTAGGTGATGCAATCTGCCAATTTGTTTAGGCTTGGAAACTCTCCAGAGTATCCCTAGTGAGAACACTCTCGCTACCTTTAAAATCATTTGAGTTTGAGTTCGAGTTTTGAGACTTAAAGCATGGAAACAGGCTCTTCAACGCATCGAGCCCACATCGACCAGCGATCACCCGCACACTGGTTCAATCCCGCACACTAGGGAAATTTACAGAAGCCAATTAACTTACAAACCCGCACGTCTTTGGAATGTGGTAGGAAACCAGAGCACCCGGAGAAAACCCCTGCGGTCACAGCGAGGGCGTGCAAGCTCAGTACAGACAGTACTCGTAGACAGGTTCGAACCCAGACCACTGGAGCTGCAAGACAGCAACTCTACCGCTGCGCCACTGTGCCACACTAAACAAGCAAGAGCAACCCAGCATCAACTTTAAAGCCTCTTCCCAAAAAATAAAAACATCTCCAATATCAACTAGAACTTTTATCCTTTTAGGGGATGGGATTGAAGCCACAAATTAAGTCAAGGGTGTCTAATTACCACATGTACCAACAATGGGACGATGGAATTCTTACTTAAAACAGCATAACAGGCCCATAAACACAAAACGCAGATAAAATCAAATCAACAGAAAATCCAAAACGTTAATAATCATAATACCAATGCAAAAAAAAGACTCAAGGTCCATAGTCCTGCTAGAGTCATAGGGTTATAGACTCATACATCATGGAAACGGATTCTTCAACTCAACTTGCTCATACTGACCAACATGCCCCGTCTGCATTCGTCCCACCTGCCCGCTCTTGGCCCGTGTCCCTCTAAACCTATTCTATCCGTGTACCTATTCAAATGTCTCGTATATGTTATGATAGTACCTGCCTCAACTACCTCTTCCAGCAGCTCATTCCATATAATCACTGCCCTAGGTGTAAAAAAGTTACCCCTCAGGTTCATATTAAATCTTTCCCCCATCACCTTAAATGTATGTCCTTTGGTTCTCAATTCCCCTTCTCTGGACAAAAGACTCTAATAATAGACCCAGTCTATTCCAACTAAAGCAGTCCATAGAAGTTCATTGTTGAGGTAAGTGTTGTGTAGTGTTCAAGAGTCTGATGGTTGTTGGGGAGAAGCTGATCTTGAACCTGGTGGTCATGGTTTTCATACTCCGGTACCTTCTTCCCGATTATGGTGACAAAATGAGAGCATGGCCAGGCTGGTGGGAGTCTTTGATGATATTGGCTGCCTATTTGAGGCAGTATCTCCTGTAGGTCTCTTCAATGATGGCGAGGAGGTTAATACTTATCATGGACCATGCGGTGTCTACCACTCTCTGTAACCTCTTTCATTCCCAAGCATTCGAATTGCCGAACCAGGCCGTGCTGCAGCTGGTCAGAATGTGCCCTCTCATAAACCCATAGAAGTTCAACCTTTTCATGTGCAGGCTGAAATGCTACCACAAAACCAGTTACATGCATTCTAAAGCCGGACTTTTGTTCATAAGCTTTGCTTATAATTAAATCCATAATCACAAATCTATGAGACAAACACAGTCTGTATGTACAAGAAACAATCCTGAACGCATAAGGCTGCTGAGTTCCATTGAAGTCAGATAAGTAAACACTGTCGTGATTTAATATTAGCCTCCAATGGCAATTCAACTTGCCTGCTGGTGAATAAACCAGCTTAAGTCCAACTCAGCAACTAAGAACAGTATTCCAGGAACCTGACCTTCTTGTAAATAACACAGTGAAAAATCCAAATGCTGACATTTGTCCTGATATGAAGAGAGAAAAAATCCACTTTAACTCACCCGTGTCAATACTGCGCATTCATTTTTCTTTTATTAAATGCACTTTGGAAAAGAAATGGTGCGTTTCCATTACCAACATCGAGACAGTTTGGGATCCTTTAAAGAACACATTCATTAAACTTGCCCCAGCCATTACAATTATTGAAGGGACTGCCGAAATAATCCATTTAGATAAATGCATAATGTTCTTGGCTGGAGTCGTTCTGTCTGCAAGCATTGAGACCACAATGCTGGCTTAGTGCTGAATTATTGGGAAAACATTTCTCCTTAGTTTTGCATCAGAATATTCTCCTGATAGTAGCTTATCATTTAATGGATTGTAACACATAATAATGCCAATTAAATGACCTTTTAATCAGAACGTAATCTTTGATAGGCACTGTAGCATAGATGGATGATGCATTCTAAAATAAAAGTATGTTACATAGATTAAGCATTCATAATGTGGAAAAACAACTCATTAAAAAAGAGACAATAGCCTGCAAGAATAACAATTGCCATAACGTGCATGAATTCTAAAAATAGCTGGCTTGATTTTAAAATTCAGGTGAAAAGCACAGATTCAACAAAAGCTCTCTAAAAGGGAACAAGAGTAAAGATGGCCCATTAAAAGATCCATAAAGAATTACACTGCATTAAAATCATTTGAATACAGAAATAAAATTAACTAGCACCATCTGGAATGATAAAACCCCTTATGTAATGAATCCGATTAGTGTTGTCCTGGTGTGGATTGACTGTGAATCTTTTTAACCAATATCAAGGCAGACAAAATGTGTAGGAAGGAACTGCAGATGCTGGTTTAAACCGAAGATAGACACAAAAAACTGGAGTAACTCAGCGGGTCAGGCAGCATCTCTGGAGAGATGGAATGGGTGATGTTTCGGGTCAAGACCCTTCTTCAGACTAAGAGTCAGGGGAAAGGGAAACGAGAGATATAGACAGCAATATGGAGATATAGAACAAGTAAATGAAAGATATGCAAAAAAGTAATAATGATAAAGGAAACAGGCAGGCCAGAAAAAGACAGACCGGATGTGGTTAATTAATGTCGATGAAACCTGTCCCTGTAATTTCTTTCCACTTTTTCTCGCCTTCTTGCTTCTTAAAGTCCTGAAATGCTAACTGTTTCTCTCTCCACAGATGCAGTCTGACCAGCTGAGTATTTCCAGCATTTTTGGTAGTATTCTAGATTTCCAACGGAAAAATGACTGGATTCTTGGCGTTTGGAATGTTGTAATGAAAGCTGCCAGGGTGCTGTTAATAGTTTGGTTTCCCACACTCCAGGTAGTTATTTTATTGTAAAATATTTGGAGTCTGTGTGTTTATATGTAAGAATGCTACCTACGTTTTTCCTTCATTAGAAGCATTTCTCCTTATTTTTGCATCAGAATATTTGCCTGATAGTAAGATCATTTAATGGATTGTAACATAATAATGCCAATTAAATTACCTTTTAATCAGAGCGTAATCTTTGATGGCCACTGTAGCATAGATGGATGGTATATTCCAAACTAAAAGTATGTTAAATTGATTAAGGATTCATAATGTGGAAAAACAACTCATTAAAAAAGAACAACAGTAGCCATAACGTGCATAGATTCCAAAAAGAGCTTTCCAGCTTTCCTGCTTTCCTACCTTTTCTGCTTTCTGAGCAGTAATCATTTCCCCCTGGAACAAATGCACCGGGCAACACAGTGGTGCAGCGGTAAAGTTGCTGTCTTACAGCGCCAGAGACCTGGGTTCGATCCTGACTACGGGTACTGTTTTATAAGGAGTTTGTACATTCTCCCCATGACCACATGAGTTTTCTCCGGGTGTTTCCGTTTCCTCCCACACTCCAAAGCCGTGTAGGTTTGTAGGTTGATTGGCTTTGGTAGGAATTGTAAATTGTAAATCGTCCCTAGTGTGTAGGATAGTGCCAGTGTATGGGGATTGCTGGTCTGCATCGACTCAGTGGGCCGAAGGGCCTGTTTCCACGCTGTATCTCTAAACTAAACTAAATTAAACTAATTTTGAACAGAAGTAAACTTGATGTATCCTGAAATAATTAATCATGATTGTAGAAATTAACAATATCAAGTAGTCTACATTGTAAGTTGAAATTCTTACAATTACCATAAAAGTAAGGTAGCTATTGCAATATAATTGTACCAAACTTTCCTCCGCAATTGGTATTATGGTCTAATATTTTCCTGCACAAAGTTTGGATGAAAATCAGGAGCACGCATCATTTTTTAATCACACAATATGTTGAAGCAGAAACAAGGAACTACAGGTTTATATTTTTTTTAAAGACAAAGTGCTGGAGTAACTCGGCAGGCCAGACGACATCTCTGGAGATCATGGATCAGTGATGTTTTAGGTCGGGACGCTTCTTCAGTTTGATCAAGGATCCCAACCCAAAACGTCGCCTTTCCATGTTTTCTAGACATGCTGCCTGACCCGCTGAGTTACTCCAGTAATACATTGAAGCAATCTATTCTTTCTGGTGGATACCAATTTTGTGGAAATAAAGGTGCAAATTTCTTGGAGGTGATCCAGTTGGTTGGGTTTTCATAGGAAAATTCTCAATTAGAGCTAATGGATATTATTATGAAAGTATTGGAATTTGTATAAGACTGGTATGAGGTCTGTTTTAAATGTACAAAGGAAGTTTTCTTTTGCCATTGCTGGGATCATCTTTCTAATATCCAGTTACTAAGTTGTTTTGACTGCGGCTTAACTAGAAGGGCAGAACAGTCAGAGAAGAAACAGAACGAACACTCCCAAAAAGATACCTGAATTATAAATGGGTTTATGTCTCATATCTTTTCTGTTGTCCCCTCTAACAATTGCCTTCATAGAGACATATAGGATGGAAATAGGCCCTTCAGCCCAACTTACACATGCTGACCAAGATGCCCATTTGCCCACATTCGACCCATATCACAATAAACCTTTCTTTCCCTGTACCTGTCCCAATCTATATACTAAAGCTCTCGTTTGTTTGTTTGTTCCTGAACTACAGCCAAAACGATACTCGATAGCGCCCACCTTACTCACCGTCGTCCCTTTGGTGCTAATGGAAGAAGTTTCATTGAAATTGGTGTTATATTTTTAAAGTTATTCACATTTTAAAGTTTAAATCTGTCTCCTAGGGAGGGAGAAAGGGAGGGAGGGAGGGAGGGAGGGAGGGAGGGAGGGAGGGAGGAAGGGAGGGAGGGAGGGAGGGAGGGAGGGAGGGAGGGAGGGAGGGAGGGAGGGAGGGAGGGAGGGAGGGAGGGAGGGAGGGAGGGAGGGAGGGAGGGAGGGAGGGAGGGAGGGAGGGAGGGAGGGAGGGAGGGAGGGAGGGAGGGAGGGAGGGAGGCGGTGGAGGGAGGTGGGGAGGGAGGGGGAGGATAAGGGGGGTTGAGGGGGATGGAGTGGGGGAAGGGGAAGGGGGGAGGGGAAAGTAGAAGGGGGAGAGGAGGAGGGAGGGGGAGGAGGGGAGGGGGAGGAGGGGGGGGGGTGGTGGGAATGGGGGAGGGGGCGAGCAGAGGGTGCTGCACCAATGCAGGAGAGGTTTGGGCCCAACGGGAACATTTGGTCTAGTATCTTTTAAATGTTGTTATTGTGCCTGTCTCTGCGCCTCAAATTTTCCACCCCCCTGACTAACTCTAACCTCTCCCCTCCTGAACGTGCAGCCCTCAACTCACTCCGCAACAACCCGGACTTAATAATTAAACCCGCTGACAAGGGAGGGGCTGTGGTAGTCTGGCGTGCTGACCTCTACCGCACCGAGGCCAGACGACAACTATCAGACACCTCTTCCTACCTATCCCTGGACCATGACCCCACCGATGAACACCAGACCTTCATCAGCAGCACCATCACCGACCTCACCAACTCCGGCGAACTACCCCTCAGTGCCTCCAATCTCATAGTTCCCCAGCCCCGCACGGCCTGATTCTACCTCCTACCCAAAATCCACAAACACAATTGTCCCGGCAGACCCATTGTCTCTGCCTGCTCATGCCCCACCGAACTTATCTCTACCTACCTCGACTCCATCCTATCCCCCCTGGTCAAATCCCTCCCCACCTACGTCCAAGACACCTCACACGCTCTCCATCTCCTGGATAACTTCCGGTTCCCAGGCCCCCACTCCCTCATTTTCACCATGGATGTCCAGTCACTCTACACTTCCATCCCCCACAAGGATGGTCTCGAAGCCCTCCGTTTCTTCCTCGACCGTAGAACCAGCCAATCCCCATCGACCAACACTCTCCTCCGCCTAGCAGAGCTGGTTCTTACCCTCAACAACTTCTCCTTTGACTCCTCCCACTTCCTCCAAACCAGAGGCGTAGCTATGGGCACTCGCATGGGCCCTAGCTACGCCTGCCTCTTTGTCGGGTACGTCGAACAATCCCTGTTCCAGACGTACACTGGCCCCATCCCCGAACTCTACCTCCGCTACATCGACGACTGCATTGGTGCTACCTCTTGCACCCATGCAGAACTCACTGACTTTATACACTTCACCTCCAATTTCCATCCTGCCCTTAAATATACCTGGACTATCTCTGACATCTCCCTCCCGTTTCTGGACCTCACCATCTCCATCACAGGAGAAAAATTAGTGACGGACATTTATTACAAGCCCACCGACTCGCACAGCTATCTGGACTACACTTCTTCCCACCCGGTCCCCTGCAAAAAGTCTATCCCCTACTCCCAATTCCTCCGTCTACGCCGCATCTGTGCCCGGGATGAGGTGTTTCAGACTAGGGCTTCCGAGATGTCCTCGTTTTTCAGAAAACGGGGCTTCCCCTCCTCCATTATAGATGAGGCTCTCACTAGGGTCTCTTCTACATCCCGCAGCTCCGCTCTTGCTCCCCATCCCCCCACTCGCAACAAGGACAGGATCCCCCTCGTTCTCACCTTCCACCCCACCAGCCAGTGGATCCAACATATCATCCACCAACATTTCCGTCACCTACAACAGGACCCCACCACTGGCCATATCTTCCCATCCCCTCCCCTCTCTGCATTCCGCAGAGACCGTTCCCTCCGCAACTCCCTGGTCCACTCGTCCCTTCCTACCCAAACCACCCTAACCCCGGGCACTTTCCCTTGCAACCGCACGAGATGCAACACCTGTCCCTTTACCTCCCCCCTCAACTCCATCAAAGGACCCAAACATTATTTCCAGGTGAGACAGAGGTTCACCTGCACCTCCTCCAACCTCATCTATTGCATCCGCTGCTCTAGATGTCAACTCATCTATATCGGCGAAACCAAGCGCAGGCTCGGCGATCGCTTCGCTGAACACCTGCGCTCGGTCCGCATTAACGCCACTGATCTCCCGGTGGCCCAGCACTTCAACTCCCCCTCCCATTCCCAGTCTGACCTCTCTGTCATGGGCCTCCTCCAGTGCCATAGTGAGGCCCGCCGGAAATTGGAGGAGCAGCACCTCATATTTCGCCTGGGCAGTTTGCGGCCCGGTGGTATGAACGTTGACTTCTCCAACTTCAGATAGCTCCTCTGTCCCTCCCTTCCCCTCCTCCTTCCCAGATCTCCCTCTATCTTCCTGTCTCCACCTATATCCTTCCTTTGTCCCACCCCCGACATCAGTCTGAAGAAGGGTCTCGACCCGAAACGTCACCCATTCCTTCTCTCCCGAGATGCTGCCTGACCTGCTGAGTTACTCCAGCATTTTGTGAATAAATCGATTTGTACCAGCATCTGCAGTTATTTTCTTATATTATTCTGCTACTTCATTTGGCAGGTTGTTTCATATATATATATATATATATATATATATATATATATATATATATAATGTGTGTGTGTGTGTGTGTGTGTATAGGAAGGAACTGCAGATGCTGGTTTACATCAAAGATGGACATAAAAAACTGGAGTAACTCAGCAGAACAGGCAGTATCTCTGGAGAGAAGGAATGAATGACGTTTCGGGTTGAGACCCTTCTTCAGACATACATCTATATATATAATCACACTCTGTGTGAAAAAACTGTCCCTCAAGTTCCTATTAAATCTTTCTCCCTTTACCTTAAACCTATGCCCTCTAGTTCTCGATTCCCAAACTCCAGGAAAATGCTGAGTGCATTTGCATTATCTATCTTCCCTGCCTCTCTCTCTCTCCCCACAGCATCCCCTTCCCTTCACACTCTCTCTGCCACGCCAATCTTATCCTGTTCCTTGATCTGTGAACTTCCAGTGATGCATAAAGAACACTGTGTGATCATCTCAACAGTGTAAACACCGTGATCTCCGTTGTTGATCGACTTGTGTTTGAAAACGGCTTAAGCAAATTTGCAGATGAGGAAACACTGAATAAAATCGTAATCTCTGTTTAATGCAATTCAATCTTTGTTCTCATCACAAGTAACAGATTTATTTATTTGTTACTTAAAGTGTTTTCTGAGCTACACTAGATGTTTAAGATACATTAGACTATCCGATGTTGAGATATGATGTAACAGTGGTACAAAACGTTAGTGAGGCCGCATTAGGAGTATTGTGTTCATTTTGGGCCATCCTGCCATTGGAAGGATATTGGTAAACTAGAAAGAACGCAGAAAAGATTTACAAGAATGTTGCTGGGAATTGAGGGCCTGAGCTATAGGGAGAGATTGGACAGGCTAGGACTTTATTCCTTGGAGAGCAGAAGGATGAGGGATGATCTAAAAGAGATGTATAAGATCATAAGGGGAATAGATAAGGTGAATGCACAGAGTTTTTTTTTACCCAGAATAGGGGAATCAAGAACTAGGGACATAGGTTTAAGCTGAGAGGGGAAAAATGTAATAGGAACCTGAGGGGCAACTTTTTAACACAGAGGACGCTAGTTATATGGAATAGACTGCCAGAAGAGGTAGTCGAGGCAGGTACTATAATACCATTTAAAAGACATTTGTACAAGTGCATGAAAAGAAAAAGTTTGGAGGGATATGGGCCAAACCTGGGCAGGTGGGACATGTAGATGGCATATCTTAGCCAGCATGGGCAAGTGGGGCCAAAGGGCCCGACCCCATGCTGTATGACTCTATGACCCTATCCAATGCAGGATAGTATTTCACCATATAGGTGGAATAATCAAGAATCAAGTGGGGTTTTATTGTCATATGTCCTGGAACGGAATAATTAAATCCTAACTTGCAGCAGCACAAAAGAAATGTGATATTCTGTAAACACAGAATAAACAAAAAAAAAGTTTGCAAATATAATATAGTTCATATACTATATTAGTATATTAATATATTAATATAATAACAAAAGAAAGTTTATATATATGAACCTTTTATGTTAAATTTATATATATATATATAAACTAAACAAAAGAAAGTTTATATATATGAACCTTTTATGTTAACTTTAAGTTAACATAAAAGGTTCATATATATAAACTTTTTATCATTTAGTTTAGAGATACAGCATGGAAACAAGCCCTTCGGCCCACCAATTCTATGCTGACCAGCAATCACCATACACTAGCACTATCCTACACACTGGGGATGATTAACAATTTTTACCATGGTTAATTAACCTACAGACCTATGCATCTTTTGAATGTGGGAGGAAACCGGAAAACCCATGGAAAACCAATGCTGTCACGGGGAGAACGTACAAACTCCGTACAGACCCAGGTCTTTGGCACTGTAAAGCTGCACTTTATTGCTGTGCCACCATGCCACCCCTTTTTTGTTGTTTATTATGGTGTTTTTCAGGGTACTATGTTTACATATCTGCCATGCTGCTGCAAGCAAGTATTTCATTATTCCATTTCTGGACATATGACAATAAAACACTCTTGACTTGACTCTTGACTCCAGACAATACAAAGACAAAAACAATTCCCCCAAGTCTATGCAGTTCAGAGCTTATTTGGAGGGTATAGTGGTTAATAGCCTGATGATTGAATGGTGGTTCGGAAGAAGCTGCTCCTGGACCTGGACGTTACAGTTTTCAGGCCCATATATCTTCTTCCTGATGACAGGAGTGAAATGAGAGCGTGGCCAGGGTGGTGTAGGTCCCTGATGATGCTGGCTGCCTTTCTGTGGTGGAGACTCCTGTAGATCCTTTAGTGCAGTGCAATGAAGGCAGTGCTGTCCTCTGAATCGGTGTCAGGACAATATGGATTGACTTTCTCAACAACATTATAGCAAGATGTCATTGATTGTGAGACGGGTGTCAGTTGCTGGGCATGGGTCCAAAATGCATGCCATCAAGTCAAAATTCAGGAGCAACACACTCACACTCCAAAGACGTGCAGGTTTGTAGGTTAATTGGCTTAGGTAAAAATCGTAAATTGTCCCAAGTGCGTAGTATGGTGCTCGTGTACAGGGACCGCTGGTCGGCGTGGTCTCGGTGGGCCGAGGGGCCTATTTCCACGCTGTATCTCTAAACTAAGCAGATCCTGATGTCACTTCTAGTTTATAGGAAGGGGAGGACTAAGCACCATCCCAAGAGAAGTAAAATATTTCAATTGAGCAAAAAGATGGATCATTAATCGTGAATCGTGTATATTCTTGTTCGACCAACCGTACATTCTCTTAATTAACCGAGCTGACAATTATTACCTCTTCTTTGATCTGCAGCATAAGCGCTTTGTTTCCAGCCCTACAGCAACCCAACCAGAATTGTGGTGACAGTTATGAAGTAAACACACATATGCATAATTCGATGCAGGTAATGAGGTCTCAATGCACAGGTCTGTTTAACTGGACTAATTGTTTGGGGCTGGATTAGTTGTATAAATACTCAACACAACCGCCCGACAAAGAGACATCAAGATTATTTCACTGACCGAGCGTATTTGCCTTGAAACCATAATTAACATCCCCAAGGTCCCTTGGTGTAGATGGTATGTTTTTACCTCATCCTGGTACAATCTGTGATAACAAATACTCAAAGAAATCATATAATTTAACCTTGTAGAAACATAGAACTGCAGATGCTGGTTTATACCAAAGATAGACAAGGTGCTGGAGAAGCTCAGCAAGTCAGGCAGTATCTCTGGAGATAAAGGACAGGTGATGATTCAGTCTAAAGAAGAGTTCTGACCGGAAACATCACCTATCCTTTATCAGCAGGGATGCTGCCTGACACATATATATATATATGTGTGTGTGTGTGTGTGTGTGTGTGTGTGTGTGTGTGTGTGTGTGTGTGTGTGTGTGTGTGTGTGTGTGTGTGTGTGTGTGTGTGTGTGTGTGTGTGTGTGTGTGTGTGTGTGTGTGTGTGTGTGTGTGTGTGTGTGTGCGTGCGTATAGGAAAGAGCTGCAGATGCTGGTTTAAATCGAAGGTAGACACAAAATGCAGGGGTTACTCAGAGGGACAGGCAGCATCTCTGGAGAGAAGGAATGGGTGACGTTTCAGGTCGAGACACTTCTTCAGCTATATATATGTATATAGTTCCCAGTAATGGGACCATATACGTGTGTGTATGTATATATATATATATATATATATATATACTGGATTCCATGACTTCAAGTATCTGGATCTTTATTCATGGATTTTTAAAATTCAATCTCCTTACATCCTGAATTTCAAGCTTTACCATTTTCCTGATCTGGTATCTACAATCATGAATTAGACCTTTACCTTTGGATTGGTATGGATGCATCGCAAATGGATATTAGTGTTGTGATTGTATCGGTTTACTTGAGTTTACTTTAGAAATAAAGAACTACAGATGCAGGTTAATACACAAAAGGACAAAATATCCTGGAGTACCTCAGCAGTTCTGGCAGCATCTCTGGAGGACATGGATAGGTGACATTTTGGGTTGAGACCCTTCTTTTAGACAGGTCTTGATGCAAAACGTCATCTATCTATGTTCTCCAGAGATGCTACCTGATCTGCTGAGTTACTCTAGCACTTTGTGTTGTTTGGTTCAGTTTGGTTTAGTGATACAGCGTGAAACCAGGCCCTTCAGCCCACCGAGTCCATGCTGACCATCGATCAACCATTCACACTGGCTCTATGTTATCTCTCTTTCTCATCCACACCCTACACACTCGGGACAATTTACAGAGGCCAATCAATCTACAAACCTACACGTCTTTGGGAGCATCCAGAGGAAACCCACACAGCCAAGGGGACAGAGTGCCTCTTTTCCTTTCGACTCTTCCTTGCTACTTTTCTGTCCTATCTACAAACATAGAAACATAGAACATAGAAACATCGAGAAATAGGTGCAGGAGTAGGCTCTCATGGCTGATCACCCTCAATCAGTACCCCATTCCTGCTTTGTCCCCATATCCCTTGATTCCATTAGCCTGAAGAGCTAAATCTAACTCTCTCCTGAAAACATCCAGTGAATTGACCTCCACTGCCTTCTGTGGCAGAGAATTCCACAGATTTAGCGGGAATTACATGGATTAGTTTTTACCTTTGAAGTGGAATGGATGCTTTGCAAATGGCAGTCAAAGTTGCAAATGGGTCATTTCTCAGGGCAAAATCCACAGTTCAAATATTTCATAACCGTGAATGAAGTTTCTTCTGAGCCACGTAAAGAACTGGTTAACAGCCACTAGATCTAGCTTGTTCCCAATGAAGGATAGGGAATATACCATCCAGACTGAAGTCTTTGGAGTAGCTCAATGTTAATGGTAAATCATTCATGCTTGTCATTTCCCTCAGTTCCATCCATGGCAAGTGGTTAAGTAACAGAACTGGTATCATGAGGCTTGAAAATGAGTTTAAATCCCATCACAGCAGCTGAGGAATTTAAATTTTAGTAATTAATTAAATCTGGGAATTTAAAAAGCTAGTATGAAAAACTAACGGTGACCATGAAATTGCGGTAAAAACTCATCTGTTTTGCTAATGTCGTTCAGGGAAATAGATCTGCGTGTTCTTGTTTGGTGTGAGCTACATGTGGCTGCAGAACCATCAGTGTAGTTTAGACGTCAATGTCTGTCCAAGCGGCTAAACAAAGCACTTCGTTCAGGGAAGAATTAACGTAGAAAGAGTAAATGTATAAACAAAAAACTGCTGATGCTGGTTTAAACCAAAGGTAGACACCGAGTGGTGGAGTAACTCAGCGGGTCAGGCAGCATTTTAGTTTAGTTTAGTTTAGAGATACAGCACGGAAACAGGCATTTAAACCCACTGAGTCTGCACCGACCAGCGATCCCCGCACATGAACACTACCCTAATGGGGACAATTGGGGACACTGGGGACAATTGTACATTTATACCAAGCCAATTTACTTACGAAACTGTACGTGTTTAGAATGTGAGAGGAAACCGAAGATCTCGGAGATAATCCATGCGGTCACGGGGAGAACGTACAAACTCCGTACAGACAGCACCCGGATCGAACCCGCTTCAAGTGCTATAAGGCTACTTTTGTGCCACCTACTGTTTTCCCCTTTCTGGAGAAAAAGGTCTGAAGAAGGGTCCTGACCAGAAACGCCACCCATCCTTTTGCTCCAGAGATGCTGCCTCACCTGCTGAGTTGCTCCAGCATTTTGCGTCTGTTTAAGGGTGAGAAGTCAAGTCAAGTCAAGTCAATTTTATTTGTATAGCACATTTAAAAACAACTCACGTTGACCAAAGTGCTGTACATCTGATTAGGTACTAAGGAAAAAATGAAACATACAGTAGCACGCAAACATAACAGCACATACAAAACAGTTCACAGCGCCTCCTCAATGAGCCTCAAACGCTAGGAAGTAGAAATAGGTTTTGAGCCTGGACTTAAAGGAGTCGATGGAGGGGGCAGTTCTGATGGGGAGAGGGATGCTGTTCCACAGTCTAGGAGCTGCAACCGCAAAAGCTCGGTCACCCCTGAGCTTAAGCCTAGACCATGGGATAGTGAGTAGCCCCAAGTCGGCCGACCTGAGGGACCTGGAGTTAGTGAGGTGGGTTAGAAGATTTTTGATGTAGGGGGGGGAATGTCTATTTAGGGCTTTATATGTGAATAGGAGGAGCTTGAAGTTGATTCTGTACCGTACAGGGAGCCAGTGGAGAGAGGCCAGAATCGGCGTGATGTGGAGTAAATAATGTCCAGATGATGTCCACATTCATTAGAATAAACTTAGGGAGGAGATTGTGGTTTGAGAAGGGGTGCGACCAGATAGAGTCATATGGCATGGAAACGGGCCCTTTGGCCCAACTTGCCCATGCCAACCAAGATAGCCCACCTACACTGGCACCACCTGCATGTGTTTGACCCCTATCCCTTTAACCTGTCCAAATCTCTTTTAAATTTCAAAGTCTGTGTGGACTTTTTAGGGCAGCACAATGGCGCAGTGGTAGAGCTACTGCCTTATAGCGCTAGAGACCCGGGTTTGATCCTGACTACGGGTGCTGTCTGCACGGAGTTTGTATGTTTTCCCTGTGACTGCATGGACTTCGTCCGGGTGCTCCGGTTCCCACCCAAATTCCAAAGACTTGCAGGTTTTTTATGTTAATTGGCTTTTGTAAAATTGCCCCCAGTGTGTGGGATGCGAAACTGGGATAACATAGACTGGTGTAGAGGGTGATCATTAGTCGATGTGACCCAGTGGGCCAAAGCCAGGGCCTGTTTCCATGCTGTATCTCTAATCTAATGCGATCTACTGGTTTTTATGGTCTACCCTAAGGTGATCTGTGCAGGGTTTTTTGCAATTGTGTTCAATTTAATAAATATAGGAGGAAGCGATTCAACTCTTTGAGCCAGGTCAGCCTGCCAATATGATTGTGACTAATACATAAATATTATGACGCTAAAGGTTGCCATTCAGCCCAACAGGTCCATGGCAGCTCCTGGCAGCACTATTCCATCAGTTCCAATCCCCCCCCCCCCCCCCCCCCCCTCTCTTTATTCCTCTCCTACCGAATAGTGAAAGGCCTGGATAGAGGGGTGTGAAGAGAATGTTTCCACTAGTGGGAGAGTCTAGGACCAGAGGGCACAGCCTCAGAATAAAAGGACGTACCTTTAGAAAGGAGATGAGGAGGAACTTCTTTAGTGAGAGGGTGGTGAATCTGCGGGATTCATTGCCACAGATGGCTGTGGAGGCCAAGTCAATGGATCATTTTAAGGTGGAGATTAACAGATTCTTGATTAGTGTGGGTGTCAGAGGTTATGGGGAGAAGGCAGGAGAATGGGGTGAGGAGGGAGAGATAGATCAGCCATGTTTGAATGGCGGAGCAGACTTGATGGGCCAAATGGCCTAATTCTGCTCCTGTAACGTATGAGCGTATGAAGTATGTCTCTGCAATGCAATCCCTGACACCAATGTCCAACAGCTCCCCTTTTATTCATTTGCTATTTACCTACACTACGGGTAAATTGTAGTGGCTACTTCACCTACGAGCATACTTTTGGGATTATAGGGAGAAACCAGAACACCAAGGGTAGAAACCCACCCATTCACAGAGTGAAGGTGCAAATTCCACAGAGTGCTACCTGAGGTAAACAGTGAACCAACCTCGGTCCTTCGAGCCGTGAGGCAGCAGCACTCACTGCTGTAGTGCAACAACCATGTCACGATCTGCAACCTAATTCCTTTTACATGCTTCTTCAATAATTGTCAGTAGCCTTGATTGTCAAAAATATGTCAAGTTTAAATATAAACATTTGACGGAGCGTCAAGTATCACTTGAGGAAGAGTTCCTTAGTTCTCACCACCATAAAGGTGCTTCCACTTAAAAAAAGGAAGGCTCTAATTTTACATATTCCTATTGACACAGGTGCACCATGAACAAGGAGCCAGATATTATTTGCTTCCCGAAGAGATTTAATTTACATAATAAACATCTGCGGTATTGTAAACAGCAGGTGACAGAATATATGTCTGTGTTTCTCCCCGTTTCCTGTCATCAGTTCAACAGAAGATTGAGGAAAACCTTACCCAGTCACATTCCCCAGTGCCTTTAGTGTACTGTTAGCTGTGACTCAGTTAGCTTGCCTGAATTGGAAGACAAAGTCCAAGTTCCTATATGCTATATATGAGCAATGAATTTTAAGCTGATGATCCAGAACAGGACGGAGGAATTTGTTGCATGTGTTGCCTTTTGGATCAGATGTTAAATGAAAGCCATTTGTAGTTTGTGAGGAAGATGCAGAATGTAGAACGTCGAATGTAGAAGGTAGAACATAGAACATAGAGCATGGAACATAGAACATTACAGCACAAGAACAGGCACTTCAGCATATGCTACACATAATACTAAGAGTGGCACAGTGGCACAGCGGTAGATATGCTGCCTTACAGCGCCAGAGAACCCAGGTTTGATCCTGTTACAAGTCCTATCTGTACGGAGTTTGTACATTCTTCCTTTGACTGCATGGGTTTCCTCCGGGTGCTCTGATGTCCTCCCACATTCCAAAGACGTGCAAGTTTGTAGGATAATTGGCTTCTGTAAATTGTCCCTAGTGTGTAGAACAGAACTAATGCACCTCATGTTTCGCCTGGGCAGTTTGCAGCCCGGTGGTATGAACGTCGACTTCTCCAACTTCAGATAGCTCCTCTGTCCCTCCCTTCCCCTCCTCCTTCCCAGATCTCCCTCTATCTTCCTGTCTCCACCTATATCCTTCTTTTGTCCCACCCCCGACATCAGTCTGAAGAAGGGTCTCGACCCGAAACGTCACCCATTCCTTCTCTCCTGAAATGCTGCCTGACCTGCTGAGTTACTCCAGCATTTTGTGAATAAATTGATTTGTACCAGCATCTGCAGTTATTTTCTTATAGAACTAATGTACAGGTGATCACTGGTCGGTGCGGACTCAGTGAACCAAAGGGCCTGTCTCCACATCTCTAAACTACACTAAACATCCCTTATGTACCTGCACATAATCCACATCCCTCGATTCCCTACATAAGGTCATAAATGATAGGAGCAGAATTAGACAATTCGGCCCATCAAGTCTACTACGCCATTCAATCATGGCAGATCTATCTCTTACTCCTAACCCCATTCTCCTGCCTTCTCCCCATAACCCCTGACACCCACACTGATCATACTGGTACTAATCGTACTAATATTCATATGCTTCTCCACAAAATCGATGCACAATGCACAAGACAATATCTTTCATTTATATGTAGGAAAATAACTGCAGATGCTGGTACAAATCGAAGGTATCACAAAATGCTGGAGTAACTCAGCAGGTCAGGCAGCATCTCAGGAGAGAAGGAATGGGTGACGTTTCGGGTCGAGACCCTTCTTCTTTCATTTATATAGTACCTCGAAGGTAGCAAAAACATCCCAGATTCTATTATTCTCAGCAGCTGGCAAAATGTCAGTACATTCTTCACCCATCTTAAAGAACAGGTATATTTGGTAACCACTTGTACCATCCTATCCACAACCCAACCTCAACACCAAACTACTATGGACTTTGCATGGGAGTTGCACTTTGTACTTTGGCCTGGACTATCATGGCCTGGTTTACTCAGAGTAACTGATAATTTATTGTGCATTTACTTCTTGCATTGTAGCATTAATGTTACCATAAAGCAACAACAAATAAGATCGTTATTGTTGTGCTGTCAGGGCATATGGCAATTAAACACTCTCTCTTATTAGTTTAATCATAGCTTTAAAATATTACTATTTTCCACCAGGATTTTTTCCAATAAAATTTTTAGAGCCACGATTTCCTGAGTTAAATCAGGAAGCGGATTAATGTGCAAAAATGCAAATGACTCATATCTGAGCGATTCGATATGTTAATGAAGAGGAAAGAGCAAGAAGAATATGTAACAACAGGATGTGCTGGTTGGGGAAAAAATGGCGTGGATTAACCAGCTGTCTAGGAGAAAAATCTTAATTCTGTGCAGTAGGTTTTTTTTTGTGGCATGATTAATCTGTCACATTTAAGCATGATCGGATACTTAAATGTATGGCTGGTGAATGGTGCTGTATTAAAACATATGAAGTCCAATCAAGTCTTAATTATTATCAATGTCCGGATTTAGTGATTTTTACATCTTTAATACCAATTAACAGGACAAGCTAGCAAGCAGTTTAACAATTTACAGGAGTTTATTAGTTAGCAGGGAGAGAAATATTACGTTCTAATCTTTATTCATCAGTACTCACTTGTATTCCTCACCACTGATCATTTCTTGGTCGTTCACCCGACATTGATTTCATTGACGCAGAATTGTTGTTGTGACAGTGGAGACTGCAGATGCTGGAATTTGGAATGAAAATCAGTCGGCTGGAGTAACGTAGCAAGTCAGGCAATGGCTGTGGAGTGAAATGGACAATAGAACTGTGTTGGAAGGAACTGCAGATGCTGGTTGACACCAAAGATAGACACAAAATGCTGGAGTAACTCAGCAGGTCAGGCAGCATTTCTGGAGAAAAGGAATAGGTGCCGTTTCGGGTCGAGATCCTTTATCAGACTCAAGTGCTTCAGACTCAGACATCAGACTTAGAACTGCTATAGTTCTGGGTTAAGATATAGAGTCGAGTTTAGATTAGTTAAACAGGCCCTATCGGCCCACCGGGTGCACGCCGACCAGCGATCCCCGCACATTAACACTATCCGAACCCACTAGGGACAATTTTTACATTTACCCAGCCAATTAACCTACATACCTGTATGTCTTTGGAGTGTGGGAGGAAACCGAAGATCTCGGAGAAAACCCACGCAGGTCACGGGGAGAACGTACAAACTCCGTACAGACAGCACCCGTAGTCGGGATCGAACCCGGGTCCCCGGCGCTGTATTTGCTGTAAGGCAGCAACTCTACCGCTGCGCCACCGTGCCGCCCTGTGAGTCCTACCCAAGAGTCAAGTCAAGAGAGTTAGTTGTCATATGTGTCGACAACGGAACAATGAAATTCTTACTTGCAGTGGCATAAGATCATAAGATCATAGGCCATTTGGCCCATCGTGTCTGCTCTACCATTTAACCAAGGCTGATCTATTTTTTTCCTCTCAACACCATTTTCCTGCCTTCTCCCCGAAAGCTTTGACACCCTTTCTAATCAAGCACCTTTCAATCTCTGCCTTAAAAACACGCAATGTCTTGGCCTCCACAGCCATGTATGGCAATGAATTCCTCAGATTGAATTTGTATAGTTTGAGTTTAGTTTATTGGCACATATACTAAGGTACTGTGAAAAGCTTTTGTTGCGTGCTAACCAGTCAGCGGAAAGACAACTCATGATTACAATTGAGCCATCCGCAGTGTACAGATAAATGATCAAGGGAATAGAATGAATAACATTTAGTGCAAGATTCACCAGCCTTAAGCTGAAGAAATGCCTCCTCCTCTCCATTTTGAAGGTACATCAGAGAGGAGAACACTCCAGCTCTAATAACTTTGGAAAATGGCCAACGTCCAGATGTTAAGATGCAGAACTCAATAGTCCCTTTCCTTGGAGGAATGAGAGGGCCAGAATTATCTATCATTGGCTCTCTGAGTCCATGTCACACTGATCAAGTCCAGGTCTCCAACTGGCCCTTGCCTGATATTTGTGCCGTGTGGGAATGACTCTGTAAATTTCCAAACCTAAATACTGAAAACTCAAATTATGGAGCAGATGGAAGCATCTTTCTATCATATCAGAAACCTGTTACATTTTATATTTAGTCAATGTTTTTGTAAGGCTTATTTATTTGATTAGCAGGTGTATAATTTGGCATGTGGGTGTATGTGGGAAGACCAGTTCTTGTTAGCATAGCATTAAGCAACCAGATGGCCCAAAAACATTTTTTTTTTAAAGTCACGGTGCAATGATCTTAGTTATGTTATTAGACTTCTCTTCTGTTTGGAAAAACGAGGCCTCTGAGGTGAGACGAAGGGGTACGCTCGAGGGATTCTATAATCACCAGTCGGTGTTCCCGGTGAGCAGCGTGGCCGGGAGTGTTCCGGCAAGAGGGACCAAGCCCTCCAGAAGGCCCGGTAGGCCCGGCTCTCCCACCACGCGCTCGCACATCAGCGGGATCCACAACACGTGAGCGAGGAGGGACCCATGAGCGACTGCGAAGAGCAAGGTGGCCATCAGAGAGCAAACTCAATTCTAGCATTTATTCCAAGAGGGCTTGTATACAAAAACAGGGATGTAATGCTGAGGCTCGATAAGGCGCTGGTAAGACCGCATTTGGAGTATAGTGAGCAATTTTAGGCACCATATCTGAGGAAGGATGTGCTAGCCCTGGAGAGGGTCCAGAGGAGGTTTACAAGAATGATCCCAGGAATGAGTGGGTTAGCCTATGATGAGCATTTGTCGGCACTGGGCCTGTACTCGTTGGAGTTTAGAAGAATGAGGGGGGAGACCTCATTGAAACATACAGAATAGTGAAAGGCTTGGAAAGAGTGGATGTGGAGAGGATGTTTCCACTTGCGGGAGTCTAGAACTAGAGGTCATAGACTCTGAATTAAAGGACGTTCTTTTAGGAAGGAGATTAGGAGAAATTTCCTTAGTCAGAGGGTGGTGAATCTGTGGAATTCTTTGCCACAGAAGGCTGTGGAGGCCAAGTCAATGGATATTGTTAAAGCAGAGATAGATAGATTCTTGATTAGTACAGGTGTCAGAGGTTATGGGGAGAAAGCAGAATGGGGTTAGGAGGGAGAGATAGATCAGTGATGATTGATTGACGGAGTAGACTCGATGGGCCGAAAGGCCTAATTTTACTATTCTCTTATGACCTTGTGAGAGCGAGGTGGGCCATCGGAGAGCACGGAAGGCCCCCCAGGGACCCGGGGGGGGGGGGGGTGGCATTGAGAATGAAGGGGGGACCCTGCGGGGGCCATTGAGAACAAACAGGTGACCTAGCGAGGTGTCGGCCAAGAACGAAAGGGGACCTGGTGGAGGGGGAGGGGGGGGCTGCTGCTTCTATGGCGGCGGCTGGCAGAAGATAGGACTGTTCGGTGAACCTCTGTAACTTTGTCAGCGCCAAAACAGGGTGACAATAGTGTACTGCCGAGGTGAGGTCTGCTGTATGATGTTACCAGGTTGTGTGTAAAACAAAGGCTTTCACTCTACCTAGGTACATGCGACAGTAAAGTATCATTGAATCATTGAATCATTGGCTGATAGTGATTTAAACACAATATTGAGGAACAAAAATGGAGAAGCAAATGGTTATCAAAAGTTTTGGAGATCCAAGGACACTGGCAAAAAGGAGACATCTGTCCACAATTCTTCATTCACTGTTAGGGGTGAGTAAGCACCCAGAGTCTTTTAGTTTAGTTTAGTTTAGTTTAGCTTAGTTTCGTTCAGTTTAGTTTAGTTTAGTTTAGTTTAGTTTAGTTTAGTTTAGTTTAGTTTAGTGACACATCCTGGAAAAAGGCCCTTCGGCCCACCAAGTCCGTGCCAACCACCAATCACTCGTACATTAGTTCTATCCTACACACTAGGGACAATTTGCACAGAAGCCAATACAAACCTGTATGTCGTTGGAATGTGGGAAGAAATCTGAGCACCTGGACAAAACCCACACAGTCACAGGGAGAACGTACAAATTTCATAGAGACAGCACCCGTAGTCAAGATCGAACCTGGGACCCTGGCACTGTTACTCCAGCACTTTGCGGCGTTTTTTGTTGTTGTTGGTAAACCAGCATCTGAAGATCCTTGCAACTCCTCATCTGCGTAGACCTTGTTACGATTCGGGCATGACAGAATTGCGTTTGGCAGATAAATTTAAGTTATTCGTAATTTGTCACCAACACTGCACTGGATCAACTTGGAAGACCGATGGAAATTGATATAAGCTCAAATGCCGAGTAAAGATATTCACAACGTGCTCGTTTCAAAGTTATTAATTATTCATATGTGATTAGCTCGGGTAGACACAGCTAAACTACAGCCTTATTCGGGTAATTAGCATATTTGTTCATGCTGATTACTGCTTGTCTTATTCGGCTAATGTAACGCAGGCCTGCAGCACGCACTTCCAGACAAGACACTGAACACACCACGCAAACCCGCACGAGCATTTCCTGGGTGATTCCATCACGACGCAGCAAGAACAAGCCTTGACTATCTTGACACACAGTCACATTTTTTTTTTAAACGCTGCCTTTATTCAAGCAAAAGAGAATCACTATCTGAGCCGCACAGCCTTCTGTGCCCTTTGACGAAATGGCTTCCCAGCTGCCAACTCTAATGTGAGCTGATGAAGCGTACACGGCTCACACGCATTCACATGAAGGAACCATTTGCTTTTGAAATGGGCTTAATCACCTTCCACCATTATTCCCTTGGCGATGAGGTTCATGGACGAGTCATGCCACCATCTACCGACTAACTTTGTGAGCCAGTAATTGGATCGAATCTACCCTGCAGTCAAAAGATATTCATCCCCATGGCTGCATTGCCGACAGGTGGGTGACGCTCCTGCCAGGCCATTACATGTGGCATTGCCCGGCCAAGAATGTTCACCCATCCGCAAGTCTCGGCATTTTGCACAGCGTAGAAACAGGCCCTTCGGCACCGCTGGACGCAGTGCTCTCCACAGCACAGATGTTCATCACGAACTCCCAGCCACTAACTTACCTTCTCCTCCTTCAACTGCAACCCCACCAAGCCGGATTATTATGGTGTTTACAGAGCACTATGTTTACCTGTCGTGCTGCTGCAAGCAAGAATTTCATTGTTCCTTGCGCTGTGAGGCAGCAACTTTACTGCTGCGCCTCTGTGCCGCCTTCTTTCAATGGAGCCGGTTGCTGTCTTAGATTGGAGCCTATTGTGCAACACATAATTTCCAAAACTTTTTTTTAAATTTAACTAATTTATTTTTTCTTGTATAACCTCTACCTTACTTGTCGCTGAGTGGGGGAAACACAAGGGGACTGTTAAAATAATTCGGAATAAATCAGTAGGACACTGGGATGATAAGAAGGAATATAGGCACAAGGAACTGCAGGTGCTGGTTTACACAAAAAGAAACAAAGTGCTGGAATAACTCAACGGGTCAGGCAGCATTTCTGGGGAACATGGATAGGCGACGTTTCAGGTCGGGACCCTAGACTCCAGCACTTTGTGTCTTTTTAAGAATGAATATATAGGCCTTCACATGTGTCTCCTCTGTATCCCACAGTTCCGCTCTTGCTCCCCTTCCCCCCCAGTCACAACAGGGACAGAGTCCTCACCTTTCACTCAATCCTTTCTACACATAGTTGTCTTTTAAGTTCTTTAGCATGCAAGTAACAGAGGTAGAGCTGTAAATAAAATATCCCTTAATGAAGGCAGCACTCAACTAACAGCAGTACCTGGTACAGCAAAGAAGGGTCTCGACCCAAAACGTCATCCATTCCTTCTCAAGAGATGCTGCCTGTCCCGCTGAGTTACTCCAGCATTTTAGACAATAGACAATAGACAATAGGTGCAGGAGTAGGCCATTCAGCCCTTCGAGCCAGCACCGCCATTCAATGTGATCATGGCTGATCACTCTCAATCAGTACCCCGTTCCTGCCTTCTCCCCATACCCCCTCACTCCGCTGTCCTTAAGAGCTCTATCCAGCTCTCTCTTGAAAGCATCCAACGAACTGGCCTCCACTGCCTTCTGAGGCAGAGAATTCCACACCTTCACCACTCTCTGACTGAAAAAGTTCTTCCTCATTTCCATTCTAAATGGCCTACCCCTTATTCTTAAACTGTGGCCCCTTGTTCTGGACTCTCCCAACATTGGGAACATGTTTCCTGCCTCTAATGTGTCCAATCCCCTAATTATCTTATATGTTTCAATAAGATCCCCCCTCATCCTTCTAAATTCCAGTGTATTTTGTGTCTACCTTCGATTTAAAGCAGCATCTTTCCTGCACAACAATACATCAGTTCTTGTAGGCATCCTTACCCATTCTGCAGGTAGGGAGCAATCAAGCTTGATCTTCCAAAAAGAAGATGAACGAATGAATTTAACACTGAGAATATTGATGGCACAGATTTAAACTCCTCTGTCTCCTTATCAAATGCCTCCAGTGAATCCATACAAATAATATTTGACATATATCCTTCTCTTGCAGTCTGAGATCGCTTTGAAAAATTCAATCACACTTAATGAATATATCTTTCAAACTGCTAGCACAGTAGTGCATTGCAGCCTTTAAAGTGATGCTGATTTTGTCAGTATTTCCAACAACAAATGATATTGATTTGGTACTGTTTAAATTTTTTTTTCATAACCTGAACGAACAAAATTATATATTTTTTCTTTCGTTAGGGCATCATGCAAATTAATTTTGGCCAATGTGTACTATTATTATGACTACTTTTTAATTGCTTTTGTCCATTTCAGGTTCACCTCCTTGTATTATTGTCAGGAGCAGCACGGCGGCACAGCGGTAGAGCTGCTGCCTTACAGCGCCAGGGACCGACGTTCGATCCAGACTACGGGTGCTGCCTGTACGTTCTCTCTGTGACCGCGTGGGTTTTCTCCGGGTGCTCCAGTTGCCTCCCACACTCCAAAGATGTGCAGATTTATAGGTTAATTAGCTTTTCCGTAAAATTGTAAATTGTGCATGGGATAGTGCGAATGTACATGGTGAACACTGGTTAGTACTGACTTGGTGGGTCGAAGGGCCTGTTTCCACACTGTATCTCTAATGTCTAAAGTCTTCCTGTCAACCCTCTTCCCAGCCCTCTCACACTCTTTCTGAACTCATAAGATAAACCTCCTCTTCCTCCAGTCTTTCCCACTAAACTGGCGACCAGCTGATTTTCCTTGCCGAAACCCCAGTTAGGTGATACTGTTAAAGATTCTCTGTCACAAGGGTCATTGATGGGTCTGTTAGCAGAGTGGGCATTCCAAAGTGATCTACAGCTCGACCAAGTGTTCACCTTTCAATCCCTTCTTATTGATACTAAAGAATCTTATTGATACTAAAGGTACTAAAGAAATGGGCGGCACGGTGGCACAGCGGTAGAGTTGCTGCCTTACAGCACTAGAAGCCCGGATTCAACCCTGACTACGGGTGCTGTGCGGAGTTTGTACATTCTCCCTGTGACCAAGTGGGTTTTCTCCGGGTGCTCCAGTTTCCTCCCGCACTGCCAGGTAGAAATACAAAAACTAAAGGGCATAGCATTAAGTTGTAAACAATGTTTAAAGGAGTTGCACGTGGCAGGTTATTTTACACAGAGTTATAGGTGCCTGGAAGGCACTGCCAGGGTTGGTGGTGGAGGTAGATCCGGTTTCATCTGAAGAAGGGCCTCGACCCGAAACTTCACGCATTCCTTTCCTCCCGAGATGCTGCCTGACTCGCTGAGTTGCTCCAGCATTTTGTGTCTCCCTTCAAACTTTACCCATTTCCAACAGAGAAGAGGGATGGAGCAGCCCAAGGCAACAGCCACATGTGCTCTAAGCACTTTGTGGACAGCGAGCCAACAACACTCGCCTTACAGCGAATGCAGCGCCGGAGTCCTGGGTTCGATCCCGACTACGGGTGCTGTTTGCACGAAGTTTGTACGTTCTCCCCGTGACCTGCATGAGTTTTCTCCGAGATCTTCAGTTTCCTCCCACACTCCAAAGACGTAGTTTTGTAGGTTAATTGGCTTGGTAAATGTAAAAATTGTCCCGAGTGGGTATCGGATGGTGTTAATGTGCGAGGATCGCTGGTCGCTGCGTTCACTTTTTTAAATCCCGAATGACCTTTGACAAATCCCACGATTCCTTGCGTTTATCGAGATACCATACTCACTTATTGTGGTGTTTAAGGACCTTTTAGATAGCACGTAGATGATGTGTATTCGGTTCCCAACGATAAATAATAATATTATGTTAGCTTTCCTAAATACTTGCTAGACACACATACCAGTGTAAACAAGTGAGGGACAAGGCCACATGTAGGGAATGGGGGGTCATGGATCACATGCAAGCAGATGAGACGAGTTTATCTTGGCATCATGTTCAGCACAGACAATGTGGGCCGAAGAGCCTGCCCACGCTCTGTACTGTTCTACGCCCTATGTTCTATGATTGTCTCCTCTCTTCAAAGTACTTTGCTAATTTGTATTCCAGGCATTGTCACTTTCTGAGCATCAGCTTGTTTGATCTCTGCTTTGGTGCTGATTCCACCGGCTCTTTGTTTCCCCTGCTCTGCAGCTTCTGTTTCTGCCTCGCACTCTTTTACCGCCTGGGGCTGAATTTATATCAAACTCTCCTTGTCCTGTCTTTTTAGGTTAATTTTATCTCCATTTTCACTTGACCTGGGAAAGTCTTTTTATTTAACGGCACCCTTCAGATTCCAAACCTTCAACTCCGACACTTGAATTCATTTCTCCATGACCTTGTTAAATTGCTCACTATTTAATATCTGATATTCAACAGCAGGTCTCTCTGCTCTATCAATAAGGTCATTAATTCAATGACCATACTGCCATGTAGCAAAGGGTCTGCTTTTTGTTTAGTTTAGTTTAGTTTAGTTTCATTTAGAGATACAACATAGAAACAGGCCCCTCAGCCTACCGAGTCCACGCTGACCATCGATCACCCACTGGTTTCCACTGGTGTGAGAGTCTAAGACCAGAGGCCATAGCTTCAAAATAAAAGGACGTACCTTTAGAAAGGAGATGAGAAGGAATTTCTTTCGTCAGAGGGTGGTGAATCTGTGGGATTCATTGCCACTGATGGCTGTGGAGGCCAAGTCAATGGATATATTTAAGGATGAAATGGACAGATTTTTAATAGTGCGGGTGTCAGGGCTTATGGGGTGAAGGCAGGAGAATGGAGTTGAGAGGAAAAGATAGATCAGCCAAGATTGAATGGTGGAGTAGACTTTAATGGTCCTATTCTCCTCCTAGAGCTTATGAAATTAGGAACTTATGAACTAGTTCAATGTTATCCCACTTTTGCATCCTGCACACCAGGGGCAATTCCCAGATGCCAATTACCCTACAAACCTGCACGTCCTTGGAATGTGAGAGGAAACTGGAGCGCCCGCTGAAAACCCACGCGGTCTCAGGGAGAACGTGCAAACTCCACACAGACAGCACCTGTGTCAGAAAGTGTCATCTTGCAAGATATCCAGATGCAGTTCCGCTCTTGCGATCATAGTGTTTCTGCGGATGCTGCAGTTAACTTCCTGGTCAACAGTGATCCCAGAATCCTAATGACACGGGTTGGCTTTTCAAGTTAATCTCTCATTCACTTTAACTAAGGAATCTGCTTCCTGAATTCATTGAATCTGAACTAATAACTCACAAAAAGAAATGTCTATTCATCTTCCTTCTCCCTTCTGTTTTCACGTTGGCTTAAATCCTCTCCAGCTTATGTTACTGAACACTGAAACAGTTTCTGATTAACTACATCAAAGCCTTTCTGAACATTAAATACTATTAAATTTCCCCCTAACCTCCTCCCCTTCTTGGATAATGTTCCCATTTTCTCCTGCTTTGACAGTTTCTTCACCCCCTCTGCATAGTTTAGTTTGGTTTATTATTATCATGTGTACCGAGGTACAGTGAAAAGCTTTTGTTGCTTGTTATCCAGTCAAAAAAATAAATCTTAATTAGTAAAGGTGTCAGAGGTTATGGGGAGAAGGCAGGAGAATTGGGTTAGGAGGGAGAGATAGATCATTCATGATTGAATGGTGGGGTAGACTTGATGGGCAGAATGGCCTAATTCTACTCCTATTCCTTATGACCTTATGATTATACATGATTACAATTAAGCCATCCATGGTGTACAGATAAATAAAATGTGCAACATTTAGTACAAGATAAAGTCCGATAAAGTCCGATTAAAGTTAGTTCAAATGTCTACAATGAGGTAGATGGGAGGTCAGGACCACTCTCTAGTTGGTGAGAGGTTGGTTCAGTTGCCTGATAACTGCTGGGAAGAAACTGTTCCTGAATTTGAAGGGTGTGCAGGTTTGTAGGTTAATTGGCTTCTGCAAATTGCCCCTAGTGTGTAGGGTAGAGCCAGTGTATGGGTGATCGTTGGTCAGCACGGACTTGGTGGGCCGAAGGGCCTGTTTTCACGCTGCATTTCTAAAATACTCTAAACTAATGTTAACTAAAGTTGTCCTCCCAATAAATAGATTAATGATGTAGATGGGAGGTCAGGACCACTCTCCAGTTGGTGAGGGGATGGTTCAGTTGCCTGATAACTGCTGGGAAGAAACTGTTCCTGAATTTGAAGGTGTGCGTTTCAAACTTCTGCATCTCCTGCCTGATGGGATAGTGGGGGGTGGGCGGAGAAGAGGGAGTGACAGGGTGAGGCTGGTCCTGAGGAGATCATTGCAGTCTTGATGTGTTGCCTTAACATCCACATCTCGCTTTGGTGATCAGACTGCAGGTGAGGCCTGTGTTTTTTTTTTCTTTTTAAGCCTTTTGAAAATTTTATAAAGAATAGAAGACAAACTATAAACAAGGGGAAAGAAATGTACTTGAGTTACATCAGATCACTTGGGGAGTTGGATGAAGCTTTTCATTTTGGTTAGTATTGATTGACTTATGTGTTCAGAAATACAAGGTTAAACATGTTCTGAGTGCTTCAGACATCATCAATATGTGAGCGTGAGTTACCCATAGCAGAGGTGGAAATCTGCTTGAGAAGTTAGATATAAGCAGAAAAAGATTTAAGAGGTCAAGTCAAGTCAAGTCAATTTTATTTGTATAGCACATTTAAAAACAACCCACGTTGACCAAAGTGCTGTACATTTGATTAGGTTCCAATAGAAAAAAAATGAAAACATACAGTAGCACGCAAACAGTTCACAGCGCCTCCTCAATGAGCCTCAAACGCTAGGGAGTAGAAATATGTTTTGAGCCTGGACTTAAAGGAGTCGATGGAGGGGGCAGTTCTGATGGGGAGAGGGATGCTGTTCCACAGTCTAGGAGCTGCAACCGCAAAAGCGCGGTCACCCCTGAGTTTAAGCCTAGACCGCGGGATAGTGAATAGCCCCAAGTCGGCCGATCTGAGGGACCTGGAGTTAGAGAGGTGAATGTCTTTATGATCTAACATAATTCTCTTTACATTTTTGAAATAACTAAATAGGGGTTTGATTCAAAGATACACCATTGAGTCCACGTCAACTATCGATCAGCCGCTCACGCTAATTCTATGCTATCCCGCTTTTTCATCCACTCCCTACACACCAGGGGCAATTGTTACAGTGGCCAATTAACCGATAAGCCCGCACGCCATTTGGGATGTGGGAAGAAACCGGAGCACCCGGGGGAAACTCACGCGGTCTCTGGAAGACCATGCAAACTCCACGTGGTCAGGATGGAGCACGGGTCTCTGACACCGTGAGGCAGCAACTCCACCGCAGTGCCCACTGTGCTGTCCATTTTACCCTTTATTCGTTTTGGAAAGAGTTGTATTTTGCAACCAACACTTTTTAAAAATAATTATAGCATTGGACATGACAAGTTGCACAGGAGAAAGAAATTTAAAGAAAAATGAAATAGGTCCCTTATAGAATTTAAAGAGATATCTGTATTTCCATTTTAAATGGAGAGACTTGCATTGAAGGTAGCCCATGTCAAAAAACACCCAATATAGTGGAAAGATTTAGGCAAACGTTATAATTTATACTCTTCTATAACCTCTAGTAAATAATCTTACATGCAGATTAATTCAGTAGTTAATTTCAAGATGTTGCATCCATGAATATGCTAAAATGACACTTCCTTTTATCAAAGTACAGCAGAACTCTCATGAAAATGAAATATCTCTGGCAAGACACTAATACTTTGAACTAAAATTATTTTGCATCAATACTATTTCAATTAGTTTGGTTGGAGGGAGGTAAATCGATTTATTTTTGTGCATGAATTAATTGTTTCATTAATAGCCAGGCATTTCACGTAACTGTGTAGGAAAGAACTGTAGATGCTGGTTTTTAATCGAAGGTAGACACAAAATGCTGGAGTAATTCAGTGGGACAGGCAGCATCTCTGGAGAGAAGGAAAGGGTGACGTTTCGGGTCGAAACCCTTCTTCAGACTGCTTGTGGCTGTAAATAGTTTTATGATTGAAGTATATCCATGCTGACTGCCCATTGTAAGTGAAGCTGAAATAATGTTTAACAATATGGTGTTAGTGCTGTTTCTAAATGAAAGTTTAACTTGTTATATGCAGTTGTATGAATAGACTATCAACTGCAAGATTAAGGTGCTTGCCGAGGCGTTTATGGAAGGATTCCTTTACATTTAGTTTAATTTTGGCTTTCACACATTTCTGCTTCTACAAAAAATGTAATCTTGCAGGCAATCCTCATTGCTGCTGCATTACAACACTTAGAAGGAATTTCATCAAATATTCTTCTAGAAGGATTGAGCTCAGTTGGTTTAGAGGTACTGTCATCCCACGCAATGTTGCAAGTGAATGTCCGCACAACTGTGCAGTCATGCATCAGCCATGACTCAGTGGGTTTTACTAAGCTACAGGTGAGGTCACAGGTTCGAATCCCATTCCTGAGACTTAATCAGTGGACTTCAATGGACTTCAGTGGTTCTTTATTGTTACATGCATCAAGGTACAGTGAAATTCTTGTTTTGCATACAGTTCCATAAAATGATAGCCATACATAAGTGTAAGAAAATAACTGCAGATGCTGGTACAAATCGAAGGTATTTATTCACAAAATGCTGGAGTAACTCAGCAGGTCAGGCAGCATCTCAGGAGAGGAGGAATGGGAGACGTTTCGGGTCGAGACCCTTCTTCAGACTGCTTGCGGCTGTACATAAGTAGAATCCCAGATTTGGGACTACAAGGTGGCGCAGCGGGAGAGTTGCTGCCTTACAGCGCCAGGGACCCGGGTTCGATCCTGACTACGGGTGGTGTCTGCACAGAGTTTGTACGTTCTCCCTGTGACCACGTGGATTTTCTCCTAGTGCTTCGGTTTCCTCCCACACTCCAAAGAAGTACAGGTTTGTAGGTTAATTGGCTTGGTGAAATTGTAAATTGTCCCCAGTGTGCAGGATAGTGTTAGTGTACGGGGATCGCTGGTCGGCAGCCTGCTTCCGTGCTATTTCTCGAAAACTAAAAAAACTGAAACTAATTAAGTGGAGAATGTATAGAAACAGGCCACTGAGTCTGTGTGTAAGAGTCGCCAGGTTTTGGTACCAGTTTCAAAGCCCCAGCGCTGACAGCTCAGTTCAAAGGTGAGGATGTGTTGCAATGCATCCTTGCACCAGACATTAAACTGTGGCCTTATCTGACTTCTCAGAGGACATAAATGATTGCAAGAACATTATTGCTCTCTCAGTGTCCTGGTCCACATTTATCCCTTGACCAGAAGGCTGTGTACATCGAGATTCGGCCACTGTTGGTGATGCATCTTTAAGCAACGCACGTTATACACCGATGCACGCATGTGTATTTGTGGAATAATTATTGGAGGATCTGTGCTGTGCTGAACCAACATGTTCTTCACTCATTCAACCTACATTTCACTTCTCCATGGTTCATTTCATTTCTCTTTCCTTTCTTGACCTCCACTTCCATCATAGAGGACACCTGCGTAACCAATATCCATTACAAGCCCAAAGATACCAAACGAGCCTCCCTTCCATTGACTCCATCTACACATCACGCTGGCCACCAGCATAATGAAGGACAAGTCTCACCCTGGTCACTCCCTCTTCTCCCCTCTCCCATCAGGCAAGAGGTACAGAAATGTGAAAACACACACCTCCAGATTCAGGGACAGTTTCTTCCCAGCTGTTATCAGACTATCGAACCATCCTCTCACCAACTTAAAGAGCGGTCCTGACCTCCTAGCTACCTCATTGGAGACCTTTGAACTATCTTTCATTGGACTTCACTGGACTTTATCTTACACTAAACATTATTCCCTCTATCCTGTCTCCATACACTGTAGATGGCGTGATTGTAATCATATGTAATCTTTTTGCTGACTGGATGGTACGCAACAAAAAAGCTTTTCACTGTACCTCGGTACATGTGACAATAACAAACTGAACTAAATCTAATTATCTTCCCACATGTTAGCTTTTAAGAGTCCATTCCATTCCAGTTCATCCAGGTGTGTCATGACATAGTACAAAGGACAGTACAGCACGGGAACAGGCCCTTCAGCCCACAACGACACCAAGTTAAACTAATCTCCTCTGCCTGCATGTCATTCATATCCCTCCATTCTCTGCATATCCAACTGCCTATCTAAAAGCCTCCAAAATGCCACTATCATACATGCCACCCCAACGACACATGACAGTGCATCCCAGGCACCCATTCCACATGTGTGAAAAACGTGTCCTCCATATCTCCTTTCAACTTTCTCCCGCTCATCTTAAAGCTATGCTCTCTAGTCTTTGACATCCTGGAAAATAGGTTCTGACTCTCTACCCTTTCTAGGCCTTTCGCCATGTTAAATTGGTCTATCAGGCCTCCCCCTAACCTCCAATGTGCCTGTTGTGTGCGTTTTAATGACTAGGGCAACATTTACTGAGCAACCCATCTACATTTACATCCTAGTCATTCATATCAAACAGCTGAGGTCCCAGTACAAATCCCTGCGGAATTCCACTGGTCACAGACCTCCAGTCAGAATAACATCCTTCTATCACAACCCTCAGTCTTCTAATTCAGAAGACTACGCACCATTATGACTTCAGGAATTATAAGGCCCCATTTAAGCCATCGTTCTTCAGTACACAGTTCATATCATCTGTTGGAAAATGGCTGCACATCCACATGTGGACACGTCACGACATTTATTCAGACCTTTCATGAATTTGCTTATAAATTGCAGTTGGAAGTTTCTCTTTCTGATCTGCGGCATCGAGTTGTGCAGCCAGGGAGTCATCATTTGCTGGTTATAAGGTAAAGGTTGTATTTTCACAACCGACTTTTGCCTTCATTGAACATACCTTCCTAATTGAACCCTTGTTGTCTCAGCCGACTTTGCCAATAATGGTGGTTACACAATGTAGGAGGTTATAGCTATTGGCAGTTTTAATTGCTGGTTGTTACAAGACAGTAGATATTTCAGTACTCTGCCAGGATATGTTTTGAGATTATTTAAATTTTGGGCGGCGCAGTGGCGCAGCGGTAGAGTTGCTGCCTCACAGCGCCAGAGACCCGGGTTCGATCCTGACGAAGTGCACTGTCAGTGCGGAGTTTGGACTTTCTCCCCGTGACCTGCGTGGGTTTTCACCGGGTGCTCAGGTTTCCTCACACACTCCAAAGATGTACAGTTTGGGTTAGTTTAGTTTAGAGATACAGTGAGGAAACGGGCCCTTTGACCCACCGAGTCTGCACCGACCAGCGGTCCCCGCCAACTAACACTATTCTACACACGCAAGGGACAATTTACAATTTTACCGAAGCCTACAGACCTGTACATCTTTGGAGTGTGGCAGGAAACCAGAGCACGCAGAAAAAACCCCACACAGGTCACAGGGAGAATGTACAAACTCCGTATAGACAGCACCTGTAGTCAGAATCCAACCCCAGTCTCTGGCTCTATAAGGCTGTAACTCTATTGCTGCGCCACTGTGCCACCCTGGTACAGGTTTGTAGGTTCATTGGCTTCAGTGAAAAACATTGTAAGTTATCCCTAGCATGTAGGATAGTGTGGGGATTGCTAGTCGGCATGGACTCAATGGGCCGAAGGGCCTTCTTCCGCACTGTATCTCTGCACTACATTAAACTAACGGTCAATTTAAGGTCAACTTAATTATTTATAGTTAAGTCAAGTTTTGAGATTATTTATACTTAAGATCAACCCTTGCTTCAGTCGTTTCAATCCGTAACAGAACCTTTACGTGCTCAATCAGTCTGCATATCCACCGATTATTCTTGATGTCCACATTGATTTTAAAATCTTATTGCTTCCATCATAATCTGGATGCTACACAAATCTTGCCTGACCCTATCTGTTTCCATTTCAATTTCATGCAAATTTCATCCCCCTGTTTTCTTGTTTTGAAAAATATCCTCTCTGTGAAGGTACGTCACCTTGCCCTGGTTAACTATTGTGGGCCCAGCTAAGCATGCTGCCACCATTTGTCCAGTCCTCTGACACAGAAAGGAGCAGGTGGGGCAGCACAACGACACAGCGGTAGAGTTGCTGCCATACACCGCCAGAGACCTGGGTTCGATCCTGACTACGGGTGCTGTCTGTACGGAGTTTGGACGTTCTCCGCGTGACCCCATGGGTTTTCCCTGGTTGTTCCGGGTTCCCTCCCCCCCCCCCCCCCCCCGTCTTCTCCTGTGTTCACAATAGAGTCATAGAGCCATACAGGGTGAAACAGGCCCTGCTTTGTGCCCAACTTGCCCACACCGACCAACATGCTCCATCTACATTAATCCCACCTGCCTGCTTTGTCCCCCCCTAAATCTATCCTGTCCATGAACCTGTTTAGATGTTTCTTAAACTTTGTGGTAGCACCTGCCTCAACTACCTGACTTGTTTTGTCCTGCCTCTCCTCTCTCCCAGCTTTCTTCCCCCCCCCCCCCCCATCCCCCACAATTACTGAAGAAGGGTCCTGATCTGAAACGTCACCTTTCCATGTTGTCCAGGGATGCTGCCTGACCCGCTGAGTTACTCCAGCACTTTGAGTCTCATATTTTGTTCAGATTGCTCGACATATCTTTCTGAACCTGAGCACTATTCTCATCCTAGCTCCCATCCAAAATGGGACATGGCATCACTCAACATTTCCCTTCATCTTCTCGTGCTTTCATTATTATTGCTGCTCTGCTGCTCACGATGACCATCACTGCCTGTAGAGCAGATGTAAACATGCACTCTGCTGCCCCAGTCATCTGCTCTCAAGGTTGCAGTGGGTTCTGCTAATCAACTGGTGCGGAGAGTTTAGATTCACAGATGGACACACATGATCCCGGGGATCACTGGGTTAACACACGATGAGCGTTTGATGGCACTGGGCCTGTACTCGCTGGAGTGTAGAAGAAAGAGGTGGGACCTCATTGAAACTTACCTAATAATGAAAGGCCTGGACAGGGTGGAGGTGGAGAGGATGTTTCCACAGGTTTGTAGAGTCTAGGACCAGAGATCACAGCCTCAGAATAAAAGGATGTTCCTTTAGGAAGGTGATGATGAGGAATTTCTTTGGTCAGAGGGTGGTGAATCTGTGGAATTCATTGCCACCAACGGCTGTGGAGGCCAAGTCATTGGGTATTTTTAAAGCGGAGATTAACAGATTGTTGATTAGTAAGGGTGTCAAAGGTTACGGGGAGACGGCAAAAAAATGAGGTTGAGGGAAAGATAGATCAGTCATGATTGAATGGAGGAGTAGACTCGATGGGCTGAATGGCCTAATTCTGCTTCTTTGACTTATGAACTTATGACAAGATCCGAGCTTCAAGGCCCTGCGTTGTCTTCTTTGTTCTTTGTATCCTTGTTGTGACGGAGACGGAGACACAAGGAACTGCAGATGCCGGAATCCTGAGCAAAACACAAAGTGCTGGAGGAACCCATCGGATCAGCAGCATCTGAAGAGGGAACAGATGGGCGAGCGTTTCAGATCGAGGCCCTTCTTCAGTGAGAAGGCAATAGACAATAGACAATAGACAATAGGTGCAGGAGTAGGCCATTCAGCCCTTCGAGCCAGCACCGCCATTCAATGCGATCATGGCTGATCACTCTCAATCAGTACCCCGTTCCTGCCTTCTCCCCATACCCCCTCACTCCGCTATCCTTAAGAGCTCTATCCAGCTCTCTCTTGAAAGCATCCAACGAACTGGCCTCCACTGCCTTCTGAGGCAGAGAATTCCACACCTTCACCACCCTCTAACTGAAAAAGTTCTTCCTCATCTCCGTTCTAAATGGCCTACCCCTTATTCTTAAACTGTGGCCCCTTGTTCTGGACTCCCCCAACATTGGGAACATGTTATCTGCCTCTAATGTGTCCAATCCCCTAATTATCTTATATGTTTCAATAAGATCCCCCCGCATCCTTCTAAATTCCAGTGTATACAAGCCCAATCGCTCCAGCCTTTCAACATACGACAGTCCCGCCATTCTGGGAATTAACCTAGTGAACCTACGCTGCACGCCCTCAATAGCAAGAATATCCTTCCTCAAATTTGGAGACCAAAACTGCACACAGTACTCCAGGTGCGGTCTCACCAGGGCCCGGTACAACTGTAGAAGGACCTCTTTGCTCCTATACTCAACTCCTCTTGTTACGAAGGCCAACATTCCATTGGCTTTCTTCACTGCCTGCTGTACCTGCATGCTTCCTTTCATTGACTGATGCACTAGGACACCCAGATCTCGTTGTACTCCCCCTCCTCCTAACTTGACATCATTCAGATAATAATCTGCCTTTCTATTCTTACTTCCAAAGTGAATAACCTCACACTTATCTACGTTAAACTGCATCTGCCATGTATCCGCCCTCTCGCACAACCTGTCCAAGTCACCCTGCAGCCTTATTGCATCTTCCTCACAATTCACACTACCCCCCAACTTAGTATCATCTGCAAATTTGCTAATGGTACTTTTAATCCCTTCGTCTAAGTCATTAATGTATATCGTAAATAGCTGGGGTCCCAGCACCGAACCTTGCGGTACCCCACTGGTCACTGCCTGCCATTCCGAAAGGGACCCATTTATCCCCACTCTTTGTTTTCTGTCTGTCAACCAATTTTCTATCCATGTCAGTACCCTACCCCCAATACCATGTGCCCTAATTTTGCCCACTAATCTCCTATGTGGGACCTTGTCGAAGGCTTTCTGAAAGTCGAGGTACACCACATCCACTGACTCTCCCTTGTCAATTTTCCTAGTTACATCCTCAAAAAATTCCAGTAGATTTGTCAAGCATGATTTCCCCTTCGTAAATCCATGCTGACTCGGAATGATCCCGTTACTGCTATCCAAATGCTCAGCAATTTTGTCTTTTATAATTGACTCCAGCATCTTCCCCACCACTGATGTCAGACTAACTGGTCTATAATTACCCGTTTTCTCTCTCCCTCCTTTCTTAAAAAGTGGGATAACATTTGCTATCCTCCAATCTACAGGAACTGATCCTGAATCTATAGAACATTGAAAAATGATCTCCAATGCTTCCACTATTTCTAGAGCCACCTCCTTAAGTACTCTGGGATGCAGACCATCAGGCCCTGGGGATTTATCAGCCTTCAGTCCCATCAGTCTACCCAAAACCATTTCCTGCCTAATGTGGATTTCCTTCAGTTCCTCCATCACCCTAGGTTCTCCGGCCCCTAGAACATTTGGGAGATTGTGTGATCCTTCCTCAGTGAAGACAGATCCAAAGTAACGGTTTAACTCGTCTGCCATTTCTTTGTTCCCCATAATAAATTCCCCTGCTTCTGTCTTCAAGGGACCCACATTTGCCTTGACTATTTTTTTCCTCTTCACGTACCTAAAAAAACTTTTGCTATCCTCCTTTATATTATTGGCTAGTTTACCCTCGTACCTCATCTTTTCTCCCCGTATTGCCTTTTTAGTTAACTTTTGTTGCTCTTTAAAAGAGTCCCAATCCTCTGTCTTCCCACTCTTCTTTGCTATGTTATACTTCCTCTCCTTAATTTTTATGCTGTCCCTGACTTCCCTTGTCAGCCACAGGTGTCTCTTACTCCCCTTAGAGTCTTTCCACCTCTTTGGAATAAATTGATCCTGCAACCTCTGCATTATTCCCAGGAATACCTGCCATTGCTGTTCTACCGTCTTCCCTGCTAGGGCCTCCTTCCAATCAATTTTGGCCAGCTCCTGCCTCATGCCTCTGTAATCCCCTTTGCTATACTGTAATACCGACACTTCCGATTTTCCCTTCTGCCTTTCCATTTGCAGAGTAAAACTTATCATGTTGTGATCACTGCCTCCTAATGGCTCTTTTACCTCTAGTCCCCTTATCAGATCAGGATCATTACACAACACTAAATCCAGAATTGCCTTCTCCCTGGTAGGCTCCAGTACAAGCTGTTCTAAGAATCCATCCCGAAGGCACTCTACAAACTCTCTTTCCTGGGGTCCATTTCCAACCTGATTTTCCCAGTCTACCTGCATGTTGAAATCTCCCATAACCACCGTAGCATTACATTTTTGACACGCCAATTTTATCTCCTGATTCAACTTGCACAGCACAGCGAAGAGCCAGTGAGAAAATGTGCAATCTTCTTTATTAGGGTCATTGAGTCACAGAGCCGTACAGGGTGGGAACAGGCCCTTCGGCCCAACTTGCCCATGCCAACCAACATGCCAACCATCTACACCAGTCCCACCTACCTGCACTTGGCCCCCTATCCCTCTAAACCTATCCTATCCATGTACTTGCCTAAATGTTTCTTAAACGTTGTGATAGTCCCTGCCTCAACTACCTCCTTCGGCAGCTCGTTCCGTATAGCCACCACCCTTTGTGTAAAAAAGCTGCCATTCAGGTTAGATGAATTATTAATGAACACACAAAGCAGGGAGCACATCCAGTCATGCCTGTATGTTACATGATCTGTTTACATAGTTCACATAGCTATATTTTAACCACCCCTCACGGTTGGAAAGATGACGAGGAGTTTGAAAAATGCTGTACTAATGAAAGCAGTTACTTTAAAAATGATTTATAAAGATTAAAATTCCTGTACTAACATTTACGCCTAACACCAGATCATCTTCTGCTAACCTGCTGCTTTAGCTGGAATGTTCGACCGCAGTTTTAGCCGTAGAGCTGAAATTTAACAGCACATTGCAAATACCATAATTTTATGCAGCGGAACTAATTTCTGTAATGTTCGCAAAAGTCCAATAAACATTGACTTATTACCGCCATTAAAAAAAAAAGCAACATTTTAATGAACAATGCCAGGGATAATATTGTAAACAATTATTTATAACGTTTTAAAAAAATTGGGAAAAAAAATGTTTTCATCCAAGATAATTGTGCAAACCTGTGATTGCGGCAATAGGAAGAAACAAAATAACATCCTTAGATGCAAAGTTATTAGATGCATTTTATGGCCCCATAGCAGAAGCGTCCACATCGCGGGGCTGGAAACTGGGAGTGTCCTGAGCTAATTCTGCTACCACCATCGTCTGTTGTACAAGCGATGGCTCCCACTGATTGTCGCTGGAAGCTTGCGTCCTGTTCAGGACGGACGACGACAGTGATGTGACAGACATTTGATGACAGACAGAATGACAGACATTTGAAACATGGGTGATGGACACGAAAGAAGAAGAAGAAATGCATTTATAAAAGAGACAGATAGATTGTTGGGGTGAAAGCGAGCTAAAGGTTAAGGGGATCAAGGTAGAATGTGGGAATTAAACCCAAAATTAAATGAGCCATGATTCTGAATGCAAAGCAGGCTGAAGGGACCATATGGCTCAATCAGGCTCCTGGTTCTTACGCTCAACAGAGCTTTCGAAAATATATTGTTTTAAATTTGAATTATTTTGAACTTTAATTAACTTAATTCTTCTCGTAGCTATTTGTTTCTTTAGTGTTCTGAGTGTGATTGTAGTCACAAGTCTAGATGTTTTCTCTGACTCAGAAGTGAGGGTGTTATCAATGGCTCCCATTTTAAACTAAACCTACAGAAGGCCACTTAAGAAGTAGCTCTTTCCTTTCAGGCTGAAGGCCCCATTTCCACACTGTATAACTCTATGACTTTAAAAGAAAATTTAACTCCTCAAGAGAAAATGGCACCGAAAAGAATATTGGCGTAGGTGATATTGTACGGGAAATTTTAATGGTGGAAATTTACATTTAGTTTAGTTTAGTTCATTATTGTCACATGTAATGAGGTACAGTAAAAAGCTTTTTAGTTGTGTGCTACCCAGTCAGAGAAAAGCCTTTATGTGATTACAATCAAGCCATCCACAGTGACTGGATACAGGGTGAGGGAATAATGTTCCCAGACCAAAATACCACCAAGACCAAGGAGCTGATCATCAACTTCCGTAGGTCACACAACGGGGAATATGCCCCGATCTTTATCAATGGGGACAGTGTGGAGAGAGTGTCTAGCTTCAAGTTTCTGGGCACTCACATTTCGGAGGACCTAACATGGTCCAATAACACTGCTGCGCTGGTCAAGAAGGCACAGCAACGACTATTCTACCTAAGAACACTGAAAAAGTCTGGTCTACCCCAACAGCTGCTGATGACCTTCTACCGTTGCACCATAGAGAGCATCCTAACGCATGGCATCCCTGTGTGGTACCTCAGCTGCACGGAGACAGAAAGGAAAGCTCTTCAGCGGGTAGTCCATAGAGCTCAGAGGACCATCGGAACACAGCTACCAGACTTGGAGGGCATCTACAACACACGATGCCTCAGAAAAGCCACCAGCATCCACAAAGACTCTTCACACCCCTGCAACAGTCTGTTCGAACTCCTTCCATCGGGCAGACGATACAAGGCCTTCTACGCCGGCACCTCCAGACTCAGGAACAGCTTCATCCCCAGGGCCATAGCTGCTATGAACCGGTCCTGCTGAGCCGGATGGTCACATCGCACAGTGATTCGGCACAGATCTACTTGCACTTTATTCTGTCTTAAAACTGTTACAATTTGTTTCGTTGGGTTGCTGTTGTTTAAATTAACTAAATGATTGCATCGTAAGGGAGGCGCTTTCCCAATCTCGTTGTACCCCTGTACAATGACAATAAAGATATATTGTATTGTATTGTATTGTATTGTTCAGCGCAAGACTGGGTGGTTCAGCAGTAGAGTTGCTGCCTTACAGCGCCAGAGACACAGATTCAATCCTGCCTACGGGTGCTGTCTGTGCGTAGTTTGTACGTTCTCCCCGTGACCTGCGCAGGTTTTCACCGGGTGCTCCTGTTTCCTCCCACACTACAAAGACGTACAGGTTTGTAGGTTAATTTGCTTTGGTAAAATTGTAAATTTTCCCTAGTGTGTGTACGTAGAATAGCGCTAGTAAACGGGGTGATCGCTGGTCAGCGTGGACTCAGTGGGCCGAAGGGCCTTTTTCCGTGCTGTATCTCTAAACTGAACTAGTTTAAGAGACTAAATTTCTCTTAAATTAATTGATCGTTGAAAATGCAGAAAATCCGTGCCGATTGTGTTCGTGGATTCCACTATTTCAGTTCTCTGTCACGGTTGGCACCAGAAACCTGAAACTGGTGTGGGTCACTACTGTTGGCGAAGTCATTGAGTGGATGACTACGTATCTCAGACGAGAGATCATCTTAAAGATGCACCTACCCATCTTACAGAGTGCACAGCTTACTGCTATTTTGAGGTCTAACAGGTGACACATGGATTGTACATCTGCCCATCAGCACATCAATTTGACAGCCTTCTTTACTTAAAGGCTGGTTAATATGCAGTGCTTTTCGCGAGCTCATGTTCCACAGCAGGTGAGGTACTTCTGAAAATTAGTTACTTCTCTCTTGTGGGAAACACAGCTAAATACCACAAACAGCAAGGAGATTATTCCTGATGGTGTTGAGTTACAGATTGCTGTTGGAAAGGAGTCTTGTGAAAGGAGGCAAGGTTCAGCTCATTAGGTGGTAGTCAGGATGCAGAAAACGTCATAGACAGAATGTTTAGCAAATGAGTCACTCTGAATTTACAGTAAGAAAGGGGACCACCAAGAAGGTCGGTAGGCACAGGCACAAACAGATATTTAGATTTTGCTCAGAGGGTGGTGGATGTATGGAACAAGCTGCCTCAGGAGGTAGGTAGACACGAAATGCTGGAGTAACTCAGCGGGACAGACAGCATCTCTGGAGGGAAGGAATGGGTGACATTTCGGGTCAAGACCCTTCTTCAGACCAATCAGTCTTAGGTGGTAGTTGAGGCAGATACTATAACAACATTTAAAAGACATTTGGACAGGTACTTGGGCAGGAAAGGTTTAGAGGGATATTGGTCGAATGTGGGCAGGTAGATGAGATGTTGAGGACAGCATAAGCAAGTTGGGCCGAAAGGTCCATTTCTGTGCTCCATGACTCTATGACACTGTTGGAGTAAATGGCCTCTCAGAGAAGAAAACCAATATCGTTGTAGGGAGGTTTGTTCACACACACTTGGGAGGCTTTAAACTGACTTGCCAGGTGGGTGGGCAACCCAGTAGCAGTGGGGCAGGTAGTGAAATTAACTCAATGGTAGAGGATAAATCAAACAAGTCCAGTGGGCAGAGCAGACAGAGGCTGGTTGGGGGCTATGGGGGGAGGGGGGGAGGGGGTGTGTGGATAGGCGGTGTGTCCGATAGTCTGAACTGCATTTACTTTAAAAGGAGTGAAGGAATGAATGACCTTTCAGGTTGAGAGGAGGGAGCGGGTGACACAGACAACGGGCTAGGAATGAGGCCGGTAGGAGAGGGGAGGGAACCAGGGTCTGGCCTGCTGCGCCCTCATGGTCGGCTGCGGGAGGCACCCCCCTAGGTGGACGGGCAAGGAGAGGGACGTGGTGGCCAAGGAATGCCATGGCTGGAGGCCCGCGACAGCCTGGCCTGAAACTGGCACCGCTGATAAGAACTAGAGCATGGACTTCAAAAATGGTGCCAAAACATGCTTGCAGGCTCAGTAGACTATTTCTGTACGCGTGCTCTTCGAAGATTGGGGGTATGGCGATACTCTACTGGACTGTTTGTAAAGTAAAGAATTTCACTATCTCAGCACTTCACACATTGACAATAAACACACCATTGAACCATTATTGCTATTCTTTTGTAACCCTTGGTCTAAATCCTGGAACTTGTCCTTCCCACTACGTGGTAGGTGTACCTCCATCAGAAGGATGCAGCTGCTCAGACTGGGTCACCATCATTACTGCAAGGCAATGGAGAATGGGTCAAGAAATGTTAGCTACAGCACTGTACTTGTATATCTCGAATGAAATATTAAAATAACCATTAGAGTCATAGAGTCATAAAGTCATACAGCATGGAAACAGGCCCTACGACCCAACTTTCCCACATTGACCAACATGTCCCATCTACATTAGTCCCACCTGCCTGCGTTTGGCCCATAACCATCTAAACCTGTCCTATCCATGTACCTAACTAAATAGTTCTTTAACATTGCGACAGTCCCTACCTTAACTACCTCCTCTGGCATCTTGTTCCAAACATCCACCACCTTTTTTTTTTAGAGATACAGCGCGGAAACAGGCCTTTCGGCCCACCGAGTCCGCGCCGCCCAGCGATCCCCGCCCATTAACACTATCCTACACACACTAGGGACAATTTTTACATTTACCCAGTCAATTAACCTACATACCTGTACGTCTTTGGAGTGTGGGAGGAAACCGAAGATCTCGGAGAAAACCCATGCAGGTCACGGGAGGAACGTACAAACTCCGTACAGACGGCGCCCGTCGTCAGGATCAAACCTGAGTCTCCAGCGCTGCATTTGCTGTAAGGCCCAATGTGGGCGGCACGGTGTGAAGAAGTTACCCCTCAGATTCCTATAAAATCTTTCCCCCTTCACCTTAAACCTCTTGCCCTCTGGTTCTTGATTCCCCTTCTCTGGACAAGAGACTCTGTGCTTCTACCTGATCCATTCCTCTCATGATTTTATACACCTCTATAAGATGAGCCCTCATCCTCCTGTGCTTCAGGGAATAGAGTCCCAGCCTGCTCAACCACCCCCTCTAGCTCAGACCTGGCAGCATTCTCGTAAATCATCCATTTCCAACTTAACAACGTCTTTCCTATTCTGTTACAAACTATTTTGTTATATTTCTGCTTGCCGAAGTGTGATGTCCTGATGGGTGACCTTTCATTATCAGGCGTGAAAACTGAGCAAGGTGTGACCTTGCAGAAGGACACCGGTCCGAGATTTCATTAGCAGCAATGATTGAATCTGAGCACTTATAGACTGGTTATACTCACGATACACAGTCCATGCCTTATGCAATGATCCAAATCCGTATTTTATTTATGACATAGACATATGACACAATAGGAGCAGGCCCTTTGTTGCCGAACATTATGCCAAGATAAACTGACCTCCCCTGCCTGCACGTGATCCATGTCCCTCAGTTCTCCAACAACACGATCCAGGCATCCATTACTCTCTGTGTAAAAAACTTCCCCTGCACATCTCCATTAAACTTTGCACCTCTCACCTTAAAGTTATGCCCTCTAGTCTTTTACATTTTCACCCTGGTAAAAAGGATCTGACTAACTATCCTATCCATTCCTCGCATAATTGTAAGCACTTCTGCAGTTCGCCCTTCATCCCATGGCATCCCAGAGAAAACAATCCAAGTCTGTCCAACCTCTCCTTGCAGCTAATAGCCCCTAAATCCAGGCACCATTCTGGTGAATCTCTACCATATCCTCCCCAAAGCCTCCACATCCATGTAATAATAATAATAATAATAATAATGCATTACATATATATCGCGCTTTTCAAACACTCAAAGACGCTTTGCAGGGATTTCCAGAACATAGAGAAGTGAATAAATAGATAAATAAGTAAACGAACAGAAAAAAGGAGACAGAAGGTGAGGTGACCTTCAGTGGTTGAAGGCAGTGCTGAACAGGTGAGACTTCAGTGATGTTTTGAATGTGGTGAGTGAGGAGGAGTCTCTGACGGTTTGGGGTAGTGAGTTCCATAGGGTGGGAGCAGCGATGGAGAAAGCCCTGTCCCCCCAGGATCTGAGTTTGGTCCGGATGGGGGGGGACAGGAGATTGGCAGCAGCAGAGCGGAGGGTGCAGGTGGGAGTGTGCCTGTGGAGGAGGTCAGTCAGGTAGGATGGGGCCAGGTTATGGAGGGCTTTGTAGGTCATGAGGAGGATTTTGTACTGGATTCTCTGGGGGATGGGGAGCCAGTGGAGTTTGTAAAGGACGGGGGATGGTCACGGATCGGGGAGTGGGTGAGTAGACGGGCAGCGGAGTTTTGAATGTATTGAAGTTTACTGATGATTTTTGAGGGTGAGCCATAGAGGAGGCTGTTGCAGTAGTCCAGATGGGAGGTGATGAAGGCATGGATGAGGGTTTCTGCAGCTGTGGAGGAGAGGGATGGACGGAGACGGGCAATGTTTTTGAGGTGGAAGAAGGCTGTCTTTGTGATGTGTTTGATGGGGCGATCAGAACTGCAGGCAATACTCAAAATGCAACCTGACTAAAGTCTTATAGAGGAGCATCATGACTGCCTAACTCTGTTTCTCAATGCCCTGAACCATGAAATCACGCAAACCTTACGCCTTCTTTTCCACTCATTTCAAAGGAATTATCAGGCCAACTATTTTTCTTCTAATAATAATTTTTATTAATGAATCAGTTGTGTTGCTTTGGAGCTGCTGAGCTGCTAACTGCATGCTTTATTTAACTCTTTGTACTTAGCAATAACGTGGCTGTATAGATAATATATCTCATATTCAATCTCGTGGAAGCGTGACTGAGCAGAACATCCTTTTATTAGGGACAAGATTATAAGCCACAGTTGGTTGCCTATTCAGATTTAAATACCTACTGATTATTGTCACCTTATTTATTTCCTATATTAGAAACCATGAAATGAATGCATCTTCAATTATGGAGACAGCCTTCGCACTTGCTAATTTATCAGTGCCCGTGCGTTCACTGCTGCTTTGATTTCAAAGGTCTCAGACTTCTTTTCAAATCCTTTCATGGTCTTGCTTGATCTCGTCTCTGGAACCACCTCCAACCTCACCACCCTCCAAGATCTCTGCATCCTTTCAATTTGAAGCCTCTGAGAAATCCTTAACTTCCATCATTCCACCCCGGGGATTGTAGTTTGCCCTGGAATTCTGTCCCTAATCCGACCATCCAAGACCGCGTGAAATTGCAGAGAAGCGCAGACGCAGCCCAGACCGGCACACAAACTAACCTCCCTTCCATTGAATTCAATTACGCCTCACGCTGCCATGGCAAGGCTACCAGCAATATCAAGAACAGGTCACACCATGGTCACTCCCTCTTCTCTCCACTCCCATCAGGCAAGAAGTACAGAAGTGTAAAAATGTTCACCTCCAGATTCAAGATCAGTTTCTTCCCAGCTGTTATCAGGCAACCGAACCGTCCCATCAACAACTAGAGCGTGTTCTTGAACTACTATCTATCTACCTCATTGGAGACCCTCGGACTATGTTTGGAATTTACTGGCTTTATCTTGCACTAAACGTTATTCACATTATTCCCTGTTGTTGGACGAATTACAGATGGTGATGAGTCAGAGTATAGAAGTGAGATCGATCGATGGACCAAATGGTGCCAGCACAACAACCTGCTTCTCAATATCAGTAAGACCAATTATAGTGGACTTTGGAAAAGGAAAGATGAGGACCCACAATCCTGTTTATATCAACGGTGGTGGAGAGAGTCAAAAACTTCACATTCCTGGGCGTGCATATTTCCAACGATCTTTCCTGGACCCAGCACACTGATGCAATTATAAAGAAAGCACATCAATTCCTCTACTTCCTGAGAAGATTACAGAGATTCGGTAGTATAAGAAAATAACTGCAGATGCTGGTACAAATCGAAGGTATTTATTCACAAAATGCTGGAGTAACTCAGCAGGTCAGGCAGCATCTCGGGAGAGAAGGAATGGGTGACGTTTCAGGTCGAGACCCGTCTTCAGAATGATGTCAGGGGGGCGGGACAAAGGAAGGATATAGGTGGAGATAGGAAGATAGAGGGAGAACTGGGAAGGGGGAGGGGAAGAGAGGGACAGAGGAACTATCTAAAGTTGGAGGTCGATGTTCATACCACTGGGCTGCAGGCTGCACAGGCGAAATATGAGGTGCTGTTCCTCCAATTTCCGGTGGGCCTCACTATGGCACTGGAGGAGACCCATGACAGAAAGGTCAGACTGGGAGTGGGAGGGAGAGTTGAAGTGCTCGGCCACCGGGAGATCAGATTGGTTAACGCGGACCGAAGGCAGGTGTTGAACGAAGCGATCGCCGAGCCTGCGTTTGGTTTCGCCGATGTAAATAAGTTGACATCTGGAGCAGCGGATGCAATAGATGAGGTTGGAGGAGGTGCAGGTGAACCTCTGTCTCACCTGGAAAGACTGTTTGGGTCCTTGGATGGAGTTGAGGGGAGGAGGTAAAGGGACAGGTATTGCATCTCGTGCGGTTGCAGGGGAAAGTGCCTGGGGTTGGGGTGGTTTGGGTAGGAAGGGACGAGTGGACCAGGGAGTTACGGAGGGAACGGTCTCTGCGGAACGCAGAAAGGGGAGGGGATGGGAAGATGTGGCCAGTGGTGGGGTCCCGTTGTAGGTGACGGAAATGTTGGAGGATGATTTGTTGGATACGCTGGCTGGTGGGGTGGAAGGTGAGAACGAGGGGGATTCTGACCTTGCCCCTCAGCTTGCTATTAAATGTTATTAATTTAGTTTAAATGTTCCAATTATTTTTGCCCGTGTGTGTTTGCTTCTCTTTTTTTTTTAATCTATTTTTATTTATTAGTTCTAAAAAATGTAATATTGCTCTGATTTTTTAACAACCACCCTGTGGCAGTCAACGAGCCGGGGATGAGGGTGTTGGGGGGGGTGGGACTCACCGGCTGTCAAAGCCGTTCTGTGAGTGCAGAGGGACACTGGTTGACCAGCGTGCTTCTCTTGCTGGTGAACTTGCTGGTTCACCAGTGTGCTTCTCTGTGTCGCTCTGCCGTCCTGCGAGGGAGTATCTCAGAGAAAGACTGCCCGGCAGGCACAAGGCTGTACACGACTTGTAGACTTGGGCGGAGATAGCCTCAGTTATTCCACCCTCAATTAGCGTGGAAACAGGTCACTCGGTGCACTGAGCCCACGCCGACCAACAATCACCCCGAACACTAGTTCTACCCTGCACACCAGGGACAATTTACAGAAGCCAATTAACCTACAAACCTGCACGTCTTCGGATTGTGGGAGGAAACCGGAGCACCCAGAGAAAACCCACGTGGTCACGGGGAGAACGTACAAACGGCATACAGGCAGCATCTAAGGTCAGGTTTGAAACTGGGTCTTTGGCCCTGTTAGGGAGCAACTCTAACACTGCGCCACTGTGCCGCCCACTTGTAGAGCTACAGTACTTTCGTCTGCATATTTACACATAACATTAGTACAGATAGCAGCATTGAGGACCAACAATGAACAATAACCAAATTGACTAGAGTTAAAGGAGATTAATTAATGTTAGCTGAGGTACATCACTGGTCAGTGCTGAATGCATGAATATGTATACTAGCTCATCTCTGTCAAGGTTAATAACTCTTCCCAGCTCATTCTCAGCAGAAGTCAACAACACTCATCTTTTCAACTATAAGAATTGGATGATCAATCAAAATGGAGAAAAGCAATTTAATGTTAAATTAATGCTAGCTTTTTGAAACTGTCGGATTTTTAAATTGGACTTCCAACAGTGTTAAGTGTGAATAGAATCAATTGAAAAGGATAGCAGCTCATTTGGCGATGCCTCACTTTTGAGATTCGTAAGCATGTTTTCCGATCCTCACGTGGCCTTGTCCTCTCCCTGTCCGCCTAACCTGTACAATTCTCCACCAACCCCATAGGACCATAAGACATAGGAGCCAAATTAGTCCATTCAGCCCATCTGTTTCGCTATTCAATCATGGCTGATCCATTTTTACCTCTCAACCCCATTCTCCTGCCTTCTTCCCATAGCCTTTGACACTCTTACTAATCATGAACCTACCAATCTCCGCTTTAAAAATACCCAGTGATTTGGTCTCCACCGCCATCTGTGCCAAAGAGTTCCACAGATTCACCACCCTCTGGCTAAAGAAATTCCTCCTCGTATCCACTTTTATTCTGAGGCAGTAGGCTCTCCCACTACTGGAAACACCCTCCCCACAATCTTGCTCTCCTGGCCATTCTCCGTCTTTCAGGTCTCAGGCAAGGACCAGTTTCAATTACTCAACTGCGGATAACCAAGTCTTCAGCTGCCAAGACCCTAGGCCTTGGAATATCCTCCACGGTCCTTTACACATTTCTCATTCACTTACACAATAATAGTAGAAGTGTGGTTTAGTTAGTAAACCTGAATCTGGAGGCCTGGAAAATTAAAACAGAAGATGTTGGAAATACTCAGTATCTGCGGAAAGAGAAACAGAGCTAATGTTTCAGATTGAAGATCAGCTCAGCTGATCAGGCCTGAAGGTAGGATGAAACATTATTAACCCAAAACATTAGTTCTCGGTTCCACTCCCCACAGGTGCCGGCTGACCTACTGAGTATTTACAAAATTTTCTGGTTTCATTTTAGACTTCCTGTACCTGCAGTTTTTTTTGATGATCACTTGTTCGATGTTATCCCAGTTTTGCATCCTAACCGTTGGGGCAATTTACGGAAGTCAATTAACATACAAATTTGCATGTCTTGGGAATGTGGGACGAAACCAGAGCACCCAGAGAAAACCCACGCGGTCACAGGGGGCAAATACGAACTCTAATTAATCTGCCTCACCTGAAAGGACTGTCGGGGATCCTAGATGGCGTCAAGGGAGGAGGTACATGGACAGGTGATGCATCTCCTGTGTTGGCAGGGAAAAGTAGGTTTGGGTGGGAAGGGATGAAAGAACCAGGGAGTTGTGGAGGGAAGCGGACTCTGCGGAAAGCGGAAAGGTGTGATTATGGTGGGGTCCATAGGAGGTGACAAAAATATCAGAGGATTATGTGCTGTATGCGATGGCCGATGGGGTTGCTCTGAAAGCAAGGATAGACCCTCATGGGTCTAGAGACCCTCTATTTCACAGTCCTACTAAAATATGAAAATGTAAAATAAAACACTGACTGCCATTGACATTCATGTCCCATGAATGAAATATTACGAGCAAAGTCCTATTTATCTATTTGACCAAGACTTTCCATCCCATAACTCTGTGGACTAATCATAAATTTTACCTGTTAAAGCTCCAGTGAAATGGCCTGGAGAAATGTTCATGACATAAAAGCCACAACATAAATAAAAATTTCTGAATGAGTTAGTGTTAATATGTTTATTCAGTTTGAACAAAGTTTGATGGCTTAAACATACCATGGAATAACATGGATTTATGCTCTGCTTTCCATGATAGGTTAACTTTTACTTTAGAGTTACAGCACGGAAACAGGGTCTTCAGCCCACCGAGTCCATGCCAACCAACGATAACCCTCTACACTAGCACTAGCACTGTCCTACACACTTGGAACAATTTTACAAAATACTACAAATCCTACAAACCTGTACATCTTTGGCATGCTGGAGGAAACCGGAGCACCTGGTGAAAATCCACACGATCACAGGGAGAATGTACAGACAGCATCCTTAGTCAGGATCGAACCCGGGTCTCTGGCGCTGTAAGGCAGCAACTCTACCGCTGCACCACTGTGCTGCCCCATGGTATGAACTTAATCTATAATTACAAAGAATAATATAATTTATCACAAGATTTATATTCAGTGTTGATATGAAAGGTGATGAGATGATCACGTGGGCAACGTTACACCTGACTATAAACTAAACTGAACTGTATGGAACTACATGAAGCTCTTTGTCAGGCTATGTGGGGGTTAATGATGTGTGGGCAGCACAGTGCCTCAGAACTCCAGTGATCCAGGTTCAATCCTGACATCTGACACTGTTTCTGTGGATGGACACAACAAATGCTGGAATAACTCAGCGGGACAGGCAGCATCTCTGGAGAGAAGGAATGGGTGACTTTGCGGCTCGAGTCCCGTCTTCAGACTTGAAGGTGTGAGGTCTGAAGAAGGGTCTCGACCCGAAACATCACCCATTCCTTCTCTCCAGAGATGCTGCCTGTCCCGCTGAGTTACTCCAGCACTTTATGTCTATCGTCGGTTTAAACCAGCATCTGCAGTTCCTTCCTACACTGTTTCTGCTGAGTTTGCATGTCAGCCTTGTGACTGAGGCACTGTGCACTCCGAGTTTGACTCTATCCCGACCTGAATATGGCTGCCCTTCCATATTCTACAAATGGCCCTCGGAGTGTAGGTCGGAGGCAGAAACTGAGGCAAGTTGAGGGGGAAATGTGAGGGGAATAAAAGGTGGTTGAGAGTCTAGGCCTAAGGGCCTGTTTCCGTGCTGTAAGATTCCATGATGAACATTGAAAGAGCCTTCTCCACAAAAGAGGCACCATTCATAAAATGAGAATGTTCTTTCTGTAGGGGGAATGATGCATGAAGCAGAATAGAGAGGGAATAGAAAATACTAACAGTTTATTTTAAGCCTAATTAATTATCCCAGAATTGCACGTAAATGTTGTAACAATTACAGCACAAATTCATATCAATGACATTGTAATTACATAATATTTCAGTATGATTAAGCATGTTATAAGCATGGTAATTAATATAAAGAAACAGACATCATATTATTCTGAGATAAATTAATTGTAATGAAATGGTTTGCAGCTCATTATTATGCAACAATATAAAACTAATACCATTGTTGATCATTTATAAATCATTGATACAATGTGAGAAAAATATGTTAGGTCATGTTCTTTTAATCTGTGTAATTGTGTATGCATAACAGTTTCACTAAAGTAGATGAAAAATAACATGGTTCAACACCAGACTTAGCATTCATTCCATTCACTGTTGGTGTACTGTGGTAGCAGAATCGGTCAGAAGGCAAAAGCCATTGCAGTTATTTAGCCCAGGTTACTCTGACAGCACTTACAAAGTTTGTTATCTCCATCACCGAGAGAGGAGGACTCTGGGAGTGGGAAAATGTGGACGTTACTACCCGCATTCCCCTCACATTCCCCTTCTACTTGCCTGAGTTTTGCCTCCTACCCACACTCCGAGGGACATTTGTGGGATATGGAAGAAAACCGGAGCACCCGGAGGAAACCCATGCAGTCACAAGGGAGACTTGCAAACTCCACAGAGAAAGTGTCAGAGGTCAGGATTGAACTGGATCACCGGAGTTCTGAGGCACTGTGCACTCCGAGTTGCACTCTATCCCGACCTTAAAATGTATTGCCCGTCTTTCATTGCTGGTGGACTTTATATCCCAGAAGTTCCTATCTGCACAGTGGCGCAGTGGTAGAGTCACTTCCTTGCAGTACCAGAGACCATGTTTCGACCCTGACTGCGGGGGTTATCAGTTCTGTATGGGGTTTGTACGTGCTCCCTATAACCACGTGGGTTTTCTCCAGTTGCTCCAGTTTCCTCCCACGCTCCAAAGACGCACAGGTTTGTTGGCTGCTGAGAGCTGCCGACACAGTGGCAGAGACCCATGTTTTATCCTGATCTTAGATGCTGTATGTGTGAAGTTTGCACATTCTCCCTGTGGCCCTCCCTATGTGTTTTCTCCGGGTGCTCCGGTTTCCTCCTACGATGTACAGGTTTGCAGATTAATTGACCTCTGTAAATCGTCCCTAGTATGTAAGGATGGGGTGAGAAAGTGGGATAACGTAGAACTAGTGTAAGGGTGATCACTGGTCGGCACGGACTCGGTGGGCCAAAGGACCTGGTTCCATGCTGTATCTCTCTAGCATGGAACCAGGTGCTAGAAGGTGGGCCAACCTTCTCCAGAAAACAGCGGTAGTTCAAGCAAGTGGCTCAGTACCAAGTTGTAAAGGAGGTTATATGTTCACATCCTGAAAAATAAAAATCAATTTCAGGTGACAGATCACAATATCACATCCTCAAATATACTTCTATTATTCACACTGTTTAATTCCTTCAGTTTTAAAGATACTCAGTTAAAATAAAAATCCATTGTGAGTTCACCGTTGTTTCAAATCTCTGTCCAATTTTCATCATGACTTCATTTTATTCATCCAATGCAGAAAATGTTCTTTATTGTCTAGATCAGTATTTGCCTCTGAACTGAGGGACTTGCTGGATCATTTTTATAACCAACACCATTACTATTATAACCAATACCATCCACACAGGTAATGTCTGCTGGGGGCTCTCCACCCGAAAGATCACCCGTCTTTTTCCTCCGGAGATGCTGCCTGAACCTCTGAGTTACTCCAGCAACTAATAGTATAGTTTAGTTTAGTTTAGTTTAGTTTAGTTTAGTTTAGTTTAGTTTAGTTTAGTTTAGTTTAGTTTAGTTTAGTTTAGTTTAGTTTAGTTTAGTTTAGTTTAGAGATACAACATGGAAACAGGCCCTTCAGCCCACTGAGTCCACGCCAACCAACCATCCCCTGTACGCTAGTTCCATCCTACACACCAGGGACAATTTGCAGAAAGCAATTAACGTACCAACCTGCACGTCTTTGGAGTGTGGGAGGAAACCAGAGCACCCAGAGAAAACCCACTCGGTCACAGGGAGAAAGTACAAACAGCGTAGAGACAGTACCCGTGGTCTGGATTGAACCCGAGTCCATGGCGCCGTGAGGCAGCAGCTCTACCGCTGCGCCACTGTGTCGCACTACTGAAGGTTTGAATTGTACCCGGGTCTCAGGCACTGTGATGCAGGACCTCCGCCAGCTGTGCCACTGTGCCACTGTACCACTCTAATCCCTCATGTGTTCCAGACATATTAAAATTTACTTAAGTTTGAAATCTCTGCACTGGAAACCCAGATCTGGCATTTGGCTGCTGGTACAGTAACAACCATCCCACTCAGTACCTGCGGCTTGCCATTTTGGTGCTGCTCATGATAGTTCTGTGAGAAACTAATCCCAGACTGGCATTATCATAAAAACCCTGCAGACATCGACACGATATCTGATCTGCATTGTGGGCTTCATGGCCACAGGGAGCCGAGAATTTCACTTCTCTGCCGAAGTTTAATGAGCTGGAAATGTTTAATGGATGTCAGAACTAAACTGCAATCTCCTAGTGAATTTGTTTAGTTCAGTTTGGTTTTGAGATACAGCATGGAAACAGTCCCTTCAGCCTACCGAGTCCTCACCGACCATCGATCACGCATTCACTCTAGTTCCATGTTATCCCCCTTTCTCATCCACTCCATACAAGCTAGGGGTGATTTTCAGAGACGTCTTTGGAACGTGGCCTGACCTCTTTCTAATGTAGGATCATAAGGTTTATAAGGCCATAAGGAATAGGAGTAGAATTAGGCCATTCGTCCCATTCGTTGGGCGTCACGGTGGCGCAGCGGTAGAGTTGCTGCCTTACAGCGATTGCAGCGCCGGAGACTCAGGTTTGATCCTTACTACGGGCGCCATCTGTACGGAGTTTGTACGTTCTCCCCATGACCTGCGTGGGTTTTCTCCAAGATCTTCGGTTTCCTCCCACACTCCAAAGACGTGCAGGTATATAGGTTAATTGGCCGGGCAAATGTAAAAATTGTCCCTAGGGTGTAGGACAGTGTTAATGTGCGGGGATCGCTGGGCGGCACGGACTCGGTGGGCCGAAGGGCCTGTTTCCGCGCTGTATCTCTAAATCTAAATCTAAATCCATCGTCTACTCCGCCATTCAATCATGGCTGATCTATCTCTCCCTCCTAACCCCATTCTCCTCATAACCTTTGACACCCGTACTAATCAAGGATCGGTTTAATTTAGCAAAGTCCCTTATAAGTTCTGGCCTGTTTGATCCTTATTCTTGTCTTTGGGCTTCAGGTAGGCCATTTTCTTTTCTGAGTGCATCAATATATTTGATTCCTCATTCTAGTTTTAGTTTTAATTTTGTTTTAGATATACAGCGAGGAAACCACTGAGTCCACACCAACCACGATCGCCCGTACACTAGTTCTGTCCGAGACAATGAGGACAATTTATAGAATCCAATCAACCTACAGACCTACACGTCCATGGAATGTGTAGGAAGGAACTGCAGATGTTGGATTAAACCGAAGATAGACACAAAAAGCTGGAGTAACTCAGCGGGACAGGCAGCATCTCTGGAGAAAAGCAATGGGTGACGTTTTCGGGTCAAGACCCTTCTTCAGACCTGAAATGTCACCCATTCCTTCTCTCCAGAAATGCTGCCTGGCCCGCTGAGTTACTCCAGCTTTATGTGTCTATCGACACGTGCATGGAATGTGGGTGGAAACCGGAGCACCCGGAGAAATACATGCGGTCACAGGGAGAAGTACAAACTCCATACAGACAGTACCCGTAGTCAGGATCAAGCCCGAGTCTCTGGCGCAGTAAGGCAGCAACAGTACCGCTGTACCATTGTGCCACCTGTTTCTTTACCCAACGTCTTATTCCAGGTGTTGGTAATGTCTAAAGACTGTCCTGATATGATACACTTACAGTCCATGTCCAGCACACACCTATGGTTTAGATGACCATTTACTGGTTCAATAAACAAGTTCAGCATGACCCAAATTTCGGGAACGATTCATAAATCTACTCTTTCCCATCCTCCATCATTCCTGTGTTAACCTACTGCAATCGGGTGGTGCAGCTGTAAAGTTGCCACCTTACAGCCCCAGAGACCCAGGTTCGATCCTGACTACTGGTGCTGTTAGTCAGTTTGGAGTTTGTACATTCTCCCCGTGACCTGTGTGGGTTTTCTCCGGGTGCTCCGATTTCCTCCCACACTCCAAAGACAGATGGGTTTGTACACTAATTGGCTTGGTCCAATTGTAAATTGTCCCTAACCTGTGTTGGATAGTGTTGGTGTGCGGGGATTGCTGGTCGGCATAGACTCGGTAGGCCAAAGGGGCTGTTTCCACACTGTTTATCTAAACTAAACTGAACTAAAATTGCAAAGTTGACGACATAGTCCTAGATTTAGCAAAAATTCTGAAGTTATAATGGCTAAATGAATAATAATAACTTACCCACACCTTGAATAAGAAGTTGGGTAAAGAAAGAGGCAGCACAGTGGGGCCATGGTAGAGTTGCTGCCTTACAGCGCCAGAGACCCGGGTTCAATCCTGACTACGGGTGCTGTTTGTATGGAGTTTGTACATTCTCCCTGTGATCGCGTGGGTTTTCTCCAGGTTCTCCGGTTTCCTCCCACACTCCAAGTCCAGCCTCTCCAATCCTTCATCATTCTCGTGTTGACATACTGCAAATTGCAACGTTGATGGCGAAACCCTCGGTTTAGCAAAAATTCTGAACTTATTCTGGATTAATGAATAATAGCCAATAATTATCATTACGAACAACCGTCACAGTTTAAACAAAACTCAGGTTACTAATCAGACACCCTATGAATCACCCAAAAGTTAAACTGCTCTGTGTGATTCATGGTGCAGGAATATCCAAATACATTTCACAACCCATTTTTAAAAAGCAGCTTAATATACACAGAATAAGCAATTAGCAATTTTCGAACATACTAGAATTCTAGTGAATTTTTCAAAACTAAAAATCATATTGTCAAAATAATAGAAAGGTTTAAGATGTAAATGTACTTTCCTATTGTTGCATATCACAAATCATCTTATTAAATTAGGTGAATTAAAACAAATTGCTTTCCCATTCCTTCCTACATAACTCCTATTTAAATCCTGGTGTTAATTTCAACTATTTTGTTCGGTTGTTAAACCCTCATTGTTGCAAACATGCTCATAACCACCAGCTCATGATTCAACTAACTTTATCCTTTCTGTCAGAAGAAGGGTCTCGACCCGAAACGTCACCCATTCCTTCTCTCCTGAGATGCTGCCTGACCCGCTGAGTTACTCCAGCATTTTGTGATACCTTCGATTTGTACCAGCATCTGCAGTTATTTTCCTACACAATTATCCTTTCTGTTATGTTCTTGGAAACTGGCATCAAGGGAGGGTAATGGTTGAAATGGAACTTAATAGTCTTATAGAAGATGCTACTCCAGAAACAAAAGACTTGCATGTATGTGGCATATTTAGACCAGCACCTGCAGTTCCTTGTTTCTAGTTTCTATATTTTACACCTTATTCTGTTTCACTATATTCTGAGGCAGGTACTATCGCAACATTTAAAAAAACATTTCGACAGACCCATGCCTAGGATAGGTTTAGAGGGATATGGGCCAAACGCAGGCAGGTGGGACTAGTGTAGATGGGACATGTTGGTTGGTGTGGGCTGGTTGGGCTGAAGGACGTGATTCCATCCTGTATGACTCTATGGCAAGGCAAGCCAGCTATGTATTAAACTCATGTAACCATGTATTGTAATGTAGGAAGGTTGGCACAGCAATGCACCAAAAGCAACAGCAATAGATTGAATGACCATATAATTTGTTTTAGTCATGTTGATTGATGGATTATGGGACTACCATCCCAGACCAAAGAGACCATAAGTTCATAAATACATGTTATGGGAGCAGAATTCAGCCATTTGGCCCATCAAGTCTACTCCGCCACTGATCTATCTTTCTCTCTCAACCCCATTCTCCTGCCTTTTCCCCTTAACCCCTGACACCTGTACTAATCAAGAAACTGTCAATCTCCACCTTAGAAATATCCATTGACGGCCTCCACAGCCTTCTGTGGCAATAGATTCCACAGATTCATCACCCTCTTATGAAAGAAATACCTCCTTGTCTCCTTTGTAAAGGAGTGTCCTTTTATTCTGAGGCGATGGCCTCTGGTCTTAGACTCTCCCACTAGTGGAAACGTCCTCTTCACATTCACTCTATCCAGACCTTTCACTATTCGGTAAATTTCAATGAGATTCCCTCCCATCCCTCTAAACTCCAGTGAGTACAGGCCCAGTGCCATCAAATGCTCATCATATGTTAACCCAATCATTCCTGAGATCATTGTCCTATGATGCACAATAATAAGCCAGCAGTGATTTACCTGTATTTTGTCTTGTGTTTTCTCTCATCTTGGCAATTCAACAGTTTTAGGATCACAAATTCTTTGACCTACTGAGGCCACACCGAAACGCTCATCATATGTTAACCCAATCATTCCTAGGATGATTCTTGTGTAGTATCGGATTTCCAAGACACACCGTCAGTCCATTATATCATCTGCACTGTAACATCAATCTGGAGTAGTAAGTCATCGCAACTATTACAACCGGTGCCTTGCAGCGCCAGTAACTCAGGTTCATATCGACTGGGGTACTTTAAGTATGGAGATTGTACATTCACCCTATGACTCCATGTGCTTCCTCTTGGAGATCATGCTTCCTTCCTCATTACAAAGATGTGCTGATTGGTAGGTTAATTGTCTTTAGACTGTAGACTTTGGACTTTAGAGATACAGTGCAGAAACAGGTCCTTTGGCCCACTGAGTCCATGCCGACCAGCAATCACTAGCACTATCCAACACACTAGGGACAATTTATTCCTACCACCCGCTGTGTAAAAAAAAGTTGCCCCTCAGGTTCCAACTAAATCTTTTCCCCCTCACCTATGTCCTCTGCTTCTCGATTCCTCTACTCCGGGTAAAAGACTCTGTACATTTACCCAATCTATTCCTCTCATGATTTTGCACACCTCTATAAGAACACCCCTCATCTACCTGCGCTCTAAGGTATAAAGTCCTAGCCTGCTCAACCTCTCCCTACAGTTCAGACCCCTGAGTCCTGGCAATACCTCGTCAATCTTTTCTGCACCCTTTCCAGCTTATTTTACGCCTTTCCAGCTCTGAATAATATTTCTCAGACTTAGGACACTTACGTTTCACAACATCAATCATGTTGCCTGACCCGCTGAGTTACTCCAGCATTTTGTGTCTATCTTCTGTATAAACCAGCATCTGCAGTTCCTTCCTACACATAAAGGCTACTATTGATATTGTGCTTTCCACACCATTTTCAGAGCATATCGAAGTGCGTTTCAACCAGTGAAGACCCTTTGTAGTCTAGTCACTGTTGCAATGTGCAAAGCACAGAAGCCAATTTATGCACAACAAGCTCCCACAGACTGCAATTCAATAATAACCAGATAATGTGTTTCAGTAATGTCAGTTGGGAGATAAATATTGGCTAAGACACCAAGGATAACTCTTGTGCTCAAGAGCACAAAAACATTTCCTCGAGCATGATAGTATGACATGCATTGAAATTGCCTTGAGTGCACGGCACAAAATGGTTTTCCGTGAACCTTGCTCTGCCTCTTTATTGTTTACTCAGTGAACAGAATCAGCGCACAATGGTTCCTATGATTGCTGTCCTTTGCCTGAAATGTTTCCCATGAAAATAATTTCTATAGCCATCAATCTCTTTCCCCGCAGTGCATGAGTGTGCTTGGGTCAGAAGAACATTGTTCCTTTGTGACTCAAGTGCTCTTTCTGCAATGCTTACTCAGTCCAAAGTCAATGCCATGGGCGGGTTGCTCTGACTACCAGTGAGCTGCTTGGCCCACAGCAGAGGGGGCTTGCTGTGTCCAGCAGGAGCCCTGGGGTCAACCCCAGGCTGATCAGAAAGACCCAGCACAGTGAAAGACCTGCCCAGTCAAGTCATGCTGAATTTATTGTCGCATGCACAAGGACAGACTGGCAAAGTGGAGCTATGGTAGAGCAGCTGCCTTACAGCGCCACAGACCCTGACTACGGGCGCTGCCTGTAAATAGTTTGTACGCTCTTCCCGTGACCGTGCGGGGTTTCTCCGGGTGCTCCGATTTCCTCCCGCGTTCCAAAGACGTGCAGGTTTGTAGGTTAATTGGCTTCTGTAAATTATCCCGCGTGTAGGATAGAACTGGCGTGTGAGGTGGTTGATGGGCGGCATGGACTCGGTGGACCGAGGGGCCTGTTTCCATGCTGTATCGCTCAAACTCAAACTGAAACAAAACACATTCCAGGTTGCTGTCAACATCTGACTATTCGACAGAAGAGGTAATTTCTCATATGCTCATTTCAAAGCATGCAAAAGACTCTTTGATCCACCAGACACTGTAAACCCTGTGGCATGCCGTAGCGGAAATTGGATCTAACGTTAAGTATGGTGATAACATACCACCATTATGGTCCATTTATCACATTTATCAAAAGGTGAATGAGCCCATTTCCAAATTTCTGATTATTTATAGCTTTGCATCAGTAGTTTTTCTCTTTGTTCTCCCCCTTACCTACTCTGCAGCCACTTGTAAATAGTAGACAGCTGCTGAGCTTTCTGGGTCGCTTCGAGATGCAATTTGCTCTGATGGGCATGTGAATTATTAATTCTGTCAGCCTCAATTACACGCCAGTATAAAGTGAACAGTCTGCACTGTTGGCTGTGACAGTATTGACCGACACTTTTAGACATGTGGTTAAGTAATTCTTCGGTAAATTGAATTTTTTTTTTCATTAACAAAGGAAGGGGTAGGGTTTCAGATAAGTGTGAAAGAGTCTGCAATCTGGCCACCAAGATTTCCAACCTCATTGTTTGTGGCAATAACATTTCTGCATCTCCCGAGTTGATACGATGCACTCTTTCCAGAATCTCAGCTGTGGGACTTTGACCTGCTCTTTGTTGGAAAATGAAGAATACATTTTCTGAAATTCAGAGTCTATGCTTCACATCTAATGATGAGCTTGCAATAAGTTCATAGGTTTATAAGTGATAGGAGCAGAATTAGGCCATTCGAACCATCAAGTCTACTCCGCCGTTCAATCATGGCCGATCTATCTTTCCCTCTTAACCTTATTCTCTTGCCTTCTCCCCATTCTACTGCCTTCTCCCCATAACAATGGTCACGGAGATCAGATCTGAGTATTGAGTCTGGGCCACAAGATATGAGCAGTCTGATGGTGAACCATTGGAAGTCCACCTGCGGTGATGGTTGGTAAAGGAGTGATTTAGACTTTTAGACTTTGGAGATACAGTGGGGAAATAGGCCCTTCAGCTCACCGAGTCCACGTTGTCCAGCGATCACCCCCACACACTTGCGCTGTCCTGCACTCCTGGGACAATTCACAATCTTTACCTAAGCCAATGTTCCTGCAAACCTGTATGCCTTTGCAATGTGGAGGAAACCAGAGATAACCCACGCAGTCACAGGGAGAATGTGAAAACTCGGAGCAGACAGCACCCTTAGTCAGGATCGAACCTGGGCCTCTGGTGCTGTAAGGCAGCAACTCTACCGCTGAGCTGCTGAGGTGCTGTGCCACACCGAATGATCTTCTCCCAAACTGCATTGTGTCTCGCTGGCTTATCAGGTAACTGAACAGACCTCTCATTAGCTAGAGTGCAGCCCTGACCTCCCATCTGGCTCACTGGAGACCTTTGAACTATCTTTAATCGGACTACAATATTATATGTTGCACTAAATGTTGTAAACCTTTATCCTTTATCTGTGCACTGTGGATGGTTTGATTGCATTCATTTACAGACTGGATTGCACACCAACAAAATCTTTCCACTGTGCGTTGGTGCACGGGGTAATAATGAACCAAACAAAACTAAGCCCACTCCCAATTTACATGGTTGAAGATTAAGTGTAAAACTAGATTGATAAAGGATGAAAATATCAAAGAGAATTCACAAAGTGGAAAGGCAAAACAGGAACGCAAAGCTCGAAAATTAATTAACAAAATACATCTGGAACAACAACAACATCAAGCAACAAAAGATATTGAAATTATAACATTAAAAGCATTGGAGGGAATGCACAGACAATGTTTCAGGTTAGGAACCTACTTCAGCACCTCCTTCTCTCCCCAGATGCTGCCTGATTCATTAAGTTTCTCCGGGTCTTTATGTTTTGCTCAGGACTCCAGTATCTGCATTTTCTTATATTTTTAAGGTTTAAGGAATAAGTGTTAAAAACAGGAAAATGCTGGCCCAGATAGTATGGATGTGGAGAGGATGTTTCCATTAACGGGAGAGTCTAGGACCGGAAGGCACAGCCTTAGAATAAAAGGACATACTTTTAGAATGGAGATGAGGAGGAATTTATTTTGCCAGAAGGTGGTGAATCTGTGGAATTAATTGCCACAGGTGGCAGTGGAGGCCAAGTCATTTTTATGTATTTTTAAAGCAGAGATTCATAGTCAGATAGGGTGTCAAATGTTACTGGGAGAAGGCAGGATGAATGGGGTTGAGACGGAAAAATAAATCAGCAATGATCGAATGGTGGAGCAGATTTGTTGGGCTGAATGGCAGATTACAATCTTCTGATCTTATAAAATGGACCCAGCTTACTTGGGCATCTTAGCTGGAAAGGAACAAGTTGGGCCAAGGGGTTTGTTTCCATTCTGTATGACTCTATGACTTTATATCGCTAAGTTGGTGAGCTTCAATACTAAAAGTTCCCAACCCATGATGACGTACAGACCAAAGTTTTGAGATAGATGTTCTCAGTGATGCTGACGATTCAAGTTACCGTCTTCCAAAATTCTGTAGATTGTGAAATTGTTCCTGTGGATTGGAGGATGTGATCCCACTATTTAAGAAACGAAAGAGAGTTATATCAGGAAAATACAGACCTGTTGGCCTAATATCAGAGCTAGCATAAAACCGGAATTGATAATAAAGGATGTAGTAATGGAACATATTGGAAAGAATAACTTAGTGGAAGCAGCTTGGATTTAAGAAAGGAAAATTGTTCAACTAATTGAATTTGCTGGAGTTATTTTAGTAGACTAAAATACTTTAATCGTATTTTAGTAAAGGGGGATCCATGTTGTATCCATGGACTTCTGCAAGGCATTTGCTGAGCTTCTGCATGGTAGGCTGCTCTGGAAGGTTAGATAGCATGGGATCCAGGGAGAGATAACTGACTGGAAAAAAGTTATCTGGCATCATGGAAAGAAGCAGAGGGTGGAAGATTGTTTTTTGGACTGGAGGCTGGTGTGTAGCGGTGTGCCTCAGGGATTGGTGCAGGGCCCATTGCTGTTTGTGGTTACATCAGCGAGATATGATGAGAATGTAGAAGGCATGATTAGTAAGTTTGCAGATGACGCTAAAGTGGATGGAATTGTAGATCGTGAAGATGGTGTCAAAAATTATCACAGGCGGATAGGGTGGTCAAAAAGGCTTTATCAGATGGGAATCCCATGGGGTGTAGTGTCATAGAGTCTTACAGCACAGAAATAGTTCTCTCGGTCCAATTTGTCTCTGCTGACAAAGGGTTTGTGGGCCAAATGTGGGCAAATGGGACTAGCTTGGATGGGGCTTCTTGCGATGGGCTATAGGAATCTTGAGATCTTTAGTAAGATTCTGGCTGATCTGATTCATCCTTAACTTTGTATTCACCACCACATCTCCTTGCTTTTGAGAATTTATCTGCTGCAGGTCTAAAAATATTCGATGACTCTGGCCTCTTGAGGAAGAGCATTCCAAAGACTTATAACCCTCTGAGAGAAAATCATTTAATTCATCTTTGTCTTAAACAGACAATCCTTTATTTTTAAACAGTGACCCCATGTTTGTGAATTCTCCCACTGGAGAAAACTTTGTTCTCAGATCCATCTTGTCAAGACCTCTGTTGTATGTTTTATTCGAATCCTTTCTCATTTTTGTAAACTCCAGCATATACAGGTTCAGTCTGCCCAACCTTTCCTCATTAGGCAGCCCAAACAGATCAGGTGTTAGTCCAGTAAACCTTCATTGAATGGCTTCCAATACCTGAATATTCATCACGTTTCTCATGCAGGGGTAAGGTAAGTTTGCCTTGCTTTTTGAGGATCTGAGAATGTTTAAGTAGACTGCTCATCTTTCAGATTTGTGTGCTAGCAATTTCCTGACTAGATTGTTATAAGCTCCCAAGCCAACCCTTGCAAGTTCATAAGTTGATAAGTTGATAAGTTATAGGAGCAGAATTAGGCCATTCAGCCCTTCAAGTCTACTCTTCCATTCAATCATGGCTGATCTATATTTCCCTCTCAACCTCATTCTCCTTCCTTCTCCCCATAACCCCTGACACCCGTACTGATCAAGAATCTATCAGTCTCTGCCTTAAAAATACCCAATGAATTGGCCTCCACAGCACTCTGTGGCAATGAATTCCACAGATTCACCACCCTCTGACTAACGAACTTCCCACTCATTTCCTTTCTAAAGGTACGTCCCTTTATTCTGAGGCGATGGCCTTTGGTCCTAGACTTTCCCACTAGTGGAAACATCCTTTCCACATCCACTCTATCGAGGCCTTTCACTTTTCGGTAAGTTTCAATGAGATTCCCCTTATCCTTCTAAATTCCAGTGAGTATGGGCCCAATGTCATCAAATGCTCATTGTATATGAACCCAATCATTCCTGGTATAATTCTCGTAAACCTCCTCTGGACCTTCTCCAGCACATCCTTCCTCAGATATGGGGCCCAAATCCGACTCAATGCCGTCAGTAGGACAATGGGCCTTTATGGCCTTCATAACAATTTTTTTTTAAATTTGGATTTGAAGGGTACAAGATAGCCAATAGACAATAGGTGCAGGAGTAGGCCATTCAGCCCATCGAGCCAGCACCGCCATTCAATGCGATCATGGCTGATCACTCTCAATCAGTACCCCGTTCCTGCCTTCTCCCCATACCCCCTCACTCCGCTATCCTTAAGAGCTCTATCCAGCTCTCTCTTGAAAGCATCCAACGAACTGGCCTCCACTGCCTTCTGAGGCAGAGAATTCCACACCTTCACCACTCTCTGACTGAAAAAGTTCTTCCTCATCTCCGTTCTAAATGGCCTACCCCTTATTCTTAAACTGTGGCACGTAAAATGTGTAGACTCTTGTGCACTGACTCAATGTGGTCTACTCTCTTACACTCTTATACTTAGTATGATTGTGCCTAATGCACAATAGGGCTGTACGCCAAAAAAAAAATCACTGTACTTAGTGTTGTAATATCGGAGGCCTAATGGCTGAATGAAGGAAGACCCGGCGGGCTCCAGCCGTTAGGGTGAAGCCACTGAGCCCCCCGCAACAATGCACTATGGAAAGCCTGGCCCATCACCCTGAGGACAGATCCGGTGGGTCGCGGCCTGCAGGGGAAGATCGGAAGCCATCGAACTCGGCCTCAAAGACAGTGGAGTCGAGGAGGAGGGAGCCACTGGCAATGGACAAGGGGAGAGTGGGCCAGTAGGAGTGAGACTGGGGTATTGCATCCAGCGCCTTCAAGGTCGGCTGGAGGGGGCGCTCCAGGGACACAAGGGCAGTCTGGCGAGAAGAGGGACGTCGGTTCGAGGGCCGAGGCGGTCGAGGTTGATGGGGGAGGCCCTGCAGCTGCCTGGGGCTTACTTGGATCAGGAGCTGCTCCAGTAGACCAAGTGCATGGACCGGACTTTGGACTTTTTGGAAATGGCACCAAAATATAACGACTCGCGCATGGGTGAGCTGTGCAAAGAGAATTTCACTGTGCAGTGCACACATGGGAATAAAGCACCAATGAACATCTGAACATGTCCATAAAGTATCATTGCATTACTCAAGCCAGCTGAAACCTCTCCCTGCTTCAAGAACCATGGCAGATCTTCATTCCTGCAAGCAAGGCTGATTAAATCCTGATCAATAGCGGGATTGAAAGGAATTTCCGATATTGCTCCGTGTGACACATTGAGCCTGAGTGATCACATGGATCTCATCTCAGCATGAGCCTGCCCTCTGACCCCTGTCAAGTGACAATGAGACATCAAGCGGAAATCCCATCTCTTCCTCTGACTGATTCAATCTTCCTATTTCTGTCAGTAAGTGCAGGGACAAGGTGGGCAACGACCCTGAAAAGACCCTGCTGCCAAATTGCTTCTGCAGTTAAATGAATATTGACGTGGAATGCTCTTCGTTCTCAGTTCCCAACCTGCCCTCGCTGAGATGAATTTCAAAGGGACAGGACCACTTTTAGCTTGGACTCACACTGAAGCTTTCCAATGTCAAAGTTTAGTTTATGCTTTGCAAAGTAAAGAGAAAAAGGGCTCGTCATTCCCAATTTAGATTTTATAATGCCCTTGCTCCTCTAACGTTGGAGGGACGTTGGGCAGGAGCAAAGTTAACTCAAAGTATGATTCTCACAAGAATTTGATTGAAAATCTTGTTGTGCAAAGAAGTTGCACATATAAACCGCATTCACATCCCTTTCGAGATGAATGCAGTTGGTCGTTGTCCAGCTTATTTTAAGCCGGAAAGAGTGCAGAGAAGATTTACAAGGATGTGGCCTTGAGCAGCAATGTGGCAGAGCGGTAGAGTTGCTGCTTTACAGCAGCAGAGAGCCAGGTTCGATCCTCACCATGGGTGCTGTCTGTTCGGAGTTTGTGTCTTCTCCCTGTGATCGCATGGGTTTTTTCCCCGAGTGCCCTGGTTTCCTCCCACACTCCAAAGAAGCACAGGTTTGTAGATTAATTAGCTTCGGTAGAAAAAAATTGTAAATTGTCCCTGGTGTGTAAGATAGTCCTAGTGCACGGGTCGGTGCGGACTCGTTGGGCTGATGGGCCTGTTTCTGCGCTGTATTTCTAAAGTCTAAGATCTGAAGCCTAAAGTTGCCAGGTCCTGGTCTATAAGGAAAGGTTTGGCTGGCTGAACCTTTGGAGCGCAGGAGACTGTGTTATCTTAGTGAGGTGCATAAAATAATGAGATAGGGTGAATGCACAGAGTAGGGGATTCAAGAGCCAGAGGACATGATTTATTAGGAACCTGGGGACCAAATTATTCACACAAATGGTGGTGGGTATGTGGAACGAGCCACCAGAGGAGGTAGTTGGTGCACGTACTATAACAACATTTAAAATATATTTGGACAGGTACATGGATAGGACAGGTTCAGAAGAATATGGGCCAAACAGGAATATGGGCAGGAGAATGGGGTTGAGAGGGAAAGATAGATCAAGCATGATTGAATGACGGAGTAGACATGATGTGCCGGATAAACCCATAGACTTGAAATAGCCTAATTCTGCTCCTACAACTTGTGAAATGAATTTAAGAACACTGGCAGGTGGGACTAGAGTAGATGGGGCATCATAGTCAGCATGGGCAAGTTGGACTGAAGGGCCTGCTTCCTTGTTGTCTCATTCTATGACTCTATCTATAAAGCACTTCTTTTGGATTGCACCTGCATTGCTGATTGGTATAGATTGGCTCCCTAGGGTCATGAGGTGGTAAGCATGAGGTCAAACAGGGGTATGGCTCTGCCAAAGTTCATCCAACGGACATACATTCATGCTGGGATATGGGCGTGCTCAAACGTATCTTTGCTCCAGTTCAGGTGCAAGCATGCAGTGAGCCATACGCTGGACATCTATCCCTACCGACCGGCTATCTTTGAAGAATATATTCGTGCTCATGTCCCAGGAGCAGAAACACCTTGTGTTCACCATTTAACTGAAGGCTGGTGATGATGAAGGTGATGATGATACTTTATTGTCACGTGTACCTACGTACCTAGGCACAGTGAAAATATTTGTTTTGCATACAATCCAGTAAAAACATACTATAGATAAACGCAATCATAGATAAGTACAAAGTGCAACGATAGTAGTGTCATAGTAGACAACAGTACGCAAAGAGTCGCCAAGTTTCTGGCGCCAACAAAGTTTCAAAGTTCTTAAGAGTGGGGCCTTATCTTGGCCTTAAGGGCCCGTTGCCCCAGCAACACCGATCCTCCCCTCCGTCTGCCGCCATCTTGAAAGGGGCCCTTTGTCCGTCGTCCGCCGCCATCGCAGTCCCCGGCTCCCCCAACCTTCTTGACCAGTTCCTGGTATGTGGGGTCGAGCAGAAGACAACACTAGGTGGGTTCCCGGTTGTGCAGCGGGTGAGCTCGGCCTGCTGTCGAGGTGTGGCTGCGGCTCACCAGAAGCTTCTGCTGCCCTGCGCGACTGGCTCGGAGATGTCTGCAAGTAGACGAGATCACAGAGTCTGAAGTGTAAAGGAGAGCACCTTCATCCAATGTTGTTTTCCAACCTGGACATAAAGTTCTGGAGTAACTCAGCGGGTCAGGCAGCGTCTCTGGAGAACATGGATAGGTGACGTTTCAGGTCGGGACCCTTCTTCAGACCATTGCTTTCCAATCACGTTACTTCCGCACAAAAATTTGTATAATGACCAAACAAAAACCTTACATACAAAGTGATTGGTTAATCCTGAAGAAGTACAAATTATTTTTGTACCTCCCTTTTATTGCAACAAAGCGCATTGCTTTCCTCTGAAACCACGGTGTCGCCTGATGATGTTTGCCAAGTTTAGAAATGATCGCATTTATTTGCTCTGCACACTCGAAGCCAGCCCCTTGAAAACATTGAAAAAACACAAAGTGAAAATGACACCAGCATTACTCAAAATAAAACACTGATGTAAAGCGCGCTAAAACTGACTGGATGATTGCAGAAATCTATTATTAACCATGGTACATGCTGAAACATTTTGATATTTATATGTTGCATTGATTTAGGTTATCGTTTGAAAGTAGCCTTGTTGCAATATTGTTATGATGAACCCATGATGAAAATCTTCAGCAAACACATTACAAACAAACTTGTGTTTTAAAAGTATTTGCCATAAATTTTCAACAATATATGCGGCCAAGAAATATCAGTTAAAAAAACTCGATGCATTCAGAGCAGAATTGGAATTGCACAAGACAGTTGCATCTATATCCTCATTACAAACATCCCTATTTCACGGCATATTTATAATCTATTCAAAATATACGGAAGGCATTTTATGGAGGTCAGTGTGCCTTGGTGCTTGCATTCAGAACTGCATGTCTCAAGCCTAACAAGTGGGTTATGGGCAGTGTCAGAAGTGGAAATTTGAATGCCTACAAAATATCCTATTTGCTATTTATGCAGCCGTTGTTTAAGAATGTAATCACTTGACATTTAAACCATGGAAAGATATGGAAAAAAATATGAAATTTTACCAAGCTTACAAAATCCCATTAGTCCTGTACCTTGCTGTTTACCGGCAGTTGCAATGCGCTCTGACGACCAACAGTACGGCTAATTGCCTCCGCTGTTATACTACAGTGTGCCATCTCGGCCTGATGGAGCATTGATATGCAGTTAAGTGTGTAGGACGAGCCAAATGATTCAGTTGCAGCCGTGATGAATATGCTGCCTAATGCATAAGCTTTTAATACAGAAGGTGTAAGAAAAAGATTCCCACCACATCGAGAGCATTCCGAGCTTTATTTAAGGAGCAGGCTTCTGAACGTGCAATTGTGCTGAATTCTCTGAATTCTCTTTTGGTCGAAATAAGAAACAGTGATAAATGTCACCACGTGGCCACCAAACATCACGGCCCAGTAATTGCTTTGAAATTCTTCCCAGGATGGTAGTCCTTGACATGCTATATGGTCACTACAGGGCACGGCACCCTTTCTCCTTAATTCAACGCCATTGAGGTCAATGAAGGGCAAAGCCAGAGCATTGACACTAACATACAGTGCATTAGTGCTGCGCATCAGTGACAAGTCTCAGCAAATATTCCTTTCCATCCCTGGATTTAATATCGAAGCTTCTGAGTTAAATTATGGTGCCTTATCACAATCATTCTTCTTTTTGCCTCGGCAAGGCCGCCAGCGCAATCAAGGGGGAGTCTCACCCTCTTCTCTCCTCTCCCATCAGGCAAGATGTACAGAAGTGTGAAAACGCACACCTCCAGATTCAGGGACAGTTACTTCCCAGTTGTTATCAGGCAACTGAACCATCCTATTTTCATATTTTCATATTTCAGATACAGCGCGGAAACAGGCCTTTTCGGCCCACCAAGTCCGCGCCGCCCAGCGATCCCCGCACATTAACACTATCCTACACACACTAGGGACAATTTTTTGTTTTACATTTACACAGTCAATTAACCTACATACCTGTACGTCTTTGGAGTGTGGGAGGAAACCGAAGATCTCGGAGAAAATCCACGCAGGTCACGGGGAGAACGTACAAACTCCTTACAGTACAGCACCCGTAGTCAGGATCGAACCTGAGTCTCCGGCGCTGCATTCGCTGTAAAGCAGCAACTCTACCGTTGCGCCACCGTGCCGCCACCAACCAGAGAGTGGTCCTTACCTACCATCTACTTCATTGGAGATCCTCAGACTATATTTAATCAGACTTCACTGGACTTAATCTTGCACTAAATGTTATTCCTTTTCTCCTGTATCTATACATTGTGTACAGCTTTATTGTAATCGTGAATAGTCATTCCGCTGACTGGATAGCACCCAAGAAAAAAGCTTTTCACTGTACCTCACAATAAACGAAAGTAAACTAAACTACACATGACAATAAACTAAAGTAAACTAAACTAAAATTAACTGTGAAAGAGTCAGATGTGAATTGAAGTCTGAAGAAGGGTCTCGACCTGAAACATTACCTATTGCTTTTCTCCAGAGATGGTTGCCTGACCCGCTGAGTTACTCCAGGTTTTTGTGTCTATCTTAGATGTGAGTTGAACGCAGATTTGGCAAGTTTCATGTGCTGAACACGAATAAAGGAACCAGGTAGGAGATTCCAGCCTTACAACAATATAATTTCTTTAGTAATTTGCAGCTTGGGGCAGGAATATGTCTTCAATCACTTACACCGAATAACAATGGTTTCATATCATGTCCCGCTGTTGGAACTTAGTTCTAATGAAGTCAGTGCAACCACATATAGAAATGGAGTCCAGCACACAAAGTTCAAATGATTTAAACCAAAGATGGACACAGAATATCTAGGAGTAACTCAGCGGGCCAGGCAGCATCTCTGGAGAACATGGATAGGAGATGTTTCTGGTGGGGACCCTTCTTCATTTTGTGTCCATCTTTGATGTAAACCAGCATCTTCAGTGCTTTGTTATTTCAAATGATTTAAAAGCAGGTTTATGTTTTAATCCTTTAAACACCAAGAATTCAGGTCAATATCTTTTGAAAATTAGTTTCTTATCATATCATATCATATATATACAGCCGGAAACAGGCCTTTTCGGCCCACCAAGTCCTTGCCGCCCAGCGATCCCCGTACATTAACACTATCCTACACCCACTAGGGACAATTTTTACATTTACCCAGCCAATTAACCTACATACCTGTACGTCTTTGGAGTGTGGGAGGAAACCGAAGATCTCGGAGAAAACCCACGCAGGTCACGGGAAGAACGTACAAACTCCTTACAGTGCAGCACCCGTAGTCAGGATCGAACCTGAGTCTCCGGCGCTGCATTCGCTGTAAAGCAGCAACTCTACCGCTGCGCTACCGTGCCGCCTAGAGTTAGACCAGCTTAGACCAGCCAAAGTAACAGTTTTGTCAAACAACTTTGTGGATCTGGTTAGATTTCGGCCTGTGATCCAACCTCTCATTACTGGTGCATCTCCGTGTTTAACATCTTCCCAAAGTCTTTCATTATTCCGGATCAGTCCAAACAAAGAAAGAGATGATCTAGTAATCCAGCATCTGTGTGTGTGCACATGTGTGTGTGTGTGTGTGCACATATGTATGTGTGTGCGTGCGTGTAGGTGAGTGTGTGAATGTGCGGCTGTGTAGATGCGTGAGTGTGCATGCTTGTCTGTGTATATGGATCCATAAATTAGTGTGGTGTAGGTGAAGAGGGGGTGTACAGTTTATGTGTGTATGAATAGATGTACATGTTTGTGTATGGATGGGGGTACATGTGTGTGTATGTCTGTGAACATGTCCATGCACATGCCTGTGTTTGGATGGGCACACATGTGCCCGCGAGCATGGGAAGATAGGTATATGTGAGGAATATGTGTACATGTGATGTGTGTTTATGTTATGAACCCTCCCTGATGTTGGAGGAGTCTTCTGCCTGCCAAATACTATGGGATCGTTTATCTTCTTTATTCCATGCTTCAAAACTAACATTTTGGATTTGCAATCTATTATAGGGATTGTCATTTTCATTTCCCATTGACATCATTGTGAACTGGGAGAGCAATCCATTAATCTATCCATTGACAGCAAATTTAAAGCTTACTTTCATTTCCTTGCGGATAAGAAAAATAAATGCAACTGTTTGATTCTTCACGGCACACCAAGGATTTGAATGGCAAATTAAGTCGAAATCTGCAGCTGCATCGTTCAGAAGCACCGTACAAACACGCCATTCCCAGTTCGACATCTTCTGGCTCTCCCCCAAATATCTTGGAACTTTTTGAATGTCGATCAAATGTTAGAAACGTTCAGCCTTTTGACATATCTGACAACTGGGGGGCACGGTGGAGCAGCGGTAGAGTCGCTGTCTTACAGCGCCAGAGACCCGGGTTCGATCCTGACTACAGGTGCTGACTGTACGGAGTTTGTACGTTCTCCCTGGGTTTTCTCCGGGTACTCCAGTTTCCTCAGACACGCCAAAGACGTGCAGCTTTGTAGGTCGATTCGGCTTCTGTAAATTGTAAATGGTCCCCAGTGTGTAGGATAGTGTTGGTGTACGGGGTGATTGGCGGTCGGTGCCGACTCGGTGGGCCTGCTTCCTCACTGTATCTCTAAACTAAACTAAACTAAACTTTAAAAAAAACTAAACTAAACTAAGAAAGATACAAAAAGCTAGAGTAACTCAGCTGGTCAGGCAACATTTCTGGAGAAAAGGAATAGGTGACGTTTTGGGTCGAGACCCTTCTTCAGACTGACTAAACTAGACTCACTAAACCTGGAGGTGTGATTTTCTAATGCTGGTAGTCCTTTCATCGTTGACTACAGTCGGTCCAAACGTCGGCTCTCAGTCGCAAACGCTATCCGGTCCACGGCTATTAATTAGAACAGATTGAATGAGGTGTGAAAATCCCTATTGTCCTCAACCCCAGGGTGAGAGTTTGTACCCCAGAGAAAGGAGCTCATAGCAGCTGTTTCTCAAACATTTTCTATCTGTGTTTGTGATGCAGTAATGACAAAAGGAATCTGATGCATTAATTAAGATACTGTGTGTGTTACTGCGCTGATAGAGTTGACATCAACCACCCCAGGAATCATGAGAGGAATGCCTCACTCAGTGGGGTAAAGAGAGAAAAACAGCAAGCAAGATCCCACGCTGAAGCTGTGACAGGGAACAGGTTAGTGACGGGCAAACAGAATTGGACAGACATCCACATCTAGTCAAGAGCAGTTCATTGTCGTACGTTCTGACAATGACATTCGCTGGAATGAATTCCAGTAATTCACTGGCACAGTGGCGCAGCGGTAGAGTTGTTGCCTTACAGCGCCAGAGAGCCAGGTTCGGTCCTGTCTTTGAGTGCCTGTCTGCACAGAGATCGTACGTTCTCCCCGTAAACTGCATGTGGTTTCTCCGGGATCTCCTGTTTCCTCCCACACTCCAAAGATGTACAGATTTATAGGTTAATTGGCTTGTTTGTAATTGTAAATTGTCCCAAGTGTGTGTAGGACAGTGTTAGTGTGTGGGGATCGCTGGTCGGCGCGGTCTCGGTGGGCCGAAGGGCCTGTTTCCGCGCTGTATCTCTAAACTAAACTAAACTAAACTAAATAATGAAAGGTTCTTACAATACAACTTTACAACTGATTTGCCTAAGAACTATTTAAAAGGAAACTTAGTTGAAGAAACATTGTTATTCAGAATTGGGCTCATTCTATTGTAGATGATGCACTCCATTAATTCTTTGCACACTTTTTCAATGGAATTGTGTGGATGTCTAAATAAACCCTGATGGAATTTATACCTGAAAGCTTTTATATCATAATAATGGAGCATTAACTCATTGACATTTTGAAAGATTCGGTATTGGCGATACTTTACAGGGACCATCTGCACACTCCGCTGCTTACAAGTCAATACTAAACCAGAGGCAGTCCACTATGCCAGCCTTTGGGGCTCTGGGATGTTCACTTTTATCTCTGGTGACAGTTCTTGAGGCATATAACAGAATAGATGTGTCTGACTTTTGCCCTGCAAGGCTCATACAGAGAAGGCCAGTTGTGGGCAAGAACAGTGATACTTCACAAGTTCATAAGTTTGTACATTAAAGGAGCAGAATTAGGCCATTCTACCCATGAAGTCTATTCCACCATTCAATCATGGCTAATCTAAGCTTCCCTCTCAACCACATCCTACCGCCTTCTCCCCATAACCCCAGACACCTTTACTCATCAAGAATCTGTCAATCTCCACCTTAGAAATATCCATTAACTTGTCCACTGCAGCCGTCTGTGGCAATGAATTCCACACATTTACCACCCATTGGTTTATCCAATGGCAGGTCATCCACAGCCATTCCACACAAATCCCATGTGAGTATCAAACGGCGGCACAAGGGATTGCAGGTACTGGAATCCTGAGTGAAAATCAAACTGCTGGAGGGACTCAGAGGGTCTGTGGGGGGAATGGGCAAACGATGTCTCGAGTTGTGACTCTTCAAATGCCAACGTTTTCCATTCTTAATCTCCAAAGGCATTTCAGCTTAGCCATTCTTAGCTGGAACATGGTGACTCTCTGCATGCTGTTCCAGAAGAACAGCTCATGTATTGTGCTCATGTATGGCATGATTTTATGGATAGCATGCGGAACAAGCGTTTCACTGAAGCCCTGTACTTGTGGCAATAAAGAAGTCATTAAACCATTGACATTTCTTTTTCTTTGAGACAAATACGTTGCAACAAGTACCGGAAGAGGACAAAGTGATAATAATGAACATTAAGGGAGCAACATTGAAACTTACCGAATAGTAAAAGGCCTGAATAGAGTGCATGTGGAAGGGTCTCGACCCGAAACGTCACCCATTCCTTCTCTCCCGAGATGCTGCCTGACCTGCTGAGTTACTCCAGCATTTTGTGAATAAATCGATTTGTACCAGCATCTGCAGTTATTTTCTTATACTGCATGTGGAGAGGATGTTTCCAGTAGTGGGAGAGTGTAGGACCAGATAAAGGAGATGAGAAGGGATTTCTTCAGTCAGAGGGTGGTGAATCTGTGGAATTCATTGCCGCCGACGCCTGTGGAGGCCAAGTCATTAGATATTTTTAATGCGTAGATTGACAAATTCTTGACCAGGAAAGGGTGTGAAAGATTATGGGGAGAAGGCAGGAGAATGGTGTTGAAAGGGAAAGATAGATCAACCATGATTGAATGGCAGAGTGACTCGATTGACTGATTATTTACTGGGGAGAAATTGTGTTTCGTGACAAAGGTGTCAGAAACAAGGGAATTAGCAAAGAAAAAAAAGAAGTCACATAAAGGAAAAATACATTTAGTGCATAAAATGTGCTTGTGTACGTAATTGAAAATTGTCCTTTTGAAGCACTTTGGACCATTGTACCTACCATATGGAATGACCATACTTTCCAGGCAACGTGACTACCCTCAATAAAGAATGTACTATTGTTATCTAGAGTATCGCGTACAGTTCCGGTCACCTCATTACAGGAAGAAAGGTGGAGGCTTTGAGGAGGGTGCAGTTGAGGTTTACCAGAATGCTGCCTGGATTAGGTGACATTAACAACAGGGAGAGGTTGGGCAAACTTGGATTGTTTCTCTAGAATGCCAGAAGTTGTAGGGAGACCTGATAGAAGTGTATAAAATTATGAGAGACTGAGATAGGGTAGACAGATCCCATTTCCCAAGGTGGAAAAGTCAGAGACTCGAGTGCATAGCTTTCAGGTAAGAGGGCCAAATTTTAGGGAGATGTGCAGGACAAGGAACGTGGTGGGTGCCTGGCACCCTCTGCCAGGGGTGGTGATGGAGTTAGATATGATAGTGGTTTTTAGGTAGGCACATGGATATGCAGTGAATGGCGGGATATGGATCACATGCAGGTAGAGGAGAGTAACTTGACACCAGACACTTACAGGTGTCAGGGGTTATGGGGAGAAGGCAGGTGGATTGGGTTAGGAGGGAGAGATAGCGCAGCCATTATTGAATGGCGGAGTAGACTTGATGGACCGAATGGCTTAATTCTGCTCCTACCACATGACCTTATGACATTGTGGGCCAAACGGCCTGTTGCTTAGTGGAACCTTTCTATGTTCATGTCTGAAGAAGTCTGAAGAAGGGTCCTGACCCAAAACGTCACCTATTCCTATTCTCTCGAGATGCTGCCTGAGCCGTTGAGTTACTCCAGGATTTTGTGTCTGTCTTCGGTGTAAACCAGCATCTGCAGTAACCTTCCTACACATTATTTTCAATGTTCATGTTCCTTGTTACCTCTGTCCAGTCTGAGTGCTATCACTTACAGCAACGTCAAAAAAAATAAAATAGACACCAATAAAAACCAAAAGGTAGATAGGAATAGAATAAATAAAGGGGGGAATTTTGAAGGAAGATGTTGGCAGTTTCACATGGAATCGCCTGCCATGTGCTTTGGCTGTTGGCAACATGTGCTTTGGCTGTTGACGCATGTGCAAATGGAGACATATCGAACTCGCTAATAACTTCTCCAGTGATTCCATGTCTCAGCTTTGATGTTTGATTCTCCAGGGAGTCCAGTGGGAGCGCGGGGAAATTGCAGCAATTTGTTGCAAAATCTCCTCAAAGACGCTGAACCTGTTCAGAATTTAATGGAGAAAGAAGAGCAATTAAGATGAGGGACAGTATTCTTAGATTTCTCAAAAACTATGGTTTAAATTTATTTGCATCTTTTTAAATGGATTATGTTTTTTTAGGGGGTTTTTCCCCAAACTCTTAAACTGCTCTTAACATTTTTCACAACTTGATAGATTTTTTTTAACATTTTTGAATGCTGATCAACTTTTAGAAACATAAGTGTTTTGAGATCTTTGACAGTTGACTAAGCCAGGAGGTGTGATTTAGGCAACTGTGATTTTTTTAAAAATAATTATTGTTGGCAAGTCATAGTGTCTTTTATTCGGCACCTCTCCTATATTTAAGGACGACTCATAAATGTTGTTTATGCAATTTCCTCTCTAGTTTCCCACAATGTCCTCGGATATATCTGATCAGGCGCTGGAGATTTGTCTACCTTCAAACACGACAGTATCTTCAGTACTTCTTCGACGGTAACCCTGACTGCTCTCACGCCACTTCCATTGACTGCCCCAAGTTCCTCCTTCTTACTGTCTTTCTCCTCGGTAAATACAGAAGAGAAATACTAATTGAGAACCTTGCCCATCTCCTGTGGCTCCACACAGAGGTGACCACTTTGATTCCTGAGAGGTCCCACTCTCTGTCTAGTTACCCTTTTTCCCCTTATGTATTTATAAAATATTTTGGGATTGCCCTTAATGCTGCCCGCCAGAGCCATCTCCTGGCCCATTTTTGCCCTTCTGATCTCCTTTTTCAGTTTACTCCTTCGTTCCCGAAACTCCTCCAGGGATGCACTTGATCTCAACTGCCTGTACCTGTCCCATGCATCCTCTAGAAAGGTTCCTTTTGTGAGATGTACAGGGAATAATGCAGACTCACCTCCGGTAAGATCACAGCAAGAGCAAGCACCTTGTTGATTCCTGCATAACTGAAAGTGTGTGAGATACATGGAAAAAGAATGAGTCGAATTGGGCAGCCCTCACCAAAACAGCCACGGAGGCCCAAATGATTTCTTTCTATGCAGGATGTTTCCAGCTTCCTGTGATCACAAATCTAGCCCACCAAAATGTCTTGGAAAGCCAGGTGCATTTTCCAGTTAGGTAATATCCCAGGAAAATGACAAAGTGGGTGGCCTTCAATGGAAGATTTAAAAAAAAAATCTACTTAAATTAATGGGGAGGTGTATTACAAGAAGAAAAGTGGCCTGACAGATGGAGAGGATAGGTTTAGAATGGATAGGATAGGTTTAGAAGAGTAGGGGAATCACTAACCAGAGGATATAGGTTTAAAGTGAGAGGGGAAAGATTTAACGGGAACCTGAAGGCCAATTTATTCACACAGAGGGCGGAGGGTATGGAACAAGCTACCAGAGGAGGTAGTTGGGGCAGGTACTATAACAACATTTAAAAGACATTTGGACATATAAAGGGATAGGAAAGATTTAGAGAAATATAGGCCAAATGCAGGCAGGTGGGACTAGTAGAGATGGGACATGTTGGTCGGCATGGGCAAGTTGGGCTGAAGGGCTTGTTTCCGTGCTGTATGATCGATCTATCTTTCGGGATTTATTCGAAAGCAAATATCAATGCATGGATTTATCTTAAAACTTATTTGAAAGGTACATAAAGTTGAGGCGTCCCATTGTGAAAAATGATGGAGATCATCTGCAAGATCAGATTTCTCCTGTTGGTTCTCCCATTCTACATTGCTGGGACATCTCCTTTCTTTGTTGAAGGCTTATTTCTTAACAGTATAATTCAAGATATATTTATATAAGTGTACAAGCCAGAGGCTTTATTGATATGTAGGGAATAGAAGGAGATGGGTTATGCACAACAGGATAAGAGATGGTCTTGGCATTATGTTCGGCACAGACATAGTGGGCTGAAGGGCCTGTCCTTGTGATATACTGTTTTAATTTCAATGTTCTAAGGTATTCGTTAGCCATTAACACAAACAAGATTCGCAGGTGATCTGGTTGATAAATTCAATGTTGTTTGTGGGAGTTAGTGTGTAGAGTTTGTACGTTCTCCCTGCGACTGCATGGGTTTTCTCCGAGGTGCTCTGGTTTTCTCCCACACTCCAAAGACATGCAGGTTTGCAGGTTTATTTGGCTCTTTAAATTGTCCCTTGCATGTAGGATAGAATTAGTAAATGAGTGATTAGTGGTCGGTGCGGTTGAAGGACCTGTTTCCACGCAATATCTCTAAACTAAACAAAATGTAAAAGGCACTTAAGCAGGTGCAAGGGCAGGGGTGTTTTGGAGGGATGTGGGCCAGGTACAGTCAAGTGGGACAAGATGGGCTGAAGGGACTGCGCCCATGTTGTGCAGTTTTAAGACACGGTGCTTGCTCTTGAGAATAGGAGTGTCCACATTAAGCATTAAAGCAGTGCCCTTGAGCTTCGAAGGCCAATAGATATCTTGCAGCATTGTATTTTGAAACTCATTTATTGTTTACTTGCACTCCAAATGGAGCAAGCATCAGTTAGAGAACTGCATCTTTTTTTCCCTGAAGAATTCAATTCTTCCAACGCCCAAGTGGTGATTTTCTTTATCTCCCGAAATAGGCACTGCATGAGACAGAGTAGATCTTTGTTTTTTTTCTAAGGTCCCAGTCAATATCAAACCCTATTCAACAACAATGAGATGATTACAGGCCCATGACATGCTGTTATTCCCTGCAATAAAAACTGCCAAGGCAAACATTTCAACTCAAATCATACAATCAACCATTGAAATTTCATTACCCTGACCCCAAACGGCTAAATGTTTTCAACCGTGCATAGAGAAATGCCGAAGGCACAAAATAGTTTGTAAAAGATGATAAAGTTGTTTTTGTGGCGTGTTATTAGGTTTGTACTTACTTTGGAGTTAAGTGGGAACAGTTGAATATCTCCGCAAAGCTCTAACCTCACAGTGCACAAAGCACCCGTGTGTTCACTGAAAACACAACAGCTCGAAATCGGAAATAAAAACAGGAACTGCAGGAAACACTCAGTAGGTCAGGCAGCCTCTGTGGAAGGAGAAAAAGTGTTAATGCTCCAGGCCATCAGAAAACATGGAAGGAGAGGCACTGAAATATTGGTTCTGTTTTTCTTTCCACAGGGACTCCCTGTCTGAGTTTAGATTTATATACAATGCTGGAGTAACCCGGTGGGTCAGGCAACATCTCTGAAAAAAAGGAATAGTTTTGGGTCGAGACCCTTCTTCAGTCACTTCCTATGCCTTTTCTTCAGCGATGCTGCCTGAACCACTGCGCAACTCCAGCATTTTAGACAATAGACAATAGGTGCAGGAGGAGGCCATTCGGCCCTTCGAGCCAGCACCGCTATTCAATGTGATCATGGCTGATCATTCTCAATCAGTACCCCGTTCCTGCCTTCTCCCCATACCCCCTGACTCCGCTATCCTTAAGAGCTCTATCTAGCTCTCTCTTGAATGCATTCAGAGAATTGGCCTCCACTGCCTTCTGAGGCAGAGAATTCCACAGATTCACAACTCTATGACTGAAAAAGTTTTTCCTCATCTCAGTTCTAAATGGCCTACCCCTTATTCTTAAACTGTGGCCCCTTGTTCTGGACTCCCCCAACATTGGGAACATGTTTCCTGCCTCTAACGTGTCCAACCCCTTAATAATCTCATACATTTCGATAAGATCTCGATAAGATGTATCATATGTTTCGATAAGATCTCGATAAGATGTATTAATGAAACATAATTTCCGCAAGTGTTGTCTCCATGATGTAGATAGATCAGTGTAAGGTACAAATCTTTCTTGTAGATCTTGATCAGTAAGAGTGGTTACTTGATTAGTGAGGGTCTCTTGATTAATAAGGCCCTTTAGGGGTTATGGGAAGAAGGCAGGAGAATGGGACGGAAAGGGAGAAAGAGAGGGAAAGATCAGCCATGATTGACTGGCGGACTAGACTTGATGGGCCAAGTGGTCTAATTCTGCTCCTAGAACTTGTGAACTTATCCCTTCGAGTTCCAGAGTTAATGTGGCAGTTAGAATCTCCCAGCATCTCAGAAGTCTTCACAATCTCACTTCAAATACATATCACAGCGTGACCCGTCTGCTCGCACTTACAGCCCACTCAATTAGCTTCTCATGTTGCTTCTTAAACTCTGACAACATAGATTTCAGTTAAATCGTCTCTGTTATTTTAACCAACCACACATATATCTATTCACCAAGGCTACTTGGTGTTAGGGAGTTCCACATTCTCACCAATCACTGGGTAAAGAAGCTTCCCTTAAATTTCCTTTTGAATCCTTTGTGCCTACATCAAGTTGATGAATTCCATTTTAGTTTAGTTTAGTTTAGTTCAGTGTTCAAAAAGTAGAAACGAGCCTCAAAAACAATGTCTATAAATATTGGATGAGCCAGGTCACAGGGCCAGCCTTGTGTTTCATTGATGGTCTGCAATTTTAAGGCCAACTTTCATTCCAGAATATTGGCATTTCATGTAGAAAGAATTGAACAGGTTTGACAGTGCAATATTGGTGGTGCAAGCTGTGACACCTCGTTCTTGTTGACTGGCGTTAGGGAGGAATTAGCAGGAAGTCATTATGCTGCAAGGTCTCGGCTATCAGCCTTTATTTGACAGTCCTGCAGGCCTCGGCATGCCGTGAAGTCCTTGCACTGTCAGGCACAAAAGGAGGGTCTGGTCAAAGGGCCACAAGCTCATCAAGAGATGCGACGAATGCCCTGACTATTAGCATGAGTCCCGGCGGTCGGCCAAAGAAGTGCCGCTGAGAATGAAGAGGGACCTGACGTGGGGAGAGCGCTGAGAGAACAATGAGGGACCCAGCGTGGGTGGGGGGGGAGGAGCGCTGAGAGAACAATGAGGGACCCAGCGTGGGGGGGGGGGGGGGGGGAGCACTGAGAGAACAATGAGGGACCCAGCATGAGTGGGGGGGGGGAGCGCTGAGAGAACAATGAGGGACCCAGCGTGGGTGGGGGGGGGGGTAGCGCTGAGAGAACAATGAGGGACCCAGCGTGGGTGGGGGGGGAGGAGCGCTGAGAGAACAATGAGGGACCCAGCGTGGGTGGAGGGGGGGGGAGCGCTGAGAGAACAATGAGTGATGGACCCAGTGTGGGTGGGGGGGGAGCGCTGAGAGAACAATGAGGGACCCAGCGTGGGGGGGGGGAGCGCTGAGAGAACAATGAGGGACCCAGCGTGGGTGGGGGGGGGAGTGCTGAGAGAACAATGAGGGACCCAGCGTGGGTGGGGGGGGGGGAGCGCTGAGAGAACAATGAGTGATGGACCCAGTGTGGGTGGGGGGGGAGCGCTGAGAGAATAATGAGGGACCCAGCATGGGGGGGGGAGCGCTGAGAGAACAATGAGGGACCCAGCATGGGGGGGGGGAGCGCTGAGAGAACAATGAGGGACCCAGCATGGGGGGGGGGAGCACTGAGAGAACAATGTGGGACCCAGCATGGGTGGGTGGGGGGGAGAGCGCTGAGAGAACAATGAGGGACCCAGCATGGAGGGGGGAGCACTGAGAGAACAATGAGGGACCCAGCGTGGATGGGGGGGGATCGCTGAGAGAACAATGAGGGACCCAGCATGGGGGGGCCGCCGGGAACAAAGAGGGACGACGCGTGTGGCAGGGTGGGCGAGAAGGAAGAGGGACCAACAGGACTACAGATGCTCCTCGACTTACGATGCTTCGACTTTACGATGTTTCCACTTTACGATGGTGCAAAGGCGATACACATTCAGTAGAAACCGTACTTCGAATTTTGAGTTTTGATCTTTTCCTGGGCTGGCGATATGCGGTACGATACTCCCTCGTGATGCCGGGCAACGGCAGCGAGCCGTAGTTTCCAGTCAGCCACGCGATCACGGGTGTAAACAACCAATACTCTACAGCTAGGCTGTGATGTTCAGTAGGTTAGGTGGCCTTGATGTTCGGTAGGTTAGGTGTATTAGATGCATTTTCGACTTACGATATTTTCGATTTGCGATGGGTTTATCGGATCGTAACCCCATCATAAGTCGAGGAGCATCTGTAATTTTGTAACATTGCACTTTTGTAACATTGTCAGTGCCCAGTATGAGGCAACTATTTCCATACTTGTGCATTGTGTGCAAAACAAAGAATTTCACTGGCACGTGACATGTGAAAGTAAAGAATCAATGGATCCATCCCTGCTGCAAGTTCCCGGCTATCAGCCTTTATTTGACAGTCCTGCAGGTCTCGCCATGCTGTGAAGTCCTTGCACTGTGGACGGTCTGGTCAAAGGGCCATAAGCTCATCGAGAGATGTGAATGCCCCAACTATTAGCTTTGCCCGCCGGCACTTTTTCTCACTGCTTCCAATTTCTTTATTTGCTGTACATGACTTTCACACAGAACTAAAATTTCACTTTGCCGAGAAATAAGTGTTAAGAAAACGTATTTGAAACGATTTAGCTCCATACTCAGAAAGCTCTCCCTGGAGCCCAAGCGTGAACAGTGCTGGTGCTCAGATCATCATGACAATGAGCTGCACATCCACTTATTCCTCCTTTAAAGGAGAATGAGCATGAAGAAATGAACTATCAGTCGCACATTATACTATGTAAGCTTTTATTATCCGTAATTAAATCTAATTTTGTAGCAATAATAGGCACAAAATGCTGGAGTAACTCAACAGGTCAGGCAACGTCTCCAGAGAAAATAAATAGGTGACGTTTCGGGTTAGAACCCTTCTTCAGCCTAACACTGGTCAAACAATGGCAGTTTAGATTGGAGATACAGTGTGGAAACAGGCTCTTCAGCCCACCAAGCCTGCGCCGACCAATGATCACCCCATACACTAGTTCGATCCTACAAACTGGGGACAATTTACAGAAGTCAATTAACCTACAAACTTGCACGTCTTTGGAATGTGGGCTGAAACCAGGGCAGCCGGAGATCAAGATGGGTTGCTTGGTAGATTAGCTGGGTGCTATAAATTACCACTAGTGTAGGTAGGAGGTTGAGATGGGAATAATTCATGGGAACGTGAAGCAATAAAATAAAATTGGTGTCAATGTAGGAACAGAAAAAAAGATTTGGTTTTAAATGCCACCACAGCTTGGTCACCATAGATTTGATGGGCAAAAGGGACTGTTTCAATGCTGCGTGACTCTGACTCTAGGGCTATTGAGAATGGCATTACCAATGATTCCCAAGATTTTGTGGAACACTATGAAGAAAATTCTCATCGTTTCCACTTCTGAGATGTGATTCTATTAATGTCCAGCTAACAAAATTTCAAAAGCAAATTTCAAGGTGCAAGTGTTACGACTGCACATCTCACTTCCAATGTGTAGGCAACAGAGGGCAAGATTTTTAACTTTTCATTTCGTGAGAATCTTGTCTTTCGTGAGGAAGAAACCCAATAAGCTACGGAAAGGCCTTATGCCATCAGGCAAAAATGAAATGCTCGGAGAAGGAGAAAGAGGTGCAGCGCACAGGCCTTGAACCTGGTGAGACGCAGGAGGAGCCCGGCCAGGACTCACCCCACAGAGCCCAGTCCCTCCACGCACCAGAGCCCCCAACCCCTGCAGAGCAGTTACTAAGAGGGCTGATCCGTGGGCAGTTACTGCTGGGAAGCAAGTTGGGGCCTGATCAACCCCGGCTGGGTCGCCTGGGCGAGGGTGTCTGATGTTATGAGACCCGAAACATCCCATGGCCCCAGGTCACATCACTGAGGATGCGTCCCAGCGCATCCAGAAGATGTATCTTTCACATAAATGTTTCCCTCTCCACAGATGCTGCCTGACCAGTAAGTGATTCCAGCATCTGTGGTTTTATTTTAATTTTCAATTAACAATTGTCACTTGAGTAACACTCAGTGCATTCCACTCGTTCCAAAGGTATCATGAATGGGCGTTGAATAAATTAGACTCTTAATTGTAGCTGTTTGCGTCTTGCCTGTATTAGGCTGTGGGTCTCTGCATTGGCTCTCATGGGAGGTTAAGAACTTAAGGGGCTGAATGGTCTACATTCCAAAGTTCTGTCGCTCTTCCTGAATGTAAGTAACAACGCCAAATCCTAGGGTTATTTCTTTTTTCATTCTGAGGAAGAAACTGCATTTTATAAAAGATATGATTTCAAATATTATAAACTACATTCAGTTACAATACCCATCCTGCACTAATTTTAAGTCGGTGTAGATGACTTCTAATAATGAACAAGTTGCATGCCTGTTCCTGCATTCTCCACTTTAGGGGTGGCACAGTGGCACAGCTGGTAGGGCTGCTGCCTGACTAAGGGTTGTCCACAATCTTCCATTTGCCTCTGATTTACTACTTTGCTGGCTACTGCTCTCCAAACTGGAACTCTATTCCAGTTGTTGCCATTTGTCGACTGAAGGGCAACACAATGGCGCAGCGGCGGAGTTGCTGCCTCACGGGGTCGGAGAACCGGGTTCGATCCTGACCACGGGCGCTGTCAGTGTGGAGTTTACACGTTCTCCCTGTGACGCCGTGGGTTTCCTTCGGATGTTCCGGTTACCTCCCATATCTCAAAGGCATGTGGGCTTGGCAGTTAATTGGCTTCTGTAAATTGCCCCTAAAATGCGTTAAGAAGTGGGATGAGATAGAACTAGTGAGTACGGGTGATCAACGGTCGGGCATGGACTCGGTGGGCTGTATCTATAAAACCAAACTAAAACGGATCCAATCCTATATATTAAGTGAAGAGAGACGCTCTGTGTTTGTAACTGCACAAGCCAGTTTAATCTGTTATTAGTGTAATAAGAGTACTTCGCATCGTTCACAGTATGACACGCAAAAGCCACTGCATATGGCTAATTACCCTTGATACTATCGCAGGCACGGTATACTTGCAGTTTGATGCTGGCTGCTAGAAAGTAATCTGGTATGATTGAAATGCTCTGATTAAAGACATGCGTTGTTTCAGTAGCTTGCTGTTTTCTTCAGGCAAAACAGGTTATCATTACCTTGAACAAGAAGAGAAAGAAAGAATATGTCAAAAGGCTCTGTTTAATCGTGTAAGTAAATGTTGGTATGTGGTTTTCAACTATCATGTGGCATAAGTTTTGGATGGCTGAGAGTTGTTGTGTTGTATATACAATATGCTCTGCATTTCTCTCGGCCCCTGCAAAAGAGTTACACTAAAGAGCCTGACATAAGATTTGGTGCAATGTATTAGCAGCTGGTTGCGTTAGATAAAATATCAGAGTCATATGGTGTGGAAACAGGCCCTTCGACTCACCTTGCCCACACTAACCAACATGCCCCATCTACACTAGTCCCACCTGCCTGCCCATATCCTTCTAAACCTATCCTGCACATGTATCTGTGTAAATGTTCCTTAAATGCTGCGATGGTACCTGCCTCAAGTACCTCCTCCGGCAGCTCGTTCCATACACCCACCCCGCTTCGTGTTTAAAAAAAAATATATCCCTCAGGTTGCCTCCCGCCCCTTAAACCTATGGTTCTTGATTCCCCTACTCTGGGCAAGAGTATATGATTTATTCCAAATGAGTTCTCTCAGACCCTGCAAAGGAGTAAAACTAAAGAGCCTGCAAATACTGAGATATTTAGGGGAAAAAATACTGCTGTTTCTGAAAATCTGAAATTCACCAGAAAAAAAGATGAAAATGTAGTATTTCGTGTTTGATTTGGAAGTGTTTGCTATAATGTCATTGGCTCTTTGGGGTAGATGTTATTTATTTGCAAAGCTTTGTAACTGTGGCAAATTTGCACGCCATTTGTTGTTATATACCGTATCAAAATGGCTGCAAGGCATTTGTGCAGTTCATTCAATTTACATCATTTAGTTTTCCAGGACTGCATCAGATTCATTGAAAGATATTTGTGCCAGGAAATGCTTGTCAAAGTGAGAGAGGAGCTGTGGAGAGGGGCGGAGATACACTTTTGGGTGCTAATTTTCCATCAGAACTGGGAAAGGTTGAAGGTGTGCATTGTTAGGGTGGGGACAAGGTGGAAGGGGGTAAGGAACGGTTTGGAGTGGGAGACAGGAGAGAAAGAATGTTCAAAAACATGAGGGGGAACAGAAACCATCGAAGTTGAGTGAGGTGAAAGAGACAGATGGGAATCCCCTCTGTGAGAGTAGAAGCCTGGTGGTGAGTTTAGTTTAGAGATACAACATGCAAACAAACCCTTCAGCCCACCGAGTTCGTGCTGACCAGCGATCATCCCATACACTATCACTACCCTACACACCACGGACAATTTACAATTTACAGAAGCCAAATAACCTTCAAACCTGCATGTCTTTGGGGCGTGGGAGAAAGCCGGAGCGCAAGGAGAAAATCCATGTGGTCACAAGGAGAACGTACAAACTCCATACAGACAGCACCCACAGTCAGGATGGAACCTGGGTCTCTAGTTCTGTAAGGCAGCAACTCTACTGTTGTGCCCCCTGTTAGAAACATAGAAAATAGGTGCAGGAGTAGGCCATTCGGCCCTTCGAGCCTGCACCGCCATTCAATATGATCATGGCTGATCATTCAGCTCAGTAGCCTGTACCTGCCTTCTCTCCATACCCCCTGATCCCTTTAGCAAAAAGGGCCACATCTAACTCCCTCTTAAATATAGCCAATGAACTGGCCTCAACTACCTTCTGTTGCAGAGAATTCCACAGACTCACCACTCTCTGTGTGAAGAAATGTTTTCTCATCTCGGTCCTAAAAGACTTCCCCCTTATCCTTAAGCTGTGACCCCTGGTTCTGGACTCCCCCAACATCGGGAACAATTTTCCCGCATCTAGCCTCTCTAACCCCTTAAGAATTTTATATGTTTCTATAAGATCCCCCCTCAGTCTTCTAAATTCCAGCGAGTACAAGCCCAGTCTATCTAGTCTTTCCTCATATGTAAGTCCCGCCATCCCAGGGATCAATTTGGTGAACCTTCTCTGTACTCCCTCTAAGGCAAGAACGTCTTTCCTCAGGTTAGGAGACCAAAACTGCACACAATACTCCAGGTGCGGTCTCACCAAGGCCCTGTACAACTGCAGCAGAACCTCCCTGCTCCTAAACTCAAATCCTCTTGCTATGAATGCCAACATACCATTCGCTTTCTTCACTGCCTGCTGCACCTGCATGCTTGCTTTCAATGACTGGTGCACCATGACACCCAGGTCATGTTGCATCTCCCCTTCTCCCAATCGGTCACCATTCAGGTAATACTCTGCTTTCCTGTTCTTGCTGCCAAAGTGGATAACCTCACATTTATCCACATTATATTGCATCTGCCATGCATTTGCCCACTCGCCTAATCTATCCAAGTCACTCTGCAGCCTCCTAGCATCCTCCTCGCAGCTAACACTGCCACCCAGCTTCGTGTCATCCGCAAACTTAGAGATGTTGCATTCAATTCCCTCGTCCAAATCATTAATATACACTGTAAATAACTGGGGTCCCAGCACTGAGCCTTGCGGTACCCCACTAGTCACTGCCTGCCATTCCGAAAAGGACCCGTTTATTCCTACTCTTTGCTTCCTGTCCGCCAATCAATTTTCTATCCACCTCAACACTGAACCCTCAATACCGTGTGCTTTAAGTTTGTACACCAATCTCCTATGTGGGACCTTGTCGAAGGCCTTCTGAAAGTCCAGATATAACACATCGACTGGTTCTCCCTTATCCATTCTACTAGTTACATCCTCGAAAAATTCTATAAGATTCGTCAGACATGATTTGCCTTTGGTAAATCCATGCTGACTTTGTCCGATGATTTCTCCACTTTCCAAATGTAATGCTATCACATCTTTAATAACTGACTCTAGCATTTTCCCCACTACCGATGTTAGGCTAACTGGTCTATAATTCCCCGTTTTCTCTCTCCCTCCCTTTTTAAAAAGTGGGATTACATTAGCTACCCTCCAGTCCTCAGGAACTACTCCAGAATCTAAAGAGTTTTGAAAAATTATCACTAATGCATCCACTATTTCTGAAGCTACTTCCTTAAGCACTCTGGGATGCAGCCTATCTGGCCCTGGGGATTTATCTGCCTTTAATCCATTTAATTTACCTAACACCACTTCCCGACTAACCTGGATTTCCCTCAGTTCCTCCATCTCTTTAGACCCCCGGTCCCCCGCTATTTCCGGCAGACGGTTTATGTCTTCCTTAGTGAAGACAGAACCAAAGTATTTGTTCAATTGGTCTGCCATCTCCTTGTTCCCTATGATCAATTCACCTGTTTCCGACTGCAAGGGACCTACATTTGCCTTAACTAATCTTTTTCTCTTGACATATTTATAAAAGCTTTTGCAGTCTGTTTTTATGTTCCTTGCCAGTTTTCCCTCATAATCTATTTTCCCTTTCCTAATTAAGCCCTTTGTCCTCCTCTGCTGGACTCTGAATTTCTCCCAGTCCTCTGGTATGCTACTTTTTCTGGCTAATCTGTATGCTTCATCTTTTGTTTTAATACTATCCTTGATTTCCCTTGTTAGCCACGGATGCACTACCTTTCCTGGTTTGTTCTTTTGCCAAACTGGGATGAACACTTGTTGTAGTTCATCCATGCGACCTTTAAATGCCTTCCATTGCATGTCCACCGTCAACCCTTTCAGCATCAATCGCCAGTCTATCTTGGACAATTCACGCCTCATACCCTCAAAGTTACCTTTCTTTAAGTTCAGAACACTTGTTTCTGTATCGACTTTGTCACTCTCCATCCTAATGAAGAACTCTACCATATTATGATCACTCTTGCCCAAGGGGCCTCGCACAACAAGACTGCTAACTAACCCTTCCTCATTACTCAATACCCAGTCTAGAATGGCCTGTTCTCTCGTTGGTTCCTCGACATGTTGGTTTAGAAAACCATCTCTCAAACATTCCAAGAAATCCTCTTCCTCAGCACTCCTGCCAGTTTGGTTCACCCAATCTATATGTAGATTGAAGTCACCCATTATAACTGCTGCGCCTTTAGTGCATGCATTTCTAATTTCCTGCTTGATGCCATCCCCAACCTCCCTACTGCTGTTAGGTGGCCTGTACACAACTCCCACTAGCGTTTTCTGCCCCTTAGTGTTTCGTAGCTCTACCCATATCGATTCCACTTCCTCCAAGCTAATGTCCTTCCTTTCCACTGCTTTAATCTCCTCTCTAACCAGTAACGCTACCCCACCTCCTTTTCCTTTCTGTCTATCCCGCCTGAATATAGAATATCCCTGGATGTTGAGCTCCCAGCCTTGGTCACCCTGGAGCCATGTCTCCATAATCCCAACTATATCATAATCATTAATAACTATCTCCACATTTAATTCATCCACCTTATTACGTATACTCCTTGCATTGAGACACAAAGCCTTCAGGCTTGTTGTTACAACTCTCTTACCCCTTATACAATTATGTTGAAAAGTGGCCCTTTTTGATTTTTGCCCTGGATTTGTCTGCCTGCCACTTTTACTTTTCACCTTGCTACCTGTTGCTTCTACCCTCATTTTACACCCCTCTGTCTCTCTGCTCCAGCTCCCATCCCCCTGCCACATTAGTTTAAATCCTCCCCGACAGCACTAGCAAACACTCCCCCTAGGACATTGGTTCCATTCCAGCTCAGGTGCAGACCGTCCTGTTTGTACTGGTCCCACCTCTCCCAGAACTGGTTCCAATGTCCTAAAAATTTGAATCCCTCCCCCATGCACCATTTTTAACCTCTCACGATTGAATTACCTCTCATTTCTAATACTGTAAAACAAATAAGGAAAAGAGAACAATACCCCAATCAATAGCCTTTTTTAAATGTGTCACATTTTTGACAAAGGTCACACTGAACTGGGTCAGATGTTTATTTTAATTATCCTTTGCTTCAGTGTGAGATTAGGTTGGTGTGGTTGAGGTGGGGTTTTAGTTTTGTTCTTGTGCAGACTGTTATTGAGTAAAGCATAAATACTGGAAGGAGGAGCCAGCGCTGCCGTCGCAGCTGCGGCTTGCCTGCAGTCCGTCTGTCTTTTGTGTTTTTTGTTGTTTTTGTCTGAATTGTAGTTTTAATATGGTGTAGTGTTTGTATGTTTATGTTTGTGGGGGGGGGGAACTGGAACTGGAACTGTAAAATTCTCTCTCCCGAACGGAGACACGACCTTTGTTTCTGTGTCGTGTCTCCGTTCCCGTTGCGGCCTACCACCGGCCATGCACCTGGGACCACCTGGGGCTCTGGTTCGCAGAGCCCGCGGCCCGGACTCACCACCTGCGGCGCTGGCTGTCTGCGGAGGCTGCGGGAGCGGCTGCGACTCGTCTCCGGAGGCTCCGGCGCGGGCCGCGTGGACGTCGGAAGCCCGCAGGCCCCTGGATGGGGGCCGACATCGGGAGCACCGGCAGCGGCAGAGGCAGCATGTTCGCCCGCCCCGAATCGCGGGGCTTGGGTCGGCCCGCCGCGGACCTTTCACCGTCCGGCGCGGCCTGAAATAGGCCGTGGACCTTTCACCGTCCGGCGCGGCGCTCCAATGTCGGGAGCCCCGACCGCCCCGACGTGGCAACTCCAACAGCCTGACCTCGGGAGAAGACGGCAGGGAAGAGAAAAGACATTCTGGCCTTCCATCACAGTGAGGAGGGACTGGAGGAGACTCACTGTGATGGATGTTACTTTTGTTGGTGTTAGTGTATGATTGTATGTGTTATTGCATTTTTATTGATTATTCTTATTGGTCTTAGTGTTTCAACTGCGGGTAATGTTTCATTTCACTACACATTTATGTGTATGTGACAAATAAACGACTATTGACTATTGACTATTGATTGATATTGGATTAGTTAAGTAGAATTTCACAACGTACAACTTGTGGCACAGTGGAACGGTGGTAGAATTGCTACCTTACAGCGACAGAGACCCGGGTTCGATCCTGACTACGGGTGCTGTCTGTACGGAGTTTGTACGTTCTCCCTGTGAAGGGGTGGGTTTTCCCTGGGTTCTCCTTTTTCATCCAACAAATGCAAAGGCGTACAGGTTTGCTTTGGTAAAAATTGTAAATTGTCCCTAATGTGTACGATGGCGCTCGTGTACGGGGTGATCACTGGTCGGCGCAGACTCGGTGAACCGAAGGGCCTGTCTCCGTACTGTATCTCTAAAGTCTAAAGTAAACACATGAACAGGTTCGGTTGATCCACGCTGAAGTTTATGGAAAACAAGTACCTTTCTCCTCTTTGCTTCACTCCAACATGTTCTTCCATTCATTTCTCCTTGGTTCATTTTCAGCCTCTTCTTGAATGCATGTGTTATTTGCCTCTAACTCTTGCAGTGGTGGGTCCCACCATTCCGTGGCAGAGGTGTTTGGTCCAGTAACCTTCTGATTCATTGAAAAAACATCACTTGAGCTTTCCGTGAGTGAAATAACATCCTGTAAATTTCCTTGGGTCAAGGCTGCACATGCAATTGTTAGCAAAACATCAATAGAACCCCTGGGCCACGTCAGCTCGGTTTCAGTTTGGGCTGCAGTGCATTTGCTTGCGTCTGTACACCTTGTGTGAGTGCCGGTGGTCAGATCATAAGGAATAGTAGTAGAATTAGGCCATTCGGCCCAACAAGTCAACTCCGCCATTCAATCATGGCTGATCTATCTCTCCCCCCCTAACCCCATTCTCCTGCCTTCTCCCCATAACCTCTGATACCCATATGAATCAAGAATCTATCTATCACTGCCTTAAATATATCCACTGATTTGGCCTCCACAACCTTCTGTGGCAAAGAATTCCATGGATTCACCACCCTCTGATTAAATAAATTTCTCCTCATCTCCTTCCTAAAAGAACGTCCTTTAATTCTGAGGCTATGACCTCTAGTCCTAGACTCACCCACGAGTGAAAACATCCTCCCCACATCCACTCTTTCCAAGCCTTTCACTATTCGGTAAGTTTCAATGAGGTCCCCGCTCATTCTTCTAAACTCCAGCGAGTACAGGCCCAGTGCCGACAAACGCTCATCATAGGTTAACCTACTCATTCCTGCGATCGTTCTTGTAATGATGGGCCCGCGGTGAGTGACAGAGGTTGGACGGGTCCGCGGTGGGTGCCGGAGGGTGGTCGAGGATGCACCGCTGAAAGAACAAAATGGGACCCGGCCTGGGGGGCCGCCGAGAGAAAAGAGGGGCCATGGAGACTACATTGCACACTTGTCAGCGCCCTATACATAGCAACTCTTTGCATACTTTGTGCATGGTATGCAAAACAAAGAATTTCACTGTGCAATGTCACGTGTGAAATTACAATTAAAACACAAAGTACTTGTGCTATAACTCCAGGATAAACACTCAACTAAGAAAACCAAGCCCAAAACTAAAGCATTATCTAACTAAATACACCAACGTACAATAAATGTTTCCATATGCAAAACAAAACAGCTACCTACATATTAATTCTCTTTTAAAAATAAAAAAAATCCTGTAGATGCAAGTGTATCATTGGAGTTATCCAATTAGTGTTCCCTTCATTAGTGTTTCGTTGAGTTAGGCCCACAACACCTCAGGAAGGCTCTGGCTGTGTTTTGTTGTTTGTGGGTTGTGTTTTTTAATTTATTTCCCCCATCCACCTTCGATACCTTCTCTTACCATCTATGGTGCCAGTATCTACTAAATAAAGGAAGTTACAGCCAATTAGCTCACTCTAAGATAAAAACTTGTACCCTATCTTCCACTAATCCTAGCCCATCATTAAGCTTGTAACACCACAAATCTCACCCTTTGCGTCAGACTGGGATACACTATTAATTGCTGCAATGTGATAATAAAGTGTCATTCATTCATTCACCTGTTCCTTTCGGAGAATCTAGAATGGAGCTTGTTTCTCCAGTCTTAAACAAGCAGTCAATTTAAATTAACTCGGTACTCGAGAGTCGTTGGCATTTCTAGATGCTTGGAGCAAAGCCAATTCCCCCAAGCTTTCTTGATCAATTTTTCTGCAAAAAAATGCAGAGAGGGTTGTATGACTTGTGATCACAGCTGAATACAGGATCCGCAACATAGAAAAAATAACCTGAGCCCCAATGTCGCTTGAGATATAAAGAGGAGAAAAATTAAAGGGCAATCTCCCAAAATTGAAATAAAACCTTTTCTGCTAATCCAGACACATTCTCCAGCTGCCCCTCAAGCTATTTCTGAATGATAGCTGGTAAATTGTAATGGAGTAATTTCAGAGGTGAAAACGAGGGGCGTTGAACGGGATGTCACTGGGAGAAAATCCATGAGACGTCACTAAGGTTAAAGCAAATTTTCATGAAACGAGGGGTCAGCGGTAGAGCTGCTGCCTTATGGCGCCAGAGGCACGAGTTCAATCCTAACTACAGCTGCTGTCTGTACGGAGTTTGCACGTTCTCCCTGTGACCGCGTGGGTTTCCTCCGGTTCCCTCCCATCATTCCAGACACGTGCAGGTTTGTAGGCTTCTGTACGTTGTTTCTAGTGTGCAGGATGGTGCTAGTGTACGGGGGTCTTTGGTGGGCGTGGACTTGGTGGGCTGGAAAAGAAATGTCCCTAGTGCATAGGATAGTGTTAGTGTACAGGGTGATTGCAGGTCTGCATGGACTTGGTGGGCCAAAAGGCCTGTTCCTGTGCTGTATGTCTAAAGTTAAAAGGACCTAATATTGTTTGAACATTCAGGGGATTGGGCTCGCCAGGATTTTATGTTTCGTGCCAGGCTATAGCTAAATGCATTGTAAAAAACATGCATTACATGTAATAACTTGCAGTGTGTAAACCCCTAGAAATCCAATGATATGCTAAGGAAAATGAAAATATTTGATGCTTGCTGAATGAGTCCTAATTACTCCTGTTGTGCACCCACTAAAATCAATGTTAATGATTTCAAGGACATTTAATCTAATGAGTGTCAGTTAAACACATTGCCATGATGCAAAATTAATTAAAATTCACCCTAACTGGAAATCCCTGAGTTAGTCAAAGAAATTGGTCGCAAAATCCACTTGTAAACTGCACATAGGTTAAATGCAAATGCTTGCTTTTCCCTGTACTTTAGACTTTAGGGCCCACTGAGTCCGTGCCGACCAGCGATCACCCCGTACACTAGCACTATACTACACAGACTAGAGACAATTTACAATTTACAGAAGACAATTAACCTACAAACCGGCACATCTTTGGAGTGTGGGAGGAAACTGGAGCACCTGGAGAAAACCCACAAGGTGATGGAGAGAACGTACAAACTCCATACAGACAGCACCTGTAGTCAGGATTGAACCAGGATCTCCGGCGCTGTAAGCCAGCAACTCTACTGCTGCTCCACCATTCATCTCACCTCTAAGAATTGAAGTTCAGGTCAATTCTACGGACTTACATTGTTGCCACATGGATTTAGAGGTCTCTATCCTACACACTGGGGACAATTTACAAATTTACAGAAGCCAATTAACCTACAGATCTGTACATCTTTAGAATGTAGGAGGAAACCAGAGCACCCGGAGTAAAAGCCCACGCGGTCACAGGGAAGGTAATGGAAATGGATAATGCTTCTGAAACATTCCTCAACAGCGCACAGACTAACTGACTATGCAAACTTAAGGACCATTGCACATTATTACATCCTTGGGCTAGAATCCAAAGTGTTCATGGCTGGGAGGGAGCTGTGTCAAAATGCATCTTCTAACTTTACAGGCAACATACATTTTAGCAATGGACCAAAAACAACAAATGCAGATTTGAGATCTGACAGTGACATTTGGAAGAGTCCAATTATAACTGAAGGCAAATTCACTGTACAATGGCTCGGGCCAATTTGCTTGTAGAAACCAAAGAAGATCATCTCTTTCAGACAGCAACTCTCCTGATATGAAATTATATTTACCAGTGTTTTAATTCCATGAATATAGGAGATGTCGTGGGATTGCAGTTGTTCTGCTTCAGTTACCTGGGTTCACATAAACTTCTATTAACTTCCCCTTCCATCTATATTCCTACCTCTGGCTTCACAATTCTCTCCCCTTCTATCCTTATCTCACACTTTTTCTTGTCTCTGGCCTATGTCCAACCATCAGTCTATTCTCGTATTCTCGTCTTTGTGTCTATTCTCGTATTATCTGTAGTGATGTTTTGCAGTCTCACGGTTGTGCAGTCTCACAGCAGCAGATATATTAAAGAGAAACCATCATAACACAAATGAACAGATATGAACAACTTGCTCTAAAAAAAACTCTTCTAAGCCAGCTAAACTGGAACCACTGTTGGTTTTGCACTCCACAAATGCGGCCTAGTTTGCTTCATATTATTGCATTTTATGTTTGAAGATGGGTCCTGACTTGAAACGTCACCTATACATGTTCTCCAGAGATGCTGCCTGACCTGCTGAGTCACTCCAGCACTTTGTGTCTTTTTTCTTTGTAAACCAGCACCTGCAGTTCCTTATTTCTGCATTTTCTGTTTGGTTTGGGGAATTAAACTAGTTGTGACAAATGTGTGTGTAGGTTACAATTGCTGGAGTGCTTGGATCCTGCATGTTCTGTATAATTATGATGACGTAAAGCACGAAGAAGATGGCCATCCATATGCCAGCAGCAGTAGAAAGTCTCTGGATAACTTCATCAGTCAAAGGAGCAGAATTAGACCATTTGGCCCATCGAGTCTACTCCATCATTCAATCATGGCTGATCTATCATTCTCTCTCCTGCCTTCTCTTCGTAACCTTTGACACCCATACTATTCAAGGACCTGTCAACTTCTGCTTTAAAAATACCCGATGCCTTGGCCTCCACAGCCCTCTAGTGCAATGAATTCCACAGATTCACCACCCTCTGAATAAAGAAATTCCTCCTCATCTCCTTTCTAAAGGTTTGTCGTTTTATTCCGATGAATGCATTTCATTCAGTGGTAGATAATTTCAAAGAGCTAAATGTTTGCAAATATATTACCAGACTTTACAGTTTGTTAGATGGCAGAGTGATGATATGAACATAAAATGACATAACAGTGTCTTCCTCAAACTCATTGATTTTTTTTCTGTGATGACACATAATGAATGCTCTTCAAAATAGTTCTATCACTTTCGCTTTAGTTGCAATTGCAATTTTGATATTTGTGGGATTATATCCACTTTGAAGGTATCTATTGAGCATGTTTGCACTTTGCTGGTTGTGACAAGGAAATAATAAAAGTGCATTGATGAGAAATGGGCTCTGACATGATGAGATTAATAAATGGCTGGGCCAGGTAGCTTGTGAGTTTCATCATAACCTCCGGTTTCCCGGACTCAATGCCAGTTTACTTTGACAGGTGCATTTGGGATTTCCTGTGGACACTTCACTGTTAATGCTGCCGTCAACGATCGATGCAGCAGTTAAAAGAGGCAGGACACCAAGCTGCAACCAAGCAAACTCGATCCACTGTGTGGAAACAAAGAGCTGCAGATGCCAGTTTATACCCAAGATAGACACAAAGTGCTGGAGTAACTCAGGGGGTCAGGCAGCATCTCGGGAGAATAAGGACAGGTGGACTCAATCCAGTCTTCGAAGATAGACACAAACAGCTGGAGTAACTCAACGGGTCAGGCAGCATCTCAGGAGAAAAAGAATAGGTGACGTTTCGGGTTGAGACCTTTCTCCAGACTGAAAGTCAGAGGAGAGGGAAACAAGGGATATGAAAAGGTACATAGAAATAATGAATGAACAGTATGCAAAAGGACAAATCCAGTCTCACCTGGTTAAAGGAAGGTCTGGACCCACAACGTCACCTATTCCTTTCCACAAGAGACTGAACCGCTGAGTTCCTCCAGTATTTTGTGTCAGTCCCCAGTCTTTACCTTGCATCTTCCACCTTCCGTCCACTAAAGACCCACAGTGAAAATCCTAATAATAGAATAGGTGAAAAATTGTTTAAAATTGGCATTATCGCTCATCTTTTAATGAGCGCCCAAATTAAGGAGCGTGAAGAGGGGAGAATACAGAGTTAACGCACAAAACCGAGAGGTTAAAGCTAATAGACATGTGGAAGAAGAGAACATTATGATAAGCCATAATTGCTTTATTTCCATCTTGGCCAAGTGGTTATTAAAATGTGACTTTCACAAGTGATGAAGATTAAGAGATATAAGTCTCCCAAAAGACGCCTATCTCCTGACTGCATGTGTTGGAGAGACCGAGAAATATCATTGACCTTTAGAGATCAAGTGCGTATTCTTTTAACCAGAGTGGCCAGTTGATAAGGGAATCGGCTGATTCAACAGTGTTGATAGAGGCTTTTTTGTTTGCTGGATATTGTGGTTGGACTTAACACATCACACATCTGAAACAAGGACAAGGCGGTGCGCACATTTAATCTGAAGAATTGTGCTTGTCCGTACTCTTGAAATGACACTTTATAGTGAAAGCACACAGTCTTTCCCCTCATAGGAACCTGAGTCAGTCTTGCAGTAACAAAAACACTGCATCCCGGATCTCTCCTTGTTTTTCTCTTTCCCGCTGACAGGTGTCTTCTCTCTGCCCTTGAACATCATGAGTACAAAGCCAGCTGTGCCAGAGCATTACCTCAGGAGAGATGTTCTATTGAAGAGACGCTCGCTCATTCAGGAGTTGGAGGAGAAATCGGCACCCCATCAGCATGCTGGAGCATTTTCAGAACCTGCAGTTTAGTTTAGTTTAGAGATACAGCGCGGAAACAGGCCCTTCGACCCACTGAGTCCGCGCCGACCAGCGATCACCCCATTACACTAGCACTATCCGACACGCTAGCAACAATTTACAATTTTACTGAAACCAATTAACCTACAAACCTGTACGTCTTTGAAGTGTGGGAGGAAACCGGAGCACCCGGGGAAATCCCACACAGTCACGTGGAGAACGTAAAAACTTTCAGCATCAGTACGATTTAAAAAATGTTCTGTATTTATCAGAGCACATTAGTAGGCTAGAGTTGCAATGGGCTGGACCGGAAATGCATGGAGTTCTTGCACTGAAGGAACTGAGAAGTGGCGCAGAGGTAGAGTTGCTGCTCCACAGCGTCAGGTTTGATTCTGACTACGGGTGCTGTCTGTATGGAGTTTGTACGTTCTCCCCGTGACCGCATTGGTTTTCTCCGTGTGCTCCGGATTTTTCCCACATTCCAAAGATGTGCGGGTTTGTAGGTAAATTGGCCTCTGTAAATTTACCCTCGTGTGTAGTATGTGAAACTGGGATAACATAAAGCCCATTCTATGGGTGATCGTATCTCTAAACTAAATTAAACTACGACAAGCGACCAAGATGGGTTTAGAAACAAAAATAATAAGTTCCCTAGGCGTATTTATTACTTGCTGATTTTTTTTTCCGGAATTGTATTTAGTGGATTTAATCCTTCTTTCTTTCTTCATGGCGTTTAGCTGAATGGCCATTTTGGAGGACGGTTACTCAATAACCACATCACTATGGTTCTGCACTGACCCAAAGTGGGGACTGATGGAGGTGGCTGATCTCCTTCCCTTTAGAATTTAGACTTTAGAGATACTGTGCGGAAACAGGCCCTTCAGCCCACCGAATCCGTGCCAACCAACGACCACCCCACAAACTAACACCATCCTACACACTAGGACCAATTTACAATTTTACCGAAGCCAATTAACCTACAAACCTGCACACCTTTGGAGTGTGCAGGAGTCCGGAGCACCTGGAGAAAGCCCACATGGTCACAGGGAGAACGTACAAACTCCGCACAGACAGCACCCATAATCAGGATCAAACCCAGGTCTCCGGCGCTGTAAGGCAGCAGCTCTACCGCTGCACCACTGTGCCACCCAAGAATATTTCTGAACCAATTTAACACAGAAGAAAAGTAGTTTCATGGTCACGATTACTGATATTTACTTTGTACTCTAGATTTATTTAATTTATCGAATTTAAATTTCCCCAGTTACTGTGATGGGTTTTGAACTTGCATCTCCATATCATTAGTCCAGGTTTAATCATCCAGTAATGTAATTACTGTTATGATTCTTTATCAAGTTGAAAAATAAATTGGGAGAGAGATGAAAATGGCTTTAATTCACCATCAACTGTTTAATACTTTCACACATGATCATCCCTGATTCCATTAAATAACAGCACTGGAACAATACTCTTGATTATACCAGACAATGAGGTATTGAGTCCAACTGCAGACCCAACAAAATTGGTCGAGTTATAAAGTCATAGAGAGTCACAGAGTCAAACGGCGTGGAAACAGGCCCTTCGGCCCTATTTGTTCACACCGACCAACATGTCCTATCTACACTAGTTCCAACATGCCCGCGTTTGCCCCATATCCCTCTAAACCTGTCCTATCCATGTACTACCTGTCCAAATGTTTCTTAAACGTTGCGATAGTACCTGCTTTGCAGCACTTGTGTCCCGGGTTCGATCCTGACTACAGGTTCTGCCTGTACAGAGTTTGTATGTTCTCCCCTTGACCGCATTGGTTTTCTCCGGGATCTCCAGTTTCCTCCCACACTCCGAAGACATAGAAGTTTGTAGGTGAATTGGCTTGGTATAATTGTAAATTGTCCCTAGTTTGTGTAGGATAGTGTTAGTGTGCGGAGACCGCAGGTCGGTGAGGACTCATTGGGCCGAATTTCGCTTGGGCAGCTTGCAAACCCAGCGATATGAACATTGACTTCTCTAACTTCAAGTAACCCTTACTTTCCCCCTCTCTCCATCCCTCCCCCTTCCCAGTTCTCCGACCAGTCTTACCGTCTCCGACTACATGTCAGGAAGATGTAGTGGTGTTTTACAATATATGCTGTCCTTTTTGCCCATCTTTGTTGAGAAACTTTGTCTGAAAGCATGAATTTTACATGGGAATCACGCCTACGATACTGCCATCGGTGACGGGAAGGTATAGTAACAACATCACATTTACATTGTAAAAACAAAGAATTGCTGATCTGGATTATACCAAAGACAGACACAAAATGCTGGAGTAACTCAGCGGTTCAGGCAGCATTTCTGGAGGAAAGGAATCGGTGATGTTTCAGGTTGGAACCCTTCAGACTGAAAGATAGATGTGGATGGTGGGGGTGGGGATGGAAACTGGAGGCAAGAAAAGGCCAGAACAAATCTAGGCCAGCAGCAGTTGACTTCAGGAGGGGTGGAGTCCATTATGGCCCATTGTTGGCTGGGAAAGGTGTGATAATGAGAGGGACACAAGGATGCAAACAATGGAACTAGTAGAACAACTAGGGTGTGGGAGGGAGGAGGAAATGCAGGAGTTTCTTGTAATTAGATAAATCAACGTGCATATCACTGGGTTGTAGACAGCTCAAGCGAAATATGAGATGCTGTTCCTACAATTTGTGTGTGGCCTCACTCTGCCAGCGAACGATAAGGGTGGGGGTGGGGACTTGTTGCCTGGCCCGTTGAGTTACTCCAGCATTTGGTGTCTGCCTTTGGTGTAAACCAGCATCTGTAGTTCCTTCCTACACATAAAACGTTGCAGCCTTGCTTACTCTTTGATTGCTATATTCGATGATTAGCAAAGGTGAATCAATCTATTAGTGTCAGTCTGAAGTTTTTTTCAAAAATCTCTGCGCTCTCAATTAAGTAGGAAGCTAATGTGGCCGTATCAAATTCTAATGATCTCCTGTCAGCTTCAAGTCTGTTCCAGAAATGGGAAATCAATCATTGATTTCTGTGCATGCAGCAGTCAGTCGCGAGTGAATAGCATCATTAGCAAAAGTGCTAATTGTACAAAATACGGAAATTTAAAAAACTTGACGTTGTACAGAACAGGGACAAAAAAAAACAAGGATTTTTTTTTTCTCTGATGACAACTCACAAAGCAATCCAGAACTGTCCTAAAGATGGCCGACAGAGAGGGAGAAAAAACACTGACAAGGCAGTGTTCTTCTCTCGTCTTCTCTCGGCAACCTCTTCTGTGGGGTGATCAGATTATTGTCAGCTGCATAATATCCCCTGAGCTCAGCTCATTTAGTGCCACTTGCTGCAGGTGTTTGTAAGTTCAAATCTTATTCCAGTTCTGCATTACCTTGCGAAAGGCCTGGTGGGGGCAAAAGTTCATATATTTTTGCTGTCAGCTACTTCCCAGCTCTTCCCATTTATACAGTGCAGGGTCACTTTGATTGAAACTGTTATAAGTTCATAAGTCATAGGAGCAGAATTAGGCCATTCAACCCATCAAGTCTACTCCGCCATTCAAGCGTGACTGATCTATCTTTCTTTCTCAACCCCATTCTCCTGCCTTCTCTCCATAACCATTGACTAATCAGGAACGTCAATCTCCGCCTTAAAAATACCCAACGACTTAGCCTCCACAGTCAATGAAGTCCACAGATTCACCACCCACTGAATGATGAACTTCCTCCTCATCTTCTTTCTAAAGGTACGTCCCATTATTCTGAGGCTGTCATGTCTTCCCTCCAGCACTACATTAAGGACCAGCCAAGCCCGATTCTCAGTGTGCCCCTACACATGGAACTGCAGATGCTGAAATCTTGAGTACAACACAAAGTGCTGGAGTAACTCAGCAGATCAGGCAGCATCTGAAGAAGGGTTCTGACCCAAAACGTCACCTATTCCTTTTCTCCAGAGATTCTGCCTGACCCGCTGAGTCACTCCAGCATTTTGTGTCTATCTCTGGAGGACATGGATCGGTGACTTCCCTTCTTCAGACTGCCTTACCAGCTGTTTAAACCATCTGCAAACCATCCAAAAGCATAGAAAATATATATTTTTACAAAATACTTAAGAATTAAGTAAATTTACAAAATAAACCACACTGGCAAACAATAGAAACAATTAAATCAACTCACATTCCCCCACAAAAATAGGACTTTGTGTTAAAATTAGTATTACAGCATGGGTGGAGGATGGTGCAACTGGTTTAGTACATATTAGCATACAAGATGGCGATCTGGAATGCAGTTGGAAAGAGCGTACAAGAAGGTCTATGAATGTCTATGTAGAAACATGCAGATCTGTGGGCACATGAGAGGACTTGGTCTGTGGGGAGGGGTCAGGCAGACTAGAACTTCATCCCTTGGAGCACAGGAGGCTGAGGGGTGATCTTGTAGGGGTGTCTATACAAAATCTTGAGGGGAACAGATCGGGTGAATGCAGGGTCTTTACCCGGGATAGGGGACTCGTGAACCAGAGGACATAAGTTTAAGGTGAGGGAGGAAAGATTTAATAGGGAAGAGGCAACATTTTCCACAGAGGGTGGTGGAATATCAAGCTGATCAGGAAGGCCAGCTCTGTCCTGGGTTGCCCCCTCGACTCAGTACAGGCAGTGGGAGAGAGGAGGATGATGGCAAAGATAACATCGCTGCTGGACAACGACTCCCACCCCACGCAGAACACTGTCACTGCACTGAGTAGCTCCTTCAGTGATAGACTCCTTCACCCTAAGTGTGTGAAGGAGAGATATCGGAGATCCTTCCTTCCTGATGCTGTGAGACTGCACAACCAGCACTGCTCCCAGCAGACCAGTCAACAGACCAGTCAACAGTAACAGTAAAGGAATAACACAGTAAATGATGACAATTTATCCTTTTCTTTATTTTTATTGATAATGAATATCTCTTGCTATCCACTTTGCTGCTGTAACACTGCAAATTTCCCTGGTGTGGGACAAATAAAGGAATATATTATTATTATTATAATAATATTATTATTATTATTATTATTATTATTATTATTATATGGAACGAGCTGCCAAAGGAGGTATTTGAAGCAGGTACGATTACAGCATTGAAAAGACACTTGGAGCGAAAAGGATATAGGCCAAATGTGGGCAAATAAGACTAGCTTAGGTGGGGCATCTTGGTGGACAAGGACAAGTTGGGCCAAAGGGCCTGGTTCCGTGCTCTATGACTCTGAGTACATTCTGTTCATGTTATGCAGCTTTGACTGCAGCCTAGGATGCATTTAAATGTGGATGCAAATATTGATGTTCATAGAATGACTCTTGGAGATCGGTATAATGCATTGATCTTGCTATATGAATTGGCAATACATTTCTAGGCAGTAATCTCAAAAGATGTTCGCTCTACCTCTGCACCACTGTGCTGCCTGAATTCAACTGTGTGTTCAACCCTGTTAAAGTTGATATTACTGAATATGTAGAACATAGCACAAACTTCTTTCATGGACACGAGCACAAAAAGATAAATTGCTCTCGCATTGTGGGGTCAAAATGGAGAAGAAATCCAGGAGTGGTTAATAGTGATGGTATTTTTAAAAAAAGCAGACAGCTCAGCAAAAAATAAAAGAGACTGAGAAGTTTTTGATCGAGTCAAAGCAGCTATTGCTTCCACTTAGCTGAGATTTCCTTTCAGATCTAACTTTCATTTTAATTGACGTTGGTCTCCAGCTAAAGTGACCAGCATTTGACGGGTGCATCACGATTTATAATGATGTGATCCAAGCTGCTTTAATGTTGGTTGTTTAGGCGATATCTGATAGCTGCTTTATTTCACTTAGGTTTGTGGCCACGGAAGGAGGGAAAGGTTGTGGCTTTGCTCGGCACCCTACAGCACATCTCAAGGAATTTTACAGCGTAAGATATACTTTTCTGAAATGATGCCACTGCAGTGCAGACATTCTGCCGGGTGAACTTGGCTGACTTTGAGCTTTAAATGAGTGAAGTTCAGAGACAATTCAGCATTCTTGTGTAATGATTGCAAATGGCCAGTAAAGGCATGGCCTTTATTACAAAAGGAATGGAATTTGGACATGGCTACTATTACAATCATACAGTATAGTGTTGTTGAGGCAGCATCTGCAGTATGGTGTGCAATTTTAGTTTGGAAAAGATGTTTAGTTTTGTTTAGTTTAGAGATACAGCGTGGAAACAGCATAGAAACATCGAGTACACGCCAACCAACGATCACCTGTACACTAGCTCTATGTTATCCCAGTTTTACATCCATTCCTTCTATCCAGAGATGCTGCCTGCCCCGCTGAGTTGCTCCAGCATTTTGTTTCTATCTTCGGTGTAAACCAGCATCTGCAGTTCCTTCCTACACACTTTGCATCCTACAGGCTAGGGGCAATTTACAGAATCCAATTAACCTACAAACCAACACGTCTTTGCAATAGGGGAGGAAGCTGAGCACCCAGGGAAAACCCACCGGGAGAATGTTCCAACTCCACACAAACAGCACAAGGTCAGGATTGAACCCGGGTCTCTGGCGCTGTGAAGCAGCAACTCTACTGCATACCACTGTGCCACGTATCACTATTGGAGGCAGTCTAGAAAAGATTCACAAAGTTTATTCCTAGTGAAGAGAATTGTCCTAATGTGAACAGCTAAAGGAGGTGGATCTGTGATCTTGAGGGTAGAAGAATAGGAGCAGGGCCGTTTTTACAGCATTATGGGCCCCCAGGCAAAGCAGTGTACTGGGGCCCCTACCGTTACTCTCCCCCACCCCCCTTTCCCTACCAGCCCCCCCCCCCCCTGTCGTGCCGGCGAAAAGCACTTACCGAAAAGCACTTAGCGATGGACTTAGGGTACTACATTGTTGCGAAAAGCACTTACAGATCGCTGTGAGAAGCACTTAGGGACCGAAAATATTGCGATAAAAGCACTTATTGAACCTACATTTTTAAAGTAGTATTTATTTATTGCAAGTCACTTAACATACACAGATCAGCATGGGGGCCCTATGCTCGTGGGCCCCCGGGCAAGTGCCCATCAGGCCCATGCGTTAAGACGGCCCTGAATAGGAGGAGATGTTACTGAAATGTATAAGATTCTAAGGGGATATGAGAGGGTAGTTCCAGAGATATTTTCATTAGTGTGGGAATCTTTAACCAGGGGGCATAGCTGCAAGATTAGGGTTTTTTTTGTTTTAAAATTGAGGGGCTTAGGAATTTCTTCTCACTGTGGATGGTGAAACTCAGGAATTCGTTATCCCGGGGAATTCTGGAGACTAGATCACTGAAGGTTTGTAAAGTGTAGTTTAGTTTTTGTTTTAGGTTAGAGATACAGCATGGAAACAGGCCCCTTCGGCTGAGTTTTCGATGACCAGCGATCACCTGTAACGAGTTCTATCCCACGCAGTCGGGGAATTTGCAGAAGCCAAATTACCTACAAAATCGCACGTCTTTGGAATATTGAAGGAAACCGGAGCATAGAAACATAGAAAAATAGTTGCAGGAGTAGGCCATTCGGCCCTTCGAGCCAGCACCGCCATTCAATATAATCATGGCTGATCATCTAAAATCAGTACCCCATTCCAGCTTTTTCTCTGATATCCCTTGATTTCTTTAGCCCTCACAGCTAAATCTAACTCTCTCTTGAAAACATCCAGTGAATTGGCCTCCACTGCCTTCTGTGGCAGAGAATTCCACAGATTCACAACTTTCTGGGTCAAAATGTTTTTCCTCATCTCAGTCCTAAATGGCCTACCCCTTATTCTTAGTCAGACCCAGGTTTGACCCTGTCCTCCTGTGTTTCTGTGTGAAGTTTGCACGTTCTCCCTGTATATTTGCATGGGTTTCCACCCACATCCAAAGACGTGCGGGTTTGTAGGTTAACTCGCTTCTGAAAATTGCCCCTAGTGTGCAGGGAGTGGATGCGAAAGTGGGATGACATAGAACTAGAGTGAATGTTTAATTGTCGGCGAGGACTGTTTCTGCACAGTGTCTGTAAACCAAACTCACTACACCACAGCAACACTATCGCCAGTACATTGAATGGATCAACATCGTCGTGCTTGTCAAAAAGGCACAGCAACGGCTCTTCCTCCTGAGAACACTAAAAAGGGTCGGTCTGCCACAACAGCTTCTGATGACATTCTACCGCTGCACCACAGAGAGCATACTGACATACGGCATCTATGTGTGGTATCTCAGCAGCACCCAGAGAAAACCCACGCAATCATAGGATGAACATACAAACTCCACAAAGGCCACACCCGTAGTCAGGATCGAAATCAGGTCTCTGGCGCTTTAAGGCAGCAACTCTACCGCTGAGCCACCCCAGTGGAGGGTGATGCATTTTTCAAACCAGAGCTATGACGAGCTGGCTCCTAAGAGGAGTTGATGCCTGGGGTAAATCAGCCATGGTCATATTGAATGGTGGGCTAGGATTGAGGGGCTGACTGGCCTACAGCTCCTATTTTCTACAGTTCTTGTACCAGAGAACCATTGAGGCATTCTGCACGATTAATTGCAAACACATATAAATACTTGCACACCATTGAACCAAGAATGTTCTAGTGTTCTTGTACCAAGACGAGAAGCAATGAGGCATTCCACACAATTAATTACAAACATAAATAAACACTTGCACACCATTGAACCAAGAATATTCTTTACATCTCCCCTTCCACTTTGCCTCCTAATTAGCAAGTTTAGAATTCCCATTAAAATGAATAGGATTTTAGATCATGAACCACATCTGACGGCGCTGTGTTCAAATGATGATTTCATATCATATCATATATATATACAGCCGGAAACAGGCCTTTTCGGCCCACCAAGTCCGTGCCGCCCAGCGATCCCCACACATTAACACTATCCTACACACACTAGGGACAATTTTTTTAAACATTTTACCCAGCCAATTAACCTACATACCTGTACGTCTTTGGAGTGTGGGAGGAAACCGAAGATCTCGGAGAAAACCCACGCAGGTCACGGGGAGAACGTACAAACTCCTTACAGTGCAGCACCCGTAGTCAGGATCGAACCTGAGTCTCCGGCGCTGCATTCGCTGTAAAGCAGCAACTCTACCGCTGCGCTACCGTCCCTGGCAAATTGCTGGTGCATTCCAGCAAGACCAAGCTTTATCATTGAACTCCAGGGGAAATTCCAGCAATATCAAGCTCTATCATTGAACTACAAGGGGAATCCAAAGTCAAATCTTTGTGACCAATGTTGTGCTTTCTATCGTTATATAAATTCTGGACATCCCCGGTTGAAAGCACTCACACAGATGGCCAGGACTGACCACTGTTGAAACAGCAGACTGTTTCACGTTTTGATCGGAACTGCCGTCAAAATGCGCCCGAGATCAAATTTGTGGCTAACCCAATTTGCACTCATCCAAAGTGTAGAAACTAAGAACTGCAGACGCTGGTTTATACCAAAGATAGACACAGCGTGCTGGTGTAACTCAGCGAGTCACACAGCTTCCCTGGGGGAAAAAGGATAGGTGATGTGATGTTTCGGGTCGGGACCCTTCTTCAGACTGAAAGTAAGTGGGGGTGGTGGGTGGGGGAGGAGGCGAGAGCTGAAGGAGTTCTTCCTGCACCCCCGAACTTACTTTCAGTCTGAAGAAGGGTCCCAAATCTTCACCTCTGCCTTCACTTCCAGCTTTCTTCCCAACCCACTGCAACCTCCCCTCCCCCCCCCCCCCCCACACACACACACACGCACGCACACACACACACACACACACACACAATAAAGGTCCTGACACGACACATCACACCTTCATGCCCTCCAGAGGTGCTGCCTGACCTGCTGAGTTACTCCAGAAGAGGTAGTTGAGGCAGGTACTGCAACAACATTTCAAAGACATTTGGAGAGGTACGTGGATGGTAAAGGTTTAGAGGAATATGGGCCAAAGGTGGGCTGGTGGGACTGGTGTAGATGGGGCGCCTTGGTCGGTGTGGGCAACATTTAGAAGCTTTACGCTGGAGGCCACTAGGTGAAAACAAGATGTCAATTGGTAAAGTTCCTCTCCGCCCCACTGTTTGCTGGTGATGATAATGATGAGCCACTGAATCGTACAGATCAAAGTTCCATCTGTTTTAATTACCGAATGACATCACCTCCGTCTGAAATACCTCACCAGGGAGGTGATGTAATTGAGCACCGAAAACAGATTGAACACAGATCTGTACGATCCAGGACTCGATCACGTTGCGCATATTGCTTCCTCTGCAGTTGCAATTTTCTTGCTTCAGGCCGTTGAATGTTGAAGGGGGGCAATTACCTCACAGGTTGGTGCTCTTCTGAATTCTCATGAATATAATAATGCGATGCCTAAAATCAATGAAATCTCCGACGAATTATTGCCGGACCGGCTCGGTTGAAAACCGATTAAAAGCACTTGCAATTGAGAAACAGAAATTATATTTCTCCCTCGAATCACTGAATACCACATTTACTCAAGGGAATGATAATCACGAAAGCAAGTTTATTTATATCTTGATAAGTTACTCCAATTCGGAACCCACAAGGTGTGACTAAGAGGACCCAATTAAACAAAAGAAGTTCAGTTTATCAACTACATAAGCTAGTTATTGATTCTAGTTTTTAATAAATTAAGGTAAGTCATGCCTTTTATTAGACATACAGGCGCCCTGCGTTTAACACGGGGGTTGCCTTCTTCAGAGGCAAAGGTAAATCAATAAGCGCGTAAATAAAACACATGCCAGGGACCGCATGTGACCACGCTGCCATACTGAACATTTAGACTGTAGAGGTACAGTGCGGAAACAGGCCCTTTGGCCCACTGAGTCTGTGCTGACCGGTGATTACCCCGCACGCTAGCACTATCCTACACACTTGGGACAATTTTTACAATTTTTACCGAAGCCAATTAACCTACAAATCTGTGGAATGTGGAAGGAAACGAGAAGAAAACCCGGAGAAAACCCACATGGAGAGCCACAGGGAGAACGTACAAACTAGATAGAGCTCTTGGTGATAGCAGAGTCAGGGGGTATGGGGAGAGGGCAGGAACGGGGTACTGATTGTGGATGATCAGCCATGATCACATTGAATGGCGGTACTCGCTCGAAGGGCCGAATGGCCTCCTCCTGCACCTATTGTCTATTGTCTAACTCCATACAGACAGCACCTGTTGTCAGGATCGAACCCAGGACTGTGGCGCTGTCAGGCAGCAACTCTACCGCTGGGCCCCTGTGCCAGACATAGATTGGAGTGCGTTATTTCAAAAATAGGAGTGCGTAAATTAGACTTCGGTAGTAATTAGACAAGCACGTTATTCTAAAAGCAGGTAAATCAAGCATGTGTCTGTGTAAGATAAGCCATAATAATTTGCATACCTTCACCGATCAGTAAATTAGAGCCACTGTTATCTTGAAGCAGTGAGGCTCACCAGCTTTGCAATTTCACTGACTACTGATTATTTGTTAAACATTTATCTTTCAGAAAATCTGGCACCCTCTTTGATAGGTAGAATGGCTGTGTCTACACACGTGCAGACAGTCCCTGGATGCAAAGACAGACCAGTGAAACCGTCAGTTTGACAATAGACAATAGACAATAGACAATGGGTGCAGGAGTGGGCCATTCGGCCCTTCGAGCCAGCACTGCCATTCAATGTGATCATGGCTGATCATTCTCAAACAGTACCCTGTTCCTGCCTTCTCCCCATACCCCCTGACTCCGCTATCCTTAAGAGCTCTATCTAGCTCTCTTGTCACTCTTATTGCACACGTGTTTCATGTTGTGGGTTGACAGCTCAGAAAAGGGCGTCTAATATTGTCGCAGACACCCCGTCAGTTAATGGTACAATGGTGCTTTTATTGTCACACTAGACCAAGTTGGGCCCAAACCTCTCCTGCATTGGTGCAGCACCCTCTCCTCCCCCCTCCCCCCCCCCCTCCCCTCTCCCCCTCCCCCCTCCCCTGTGATAGTACCTGCGTCAACTACCTTCCCTGGACATGGAGGACCGGGGTTGATGGATTGACTCTGACGTTGGCTGGCATAGACTCAACAGGCTACAGGGCCGTCACTGTCATGAGGCAATAAAAAGGACAATATGCTGTTGAGTATAAATCTTAGCCGTTATTATTTCCTGTCCAGGCTGTAGATATATTAGATTGCATGCAACAATCAACACGAGGGCATATTAATTCTCCTTCACACTTTGTCTTGTGTGGCAGATGCAATATGAATAGTAATGTTTTTAATGCTATGGAAATCAATGAATATAGATTTAATGCAGAGCAGTGACAATCAGTTAAAAGATCATCCCCGATTGCATTGAATGGTGAGGCCGCGTAAAGGGCTGTATAACCTAATCCCAATTCACCATTTGGAATTATATTTAAGGTGAAAAGTTGCTCATTGTTTTACCTGGCATACCTCTACTTAACCCATGTCTTTGCAAAGGCCCTGAAGCAATATCCCTTGCGTCCTATGTCACAAAATCACACTCAATATATTCAACCCACTACTAACTTGATTAATAACACCTAGCCCAAGACCTTGACCTGAATGGAAATAGTACTGTACGCCAATACTATTTTAGCCACCTATTGTGTTCAATTTGGTCACCCTGCTGTGGGAGAAATGCTGTTTACCTGGAAAGGATCCAAAGAAGATTAAAAAGATGTTGTCGGGACAAGAGGGACTGAGCTGTACGGAGAGGTTGGGAAGGCTAGGACTTTATTCCTTGGAGCGCAAGAGGCTGAGCGGTGATCTTTTTTTTAGTTTAGAGATACACTATGGAAACTAGCCCTTTGGGCCACCGAGACCAGCGATCCCCGCACACTAACGCTATCCCACACACATTCTGGACAATTTACAATTATACCAAGCCAAATAGCCTACAAACCTACACGTCGTTTGAGTGTGGGAGGAAACTGGAGAAAACCCACGTGGTCACAGAGAGAGCGAACAAACGCCGTAAAGTTACCACTTATTGTCAGAATCGAACCTGGGTCTCTGGTGCAATAAGGCAGCAACTCTACCGCTGCGCCACTATGCTGTCCTTGTACACCTATAGGGGTGCACAAAATCATAAGGGGACGAGATAGGGTGAATGCACAGTCTTTTATCCAGCGTAGGGGAATCAGTACTAGAGAGCATAGGTTTAAGGTGAAATAGGATGGACTTAGTAGGAACCATAGGGGCAATTTTTTTCACTTAGAAAGTAGTAGGTATGTGGTTATAGTACATAGGTACATGTGCTGATAAAGTTTAGTTTTAGTTTAGTTTAGTTTAGTTTATTGTCACGTGTACCAAGGTAGAGTGAAATGTTTTTGTTGCATCAGCCAGCGGAAATACAATATATGTGCACAGTGGCGCAGTGGTAGAGTTGATGCCTTACTGCACCAGAGACACAGATTCAACCCTAACTACGGGTGCGTCTGCATGGAATTTGTACCTTCTCCCCATGACCGCATGGATTTTCTCCAGGTGCTCCACCCACTACCCAAAGACTTGCAGGTTTGTAGGTTAATTGCCTTCTGTAAATTGTGCCTGGTTTGTAGGATAGAATTAGTGCACGGGTGATGGCTGGTCGGCGTGGACTCGGTGGGACAAAGGGCCTGTTTCCACGCTGTATCTCTAAATTAAAGTACATTAGAATTTTGGGGCATGACTACTTTCTACTCATTGATACCCATTCAAGGTGATTGCACGTTATTCTCATTGCAACACCACATCACACATCATAAAGATGCTGGTTTACACCGAAGAGAGACACAAAATCCTGGAGTAACTCAATGGGTCAAGCAGCACCTCTGGATAAAAGAAATAGATGATGCTTTGGGTTGAGACCCTTCTTCAGACTGAGAGCAAATGCCTGCCTCTTTGTAGGCAAAGGCGTAGCCATGGGCGCTCTCATAGGCCTAGGGGTGCCAACTACAGCACTCCCAAATAAGGTGACGCCACCGCCCCACAGCCCACGTGACCTCACCCAGCCAGCGGCACGTGCTCCTGCTCCACCAATGGTGCCTGCCCGGGCTGGGAGGCGGGTTGCTATGCAACCTCTTTTGGGTGGCGCCCGGGCCTCCGGGCCTACACTGTCCCGACCTAGGCATAGGTAGGCATAGATTTTAACCAGCATCTGCAGTTTTTTTCCTACCTATATTGTCCGGGCCTACAGCGTCCAGGTCTATAGTGCCCCCCGGGCCTAATAAGGGACAAGGGCGGTCCCATACAGGACACGGCAATTTAGCCCAAAATACGGGGTGTCCCGGCTAATACGGGACAGTTGGCAAACCTACATAGGCCTTAGCTATGCCTGCTTCTTTGTAGGCCTCTCCGTCTGAAAAAGGGTCTCGACTCGAAATGTTGCCTATACCTTTCCATAGAAGTGCTGCCTGACCCACTGAGTTACTCCAGCATTTTGTGTCTATCTAGGTCACACATCATACCTGTGCTAACAACATATTTCAGCACGTCATTGTCTACTGGAGGTATTAGTGTCCAGCAACAGACCACAATTGTTTGTGGCATTTTATAGCCATTTATTGTGACAAGAAATGGCATCAGAGATGTTGAATGTTCAGTTTTGTTAATTAACCGTTATTTGTTGATAACCACTGCATACCAAGAGATAACAGAAGCGTGAGGGTGATATTGTTCCTTCCGTTATCAAGCTAACATTCCTGTGAAATCAATTATTTATATATTTTGCAATAAAGTCTGAGTCCAAAGGTAAATTGGATATCAGACTTGAACAAGTTTTATAGCACAATGATGGGTACATTACAGAAACATAGGGCTTGAATAAGGTATACATCGTAGTAAAGATACAGCATGCAATAGGCCTTTGACCCCATCTGGGCAATACTTCACATTGCCTCGGGAAAGCAGCCAAGATAATCAAGGACCCATCCACATCATCTTCAATAGTTCAATTATGCTTTCTTGACACATGCAAAACACAGTGAAGTTCTTAGTGTGTAGGAAGGAACTGCAGATGCTGGTTATGCAATGAAGATAGACAAAATATGCTGGCATAACTCAGCGGGACAGGCAGCATCTCTGGAGAGAAGGAACGGGTGACATTTCGGGTCACTTCAGACTGAGTCTCCAGATTTGGCGCCATTTTCAGAGTCCGGTCCGTGCACTAGATTTTATGGAGCGGGGCCTGAACCAGGCGAGCCCCTGGATCGTTCAGCGTCCCGACGTCCTTCTTCTTGCCCGACCAGCTCCATGTCCCAGGGGTGCCTCCCGCACCCGATCCTGAGGGCACGGGAGGTAAGACTCTGGTTCGCTCTCGCATCGGCCTTGCTCCTCGGGCCTGTCGTCGCCGACTCTCTCCTCTTCAGTTCTCCGGTCTCCGGGGAACGAGCGAGAGCCAGGTTCTGTGGCTTCCCCGCGTCAGATTGCGGCCCACCGGGTCCTCCGGACAGGTTCCCGGGCAGGGGCCGTGGGCTCTGCAGCTCCCCAGCCTGTGAATTCCTGCTTGCTTAACCTCCCCCTCCCTCCCTCAACACTGCCTTTCTTCCCTCCCAGCCTTGGGGCAAACTTTACCCCTCTCACTCAGTTACAGTGGACAATCGGCAATAAAGGACATCAGCCACCCTTCCCTCCGTGAACTGTTATTACGAGGGTTTACCACTAGTGGGAGAGTCGAGGACCAGAGGCCATAGCCTCAGAATAAAAGGATGTACCTTTAGAAAAGAGATGAGGAAGAATTATTTTAGGCAGAGGGTGGTGAACCTGTAGAATTCATTGCCACAGATGGCTATGGAGGGCAAGTCACCAGATATATTTAAGGCGGAGATTGACAGATGTGTGATTAGTAAGGGTGTCAGGGGCTAGATAGAGCTCTTAAGGATAGCGGAGTCAGAGGGTATGGGGAGAAGGCAGGAACAGGGTACTGATTGAGAATGATCAGCCATGATCGCATTGAATGGCGGTGCTGGCTCGAAGGGCCAAATGGCCTCCTCCTGCACCTATTGTCTATTGTCTATTGTCTATTGTTATGGGGAGAAGGCAGGAGAATGGGGAAAAGAGGGAAAGATAGATCCGCCATGATTGAATGGCAGAGTAGACTTGAAGAGCAGAATTGCCTAAGTCTTCTCCTATCACTTATGAACTTACTCCAATTTCACACCAGGATTTTGTATAGAAATTCATTCCCCAGTCAGAAATGGAAAAGGCAATCTGTACTCACTTCATCATATTGTACTTGGACTCCACTGGTGGCAAAGGATTGACTTTTGCACGTCTATTGTGCAATGTATAATACTGTACAAGTGTGTTTAGCATGACTGGATGGGAATTAATTCCTAGTCATTGACACTTCACACAGTTCCACCTAACCTTGTCAGTGCAACCCTTTCCTATTCTCTTCCACGCATATATCTACATTTTCCTCTGTTATTTACCCCGACACTTCCATGTAGTAGCGATTTCCATATGCGAACATCACTCGGGATCAATTATTAAATTTCCTGTTCAATTTATTTTATTCAGGGTTTGTACTCTTGAGCTGCTTTGCTCTGCTCCACAAGGGGAAACAGTTTCTCCATAGTAATGCCACTGAACCTTTTTGTTTTTCTTATTCCCAGAATATTGTAAAAGTCAGATGCAGTTCATTGTGTCAGAGCCTTCTCCATGGAGACTCCTTTACACATTGTCCTTTCTAACTTTTCTTTTTTATTAATAATGCGGAGCGCATGCAAAGAAGTGCTTTGTTCAGTGCCGGTAAAAGGGCAACAATATGAATTCAATTGGCAATTCTAATTTTTTGCCACTATCTGACCTTGGATTAATGTTCGTGTTCCATGCCCGCAGCGCTGCGAGCTAGGAATTAATCATAAGCCCTGGACAGTGGGAACGCGACTTCCAACCACTGCATAAACAGGGAGCGGGAGAGACCAAAGTAATGCTGAGCCATAGAGAATCACAGCTCAATGTGTTCACTTGTGCCAATGGCATCAGCCACAAAAGCTGAGGCAATTCACAATTTACAATTCTACAATGTGGAAGGATATTCCTTTTATTAATAATAACATTTTTCTGAGCTGTCGAGGCGTGCTTTATTGTAGAATGCAGGTTAGAAAAATTGTTTGTGTGGTATTATTGCATTTCCTCCTATCCATTTGGCTCTTGAAAACTGAAGTATTAGCCTTGCCAGCAGTGACCCTCATAAGGCAACATTTACAGCTTGAGTAACATTTATGCCATATTATTAATAACCAATTCCCACTTTTTAAAAATCTGTTTTCCCTCCATTAGATTGCAGAGTGCGAGCATACTATGAGACCGGTTTAATACTTTCTCCGGTTGATTATCCTTAATTCCAGAGCAGAATCTTCTCAGCTCCAAAACCTGCAGTCTTTCCATTGGAAAGAAAGTCATCTTTGTTTTAGAGGTGCAGCGTGGAAACAGGTCCCTTCAGCCCACCGAGTCCGTGCCAACCAGAAACTAACCATACACTATAATAATAATAATAATAATAATAAGCATTTATTTTATATAGCGCCTTTCCAGAAGCTCAAAGCGCTTTACATAAACAATCATAACATAAAAACAAACAGACAAACTATCCTAACGGAGAAGCGGCGAATAAACAACGCCAGCGTCCTCTCACGTCAGGGTCCGGCAGTAGACAACAAAAAGCACAGGTCATACAGATACAATTTTTACACAAACAGCCATCACAGTGATTGCTCTAGGCACACCCTCACTGTGATGGAAGGCAAAGTCTTATCTCCTCCTCATTTCTTCTCCCGTGGTGCCACGAGGTGATCGAGGCTCCCAACTTTTTGAAGCCCCCACTAGTTCTATCCTGCACACTCTGGACAATTTACAGAAGCCAATTAACCCGAAATGTAAAAATTCGGCATGGACAGCAGGATCGGACCCAGGTCTCTGGCGCTCTAAGGCAGCATCTCCACCATTGTGCCACTGAGGCGCCTCAAGCTGCTTTAAACAGAAGTAATATTTATTGAATGCTAACCATCAACTGGAATATTGGGTGAACTCCATTTGTTCCATTAGCTCCGTTAGACTCTTCTCAGAATAGTTCCACCAAATCTTTATGTTCACCTGCTAATGATATTTCTGCAAGGTTTCCGCAAGCCCATTGCTTACTTAAAATGGGTTCAGCTCTACCGCTGAGCCACCGTGCCACCTTCAAGTGACACAACAGTAGAACTGCTGCCTTATAGCACCAGAGACCCGGGTTTGATCCTAACCTCGGTTGCTGTCTGTGTGGAGTTTACACGCTCTCCCCGTGACCCGGGTGCGTTTCCTCTGGGTGCTCCGGTTTCCACCCACATCCCAAAGACGTGCGGGTTTGTAGGTTAATTGGCCCTTTGTTAAATGCTCCTTGTGTGTAGTGTAATAACCAGTGTGAAAGGGTGATCGATCTTTGGTGTGGACTCGGTTTCCATGCTCTGTTCACGAACTAAACTTAAAATCTCTTTACACCAATCCCACTTTATTCTCCCCACCAGTCCACACCCCCCACAGAACCATCAACACCCCATTAGATTCCACCACTCACCTACATATTAGGGGCAATGTACAGTGGCCAAATAAACTATCAAGCCACATGTCTTTGGGATGTGGGAAGCAACCAGAGGAAACCCACATCATCACAGGGAGCTCATGCAAACTCCACTCAGACAGCACCTGAGATCAGGATGAACTTGGGTTATTGACACTGAGCGATGGAAACTCCATTAACTACATTAACAATTACAAACTCCTCTTGCTAAGTAAGCAAAGGGATCATGGAAACCTTGCAGAAATATCATTAGCAGCTGACCATAAAGATTTGGTGGGATGACACAGAGAAGATTAATGGAGTTCACCCAATATTTCAGTTGATGGTTAGCATTTATTAAATGTTAGTTCTGTTTAAAGCAGCTTTAGGTGGTATGGTAGCATAGTGGTAGAGTTGCTGCCTTAGGGCGCCAGAGACCCAGGTTCGATCCTGACTACGGGTGCTGTCTGCACAGAGTTTGTACGTTTTTCCTGTGACTGAGTGGGTTTTCTCCGGCAGCTCCGGGTTCCTCCCACGCTCCCACGACATACAGATTTGTAGCTTAATTGGCTTTGGCAACATTGTAAATTGGCCTTAGTGTGTAGGATAGTGTTGGTGTACGGGGTGAATGCTGGTCGGTGCGGCTTGGTGGGCCAAAGGGCCTGTTTCCATGCTGTATCTCTAAAGTCTAAAGTTTAATAGATGTTGACAGTAAAGTAAGCACCATCTTGTTTCACACTGCCTTGAACTATTGTGACTCTACCATTGAATTTCAGTCACACGTGATCTGACCCGTCCAGAAATGGAAAAGACAATAGCAAAAAGATCTTAACATACATGACAAAAACATCCTACTTTGGTGCATGTCTGTACCCACGTTCTCATAAACAACAACTAAGTAGTTATTCTACTTAGAAACATCACCTATTCCTTTTCTCCAGAGATGCTGTCTGACCCGCTGAGTTGCTCCAGCTTTTTGTGCCTACCTTTAGTTATTCTACATCTTCCTCTTCCTACTGCTTTTAATGTGTTATCATCTGAGCCAAAGATTAACTAATTCTACGCGTTGCCAACAAGTGAACTTTCCTCTGCCGCACTTGGCCCAATGATAGGAAGTTCTGACATAAATATTCATTGTTAGCTCATAATTCTGGCTCGTGCTGCCAAATCAGAAATATTAGTGGTGTGGTGCAGTAATCTGTGCTCTCATCAAATCTGAATCTGGAATAAAATCTTGGGCCATATGCAGATGTTTAAGTGCATACCCCAACACAGCAGGGCAGATGTTGGTTTAAATATGGTAACTGGTCCCATTTGTGCTGGACCCAGGAATTAAACTATCAGCAAAGTGATTAAGTGGGATGTGAGGAGAAACTTCTCTTCAGGCAGAAAGTAGTTTAGTTTAGTTTAATTTAGAGATACAGCGCAGAAACAGGCCCTTCGGCCCACCGAGTCCGCACAAACCAGCGTTCACCCCGATGTACAATTTTTCTGCGAAGCCCTTTAACCTACAAACCTGTACATCTTTGGAGTGTGAGAAAAAACGGAGCGCCCGGAGAAAACCCACGTGGTCACGGGGAGAATGTACAAACTCCGTACAGATAGCACCTGTAGTCAGGATCGAACCGGCGCTGTTAGGCAGCACCTCTCCTGCTTCACCACCACGCCGGATAAAATGAGGAGTTGGCTACTTTGGGGGGATGGTGGACACAGGCAATCAAATTGTGGGAATGTAGTTAAAACTAGGCAAGGCCCTACTTTTGCATGTGACGACTGTGACATTTAAGTAAAAAAATATTGTACAGGGATATGTGGGTGAAAATGTGGATAAACAATGCAGGATCCACCTGATTCAACCCCATTCAGCTGCCTTTTCCCCATTATCCCTGACACCCGTACTAATGAAGAATCTCTCAACCTCCACCTTAGAAATATCCATTGGCTTGGCCTCCACAGCCGGCAATGAATCCCACAGATTCACCACCCTCTGATTTAAGAAATTCCTCCTCATCTCCTCAGAGTCCATAGAGTCGCCACACTCCAGACCCATCTTATAGATTTTTGTTTTAGCAAGACCATTTTGATTTGAAGAAATGAAACATCAAATTGACAACATTCCAAGACCCTCTGCAGCACATTGTGGACTAACGGATTCTAATTGAAAAAAAAAAATGCCCTGTAGCCAGAGGTTTATTCAGACACTTGGATAGCATATTATTAAAGACAGCTTGCTCAACCAAACCACTCCTATCTGCCAAGCTTATCGAGATAAGAGCTTTGCAGGGTGCATTAGTACTTCCGAGGAGCTGAGAAAAATCAGCCCTTTAACAGATGTTGACTGGTTCAATTAAAGCCTCAAGAGTTGAAGCCCTGATAAGATAAACCGCCGTTGCTGCCCGACAGTAAGATCGTCACAGGCAAACTTTTCCTCGTGTACGCTTGCAAGCTCCAAGAACACAGAGACGTCAGAGCACTTACGGAACCAAAAGCATTGTAAAGGAAAATATCCTTGAACCAATTGAACTACTACGATGAGCAAGCGGGAAACGAGTTTGAGTTTCAATACTAGGCTAAATGCATACCCTTCGGAAATGGGCGGTGGCTTTCACTGTGATAGAGTATATGGTTGATACTTTTGAACTAAAAAAAAACCAAATTATGCACTTGTAGTATTGGAGAAGGTGATGGATGTGAATTGGGAGATAAAACGTCTCTGTACCAATGCATAACTCATTTTGTAACCCATGCATTCTTTCCCTTCCCCCCTCCCCAACCCTGGTCATCCTACCAGTTCCACTGTTCGCATCCTTGTATCGCTTCATTGTCACCCCTTCCCCAGCCAGCAATGGGCCATTGTGGGCTCCACCCTTCCTTGGTCACCTGTTGCCGGCCCTGCTTTGTTCTGGCCTTTTCTTACCCCCAGTTCCCCCCTTCTACTTTCAGTCTGAAGAAGGGTCCCGACCTGAAACATCACCCATCCTTTTTCTCCAGCGATGCTGCCTGGCCCGCTGAGTTACTCCAGCACTCTATGTTTATGTTTGACTGTTTCACATAGGGAGGGCTCTGAAGCATATTCTGTACATAATGTGGCTGATATCCTGTTAGGTATTCCTCCAAAAGGTTATTTTAAGATTTGAACTGGAATAATTAGGCTGCAACTGATTCAGTTCATTTGAACAGTGCAATCCAATTTAATAAAAACACAAAGCTGCAAACAGGACAGGTTGACTAGTTTCAACAATAAGGGCCGGCAGAGTGAAGCAGCTTGTAGACCCATTGCCTCACAGCACCAGAGACCCGGGTTCAATCCTGACCTCAGGTGCTGTCTGTGTGGAGTTTGTACGTTCCCCCTGTGACCTAGACAGTTTCCTCTGGGTTCTCCGGTTTTCTTCTACATCCCAAAGATGAGCAGGTTGGTAGGTTACATAGATACAAGGTGCTGGAGTAACTAAGCGGGTCAGGCAGCATCTCTGGAGAAAAAGGATGGGTGACGTTTCTGGTCTGAAGACAGTTCTGAACCTGAAACGTCACCCATTCTTTTTCTCCAGAGATGCTGCCTGACCCGTTGTTACTCCAGCAACTTTGTGTCTCTCTTTGATATAAACCAGCATCTGCAGTTCTTTGTTTCTTCAGGTTGGTGGGTTCATTGGCCTCTGCAAATTGCCCCTTGTGTAAGTGAGTGGTAGGATTTGTGTAGGTGAGTGGGATGGCGGGACTGGCATATGAGAAAAGATTGGAAAGACTGGGCTTGTATTCACTGGAGTTTAGAAGGATGAGAGGGGATCTTATAGAGACATATAAAATTATAAAAGGACTGGACAAGGTAGATGCAGGAAAAATGTTCCCAATGTTGGGCGAGTCCAGAACCAGGGGCCACAGTCTTAGAATAAAGGGGAGGCCATTTAAAACTGAGGTGAGAAGGAACTTTTTCACCCAGAGAGTTGTGAATTTGTGGAATTCTCTGCCACAGAAGGCAGTGGAAGCCAAAGCACTGGATGGATTTAAGAGAGAGTTAGATAGAGATCTAGGGGCTAGTGGAATCAAGGGATCTGGGGAGAAGGCAGGCACGAGTTAGGCACGAGGATGATCAGCCATGATCACAATGAATGGCGGTGCTGGCTCGAAGGGCCGAATGGCCTCCTCCTGCACCTATTTTCTATGTTTCTATGTTTTTATGATTTGGAGGGAATAGATGACAATCTGGAGAGAATAAAATTTGGATTAGTAGGAATAGTGTAAATGGGTGGTTGATGGTCCGCATAGACTCAATGGGCTTGTTTCCGTGCTGTATCTCTCTATAACTAACTTGTACTGGGCTTGATTATGTAGAAGCGGTGGCACGATGGCACAGCGGTAGAGTTGCTGCCTTACAGTGCTTGCAGCGCCGGAGGCCCGGGTTCGATCCCGACTACAGGTGCTTGCCTGTACGGAGTTTGTACGTTCGCCCCATGACGTGTGGGCTTTCTCCGATATCTTTGGTTTCCTCCCACACTCCAAAGACGTACATGTTTGCAGGTTAAATGGCTTGGTAAATGTAAAAATTTTCCCTGATGTGTGTAGGATAATGTTACTATGTGGGCTGAAAGGCCTGTTTCTGTGCTGTATCTCTAAACTAAATTAAACAATGATAATGAACCTTGGGTTCTTCCTGTCACAGACTGTGCTGTTTTCTCAGGTACCATCAAACTCAGTCACTTCAATCAGGCTGAATTTAAGTTTTTTTTTAAGTGACTCATGTATAAATTATCCTGAAAATCTCATGCCTGATTACAAGGGGCTGAGATAAGGTTTGGTGTTACACTCTGCGATATTTGCAGCCCATGGCAAAGACATCAATGTTAAGTAGGAGACTGAACGATGACTTTAGAGGTTTTCAAAGCTGTGGAGCAGAGATAGTTTGAAAGTTTCTCCCATTGCTTTTAGACATAGAAGCATAGAAACATTGAAAATAGGTGCAGGAGTAGGCCATTCAATATGATCATGGCTGATCATCCAAAATCAGTACCCCGTTCCTGCTTTTTCCCCATATCCCTTGATTCCATTTGCCCTAAGAGCTAAATCTAACTATCTCTTGAAAACATCCAGTAAGTTGGCCTCCACTGCCTTCTGCGGCAGAGAATTCCACAGATTCACAACTCTCTGGGTGAAAAGGTTTTTTCTCATCTCAGTCCTAAATGGCCAACCCCTTATTCTTAAACTGTGACCCCTGGACTCTCCCAACATCGGGATCATTTTTCCTGCATCTAGCCTGTCCAATCCCTTAAGAATTTTATATGTTTCTGTAAGATCCCCTCTTATCTTTCTAAATTCCTGTGAATGCAAGCCCAGTCGACATATTCTTTGATCATATGTCAGTCTCGCCATCCCGGGAATTAACCTAGTGAGCCTACGCTGCACTCCCTCAATAGCAATAATGTCCTTCCTCAAATTAGGATGACCAAAACTGCACACAGTACTCCAGGTGCGGTCTCACCCAGGTCGTGTACAACTGCAGTAGGACCTCCTTGCTCCTATACTCAAATCCTCGCTCTATGAAGGTCAACATACCATTTGCTTTCTTCACTGCCTGCTGTACCTGCATGCTTACTTTACTGTCCTGGATGTACCAGGACACCCAGGTCTCGATGCACCTCCCCTTTTCCTCATCATTCAGATAATAATCTGCTTTCTTGTTCTTGCCACAAAAGTGAATAACGTAACATTTATCCACATTATACTGCATCTGCCATGCATCTGCCCACTCACCCAACCTATCCAAGTCACCCTGCAGCCTCATAGAATCCTGCTTGCAGCTCACACTGCCACCCAGCTTTGTGTCATCCACAAACTTGGAGATGTTACATTTAATTCCCTCATCTAAATCATTAATATATATTGTAAATAACTGGGGTCCCAGCACTGAGCCTTGCGGCACCCCACTAGTCACTGCCTGCCATTCTGAAAAGGATCCGTTAATTGTTACTCTTTGCTTCCTGTCTGCCAACCAGTTCTCTATCCATGTCAATACCCTATCCCCAATACCATGTGCTCTAATATTGCACACTAATCTCTTGTTTGGGACCTTGTCAAAGGCTTTTTGAAAGTCGAAATACACCACATCCACTGGCTCTTCCTTATCCATTCTACTTGTTACATGATGATCAACCATGATCATATTGAATGGCCTACTATTTTTCTATGTTTCTATATTTCTATCCTTAAAAAATTCCAGAAGATTAGTTAAGCATGATTTCCCCTTCATAAATCCATGCTGACTTTGACCGATCCTGTCACTGCTTTCCAAATGCTCTGCTGTTATAACATCTTTAATAATCGACTCAAGCATCTTCCCCACTACCGATGTCAGGCTAACTGGTCTATAATTCTCTGTTTTCTCTCTCCCTCCTTTCTTAAAAAGTGGGGTTCCATTAGCTACCCTCCAGTCCACAGAAACTGATCAAGAGTCTAAGAAGGGTCTCGACCCGAAACGTCACCCATTCCTTCTCTCCTGAGATGCTGCCTGACCTACTGAGTTACTCCAGCATTTTGTGATACCTTCGATTTGTACCAGCATCTGCAGTTATTTTCCTACACCATTGCATCCATGATTTCTAGGGCCACCTCCTTATTAGATCAATATTCCCCAGCATTCCACCCCTTGCATCTCGGTGGCTTCAGAGATAAGTTATCACCTCCAAATGCCTCTTTTAAATATTGCCATGGTTCATATCTATTTGATAACGTGATATATATAACGGCAACATATAACAGCAGGTAGCAATCATTTAGTTTTCCCTGGGGTTCAATGAGATAATACCATGCTAAACTACCAGAGTCTAGTCAGCCAGAAATGTTTGATTTAGTTCATGCAAGTCCTACATTTATATTGACCTAGATTATCCCTGTAACATACCTTATGTGGGATATGCTAGTAAACCAGGCTAGAAAACCAGGGGTCATTATGAATTATTATGCTTACATTATGTGGAATTTTAAAAGAATGGTTTCAATAATCTTGGTCATTAAATCTAGCTCACCCTCACAGTTTACTGAGAGAAACTTGCCTGCTTTGTGCTCGGGGGCTGTGGTTGTCTAATAGATGACCCAGCAAGCCTCTCATCGGCACAATCATTCATTACCACTTCCTCAAGGGCAATTAGGAATAGATATTAAACATTGATCACATTCCGCAAATGAATGAAGGAAAAAATATGAGAGTTTGTAGTACATAATACTGCCCGAAATGATCACTAGAAAAGTAGTGTTTTCTGTCTGCAAAGCATATTGACAAATAGTCTCCAAACAGTTTTGTAGACAGACTATCTGATTCATCTTATATACCCACGCAAGGATTCAAGGACTCCTACTTATCACATCTACGAACATCACAGACCGTTCACAAGTTCACGTTCACAAGTTACAGGGGTAGAATTAAGCCATTCAGCCCATCGAGTCTATACCGCCATTCAATCTTGGCTGGTCTCTGCCTCCTAGTCCCATTTTCCTGCCTTCTCCACATAAATCTGGACACCCGTTCTAATCAAGAATTTGTCTATCTCTGCCTTAAAAATATCCACTGACAGATCTTGCGGACAGTTTCTTTTCTTTGAAGCTCTAAATGGGAATGAAGGATCAGCAATAGAATTGCTGCCTCACAGCGCCAGAGACTCGGGTTTGTTCCTGACTACGGGTGCTGCCTGTACGGAGTTTGTACGTTCTCCCTATGACCACGGGTGCTCCGGTCTCCTCCCACACTCCAAAGACGGTACAAGTTGGTAGATTAATTGGCTTCAGTAAAATTGTAAATTGTCTCTCGTGTGTAGGGCACTGCTAGTGTACAGGGTGATCGCTGGTCGGCACAGACTTGGTGGGCCGAAGGTTCTGTTTCTGCGCTGTAACTCTAAAGTAAAGTCAAGTAAAGAGTCTCGGGTCACCACAAAGCAAATGGGTTTCTGCAGCAAGTAAGATGAGAAATATTTGTTCCCATTGCAATTGGTCAGGTAAAAGAGATTGTTTTATGATTCGTTTCGATTTGGAGCACGTTGATCGATGGCACAATAAACAATACAAACCTTACGATGTGCTTGACATGGCCTGAGGACCCAGAGTGTTCTTTTATGTCAGGTGTTTGGCATAAATATTCCTGCGCATGTTTGGATCAATTGGCCTGGTCAAATGGCTTGTTAGCCAACAGGGAGAGGTTGGAGGAGGCAGAGTGAGTCCCTGCTCAACTGACAGTCCCTTCATTTCAGTCACAATGTTTCTCTGCTTCCACAATCTAATCCTTTGGCTTCCCTTTCTTCAAAAATGTGTTTCAACTTATTTTACTCCCAATCTCTCCAGTTTTCCCAGATGTCGAGGGCCTGAGCTACGAAGGGGGGGGGAGGGGGGGGGGGGGGGGCGGTGGCAGGCTAGGACTTTATTCCTTGGAGCACAGGAGGATGAGGTGTGATCTTATTGAAGTGTATACGATCAGGAGGGGAATAGATAGGGCAAATGCACAGAACCTTTTACCTAGAGTAGGGGAATCAAGAACCAGAGGACATAGGTTTAAGGTGAGAGGGGAAAGATTTAAGAGGAGCGTGAGGGGCAAAGTTTTTATACAGAGGGTGGTGGGTGTATGGAACCAGAGGAGGTAGTTGCGGCAGGTACTATAGCAATATTTAAAAGACATTTGGACAGGTACATGAATCGGAAAGGTTTCGAGGGATATGGGCCAAACGTGGGCAGATGGGACTAGTGTAGGTGGGGCAACTAGGTGTGCATGTGCAAGTTGGGCCAAATGGCCTGTTTCCGTGCTGTATAACCCCATATCCATCCTATCTGGTGGCTCATTCACCTCTTTGATAAGGACATGGCAAATGTTCCGTGCGTGAAGAAAATTATGAAGTATAAATTGCCATTATTCCCTTGCAAATTGGGAAATAATTTGAATGCTCTGGGAATACGATGAGGTCTACGTGGTGCTTGGCTGTTGTGGGTTAGAGCTTATGACACTTATTAATGACAGGAAGCTAAGTGGCTTCCTGATATAATAATTCCAGAAGGCTAGCATGGCCTGATTTATGGTTATCCACTGACCTGTAAATGCAATGATCTGCCAGCACTCCTTGAGTTAGTACTGCAGCCTAGCTTGGCGGAGGCAGAGACAGTAAATATTGCATGAGCTGCAACTTTAATGGTTCTTTTGTGTAACAATGCACGGAAATAACGGAGTGAAGGAGAAAGGCATGCGACAGTGAATTATCCTGCAGGCGTTCCCCATTGGTTTACCACATTAAAGTGAGTGGATTTAAAGCAGGGGGCCATACACAACATGGTGCTGCCCAGTCCATCACGGGCACTGACCTCCCCCACCATCGAAGGGAGCTACAGGAGTCGCTGCCTCCAAAAGGCAACCAGCATCATCAGAGACCCACACTATCCTGGCCACACACTCGTTCCACTAATGCCAGCATAAAGAACGTATAGGAGCCTGAAAGCTGTAACATCCAGATTCAGGTGCGACTTCTTCCTTACCACCATCAGGTTATTAAACACTACAACCTCCAACTAAGCTCTGAACTACCAGAGACCTTGGGGGATTTTATTTGTCTTTGCGCTATTATTGTTTGTGTAGTGTATGTGTGTGTGTGCCTATATATATATATATATATATATATATATATATATATATGTATTGAATTCATGATTTTCCAATCTATCTCATTACAGCCCTTGCACTTTTTTTAATCTGCACTTTCTCAATAGCTGTAACGCTATAATCGGTTGGTGCAGTGGTGGCACTGCCTTACAGCGCTAGGGGCCTGTGTTCGATCTTGACTATGGATGCTGTCTATACGGAGTTTGTACGCTCTCTCCGTGACCGCATGGGTTTTCTCCGGGTGCTCCGGTTTCCTCCCACATTGCAAAGATGTACAGGTTTGTAGGGTAATTGGCTTCGGCATAATTGTAAATTGTCCCGAGTGTGTAGGATAGTGAAAGTGTACAGGCATTGGTGGTTGGCGCAGACTCAGAGGGCTGAAGGGCCTGTTTCCGCGCTGTATCTCTAAACTAAACTAAACAAAACTATTCTGCTCTTTGTTTATGTTCTCTATTTTGCTACCCAATGTGCTCGTGCATGGTACGATTTGACTCGATAGTGCACAAGACAAAGTTTTTCACATTATTTTGGCACAAATAACAAGATAAACCAATACCACCTCCCCCCCCCCCCCCCCCACCCCTCAACCATCCCAATGCTCCCATCATCCCTTGTGAAATGTTTTGGCAACTGGGGTCAGAGGTTAACATTGGCAGTCAGGATGCAATACAAGTTGATTATAATGATGGTAATATGTGAGCCTTTCCCAAAGAAACATTTATTCCTCTCAATAGCCTGCACCTCTTCCTAGAGATCTCCCTTTTTTCTGACATTTACACAAAAGCAACTCAAAGAAAGTAATGAGGTCAGTTTGCAGCAAGATTGAGTGATTTTATTTCAGGTGACCTTTGAAATGGATTTTCTCGTGATCAGTGATGGTGCATTTTGGTTTCATGTTGCACTGAATGAAGCTTCTCATTAAATAAAATTACAGAGCTGCAGAAATTGTATGTGGCATTCACCCAGGAATGGCAAGCCATCAGTCCTCATAGGGCAGAGATTCACGTTAAAAGTACTGGCGTAACGCACCATAATTCTATCAACTGATTAGTTTAGTAGTTTAGTTTATTGTCACATGTACGGAGGTACAGTGTAAAGCTTTTGTTGCGTGCTAACCAGTTAGCAGAAAGTCGATACATGATTACAATCGAGCCAAATGCTATGTACAGACACATGATAAAGGGAATAACGTGAATATTGTTTAGTGCAACAGATCTGAGGAATCTAAGGGCATACCGTTTAGTGCAAGATAAAGTCCAGTAAAGTCTGATTAATGATAATCCAAGGATCTCCAGTGAGGTAGATGGTAATAATAATAATAATAATAATACATTACATTTATATAGCGCTTTCATATACTCAAAGACGCTTTACAGGGATTTAGAGAACATAGGGAAGTGAATAAATAGATAAATAAGTAAACGAACAGAGAAAGGAGACAGAAGGTGGGGTGACCTTCAGTGGTTGAAGGCAGTTGAAGGTCAGGACCACTCTCTAGTTGGTGATAGGATGGTTCAGTTGCCTGATAACAGCTGGGAAGAAACCATCCCTGAATCTGGAGGTGTGCGTTTTCACACTTCTGTACCTCTTGCCTGATGGGAGAGGGGAGAAGTGGGGAAGAAGTTATTCTACTTAATTCTATTCTACCGAACACTGCCCTTACTTACTTTTATCTTGGCTCGTTCTAAAGTTTATGAGTCAGGTTCGGTTACAGTCAGGGTAAGTTGTGAGCAGGTCAGTGAGGCCTTATTTGAGGGAGTAATCAAAAGCAATCAGATTAATGGACTTGCGATGTGCCACACTCTCTCGCAATTAAATTTGGGATCTTCCAATCTACCTCATTACAGCCCTTTGAATTTTTTTTATCTGCTCTTTCTCTGTAACTGTAACACTATTCTGCACTCTGTTTATTCCAAGTGATCATTGAATTAAAGGGGTTATTTGGGAGCTGAAGGGGGACACTCTGGCATTAAATGAGGAAAGCTAGTCGCTAAACCCCCAAAAAGAATTTGTGTAGGAAGGAACTGTAGATGCTAGTTTCTACCGAAGATAAACACAAAATACTGCGGCAAGAAGAGGAATAAACATCACTTATTCCTCTTCTTCAGACAGGGTCAGGCAGCATCTCTGAAGAAGAGGAATAGGTGACGTTTCGGGTCAGAACACTTCTTCAGACTGTGTCTATCCCCAAAAAGAACAGATGAATTAATGCAGTCATTTTGTGATCTTATTTGCAAAGAGGAACCGTACAAACTGTATCTACTTCCAGCCTCTGTCATAGCACTGCTTGAAATTCTGCATGATGTTTCCATATTGCCTTTAATCTATTACTCATAACTCTTTCCAGTCTTCTAACGATGGACATGCACATTATCAAAGTGGCTACAACAACATAACACTGACATTGAATATCTGTACTTTATCTCCTAAGCAGGTATAAGCCTCCTAGGATTAACGTGTGCTTGAGATATCAAATCCCTATGTTGGAGCCTTAACCAGCAGGCAACATTTTTTTAATGGAATTATGTGACTATTCATTTTAAACCTCAAACGTGGGTGTCGTGTCCGCAGTAACAACTGAAAATTAACTCTTACATAGAAACATAGAAACATAGAAAATAGGTGCAGGAGTAGGCCATTCAGCCCTTCGAGCCAGCACCACCATTCAATATGATCATGGCTGATCATTCTCAATCAGTACCCCATTCCTGCTTTCCCCCCTTAATTCTTGATTCCGTTTGCCCTAAGAGCTGTATCTAACTCTCTCTTGAATACTCTCTCTTTGCCAACCTGGTCATTTATATTGGTTTATTTTAAATAAACTGTGTTACTACCAGCCCATTTCTCTTGATAAATTGAAATCAGTTTCAAATAATTATTCACTTGATTCTCTGAGTTGGTCCAGTGGGTTTTAATCCACATCTAACTCAGAAGCAGCTCTGCTATCCGTTGAGTCACGGCTGACGATATCCACTGGCCTGCAAAGCATTCTGTCACTTTCTCTTTAGTTTAGTTTAGTTTAGAGATACGGCACGAAAACAGGCCCTTCGGCCCATCAAGTCCGCACCAACCAGCAATCCCCGCATATTAATACTACCCTACGCACACTAGGGAGAGCTTTTACATTTACACCTAGCCAATTAATCTACAAACCTGAACGTCTTTGGAGTGTGGGAGGAAAACAAGGATCTTGGAGAAAGCCCACGCAGGTCATGGGGAGAACGTACAAACTCCGTACAGACAGCGCCCGTAGTCAGGATCAAACCCGGGTCTCTGGCGCTGTAAGGCAGTAGCTCCACCATTGTGCCACTGTGTCGCCTTTGGCTGGAAGATTAAAGGACGTGACTAATGCTTCAATGGTTCTTCACTATTACATGTACCAAAGTACAGTGAAATTATTTTTTTGCCCACAGATCGGTAAGATTATTGCCATACATAGGTACAATCCCTGAATTAATCACAGAACGCATAGAAACAGCCCACTGAGTCCAAATGTCCAGGTTTTGGCGTCATTTTCAAAGTCCCAGCTGCAGCTGGCCAATAAGGCCCAGTGCAGCCGTCGCCTCCATCCAGGTCATTCCGTGAACCCTTGACCCTCTCCTTGCCCGCCCACCTCCAGCCCTTGTGCCTCAGGAACGCCTCCTGCAGCCGACCTTGAGACTGCGGAAGGTAAGACCCCCTATTCTTCTTACTGCCCCTTTTCCCTAGCAACCAGGGAGTTTCTAATCACTTGCTGGAGCACACTACACAATATTACCCCAGGACCGGGCGGCACGATAGCGCAGCGGTGGAGTTGCTGCCTTACAGCGCCAGAGACCCAGCTTCCATCCTAACTACGGGTGCTGTCTGTGCAGAGTTTGTACTTTTTCCCTGTGACTGCGTGCATTTTTTCTGGGTGTTCCCTTTCCACATTTCAAAGATGTGCAGGTTTGTAAGTTAATTGGCCTCTGTAACTTTGTCCCTAGAGTGTAGGATAGAAGTAGTGTACGGTGGGGACGGACTTGGTGGGCCAAAGGGCCTGTTTCCACACTGTATCTCTAAATTAAACTAAACTATACACACTGCACAATACTGTCACAGAACCAATTCACCGTCATCTGAGATCATTCCTGATCTTAGAGCAAGAGTTTTGACCTGAATGTTTGACTTGGATGTCTTGAGTTGGTTTGCTGAAAGCACATAAAAAATTCAACACTGAAGGTGATACTGTGCATTTGCATGCATTGTTTAGCTGCTGTGAGATGTGGTGCTGTACAATAATTAATATCACATCTCCGCTTTTGCAAAGGTGGGGAATGGGCAGAGCAATCAGACATTCACATACGCTGCTCCAGCTGAGAAAGATTGGCAGACACAATTGACCGAAAGAGCAAACGACTGCTTGCTTCAGGCCACGAGAGAAGTAAGCAGGATTGTAGGCAAGATGCAGGCTTTCTTTGTTAAAGGAGTCCCATGGCAAAGGATGTGGATTGCAGAAAGGTGCTGGGAAAATGCCTCCAAGGTTACACGGCCAAGCATCAACTTGTCAACGTGTTGCATGTGGCTTCTGCATTCATTAACTGAAACCCAACTCCCTCCCCACCAGCCCTTTACAGCCAGTTGGGCTCAAAACATTGCAGACATTTGCACTGCTAAATAATGCAATGGAACACTAGAAAATCACGAGGTACTTTCCTTAAGTCTGTCTGGTGCTTCTGCTTTAATTTACATTGGGGACCACGAAATTGCTTATAATCTATTGAAGACATGAGACTAGGGAGAGGCCGTCTATACCACTTGCTCTCCGTAAAAGGATCTTCCACCAAAGTACCCCTTCACCATTTATTAAAATCGTCACGCAGTTATCACCTAAGGTGATTACCTTGTTACTTATTATCGATTTTACACAGTGGAGTTATCAGTCAGTGCCTTATTTACTGTGCAGTGGGCGATATCTTATCAAATACCTTCCCTCTTATCTGATTGTTGCTTCAGGACCTAGATTTCCTAATAAAACTTTTAATTAAAATAAGGAAAGGACGTTCAGGGAGGATGGTAAAATATGAGTTGAAGCAATGTGAAAGGGAAGATAGGATTATCCAGCAACATTTAGAAACAAACTTGAAAGCGAACTTCATATTTCGCTTGGTCAGCTTACAACCCAACAGTATGCATTTGATTTCTTTAACGTCAAGTAACCATTGCATCCCTCTCTTTCCGTCTCTCCCCCATCCCAGTCGTACTATTTTTACTGCCATCCTGCTGAGTTTCATTGTTTGTGTCCTCTCCTTACCACCTCCTCCACAGCCAACAATGGACCATTGTGGGCTCCATATTTCCTTAATCATCGTCTCTGCCTTAGGTTTGTCCTTTTCCATCTCTTTCATCATTTGTTCAATGTACCTTTCATACCTCCGCTTTCTCTTTCCCCTGACTCTCAGTCTACAGAAGGTTCTCGACCCGAAACATCACCTAGTTCATTTTCTCCAGAGATGCTGCCTGACCCGCTGAATTACTCCAGGTTTTTATGTCTAGCTTCCTTCACAAAATATTAAGCAAGTTAAATGGTTTATTTACACACCTAAACGTTTGGGAAATGATCAGGAAGAAAACTGTAATCCTCAGAGAAATGAAGGGGAAAGTGAAAGGCTGTAATCGGTGTGTTACATGCAGACACAACTTTAACACATGCCTGCTGTGACATTAAGATACGCAGGAAATTGAAATTTACCTGTAATTATACCTTTCATTACAACAGGACCGGTGATCTTGAAACAGCAACGTTGGTTCACTGGTAAGACGTTGATGAGTGCAGATGAATGGGAGAAAAGACATGAGAACTTTTGTAGTGTTTACAGCATGATTCTGGAATTGCAGGTACGAAGGAGCGAGTAAGTTCATGTCGTAAGTTTTAGGAACAGAATTGGGCCATTCGCGTTTACCTGGCCATTCAATCATGGCTGATCTATCTTTCCATTTACACTCATCCAACATAAATCCCACTTTTGTTTGGACAGGTACGTGGATAGGAAAGATTTAGAGGGATATTGGCCCAACGCGGGCAAGTGGGATTATCATAGATGAGGCATTTTGGGCTGCATGGGCAAGTTGGCCTGAAGGGCCAGTTTCTGTGCTGTATGACTCTACGTGACATAGATATGCAGGGAATGGAGGGGTGTGGATCATGTGTAGGCAGAGGAAATTAGTTTACCTTGGCATCTTGTTTGACATGGACATTGTGGGCCGAAGGGCCTGTTCCTGTGCTGTACTTCCCCTGCTGAGTTACTCCAGCATTTTGTGAATAAATACCTTCGATTTGTACCAGCATCTGCAGTTATTTTCTTATACTACTGTACTTCTACGTTCTACGATCTTATTGAATGATGGGCAGGCTTGATGGACTGAGTGATTCCACTCCTTTTATTGTGTGTATAATTTAGAGATACAGCATGGTAACAGGCCCTTCGGCCTGCTGAGTCCACGCTGCCCAGTGGTCATGCATCCTCATTAGTTCTATGTTATCCCACTTTTGCATCCACTCCCCACGCACCAGGGAGCAATTTGCAGCAGCGAATTAGCCTACAAACCTGTATGTCTTTGGAATGTGAGTGGAAACTGGAGCACCCGGATGAACCCCACACGGTCACAGGGAGAATACGCAAACTCCACACAGAGAGCACCCGAGGTCAGGGTCGAACCCAGGGTCGGTCGCAGGCGCTGCGAGGCCTCTGTGCCGCCTGCGTTCTCCTGTGAAGGGCTTGGCCTCCAGCTCTTAAGTGGTGCACGTGATAAATTGCCAACTACACCGTGGATTCAGAACTCCCTGAGACTGCTCCCGCAGTACAGCACCTAATCCTGAGACAAGTGATTCGAAAAACTGCAGAAGGAAGGGAGGGTGGAAGTTCAAGCCTTGTAATTTCATCCCATCGATTTGTGGTATGTTTTTTCTTCGCAGTCTGCAGTTGTAAAGTTGACATACGGTGAACAAAACAGACTTTTGAGGTGAAGTGAAAAATTCTATCTTGGAAGCACACTTTAATTTCCACCCCTTCCCCACCCTTCCTCCTTCCCTGCACCACTTCTGAAGGGTCATAAACAATCTTCTACCTGGAATGGCAACAATGTCATTGCAATTAACTGTGTGTCAGCAGGTCCATTTATATTGGATTTTGTATCACCAGGAAGGTGAACTAGATAAACCCCAGTCTTCTCTGTTTTAACAGTTCCAGTGTTACAGTAACTCTCCATGGACAAATAAACAGAAGCTTCACTGTCAGATTAAATGTGTGGCCTATCTAACTATGATCTGTGCATTGGCGATGTAGCCAACTGAATGCTGTCATGTACACCTGTGGTTGTTGATGGGCAGATGCCCAAGAGTACTTTATAGGTGTCAACTTGAAGGTATTTACCATATCACAGTGCTAGTTGTGAAGCACTCTACTGAAAAATATTTGCTCAGCTGAATGAGAGGGAGGTTTTCAAAGCTAGTTCTTTTTTATAAAGTCGCTCTGCCATTGTCGTGTTGCATTTGTAGGACATTTTGTCGAGAATTTTCTTCGGGAATCTTGGTGAAAGGAAGAATTTAGGGCAACATAGACACAAAATACTGGAGCAACTCAGCGGACCAGGCAGCATCACTGGAGAAAAGGAGTAGGTGATGTTTCGGGTCAGAACCCTTCTTCGGTCTGAAAGATGGGGGGGGGGGAGGGGTGGAAACTGGAGGTGAGAAAAGGAGAGAAAGACATACAGGTTTGTAGATTGATTGGCTTCGGTAAAGATTGTAAATTGTCCCTAGTGTGCAGGATAGTGCTAGTGTATGGAGTGATCGGTGGTCAATGCGGTGCTCGGTGGGCTGAAGGGCTTGTTTCAGCACAGTATCTCTTGGGTCTAAGGTCTGTTCAAAATAACGCAGGTTATCTAAATGAGGTAGAGAGAATCTGCTTATCCTGCTGGAAGTGGCAAGACCAGAGTGCGGAACAAGCATTTGCTTCAAACCACCGGCGGTCTAAGAAGGAGAGACCATTTGCATTGTTGGAGAAGGCCAATAATTGCCAGGTTTTCTCCAACATCCCAAGAGTGAATTCTTTATTTAAAACAGTAACACCCAATGAGTTTTATGTATGTCATCATCCCTGGAGTGATCAGACAGGTAATATTGATGACATATTGCAATCTCAAGCAGAATGTTTTTTTTTCCCCCTACAGGATTCTGAGTCTCAGTCTTCCGTAAAGAAAGAGAAAAAGAATTAAAACTGCCTAGAAGGTATTAAAATTCACAAAACATTTGATGTTAAGCAACTTTAGGAGGTCCTGTCTATTGCAAAAAATGATTTGCATTTGAACCAAAGATAATGAGGTGGGAGCAAAGGACACATTTGGGTGCCAAAATGAATAAAGTTACCATAGAAGGGAACGAAACATAGAAACATAGAAAATAGGTGCAGGAGTAGGCCATTCGGCCCTTCGAGCCTGCACCGCCATTCAATATGATCATGGCTGATCATCCAGCTCAGTAGCCTGTACCTGCCTTCTCTCCATACCCCTGATCCCTTTAGCAAAAAGGGCCACATCTAACTCCCTCTTAAATATAGCCAATGAACTGGCCTCAACTACCTTCTGTGGCAGAGAATTCCACAGACTCACCACTCTCTGTGTGAAGAAATGTTTTCTCATCTCGGTCCTAAAAGACTTCCCCCTTATCCTTAAGCTGTGACCCCTGGTTCTGGACTCCCCCAACATCGGGAACAATCTTCCCGCATCTAGCCTCTCCAACCCCTTAAGAATTTTATATGTTTCTATAAGATCCCCCCTCAGTCTTCTAAATTCCAGCGAGTACAAGCCCAGTCTATCCAGTCTTTCCTCATATGTAAGTCCCGCCATCCCAGGGATCAATCTGGTGAACCTTCTCTGTACTCCCTCTAAGGCAAGAACGTCTTTCCTCAGGTTAGGAGACCAAAACTGTACACAATACTCCAGGTGCGGTCTCACCAAGGCCCTGTACAACTGCAGCAGAACCTCCCTGCTCCTAAACTCAAATCCTCTTGCTATGAATGCCAACATACCATTCGCTTTCTTTACTGCCTGCTGCACCTGCATGCTTGCTTTCAATATGAGTTTAGACTTTAGTGATACAGCGCGGAAACAGGCCGTTTGGTCCATTGAGTCCGTGCCGACCAGCGATCACTCCATACACTTACACTGCCCTACACATTAGGAACAATTTAAGAAACCAATTAACCTACAAACCTGAACGTCTTTGGAGTGTGAGAGGAAAGCAGAGCACCCGTAGAAAATCCACGCAGTCACATACAAAGTCCATACAGACAGCATCCGTGGTCAGGACTGAACCCGGGTCTCTGGCAGCAAACCTACCCCTGCACCACATGCCGCCCCAAATCACGCTGCAAGAAGAGGTAAGAAGAGGTAATGGTATTTGTGTTGCCAAAGATACCAATGGGGAGATGCAGTAGGTCAGAGAATCAGTAATGACAAGGGGAAAATGAAGATACACTAATCATCTATCAAAAGTATTGATTAGGTTGTATTTTCAATCAATGTGAAGACTTGTAGATCGAGTTTCAAAGAGGATCTGACACGCTGTTGCAGCAGTTAGCACTGGTTCTGGGATTTGATCATAATCTTGCGAGCTTCCTATGACTGGGTGCTCGGTCTTCCTCCCACAGCCCAAAGATGCGTTGGTGGGTTAATTGTACAAGGATTGTGTAAACAGTGACGCAGCTGTTAGAGCAGTGAGTTCGATCCTGACCTCGGGTGCTGTCTGTGCAGAGTTTGTACCTTCTCCCTGTGACCACGTGGGTTTTCTCCGGGTGCTCCCGTTTCCTCCCACATTCCAAAGACGTGCAGGTTTGTAGGTTAATTGACTTCTGCAAATTGCCCCTAGTGTGTAGGATGCGAAAGTGGGACAACATAGAACAGGGCTGTTTTTACAGCATTATGGGCCCCCGGGCAAAGCAGTGTACTGGGGCCCCTACCGTTACTCTCCCCCACCCCCCTTTCCCTACCAGCCCCCCCCCTGTCGTGCCGGCGAAAAGCACTTACCGAAAAGCACTTAGCGATGGACTTAGTGTGCTACATTGTTGCGAAAAGCACTTACAGATCGCTGTGAGAAGCACTTAGGGACCATAAATGTTGCGAAAAAAGCACTTGTTGAACCTACATTTTTAAAGTAGTATTTATTTATTGCAAGTCACTTAACATACACAGATCAGCATGGGGCCCCTATGCTCGTGGGGCCCCGGGCAAGTGCCCATCAGGCCCATGCGTTAAGACGGCCCTGACATAGAACTGGTGTATGGGTGATTGATGGTCGGCGTGGACTCTGTTGGCCAATGATACTTGCCTGCGAATTGACATTTCACGCTGTATCTCAGAACTCTAAAGTAACTGCAGATGCTGGTTTACAAAGAAAGATACAAAGTGCTGGAGTAAGGCAGCATCGCTGAAGAACATGGATAGGTGGTTAGTTATATGCTGCCTACTTCTCTTTAATGCAATCATGCTCAAAATTTTTACAGGAGTAGGTATACAAATCCCTCTTAGGAGTGAGGTATTTCCAGGACATTAATGCAAATGAAAATTTGAATAGAAGTTGAGGAAGTAATCGTGCTTATCGACAAATCTCTCCGGGAATCACTGACTCCCGTCTAATTGTGAGTGAATCCAAGGTCATTTATATGCAGCATATTTAACTGCTTCTTCAATTGGCTTGATGAGAAAATAATAGTCTTTGATGCTGCTGAAGGTAGGTATTGGAAAATCTACCTATGTTCATCTGTTTTCTAAATAATCCATCGGAAGACCTTTTTAAAAGAACTGACTGAATAAATCTCGTTTTCAGTCAGTGTCTCTAACTAAGCCTTTCCACCGACTTGTGTGTTAAACACCAGGAATCCAGATTTTTCATAGATCGTTATACACACTGGGCCTTTTAAACACCAATTACATTAATTCCCAGTGCAGCATTTACAGGGGGGAAAACGGACTAGGAACATGCAGGTAGTGGCTCTGTCTGAAGTGGAAATAATACAACAGTGGATCGCTCTTACCAAGAAGGTAGATTTCTGCTTACACCCCGAGCAACAATCTTATTTTTCCATGACATGCATATCAAAAGATAGCACAGCAAATGAAAGAGAATCGAGGAAATAGAGCAAGCCATTCAGCCCCTCTAGGCTGTTCTGGCTTTCCCCATGACTGACTCACTCATTTTAGCTCTACATCACTTAATACTTTGTTGAAAGATGCTTAATTCATTCTCTTGTACTTGAGTAAGGTTTATTGTCATATGCACAAGTACGGTGAGGTACAGGTACAAATCTCGCTTAAGTGAATTATATGTAAATCACACTTAAATTACACACAAATTACACTTAAATAGTACACACAAATCACACACAAGTCACACATAAAATGACACACAAACTACACACAAATTATGCACATCACACACAGGTTACACACGAATTACACACAAATTACATGTAAAATTACCAACACAAATTACACACAAATTGCACACAAACTACATGTAAAATTACCAACACAAATTACACACAAATTTCTAAAAGAAAGCAAACTGCAAAAAACCAAGACGTTAGTGCAGGATACAATTGGAAAAGAAACCAAAGCCATGGTAGTGTAACATGGTATTCCTACCATTGTCAAGGTAGGTATAGGGTTGTGCTGGTTGATTTGAGAACCTGATGATTGTAGGAAAGTAAATGTTCCTCAAACTGCTGGTGTAGGACGTAAGGGTTCTGTACCTTCTGCCCGACAGTGGCAGTGAGAAGATGGTGGAGATCCTTGATAGATCCCGCCACCCTGAGGTAGACAGTTTCATTGCTGTGCCCATGGTGGACTGGGCTGAGTCTACCACTCTCTGCAGTCGCTTGCATTGGTGTATGTTGGAATTGCTGTACCAGGCCGTGATGCAATCCATTAGGATTCCTTTCTATGGTTATTTCAACAATTCTTTTACACTACATTCTCCATTTGGACTACAGCTTCTAAGAGGAGAGTGGTTCACAAACCTATCTCTCTCACTCTCTGAAGATTTGCATTCTGCTGAAGCTCTGAAATGCCTTTTCATCTATTCTCAAGATTGTCCAATTTCTTTGTGGTATCCTCCCCTGCCCCAAATCAGCACTAGAGCAATAAGTTACTTGCCCAGAAATGTGCATGTACTAACAGTGCAATTCAATCCCCTCTGCAGTTTATTCTTCCATTGAAGTCAATGGACCCAAGACTTGGAAGCAGAGCCTATTATGCAGATATTACAGTATCACAGAATGACCGACACAAAGACAAAGTTCTTTCCCACTTTCCCCCATAGACAATCGCTTATATTTAAAACTTTAAACACTTTTAGAGGTGTACAAAATCATGAGAGGAATAGATCAAGTTGCCGCACAGAGTCTCTTACCCAGAGTGGGGGAATCGAGAACCAGAGGACATAGGTTTAAGGTGAGGGGGGAATGATTTAATAGGAACCTGAGGGGGTATATGGAATGAGCGGGTATATGGAACGAGCTGCCGGAGGAGGTAGTTGAGGCAGATACTATCGCAACGCTTAAGAAACAATTAGATAGGTGCATGGATAGGACAGGTTTAAAGGGGTATGGGCCAAATGCAGGCAGGTGGGACTAGTGTAGATGGGACATATTGGCCGGTGTGGGCAAGTTGTATGACTCCATGGCGAGGAATCCATGACACTTCAATCAAGTTCCGCCAACCCACCAACATTTGTACATTTAAGGTAGACACAAAATGCTGGAGTAACTCAGCGGGTCAGGCAGCATCTCGGGAGAGAATGAATGGGTGACGTTTCGGGTCGGGACCCTTAAGCCAGCTGTTATTTAGTCACAGGCTGGATCAGCAGTTAACATTGCTGCCACAGAGCTCCAGTAACCCCGGTTCGACCCTGACCTTGGCCGTTGTGCTCCAGCTTTCATACACATACCAAGTAGATCCAAGATGGCACCCAACCCAGACGACTCTGTGTGTGTGTTAGTCACAGAAGTGGATCTGCAATCACGCATTACAATCACTCCGCTCTTTTAAATCTCTACTCCGATAGCAACATTTCTTACTTTAACTATGCTCTTCGTAATCTCCTCTCAGATCTGTCACTCTAGACGTTATTCACGTTATTCCCTTTATCATGTATCTGTGCACGGTGGATGGCTCGATTGCAATCATGTATTGTCTTTCCGCTAACCGGTTAGCACGCAACAAAAGCTTTTCACTGTACCTCGGTACGCGTGACAATAAACGAAACTAAATTTAAGACATGCTGCTGGATTGATTGCTCCTGTAAATTGCACCTGGTGTAGATTAATGGCAGCAGAATTGAGTGTGAGATGAGAATTGATGGGCAATTGTAAGACAATAGGTTACAGGGAAATAAATGGGAGAGTGGGCCTTGGCTGCCAACATACGCTTGTTGGATGCACATTATGGATGTCATTCAGCGAGCAGATGAGATTCATCAGGATGTTACCTGGGCTTGCAGGCTTGAGTAGTGCAGAGCGGTTGGAAAGGCTGGAACTTTTTTCTTTGGAACCTGCAGCTCCGCCACCCTTGGTTCCAGCGCCACTCTGGATTATCCATTTTACTCAATCAACAGTGGTCACGGCCTTCAAGAGGAGTCGAACAACACCGGAACGGCCCGCCTAAGCCGCCGAGGGGCCGAGGGGCCGAGAGGCCGAGGTACTGGCCTGCAGAGTCGGCCTCAGAGGATGGCAACAGGATCAAATCTGCTGGCTCCGGCCGGGACAGAGGTCCACACCCCCGGCCATAGGGGGCAGATTCGAACTGCTGATCGGCACAGTGGTCCCGATGAGGTCAAGGTCGGTCACCTCATCCGGCCGAGATGCCACATTTTCAGGGGGCACTTCTGGGGGAGGAAATCAAGTGCACTTCCGCAATTTTGTCCAGATTAGAGGAGATCCCGGACCACTCATCCTCCTGCGCTCCAAGGAATAGAGTCCTAGCCTGTTCAACCTCTCCCTGTAGCTCAGGCCCTCGCGTTCCCCCTGGCAACATCCTTTCCAGTTTGGCCCGCGCTTTTAAGAGTAATGCCAGTGGTTGTAAAATCCTTTGGGGTGAGCTTGCGGTTTTGTAATGCACACCGTGACCTCAGGTTCCTCTCACTTGCCTACCTCCCTAGTATGTCCCTGACATTGCTCTTCCTCCACAAAGGGCCACCAAAGGTTAAGAGCTACTGCTATTGCAGAGTCCAGCGATATTAATTTAGTGCAAGACTGTTTCAGTCAGGCATAAAAAGGCTGCTCTCAGCATAGATGGTCGAACAATATTTTAAGCCCTTCGTTTCATTTATTAAATTTAATATGGAAAACAAAGCGGATGGAAAGGCACAAATATGTGTGCCAGAAATGATGTTATTAATTCATGTTACAAAATGAGCTTTAGTCAGGAAGGTTAAGAATAAGTTGTTAAAATATATGTATTTACAATTCAATCAGCTCCAGTGTTTTACTTGCATTTGTTTTGGATCATTACCGTTAATGAACAATTGCACAGTGTTGAGTTTTACAATTGGAAATTGATTTCATTGATCTAATGAGCAGAGGAAAAAGATCATTATCTGGTTTTTTTTTAACCTAACGTCATAGAACGAAGGAATATTTCATAATTCAACAAGGTCATGATTCGTAACTTATCTCAACACCTTTGCCCCAGATCTTTGAATATCTTTAATTCAACAAAATGAGTTTTAAATTTAAAGTAAATAATTGATCATAGACAGAACAAAGGACTTCAGATGGTGGTTTCCAAAAAAAAAGTGCTGGAGTAACTCAGTGGGTCAATCAGCATCGCTGGAGGGCGAGCGAGCATGGGTCATGTTTCAAATCGGGACCATTCTTCATATTAACCATCAATTAGCTTCACAATTTCAATTTCAACAACAATTTTGAATTAAAATTATGTTCTAAGTTTGTCCCTAAAAGATCTAACTGTGATATTTGGATTATTCCCCTCGCCATTAAGTACCAGAACTAGTGCAGGAAGGAACTGCAGGCGCTGGTTTATCGCAAAAGCAAGCACAAACTGCAGAGTGACTGAGTGGGCCTGGCAGCATCTGAGGAAACGAAGAATAGGTGACGATTTGGGTCAGAACCCTTATTCAGACTTCACACTTCTTTTAATCTGAAGAAGGGTTTCCGACCAGAAACGTCACCTAATCTTTTTCTTCAGAGATGCTGCCTGAACCCGGTGAGTTGCTCCAGAATTTTGTGTCTGTCTTTAAGTAGAACTACTGTGCAATCAATAATTTACCTGCTCTCATTGAGGGGTTTAAATTCACCGTTTACATGCTTTAAACTCTAGGTTAAATGCTTTACCTTTTACAGTTTCATGCTTTAATCCCCTGTCTATATGTATTGTATTGTATTTCACTGTCTAATTGTATTGTACTCTATCGTATTGTACTGCACTGTCATCCCCTGCTCTGTCTATATGTTTTACATTTGTATTGCACTAAGGCCCCCGGAGGCACTCTGTTTCATCCCATTCATTGCATGATCTGTAAGGAGTGGAATAACTAACTAACTAACTAACTAACTAACTAACTGACTGACTGACTGACTGACTGACTGACTGACTGACTGACTGACTGACTGACTGACTGACTGACTGACTGACTGACTAACTGACTAACCGACCAACCGACCAACCAACTAACCAACTAACCAACTAACCAACTAACCAACTAACCAACTAACTAACCAACTAGTCTATCTTCCACTCTAACCCCTAATATCCTGAAATCCTCAATCAAATCTCCTGTTAACTTCCTAAATTGCAGTGAATACAATTCTACCTTGTATCATCTACCTTTATAAATACTTCTGGAGTCCATTCTGGTAAATTAGCTCTGCATGCTATGCAAGATCAATATGTCCTTTCTAGTAAGGAGTAATGGCAGAATGCCTCACAATATTCCAGACGTGGCTTTTCCAGAGCTTTACGTAGCTGTAGTTTTGCTTCTCTCCTTTTAAACTCCAGTCATCTGCATCAAAACCCAATATTCCTTTTGTCGTTATGATTGCATTCCATTTTTTTAAATTAATCCAGATCCATTGATCACCATATTACTGGAGCCTCAGCTGTTTCAGGCTTTTCATCATTTCTATAGCACTCTCTCATGTCCCATTTTGGTGTAAAATTCATCACCTCTCACTTATCTACAATGTGTCCCATTTGTTGGCACTTTCACTTCGTCCCATTAATATCTTCCTGTAACTTTATGCCACCTGTCTTTTAATCATTGACAAGCTTAAGCACATGACTTTCCATCCAAATATGCTTTTATTATGACTTTCTTCTTCCAAATTATATTCCGTTAATTTCTCTGTCACACTATTCTTGCTAATGCTCCTGCCAGTTGCCTTAATCATTTTACTTCATTTCGCCTAGATAGAGTGGATGTGGAGAGGATGTTTCCAGTAGTGGGAGAGTCCAGGACCAAAACCAGCACTGCCGCAGAATAAAATAAGGTACCTTTAGGATGGAGATGAGGAGGAATTTCATTAGCCAGAGGGTGGAGAATCTGTTGAAATTATTGCCATGACATTAGGTATTTTTAAAGCGGGGATTGAAAGGTTTTTGAATAGCAAGGACATCAAAAGATACGGGAAGAAGGCAGGAGAATGGGGTTGAGAGGGAAAAATAGAACAGCCTTGCTCGAATGGTGGAGTAGAATGGCCCATCGATGGGCCAAATGGCCTAATTCTGCTCCTACGTCTTATGGCCTTCAATGTGCCACATGTGCTATCATTGCAGTCATAATATTTTACATCATTTTACATCAGCCTGACCTGCTGAGTTACTCCAGCATTTTGTGAAATAAATACCTTTCGATTTGTACCAGCATCTGCAGTTATTTTCTTACATAATATTTTACATTATTTTTAAAGGCAAGCTTACACTTTTGTGTGGTCACTTGCACGTGGATGGCAGAGTGACTATTCACTGATTTGCCTAGAGGGCATAACGTTAAGGTGGAGGGTTTAATGGGAAAATGGAGGAAGATTTTCTGTGGCACAATGTTGAGGATCTGGAAGTTGAGGGCACTGAACTTTTGTTGTTGTTTATTACGGTGTTTACAGCCTATTACGTTTGCAAATTCTATTGCGCAGCGTCGGGTAAGAATTTCATTGTTCTGTTCGGGAAACACGACAGTAAAACGCTCTTGACTCTTGACTTGGCTTGATGCTATGACTCTCTGAATGGCTTTGTAAATGATTTAAGGGGATGTGGCAATAGTTCAGAATTGTAACATGAGTGTAATAGGAATATAGCAACAGGAAAACAGGGGAAGGTTATTTGATGCTTCAAGCCTGCTCCACCGTTCTGTATGATCATGACTATGAGTATCTTGTTGCATCTTTCTCCAAAATCCCTTGATCTCGCTAACCCTTTGGAATGCATCCAACTCCTTCTTGAATGTATTCAATTATTTGGACACAACTCCTTTCCATGGTAGAGAACTCCCACTGTCCAGGTGAAGAAATTGCTCTTCATCTCAGTCTGACATGCCTTACCCTTTACGCACACCCTGTGATTCATGGTCTAGATTTCGATTTAGGTTTATTATTGTCACATGTAACGAGGTAGAGTGACAAGCTTTATTTTTCATGTTATTCTTTTTTTTTTTTTTTCATATTTCAGATACAGCGCGGAAACAGGCATTTTCGGCCCACCAAGTCCGCGCCGCCCAGCGATCCCCGCACATTAACACTATCCTACACACACTAGGGACAATTTTTACATTTACCCAGTCAATTAACCTACATACCTGTACGTCTTTGGAGTGTGGGAGGAAACCGAAGATCTCGGAGAAAACCCACGCAGGTCACGGGGAGAACGTACAAACTCCTTACAGTACAGCACCCGTAGTCAGGATCGAACCTGAGTCTCCGGCGCTGCATTCGCTGTAAAGCAGCAACTCTACCGTTGCGCCACCGTGCCGCCCACCGTTATCCAAACTGATCAGATAATATTGTACATAAATGCAATTCAAGTCATACTCAAGTACAATAGGTAGAGCGAAGGGGAAGATACAGGGTGCAGAATGTAGCATTGGAGCACACTAGTTCCATAGGCAAAGCCTAATGCCCGCTATGGGGTAAGAGGTGAGTTGGACACTACCCTAGTTTATGGAAGGACCGTTCAGAAGCCTGATGACAGAGGGAAAGAGCTGTTTCTGAGTCTCATCTTGTAAGCTTTCAAGATTCGGTACCTTCTGCCTGGTGGGGACTTCAGACTGCAGTAGGGAGAGGTTAACAGTGACTGTGAATTCCTCTGCCTGCTGACCAGCACGGATCCTGGGAACATGGCCACGATCTCCATCCGGACCAATTGCTTTAAGCAAATTCACTCTCAGGATGGCCGATCTTACACCTGCCACAGTAACCGTTGGTACACATGCACCTAAGACTAGCAGGATGCGTGATGTTCCTTCACCTACCTTCTGCTCAAAGCGAGCATAGCATGAATTGAGCTTCTCCCATGACAACAAAACATCACGGTCCAATACTTAAATTCTCTCAATACGAAGGCTAGCATGGCATTTACCACCTTAATCTTCTGCTGAAAGATTAGGTCCAAGAGGTGCAGGCGTTAAAGTTGTAGTAACTGCATGATTTTAATCAATCGGTACATACATTTAATAGTTTAGTTTAGTTTATTATCAGGGCACGGTGGCGCAGTGGGAGAGTTGCTGCCTTACAGCGAATGCAGGGCCGGAGACCCGGGTTCGATCCCGACTACGGGTGCTGTCTGTACAGAGTTTGTATGTTCTCCCCGTGACCTGCGTGTGTTTTCTCAGAGATCATCGGTTTCCTCCCACCACTCTAAAGACGTACAAGTTTGTAGGTTAACTGACTTGGTATAATTGTCCCCAGTGGGTGTAGGATAGTGTTCCAGGATAGCAGGGATCGCTACTCGACGCGAACCCGGTGGGCCGAAGGGCCTGATTCCGTGCTATATCTCTAAACTAAACTGAACTAAACGTGTCCCAAGGTACAATGAAAAGCTCTTATGTTGCGTGCTATCCAATCAGTGGAAAGACTATACATGATTACAATCAAGCCGTCCGCAGTGTACAAATACAGCGTAAAGGGAATAATGTTCAGTGCAAGATTAAGTCCAGTAAAGTCTGATTAAAGATAGTCCCAGCTTAGTTGTTGATAGGATGGTTCAGTTGCCTGATAACAGCTGGGAAAAAACTGTCCCTGAATCTGGTGGTGTGCATTTTCAAACTTCTGTACCTCTTGCCTGATGAGAGAGGAGAGAAGAGGGAGTGACTGGGATGAGACTGGTCCTTGATTGCACAGGGGCAGCATGAGGTGTAGAGGCAGCATGAAGTGTAGATGGAGTAAAAGGAATAAAGGAAAGGCAACAGATGATGATGCAGGGTCTTACTGCTGTAAAGGCAATAACCCCATGATACAAAAACTAAGCCACAACTCCTTTTGGTGGCAGAAACCACAAAGGGGGGAGGGTATATAGTTGTCTGTCTTTCATATATCCCCCCCTCCCTCTCGAATTTATTCATACTGAGCAGCTGAATCCTTGTGATTCATTGGACTGTTGGCTGCAAGTGACCTTGCAAAGACTCAACGACTGCACTCCATAATGGAAAACCCTATCGCCCCAGTGCCTTTAAAATGTTCACTAATAAATTCCATAGGGAATTCAGGAGAGTGATTCATGTGCAGAAACAGATACCACAGGGAGCCTTTGAGACATGTAGTGCAGATACATTCAATTAGTTCAGTTTAGTTTTAGAGATACAGCATGGAAACAGGCCCTTCGGCCCACTGAGTCCACGCCGACCGGCGATCAGCCCGTACACTGGTTCTATCCGACACACATCGCGACAATTTTACTGAAGCTAGTTAACCTACAAACCTGCACGTCTTTGGAATGTGGAAGGAAACCAAAGCACCCTGAGAAAACCCACGCAGTCACAGGGAGAATGTACAAACTCCGTACAGGGACAACCCGTAGTCAGGATCGATCCCGGGTCTCTGGCGCTGTAAAGCAGCAACTCTACCGCTGCGCCACCGTGCCGCCCTCACACAAGAGGGAGTAAGGAACCAAATAGGCAAGATGAGATGGAGTGAGAGGGGAGATAAATCTCGTTATGAGCCTATTTTGTGGAATCTTTTTGACTGTAAATTTAAACTCCCACTTATTTGGATTTCTATAAATCAAACATTATGATTGCTTCACTGGTAGTTTTCTCATGACTTCCCAATGCATACAAGCTGGAGTTGTTAGATGAACAAATACAATGGACCAGTTACATGCCATTTTGTAAGAGCACTCTATTGCTTTTTTTTTGGTACGCACTTTCTCAGTCAAAAACCAATACACACCAAAAGGTCAAGCATGAGTCAGATTCCCAAGCGGTTGATAATAATACCTACAGTAACTCAGAGATTGACATGGATTAACTGATTTTCCATCTTCAATGAAATGACAAACAGGATTTCTTTCCAGTACTTTAACTCTGTAAAATCATCTGATTCCACCCTGCTTCAATGGCTGTTCATCCAACATCTTTGTGTGGAATATAAAAAAGTACAGGGCAGGAACTTAGATTCTGTGCTGAGCAAAATGCCCAATGTAAACTTATTTCCATTCCCTGCATATCTTGAGCCCAACTAATAGCCTCTTAAGCACCACTGTCATAACTGGCTCTACCACAGCAGCATGCTCCAAGCACCCAACAATCTCTGTGTAAAACAAAGACTTGTCCCGCAAAGTTTCAGAAACAATTAGACAGGTACATGGGCAGACCAGGTTTGGAGGGGTATTGGCCAAACGCAGGCAGGTGGGACTAGTGCAGATGGGACATATTGGTCTGTGTGGGCAAGATGGGTCAAAAGACACAAAGTGCTGGAGAAACACAGCAGGTCAGGCAGCATCTCTGAAGAACATTGGTAGGTGACATTTCGGAGTGGAACCCTTCTTCAGATTTTTGATAATCTTTTCCCTTGCCTTCAATTCTTTGGTTATGTTTATGTGATGCATTTTGGGTATTTTTACTATGTTAAGGTGCTGCATAAGTGGACATGGTTACTTATGTTGAACAATAGATTAAACAAATGACAGAATGTAGAAACGAGGAGCTGCAGATGCTGTTTTACAAAAAAAGGCGTAATGTGCTGGAGAAATTCAGCGGGCGAGGAAGTATCTCTGGAGTATATGAATAGCTAACATTTCGGGTCGGGACCATTCAGTCTGAAGAAGGGTCTCGACCTGAAGTCACCTATCTGTATTCTCCAAAGATGCCGCCTGACTCGCTGAGTTACTCCAACAATTTGTGTCATTTTAAAAAAAAAATAACATCCTTCAGAACAATTCTTTTTAGTGCTATATTTAGTGCTATATTATTCACAAAGAACAAAAAACAAAACAAACATCCAGCATCTTGCAACATTTAGCCCAAGATTATAAAAGAGTAATATGTTGAGTCTTTAGTCTGTCACCTAATTAAGGAAGGAGAAAATAACTTGAAAACATCGATAATAGGAATTTTAAAAGTTGATGAATCCCTTGCTTTATCTGATCATATATTGGATCGTTAATTTGAAGAGTCATTTCAGAATACTAATGACCTTTCTATCACGCAGGGCTTTAATTAATATACATTTCATATCTGCCAAGCTCGCCTTTTCAATTGAGTCTAAATGACTTCAAATTCAATGGAAGCATCTTGACCATGTCGAGCTTCAGTGAAACTATTTCACATTTCACTTCACTGATGATGAAGCTGCCTTATATTAAATCTTGTGATTCAAGGTGCATTTAATTAATTCAACTCTAAAACAGTTCTCTTTCTAATCTCTGAAATATGTCACACTTAAAATCAGCCACATAAGGGCTAGGTCCTTTTTGCTAATTAATATGTTATGGAATTATCTGAATTGCTGCCCCGGTTCAATGCAATTATAATTCCCATTTATGGCATGTAATAGCAATATGTAAATTTAGAGGAAACTATTCAAAGCTTTCATATTGTTTGCACTCTAGGACATTGGATGACTAGTTGAACTGTGGGTTAATGTTTTTAGCCTGCAAATGACAGCACCACTGATACTTATCTGCATAATTTAAATCAATTTTAGACCAAATCATTTAATAACGAGTTCAAAATTAGTAATTAGCTTTCAAGCGAATTGATTACATTTTTCTTGAGAGACCATGTAAGGTTAATGCAATTTAAGTCTGTTGGCTACGGTAACTTTGACACTAATTGGTGATTGTGTTACATGTTAAGTTAAAGAGTCAGCACGAGGAATTCTCTGGAGGGCGGGAAGGCGAGGAGTGTGAATGTTTGCAAATGTGGCATTCCGTTCGAACACTCAGCAAAAAAAAAAAAAAATGCTCGCACTGATGAGATGACCTTGTGATCGGCATCACAAAGGTCTGAACGCAATGGGCTTTTTGTTTGAAACCAAAATGTGTTCCTCAGTGCAAAGTTTACCTTGCATGAGTGCTCCTGTTGCAAAACTGTCTTTGGACTATGAGAATGATTGAGAATGATTTTACGAGAATGATCCCAGGAATGAGCGGGTTAACACATTATGAGCGTTTTGAGGGCACTGGGCCTGTGCTCGCTGGAGTTTAGAAGGATGAGGGGGGGGGGCTCATTGAAAGGCCTGGATAGAGTGGATGTGGAGAGGATGTTTCCACCAGTGGGAGAGTCTAAGACCCAGAGGCCATAGTCTCAGAAAAAAAGGACATACCATTAGGAAGGAGATGAGGAGGAATTTTGTTCATCAGAGGGTGGTCAATCTGTGGAATTCATTGCCACAGAAGGCTGTGGAGGCCAAGTCAATGGATATTATTAAGTCAGAGATACCTAAGTCCAGGTGTCTGGGGTTATGGGGAGAAGGCAGGGGTTAGGAAGGAGAGATAGATCAGCCATAATTGAATGGTGGAGCAGACTTGATGGACCAAATGGCCGACTTCTGTTCCTATCCTGCTATTGAGGGCGTGCAGCGTAGGTTCACTAGGTTAATTCCCGAAATGGCGGGACTGTCGTATGTTGAAAGGCTGGAGCAATTAGGCTTGTATACACTGGAATTTAGAAGGATGAGGGGGGATCTTATTGAAACATATAAGATAATTAGGGGATTGGACACATTAGAGGCAGGAAACATGTTCCCAATGTTGGGGGAGTCCAGAACAAGGGGCCACAGTTTAAGAATAAGGGGTAGGCCATTTAGAACGGAGATGAGGAAGAACTTTTTCAGTCAGAGAGTGGTGAAGGTTTGGAATTCTCTGCCTCAGAAGGCAGTGGAGGCCAGTTCGTTGGATGCTTTCAAGAGAGAGCTGGATAGAGCTCTTAAGGGTAGCGGAGTGAGGGGGTATGGGGAGAAGGCAGGAACGGGGTACTGATTGAGAGTGATCAGCCATGATCGCATTGAATGGCGGTGCTGGCTCGAAGGGCTGAATGGCCTACTCCTGCACCTATTGTCTATTGTCTATTGTCTATTATCTCTTATGAACATAAACCTGTGACTAAAATGTCAGGAGCAAACTTAGGTCCATATTCACTCCATAGTACAATCTTAATTTGCAAAGTCTTTCATGAATATAGTTTCATATGTTTGCAATTAGTTCTCGTCTGATGTTCAGATTAAATTGACTTGTTCTCTGTGAGTAGAGTGTTATAGTTTAAGTAATTCCAAGAAGCAACACTGGCATTACCCTGTTATAGGTATTCTCCTTGTTCACTTATTGCACCATATTGTCTTCACATCATCTTCAGCCTTGATTACTATCACCTTTCCTTCTTTCCTTCGGCCCAACTTGCCCACTCCGACCAACATGTCCCATCTACACTTGTCCCACCTGCCTGCGTTTGGCCCATATCCCTCTAATCCTATCCTATCCATGTACCTGTCTGATTGTTACTTAAACATGGCGATAGAACCTGCCTCAACTACCTCCTCCGACAGCTCGTTCCATACACCCACCACCCTTTGTGTGAAGCCAATAAACCCCTCCACCTTGATCCACCTGTCACCTGCCAATTAAACCATAGTTCATGTTCATTAGTTATAGGAGCAGAATTAGGCCATTCAGCCCATCGAGTCTACTCCACCGACCAATCATGGCTGATCTATTTTTCCCTCTTAACCCCATTCTCCTGCCTTTACTAATCAAAAAACTACCAACCTCCGCTTTAAAAATACTCAATGACGGTCTCCACAGATGTCTACGGCAATGAATTCCACAGATTCACCACCCTCTGGCTAAAGAAATTTGTTTTATTCTGAGGCTGGGCCCTCTGGTCCGAGACACATTATTGGAAACAACAGTTCTTGCCATGCCCCTACCCCTCACCTCGTTCTACCAACTATCTCCCTTCTACTCCACCAGTGTGAAGAAAAGTCACAACCCAAAATGTCGTCTGCCCATTTCCACAGATTCTGCTGTGTTCCTCCAGCAGTTTGTTCCCTTGTGGTCCCCTTTGCCCTATCCCTTCCTTCCCCCATCTTCTCCGCAACTTATAATTAACTTGGTTTCTCACTTAAGGGCACAAAGTGCTGGAGTAAATCAGCAGGTCAGGCAGCATCGCTGGGGAACATGGATAGGTGACGTTGCGGGGCAAGACCAGAAATGTCCTGATCCGAAACGTCACCTATCCATGTTCTCCAGAGATTCCGTCTGACCTGCAGAATTACCCCAGCCCCTCGTGCTCTTCTTGTATTCTTGTATATTAACCAGTACCTGTAGCTCTTTCTTTCTATTCTCTTATTTTCTTAGATAGACAGAAAATTGCTGGAGTAACTCAGTGGGTCAGGCAACATCTCTGGAGAAAAGAAACATGTGGCTTTTCAGGTCGAGACCCTTCTTCAGACTGAGAGTCAGGACAAAGCATCACCTTCCCACTTCTAATGAGGGGTATTCAACCTAAAATATTAACTATTTCTCCTTCCAAAGATGCTGCCTGGCCCTCTTTTTATTTCTGATTTTCAGCATCTGCAGTTTTAAAAAAATTCAACCAGTTTTTTTTTGTAGCTGGGCAATTTCAAAACTATCAATTAAACCAGGCGACATAATTGCAGGCCAATTATAATGCAGAGACTGGATTACTTTGCCAGCAATTACTTAAGACATAATGGCCTTGAAATTAGCCTGTATGAAGATTGGCGTACAAATGCTAACATATTTATATGAATTTCCATGGTTTTTAATTGGATAGAGACATTGGCCAATCTAAAATATAATGCCTGGACCAGCAGTGAACTGAGGACTTTCAGTTTAGTTTAGTTTTGAGATACGTTGTGGAACCATGCCCTTCGGCCCACCGAGTCCACGCCGAATAGAAATCCCCATATGATAGCACTATCCTACACGCTTGGGGCAATTTACAATTCTTACTGAAGCCAATGAACCTACAAACCTGCATGGAAGGAAACCGGAGCACCAGGAGAAAACCCATGTGGTCACAGGGAGAATGGACAAACTCCATACAGACAGCACTCGTGATCAGGTTCGAACTTGGGCCTCTGGCGCTGTAAGGCAGCAACTCTACCGCTGTGCCAATTCAATATATTCTTCTCAGGAAGCCTAGCTTTTGAAAGCATCTAAGCATACTGGATATTTCAAATAAAAAACAAAATGTTGGAAATACTTAGCAATTCTTAGCAAAAGCTGTCGAGAGCAAAGATGAGTTACTGTTTTGTATCTGCAATCTTGAAACTGTGTTTGGGATGGATATTTGTTTGCAACAAATATCCTTTCCAAAAATATTGAAGCAAGAAATTTGTCAGGTGGGCCGTAGTCAGGATTGAACCCAAGTCAGGATTGAAATCAAGTCTCTGGCGCTGTAAGGCAGAAACAATACCTCTGCGTCACTGTGCCAACACTTGCCCAAAGAATAAGGCTGCAAATCAGCTTGACAGATGGGTAATTATTCCTCCAATAACAATGGTAAAGCAGACACAAGACACAACTGATGCTGGAATCTTGAGCAGAAAATCAAAGTGTTGAATAAACTCAGCAGGTCAGGCAGCATCTGTGGAGGGATATGGACGGACGATATTTCGGGTTGGGACCTGATAGGGGCAGCACAGTGGTGCAACCGCAGAGTTGCTGCCTTCCAGCTCCAGAGGCCCAGGTTCGATCCTGACTACGGGTGTTGTCTGTACGGAATTTGTACGTTCTCCCTGTGACCACGTGGGTTTTTCTCCATGTGCTCCGGTTTCCTCCAACACTCCATAGAAGTACAAGTTTGTAGTTTAATTGGCAACTGTAAATTGTCAATTATTGCTAGTGTGTACGATTCTTGTTGGTGTAAGGGGTGATCGTTGGTCTGCACAGACTCGGTGGGCCGATGGGCCTGTTTCCACGTTGTATCTCTAAAATAAAAGTGGGGGATTCATGGGATTTCTCTGAGCCACTTAAACTTAAAGCACAGAACAGAGAACAGCACAGCACGAGGTCAGGCCCTTCAGCCCACATTGTCAATACTGAACATGATGCCAAGACCAAGTCTTATTTGCCTGCACATAATCCATATCCCTGCATTTTCTGTGTCTTCATGTGCCTATCCAATAGTCGCTTAAATGCCATTATTGATAGTTTCAACCACCATCCCAGGCAGCGTGTTTCATGCACTCACCACCCTCTGTGTAAAAAAACTTGCCCTGCACATCGACTTTAAACTTTGCCGCTCTCACCTCAAAGCCACGGAGACCTGGGTTCAGTAAAATTATAAATTGTCCCTAACGTGTAGGATTAGTGCTGGTGAATGGGGTGGTGGCTGGTTGACAAGGACGCGGCGGGCCAAAGTGCCTGTTTCCACACCGTATCTCTAAAACCCTAAAACTCTAAAGCTCTGCCCTCTAATATTTTATATTTCCACCATGGGAGTAAGGTTCTGACTGTCTACCCTATCTGTGCCTCTCGTAATTTTATCTACTTCTATCAGGTCTCCCCGCAACCTTCGGCATTCCAGAGACAGCAACCCAAGTCTGTGCAGCCTCTCCCTATAGATATTAGCCCCTAGTAGACAATAGACAATAGACAATAGACAATAGGTGCAGGAGGAGGCCATTCGGCCCTACGAGCCAGCACCGCCATTCAATGTGATCATGGCTGATCATTCTCAATCAGTACCCCGTTCCTGCCTTCTCCCCATACCCCCTGACTCCGCTATCCTTAAGAGCTCTATCTAGCTCTCTCTTGAATGCATTCAGAGAATTGGCCTCCACTGCCTTCTGAGGCAGAGAATTCCACAGATTTACAACTCTCTGACTGAAAAAGTTTTTCCTCATCTCAGTTCTAAATGGCCTACCCCTTATTCTTAAACTATGGCCCGGTATCATTTGGATAAATCTCTGCACGTTTTCCAAAGCCTACCCATCCTCGCTGTAATGGAGTGAACTGGAGTGTGTGTAACACTTCAAGTGTGGCCTATGGAGCTGTATCATGGCTTCTTGACTCTTGTGACGTGCTGTTCCTCCAATTTGCGTGTGGCCTGCCTCTGACAGTGGGGGAGGCAGAGGAGGTCAGTATGGGTCAGTATGGGAACGGGAAAGGGAGTTAAAATATTTGGCAACGGGAAGATTGCAAAGGCCAACGCGGACTGAGCGTAGGTGTTCAGCGAAATGATCGCCCAGTCTGCTCTTGGTCCCGCCAATATAGAGGAGTTCACACCTCGAACAGCAGAATCCAACTTAAGTTCAGAGATGTGCCCAGGAGGAATTGCCACAAGCTCACGTGAGGAGTAGGATATCATTGCAATGGGTTAGTTCAGAAAAGAGTGCGAGGAGAAATTCTAAAACTTCAAATTATAATTCATGAGGATAGGCTGACTGAGTTTTACCTGTTCTCATTGAAGAAAAGATTGAAAGGAGACACGATCGAGATCATTCACTTGCTGAAAGGCAAGGATAAGGTGGATATAAGCAGGTGATTTGACTTTAACTGCTGTGCAGGATTAGAGGACATGAATACAAAATTGCCCAGCCTCGAGCTAGATGAGAAATTACACGATCCTGTCCCCTTGGAATAGAAGATGCGTGGAATAGGTTTCCATCAAAGCATTGAATACTATGTTGATTAACCCATTTAAAAGGGGGCTGGATGAATATCTGGTTCTGAATGGGACTGAAGGTTGTAAGGATAAGTACAGACTTGAATGATCAAATACTTTGGCCCTACCTCAGCTTGCCGTACACCCATGGTTATCACTGGAATTGAAACCAGTCATGGAGGTATAAGCTAAATTATGTTATTCGCTTGATATGGTGGAGTTACGTGGTAGTCTTTTGAAAGGCGAGGGAGAAAATTCAAGAAGTTTAGCTCAATGGAAGTTTTGTCTGTGATAATTCACCCTCCCCCAGCTCCTCACCTCCAAAGGTAAAATAGACCCACGCAGAGGCGCAGAAGCATAAATTGGAAAGTTCCATCATAAAAACTGATGGCTGGCTCAGTATATATTTTTAATCATTTTGTAGCTTGTGCTTTTTTGTTCACTGTACTCTAGTCATGATTAGAGTTTTCTCCCTTGAAAGCTACGACATTGAGGAATGTCATTTGGTTGCTAGGACCACTATCTTTGTAGCACAAGGAAATATGTTCGGCTGCACTGTGGGGGCAGTGGCACCATGGTAGAGTTGATGCCGAGACCCGGGTTCGATTCTGACTACGGGTGCTGTCTGTACTGAGTTTGTATGTTCTCCCCGTGACCATATGGGTAATCATTGTACAGGTGGGCTGAAGGGCCTTTTTTCACATTGTATCTCTAAACTAAACAAAACCAAGTTGAATAGATTTTTCCAAAATGGCGACGATTAAAAAGTGGGCAATAAACCATCTTGTCGTTTTAATGATTTTTCCATCAGGTTCATGGTAACCCTAGGGTTCATTCACTGGATGATACAGTGGATTGTCCAGCACGCTGTGTGGTGAGCCTCAGTCACTGATAGCCTTCTCTACTTCAAGCCGCCTTGTAACATCTCAAGAGGGCGTGCTCTAGAGTTCAGTTTCCCTTCCAGTTTTTTTTTCAGAAAGCCACGTGCCATCCGAGAAACATTGGACAGACCAGCCCCTGCGGTTGTTTGCAGGAGGTTGGAATTATAATAAGCACCGAACACGTGTTGAATTACAACCGGTCAAAAGATATCAAGCAGCACGTAATCAGCATGTAGTAGCTGAACTGTTTACACAGAGTGCTCCTTGCCTCTTGTTTGAGTGCTGAGCTTCAGCATGGCTCGACAGACATCAATCATTGTTTAATGCCTGTGTGTGAGTCATACATAGGGTGCCAACTATCCCGTATTAGTCGGGACATCCCGTATTTTGGGCTATATTGGTTTGTCCCGTACGGGACCGCCCTTGTCCTGTATTAGGCCCGGGGGCACTGTAGGCCCGGAGGCTGTAGGGCCGGACACTGTAAGCCCGGACGCTATAGACCCGGACGATGTAGGTCCGAACAGTGTAGGTCTGGAGAGTGTAGGTCCGGAGGCCCGGGCGCCACCTGACGGAGGTTGCATAGCAACCTGCCTCCCGGCCCAGGCGGCCGCCATTGGTGGAGCGGGAGCACTTGGTCGCTGGTTGGGTGAGGTCATGTGGGGCGCAGGGCGGTGACGTCACCTTGTCCATTATTTGGGAGTGAGGTAGTTGGCACCCGTAGTCATACAGCACAGAAAGAAGTGGGCCTGTGCTGGAGCAGCGGTAGAGCTGCTGCCTCACAGCTCCAGAGACCCCCGGGTTCGATCCGAACTACGGGTGCTGTCTGTACAGAGTTTGTACGTTCTCCCTGTGACCATGTGGGTTTTCTCTGGTGCTCTGGTTTCCTCCCACACTCCAAAGACGTACAGGTTTGTAGGTTAATTGGCTTTGGTAAAAAATAGTTAATTGTCCCTAATGTGTAGGGTTATTGGAAAAATGTTAGTGTAGAATAATGCTGGTTGGAGAGGACTCAATGGGCCAAAGGGCCTCTTTTCACATTGTATTTCTAAAGTGCGAAGGTTTTGACCATCATATCAATGCCAGCAATCAATATGCATCTACACGAATCCCATTTTTCCTTCTTGCAATCCTATCTCCTCACTCCATCACTCCCCCATCCCTTAATTCTTCTGCGATTCACTCACAAAAGTGGCCAATGGAGACACATGAGAAAGCAAATGCCAAAACCTTGAGGAAATATCTCCCTCCGCCAGCACTTTGTGTTTTGGCCAATCAACCTACCAACCAGAAATTCTTCAGCGAGTTGGAAGAAACCTGAGGATTCAGGCGGGGAACTCATTTGATGACAGGAAGAATGTGCAAACTCATGCAGGCAGTACTGGACAACAGGATCGATCCTAGGTTTCTGGGTCTATGTAACAGCAGCACTAACCACCCTATCACCCCGTACTAATGTCGTAATCAATATACTATTTAGGGCAATTCACATGCAGACTGTGCACATATGAGCAGAGTATTTGATCTGCAAAGGCACAGGCTTTAGTTTAGTTTCGAGATACAGCATAGAAACAGGCTCTTTGGCCCACTGAATCCACGCCGACCTTCGATCATCCGTTCACAATAGCTCTCTAATATCCCACCTTCGCACCCACTCCCTACACACGAGGGGCAATTTTACAGAGGCCGATTAACCTACAAGCCAATCTCAGTTTTTCCAAAGTTGTTCTCGATCAAAGCTTTGCCAGTATGTGGAGATGAATTTCCATCCCTCTTCTAACCTTCTAACCATTCGCTGCATTCTGGCGCCTTTTTCATCCTTCCTGCCAATCTGATCCCCAAGATGAACAATTTTCCTCGAATGATTCTGACTGTTTATAGCCTTCTTAAGGTTTAATTACATGTTTCAGGAACTGTGTTTAGTTAAGAGTTTAATTAACTGTGTTTAGTGATCATGGCTGATCATCCACAATCAGTTCCCCGTTCCTGCCTTCTCCCCATACCCCCTGACTCCGCTATCATTAAGAGCTCTATCTAACTCTCTCTCGAAAGCATTCAGAGAATTGGCCTCCACTGCCGTCTGAGGCAGAGAATTCCACAGATTCAAACTCTCTGGGTGAAAACGTTTTTCCTCATCTCCATTCTAAATGGCCTACCCCTTATTCTTAAACTGTGGCCCCTGGTTCTCCCCAACATCGGGAACATATTTCCTGCCTCTAGCGTGTCCAATCCCTTAATAATCTTATATGTTTCAATAAGATCCCCTCTCATCCTTCTAAATTCCAGTGTATACAAGCCAAGTCGCTGCATTCTTTCAACATATGACAGTCCCGCCATCCCGGGAATGAACCTTGTGAACCTACGCTGCACTCCCTCAATAACAAGAATGTCCTTCCTCAAATTTGGAGACCAAAACTGCACACTGTACTCCAGGTGTGGTTTCACCAGGGCCCTGTACAACTGCAAAAGGACCTCTTTGCTCCTATACTGAACTCCTCGTGTTATGAAGGCCAACATGCCATTAGCTCTCTTCACTGCCTGCTGAACCTGCATGCTTACTTTCAGTGACTGATGTACAAGGACACACAGATCTTGTTGTACTTCCCCTTTTCCTAATCTGACACCATTCAGATAATAATCTGCCTTCTTGTTCTTGCCACCAAAGTGGATAACCTCACATTTATCCACATTAAACTGCATCTCCCATGCATCAGCCCACTCACCCAACCTGTCCAAGTCACCCTGCATCCTCACAGCATCCTTTTCACAGTTCACGCTGCCGCCCAGCTTTGTGTCATCTACAAACTTGCTAATGTTACTTTTAATCCCTTCATCTAAATCATTAATGTATACTGTAAATAGCTGCGGCCCGCAAATTCCTCCTCATCTCCTTTCTAATTCCTCCTCATCTCCTTAGGGCGGCACGGTAGCGCAGCGGTAGAGTTGCTGCTTTACAGCGAATGCAGCGCCGGAGACTCAGGTTCGATCCTGACTACGGGTGCTGCACTGTAAGGAGTTTGTACGTTCTCCCCGTGACCTGCGTGGGTTTTCTCCGAGATCTTCGGTTTCCTCCCACACTCCAAAGACGTACAGGTATGTAGGTTAATTGGCTGGGTAAATGTAAAAATTGTCCCTAGTGGGTGTAGGATGGTGTTAATGTGCGGGGATCACTGGGCGGCACGGACTTGGAGGGCCGAAAAGGCCTGTTTCCGGCTGTATATATATGATATGATATGATAAAGGTACGTCCTTTTATTTCGAGGCAGTGGCCTCTGGTCCTAAACTCTCCCACTGGTGGAAACATCCTCTCCACTTCCACTCTGTCCAGGTCCACAACCAGGAGGGATAGTTGCGTTCTTCGATGTGTATTACCTTTGATTACCACGGAGGATAAAGAGAGTTAAAACAGCTTAGTGTGAAGTAAACACTTCTCATGCACTGTGAACAGATGCAAAACTTTTCCAACATATAGGTAGTGACTTTACAGCCCTTCCTTCCCACATTCCAGTTGAAAGTGATGGGATTTATTGCTTTGATGTGCTGAAAAACTTTAGCGGAACAAAATGGTTTCCCTTCCCACCAATCTAATTATAGCAAGGATTCTCCAAACAATACCTTTCAGTGGATTAGTGAGGGAATCATTTTAATCTCTGATGTCTGGTCTGACTTAATCCCTGTTGGTTTCAGTTGTGTAGCTGGCAACTGATGTGTCTTCGATAAAGCAATTTTGTTCGCAGTCTTTTGACTTTATTCATATGTTTTGAAGCAATTTAAATATTTTTGTCATGTACACCCACCAGTAAAATGCATGAGATACCAGCGTAGATTAGAAAGCATTGTATTCCTGACAGGTTTATTTCTAGAAGCTCTGCCTGAACTAAGATGTATGCATTTCAGAGAAATTATAAAAGAGCAGAAGCTCTTAAATCATCCTCAACCAGTGACAAGAGCCGTCAGATCAACAAAAGGATGTTTCCTCTCGCGGAAGAAAATAAGAACAACGTGATAAGGGAAGAAAATGTAGCTTGTCAGAGGAGACAACAGGCAGGGCCGTTCTCATGAAGGTTGTTGGGCAACCTGACAGAGGCTGACACCATTTAGCTTTTGTTCTCCAGAGACGGCAGCCATTAATAAAGAAGCGGACAGGTTGCAATAAATCAGGAGGATGACCGCCGCTGCTGCCTCGATTCCGGCCAAATGTTGTTTATTGACCTCTGCCGGCAGAAGACTCCCGGGATGCGGGACGAAGCTGAACGACGGGGCGGGCCACGCCACTGAGAGCAGAGAGGGACCCGGCACTGAGAGCAGAGAGGGACCACGCGGGGCACCGCCGAGAGCATAGAGGGACCCGGCAGTGGGGGGAGATGCCGAGAACAAAGAGGGACCTGGTGAGAGGTGCCAAAAACGAAGAGGGTCCTGGCAGGGCACCACCGAGAGCAAAGAAGGACCCGGCATGGGAGAGAGGTGCCGAGAACAAAGAGGGACGTGGTAGACAATAGACAATAGGTGCAGGAGGAGGCCATTCGGCCCTTCGAGCCAGCACCGCCATTCAATGTGATCATGGCTGATCATTCTCAATCAGTACCCCGTTCCTGCCTTCTCCCCATACCCCCTGACTCCGCTATCCTTAAGAGCTCTATCTAGCTCTCTCTTGAATGCATTCAGAGAATTGGCCTCCACTGCCTTCTGAGGCAGAGAATTCCACAGATTCACAACTCTCTGACTGAAAAAGTTTTTCCTCAACTCAGTTCTAAATGGCCTACCCCTTATTCTTAAACTGTGGCCCCTTGTTCTGGACTTCCCCAACATTGGGAACATGTTTCCTGCCTCTAACGTGTCCAACCCCTTAATAATCTTATACGTTTCAATAAGATCTCCTCTCATCCTTCTAAATTCCAGTGTATACAAGCCTAGTCGCTCCAGTCTTTTAACATATGATAGTCCCGCCATTCCGGGAATTAACTTAGTAAACCTACGCTGCACACCCTCAATAGCAAGAATATCCTTCCTCAAATTTGGAGGCCAAAACTGCACACAGTACTCCAGGTGCGGTCTCACTTGGGCCCTGTACAACTGCAGAAGGACCTCTTTGCTCCTATACTCAACTCCTCTTGTTATGAAGGCCAACATTCCATTGGCTTTTTTCACTGCCTGCTGTACCTGCACGCTTCCTTTCAGTGACTGAGGGGTGCTGAGTATGAAGAGGGACCCGGTTGTGGGGGGGGGGGGGGGCCGAGAACGAAGAGGGACCGGGCGGGAGGCCGCCCGTGGCCACGTGCGGCGGCAGGCCTTGTTCGCCGCTGCGAGAAGAGAAGCCTGCACTAAGAACATTTGAAACATTGTCGGTGCCAGAGTCGTGGCAACTCTTTGTGTGCTGCCTCAGTGAGGTCTGCTGCGTGATTTTACTGGATTGGGTGCAAAAACGAAGTATTTCAATGTTCCCAGGTACATGTGACAAGAAAGCATCATTGAATGATTGAACTCTATTGGAGTGGGTGCAAGTGTGTACTTCTTTACACTTTTCAGAGTGCATGAAATCTGTCAATGGGCTGGCGTTACTTTTCCTCATAGACCAGTGACAGCTTCATTCTCCGGAGGAACCTCGTCTGTTCAGCTGTGGTTCAGTGCGGGCCCTGAGTTTAAGCATTGAAGCATGTTATAGGGATGTATGGACTTGAGACGGCACCATTGAGATCCCCAGCAGGAATTGCATAAACATCTCTAGCCAAGTGTATTGCGTGTCGTATTAGATGTGGCGCTTGTATCCAAATAGTGCGTTTGAAACCTAGAGTGATTTGACTTTCAAAGGGAGGATAAAAAAGATTTAGGCCTGTGTTCTTTTCACTTTGATGATATCAGGAAAGGTGGCTGCAATCCCAACTCTCACATTTCAAAACGTTATTAGGGGTCATACTGATGGACTAGGACCCTGATTCAAATGGCGGCAGGGTGGAACTCAGTTTGCCACAAATCGCCAGAGTCCCGAGTTCGATCCTGACCACGGGTGCTGTCTGTGCGGATGTGTACATTCTCCCTGTGACTGTGTGGCTTCACCCCGAGTGCTCTGGTTTCATAGAAACATAGAAACATAGAAAATAGGTGCAGGAGTAGGCCATTCGGCCTTTCGAGCCTGCACCGCCATTCAATATGATCATGGCTGATCATCCAACTCAGTATCCCGTACCTGCCTTCTCTCCATACCCCCTGATCCCTTTAGCCACAAGGGCCACATCTAACTCCCTCTTAAATATAGCCAATGAACTGGCCTCAACTGCCTTCTGTGGCAGAGAATTCCACAGACTCACCACTCTCTGTGTAAATAAAAACGTTTTCATCTCGGTCCTAAAAGACTTCCCCCTTATCCTTAAACTTTGACCCCTTGTTCTGAACTTCCCCAACATCGGGAACAATCTTCCTGCATCTAGCCTGTCCAACCCCTTAAGAATTTTGTAAGTTTCTATAAGATCCCCCCTCAATCTTCTAAATTCCAGTGAGTACAAGCCGAGTCTATCCAGTCTTTCTTCATATGAAAGTCCTGCCATCCCAGGAATCAATCTGGTGAACCTTCTCTGTACTCCCTCTATGGCAAGAATGTCTTTCCTCAGATTAGGAGACCAAAACTGTACGCAATACTCCAGGTGTGGTCTCACCAATGCCCTGTACAACTGCAGCAGAACCTCCCTGCTCCTATACTCAAATCCCCTCGCTATGAATGCCAACATACCATTCACTTTCTTCACTGCCTGCTGCACCTGCATGCCTACTTTCAATGACTGGTGTACCACGACACCCAGGTCTCGTTGCATCTCCCCTTCTCCTAATCGGCCACCTCCCACATTCCAAAGACGTGCGGATTTGTAGGTTAATTGGCTTCTGTAAATTGCCCCTGGAGTGTAGATTGCGAAAGTGGGATAACATAGAACTAGCGTGAACAGGTCGGTGCAGACTCGGTGGGCCCAAGAGCCTTTTTCCACTCTATCTCTAAACTAAACTAAAAGTGAGAATCTCCACCTCCCGTCTGCATCTGTGCCTGATGGATCAGGTAAAATGAGCTAATTTGAAGAGGGTTTAAAGGAAATCTTTATTTTGTCTTTTGCAAATGCCTTCTTGCCTCTGTGCAGGATCCACCATGTGCAGGAATTAAAATTCTTCTCCTCGGAGAGAGTTTAGCCAGGCTTATGAATGGCATTTAGGTTGACTAAATATTCTGAGCTGTCAAGCATGAAAATAACCCACGAGGGATCAGGCAGGAAGAAAGTGTTCAAGGAACATTAAATACATGAGCTGATATAGATTTGGGGTCTGTGAGGATAAAAGAATGGTTTGGAAAGAATGATTTGACATATTGTGAACGCAATTCAATAGTTTGATACGGGATGCGCGCGGTGCACTTAAAATATAAAGATAAAAGCTTGGAAATGTCCATCTGCCCCAGCAGTTAACCTGACCTTTTTCCACATGCCTGTGTCTATTTAAACCTTGGTTGCAACCAGATTTATCTAATGCAATCAGATCTGCCGTCAGATCAGCATTTGCTCATCACATTTAGAAGAGACCGCAAAAGGAGAGAGTGACAGAATGAGGCAATGAAACAGATTTGAATCTGTGCATTGAGACTATTCGTCCAGCAGAGGCCATAGCCTCAGAAAGATGAGGAGGGATTTCTTTAGTCAGAGGATGGTGAACCTGTTGGATTCATTGCCAGGGACGGCTGAGGAAACCAAGTCAATGGATAGCTTTAAGGCGGAGATTGACAGATTCTTGATTAGTATGGGTGTACATACAGGGAGAACATACAAACTCCGTACAGACAGCACCATAGTCAGGATGGAACCCGGGTCTCTGGTGCTGTAAGGCAGCAACTCTACCACTGCACCACTGTACCGCAGTGTCAGAGAGTGTTTTGGAATCTTTTAAAGCCTCTCTCACTGCCTTTCTCTCCCTCCTCTCTCTCACCCCCTCTTCTCTACCACCCCCATGTTTTCCCTCCCATACTCTCTTCCCCCTCTCTCTCTCTCTCTCTCCCTCACCCCCTCTCCCCCCTTTCTCTCTCCTCCCATTCTCTCTCTTTTCTCTCCCCCTCCCCCCTCTCTGCTCCTTTCTCTCATCCCCTCCCCTCTCTCTCACCCCTCCTTCCATCCTTCATTTCGTAAGATATAAAAATGATCACATTCAGATGTCAAGCCTATCAACCCATTTGACAGCTTGCTGAAGTGCCAAGTGAAGAAATAAGTTGCATTCGGATGAGTTTCACGGTTCGATATCCACAGTCGACAGATGCACCTCGGCTCGATGGTAACAGTGGGAGTCATCGTCATGAGGATATATGTCCTGCTGTAGAATTTAAAAGCGTATAATTAAAGTCAATGCCAACCCTCACGAAGAGCTAATTCTTGCTTAGTCCAGCAAGATGGTGTAGCAACTTTTAAAGAAAATCATCTGACTGGCACTTTTGTTGTGTTGAGGTACCCCAAATGCTCCATCATTGTTATTGAGGCATTTATATCATCGCTGCTCAATCATCTCTTCAGCTGCCCTGTGAATGTATTCCTCTGAAAATAGATTTTCAATGTTAAAGCGCATTTTAGTGGAAGTTATGCCAGAGCCCTGTTTAAAAGTAAAATCGACGCATCGCCAAAATCTCATTGTGCTTTTTATTACTGTGTTAGTTGTATCTTTTTATTATTTACGTGCTATCTTTTGTTAGAGTTGTAATGTCACACAGCATGGAAACAGGCCCTTCGGCCCACCTTGACCACACCAACCAACATGTCCCGTCTACACTATTCCCACCTCACTGCATTTGGCCCATATCCCTCTAAACATATCCTAGACATGTACCTGTCTAAATGTTCCTTTAACATTGAGAAAATGTAAGGAACATTTAGACAGGTACATGTCTAGGATATGTTTAGAGGGATATGTAGGTACCTGCGTCAACCACCTCCTCTGGCAGCTCGTTTCATACACCCATCACCCTTTGTGTAAAAAGGTTACCCCTCCGGTTCCTATTAAATCTTTCCCCCCTTACCTTAAACCCTTGCCCTCTGGTTCTCGATTCCCCTACTCTGGGCAAGAGACTCTGTGCGTTTACCGGATCTATTCCTCTCATGATTTAGTATACCTGTAGAAGATTACCCATCATTCTCCTGCACTCCAAGAAATAGAATCCTAGCCTGCTGCACCTCGCCCTGTAGCTCAGGCCCTTGAGTCCTGGCAACATCCTCGTAAACATCCTTGTCAGTTGTCGTTTTGGAAAAGCTAATGTAAATTTGCCTGCTTTTGACTATGGGCAAACAACTCATGCTTATGAAGATTGTAGCTCCTGACAAACTGCAATCCTTCAAGATCTTCAAACCTGTGATTCTCCAAACTTTGGTCAATCCACAGGTGCCAACTTGTCTCCCTCCACCCGGAAACTAAGCTCAGGAATTTCCGTCCTGAAATGTCCTAGTTTTTCCCATCTTATTTTTCATTTTCCTCCTTTAAGATGCTCTGCATAATCTACGGATCTTCTCATTTTTACGAGGTTGTTGCCAGGACTCAAGGGTCTGAGCTCTAGGGAGAGGTTGAGCAGGCTAGGACTTTATTCCTTGGAGCACAGGAGGATGAGACGAGATATTATAGATGGGTACAAGATCATGAGCGGAACAAACAGGTCAATGCACAGAGTCGTTTGCCCACAGCAGGGGAATCAATAACCAGAGGACATCGTTTTAAGGTGTGAGAGGAAAGATTTAATAGGAATTTGAGAGGCAACTTTTTCTCACAAAGGGTGGTGGTTATATGGAATGAGCTGCCAGAGGAGGCATTTGAGGCAGGTACTATCATGACATTTAAAAGACATCTGGACAGGTAGATGAGCAGGAAGGGTTTAGAAGGATGTGGGCCAAACACAAGCTAGTGGGACTAGTGTAGATGGGGCATCTTGGTCAGCATGGGCAAGTTGGGCGAAGGGCCTGTTTCCGGGCAGTATGACTCTATGACTATGACTCCTAACACTTTGTTCCATTTCAGTTGCGTTTTGGTTTGACTGCACTCTTGTGAAATGCCTCGGGACTGTTGACTAAATTACAGACGTGATCTAATTGCGAGTTGCTCTTAACAAACAGCTTCCAACCAATAAAATCCCATTAATGTCAGCTCTGTGTGCTAACAAGCAGTGTACTGGATTACATGCTGAAGGTGGTTAACAAGAGGACCAGCAATCATAAACCCCACCATTTACACCAACATTCATGTTCCGGCACATGAGTTTTATATCAGTAGATCCTCAATCCCGAACAGCGTGTAAGAAAAACGAAGAAAGAAATCAATATGGAATTTAATAATGGATACCCCTTTTAAGTGCCCTCAGAGGACAGCACAGTGGCACAGCTGGTAAAGCCGCTGCCTTACAATGCCAGATACCTGGTTTGGTCCTGACATAGAAACATAGAAAATAAGTGCAGGAGGAGGCCATTCGGCCCTTCAAGCCAGCACCGCCATTCATTGTGATCATGGCTGATCATCCACAATCAGTAACTCGTGCCTGCCTTCTCCCTCTATCCCTTGATTCCACTAGCCCCTAGAGCTATATCTAACTATCTCTTAAATCTATCCAATGATTTGGCCTCCACTGCCCTCTGTGGCAGAGAATTCTACAAATTCATAACTCTCTGGGTGAAAAAGTTCCTTCTCACCTCAGTTTTAAATGGCCTCCCCTTTATTCTAAGACTGTGGCCCCTGGTTCTGGACTCGCCGAACATTGGGGACATTTCTCCTGCATCCAGCTTGTCCAGTCCTTTTATAATTTTATACGTCTCTATAAGATCCCCTCTCGTCCTTCGAAACTCCTCGGGTGCTGTCTGCGTGGAGTTTGCACGTTCTCCCTGTGAGTGGGTGGGTGCTGCGGCTTCCACCCACATCCCAAGGGCATGCAGCTTTGTAGGTTAATTGGACTCTGTAAATCGCCCACAATGTGCAGGGAGTGGATGAGAAAGTGGGATAACATAGAACGGGTGATCGATGGTTCGCGTGGCCTTGGAGGTGTGAAGGTGTGGAGGAAGGAACTGCAGATGCTGGTTTACACCAAAGGTGTAGGTTTGCCGTGATGTGTGGGTCGGATGCAAGCCTGGGCGATGCCAAATGAAGGACAGGCTGATGCCCATGCAGCACGTCCCCCCTCTCCACGTCACTGATTGATCCAAAGGAACAGCAGAGCCGTTACAGTTTGGCACCAGCGCCGTGGCAGGAGCTGCCAGAACGAGGTTGTAGACAACAACGAACTGCCTTCGGGACTCCGACTCCGGATTTTCTTGAGGTTTACTCCTGGAGCCTTTTCCATGACTGGATAAGACCACAAGGCAGTGGAGGTTTGAGATCAGAGTTCTCCCTCTCCTAGATGGACTGCCTTCCCAGGCTGACGAGCCTCATCTGCCCGAGACTCGTGGGGGCGGGAGCGTCTACCTTCCCGTGCAGGTCTATGACACCTGCCCACTGCCCACTGCCCACTGCCACTGCCCACTGCCCACTGCCCACTGCCCACTGCCACTGCCCATTGCCCATTGCCCACTGCCCACTGCCCACTGCCCACTGCCCATTGCCCACTGCCCATTGCCCACTGCCCATTGCCCACTGCCCACTGCCCACTGCCACTGCCCACTGCCCACTGCCACTGCCCACTGCCACTGCCCACTGCCCACTGCCCAACAAGGAAGAGAGCCACAATATTCTGGAGTAACTCAGCCGTTCAGGAAGGTCTCTGGAGAAAAGGGATGGGTGACGTTTCTGAAGACGGTCTGATGAAAGGACTCGACCCGAAACGTCACCTATTCCTTTCCTCCAGAGATACTGCCAGACCCGTTGAGTTACCCCAGCATTATGTGTCTATCTTTGGTGGCATGAAGGACCTATTTCCATGCTGAATCTCTAAATTAAACATAATTTCCATTTAAGATCTTCAGAAGTATCCATCTCATCATTACATCATTGTCTTCTTCCACATCCCCCGACTGATCCATACATGCATAAGAACTCCAGTCAATTTGTGAATGAAAACCGTCTTTCGGAGTCTACACGTAAGACTTCACCTCTTCGCTGTGAGAGTTGTTTCCTTGTGTTCTTTATTTCCCGCTTCTCGTAGCACAGCCCTGCTAAGTGCATGACTGAGGTTCCAGGGCTGTACTGTCAAAGAGTGCTGCAGTTTGATGAGAGGTATTGTCTGAACACAGCACTCATTTTGTATGCACATGTGAAACATGGTTAGTAGCTGACAAGCTGCTTGTTGAACAGGCAGACCTCGCTGAATGTTTGTAAGCTTCTGCATTGCAATCCTTCAAGATTTCACCCATTGTAGACAATCTTGCAGTAATAAGATTCTACAACATTGCCAGACTTGTATTTAAAATAACAGGATAATTAGACAGACAAGTGCAGGTTGGATTTCAGATAGGGCCTCAAAACCCAACACCAAACAAAAGTGAGTAGGAAGGAATAGCAGATGCTGATTTGTGCCAAAGTTAGACACAATTGTTGGAGTAACTCAGCGGGTCAGGCAGCAGCCACGTCTGAAGAAGGGGCCCGACCCAAAATCTCACCCATTCTTTTTCTCCAAAGATGCCGCTTGACCCAGCCCTTTCCGTCTATCTCAAACATAAGTGAGTCTGATGAAAAGATATAGAAAGTAGGAACAAGAAACTACACATGGTGGTTAAAACACAAAAGGACACAAAGTGCTGGGGTAAATCAACGGGTCAGGCAACATCTTTGGAGAACATGGATAGGTGAAGTTTGGGGTTGGGACCCTTCTTCAGACTGAAAAGGGGAGAAGGGTCCCAACATGAAACTCCACTTATCCATGTTCTCCAGAGACACTGCCATGACCCCCTGAGTTACTCCAGCACTTTGTGTCCCTTTGTGTCTATTCTGGCCCTCTTTGGAGCAATCTATTCGGGATACTCCCGAGACAGTAAAATACCTTTGAGAGGAAGGTATTTCTCTCAAATACTTAATATCAACTGCCCTGCACTGTCTGAGTTTTGCTAAGCTGTTTCTCCATGGAGCATGCTCCCCGTGACTGCATTGGAGGAACTAAAGACAGATCAAATACGACAAGATGAAAAGCTTTATATTGTTATTCTCAACCGCAGGACATTCTGTGTTCTATATTTAATGTACTTTTTGAGGTACGCTGTAACACTGCTGGGTCAATTGAAGAAGCAGCTTGAGAAAATGGAGAGAGTGCTTGTCAGCAACGGCCAAGATGGCGCACCCGGCTTCACCTTCCTGAGGGAATTCAGCATGTCCCTAATGACCCTGACAAACGTCTACGGGTGCACCATCGAAAGCTTACTGTCAGGTTGCGTCACAGCTTGGTTTGGGAACAGCTCTGCCAAAGAACGGGCGGAAGAGTGGAGCAGCGGTAGAGTTGCAGCCTTACAGCCCCAGATCCGATCCTGACCACGGGCGCCGTCTGTGCGGAGTTTTGAGTGTGGAAGTTGGGAGGTCATGCTGCAGTTACAGAAGACGTTGGTGAGGCCACATTTAGAGTTACGTGTTCGGTTTTGGACACCTGATTATGGGAAAGACGTTGTCAAGCTGGAAAGGGTGCAGAGAAGATTTATGAGGATGTTGCCAGGACTCGAGGGCCTGAGCTATATGGAGAGGGATAGATGCACGCACAGCTTCTAGCCCAAAGCAAGAGAATCGAGAACCAGAGGACATAGGTTTAAGGTGAAGGGGAAGAGATTTAATAGAAACCTCAGGGGTAACGTTTTTACATAAAGGGTGGTGGTAGGAACGAACTACTGGAGGAGGTAGTTGAGGCAAGTACTTTTGCAACTTTTAAGAAACATTTAGACAGGTGCATAAATAGGATAGATTTAGAAGGATATGGGCCAAACACAAGCAGGTGGGACTAGTGTGGATGGGGCATGTTGGGCGTGGGGGCATTAGGCTGAAGGGCCTGTTTCCATGCTGTATAACTCTAAGACTTTATCCATTTCCCTCCACAGATGTTGCCTGACCCATTGGATTCCTCCAGTTATACTGACAATCGTGGTCCAGCAGTAGAGTTGCTGCCTTACAGCGCCAGAGACCCGGGTTCGATCCTGACAGGTGCTGTCGGTACAGAGTTTGTATATTCCCCCTGTGCCTGCGAGGGTTTTCCCTGGATGCTCCGGTTTCCTCCTGCATTCCAAAGACGTACAGGCTTGCAGGTTAATTGGCTTCGGTAAAATTGTAAATTGGTAAATAGTGCTAGTGTACAGGGATCGCTGGTCAGCAGACATGGTCGGCTGAAGGGCCTGTTTCCACGCTGTGTCTCTAAACTAAACTAATCTTTGTAAGGCATCAAAGTTGTCGTTTGTGAATGGCTGCACGTTTTCAACTCTATCCTGTTTCATCAGTGTACTGTAATCACTTAACAATTGTTTCTCTCTACCATTCACCTCCTGAAGACTGATTAGATTCTGTTCAAATAGAATATTAATAATGTAAAACAAACTTGAAACGCCCTTAATGCAAGTGTTGAAAGTATATCTCCCAGCAGTGGCAGGGAAGAGTCCTAAGTAACAGTATACAAATATAGCTGAGTGAAAGATATCCAGGAGTACTAACAAGGCTTTTATCAGACTCTGTACTCTACTGTAAAAGCTGGCTGTAACTTTAATTATTGATGGTGGTAACACTTTACTCCCACTGTGATGCTCCTGTTATCATTCTCCTGACCAAAACTGGACGCAAAATGTCATTTCTGTAAGAAGTCAGAATGATCTGTTCTGTATTTAATGCAGGAGGATATCGAGTCACCGATCCCCTGAGGCTTATGAGACTGATATTCCGGATAAAAGCCAATACCCTGGAAGCATTTTGTGCTGTTTATGACACCCAGTAAGCCGAGGATGGTCTCAGCATTACAGTTTAAAAGAAAAAAAATCCATATCGAGGTTGTGAAGAATGCTCACACGGGAGCACATTATCTCACATTTTGTGGCTTAGAGATTTCGATGCATAATTCCCCTCCCCCGCATGATAAGAATATGTGGGCTTCATCTTACAGACGCGAGGCCATCGGCCAGTTATAAGTTGCACCTTTTCAAAGCACTGTGCACGAGTTGAACTGGCCGACAGATTAATACGTAGGAAGAAACTGCAGACGCTGGTTTACAGCGCAGAGGGACGCAAAATGCTGGAGTATCTCATTGGGTCAGACTGCATCTCTGGAGAAATGCAATAGGTGCTCGGCCTAAAGAAGGGTCTCAACCTGAAATGTCACCTATTTCCTTTTCTCCAGTGGTGCTGCCTGACCTGCTGAGTTACTCCAGCATTTTGTGTCTGTCTACAAATTAATGAATAATTTAAAGAAATGTACGCTTTTATTTCTGTCATGATTTGATCAGGCATGATCACAATGAATGGCGGTGCTGGCTCGAAGGGTCAAATGGCCTCCTCCTGCACCTGTTTTCTATGTTTCTATGATGTCTGCATTACATTGTGATTCAGGATAACAGCTCAATCTTGCTTGTTAGGCTCACTATATTTTAAAATATATATATTGAATGCATCAGTCATTTGGGTCAATAGACAATAGACAATAGACAATAGGTGCAGGAGTAGGCCATTCAGCCCTTCGAGCCAGCACCGCCATTCAATGCGATCATGGCTGATCACTCTCAATCAGTACCCCGTTCCTGCCTTCTCCCCATACCCCCTCACTCCGCTATCCTTAAGAGCTCTATCCAGCTCTCTCTTGAAAGCATCCAACGAACTGGCCTCCACTGCCTTCTGAGGCAGAGAATTCCACACCTTCACCACTCTCTGACTGAAAAAGTTCTTCCTCATCTCCGTTCTAAATGGCCTACCCCTTATTCTTAAACTGTGGCCCCTTGTTCTGGACTCCCCCAACATTGGGAACATGTTTCCTGCCTCTAATGTGTCCAATCCCCTAATTATCTTATATGTTTCAATAAGATCCCCCCTCATCCTTCTAAATGGCCATGTAAATAGTGCATTAATTGAGAATTCAGTGCTTAAAGGCAATTGTATTATTCAATGATTTGAGTCAAGTGACTCTGGATTTGAGAAGTAAAACACATGGATATGCATGAAATCGAGGGATACGGATTACAAGCAGTCCTTCGTCAGTCAAAGTATTGAGTATAGAAGCCGGGAGGTTATGTTGTAGTCAGTGATTCATAGGGTCATACAGCTTTTAATCAGACCTCTCGGCCCAACTTGCCCGCACCGACCAGCATATCCCATCTATACTAGTCTCACCTGCCTGCATTTGGCCCATATCCCTCTAAACCTCTCCTATCCAAGTTCTACAAGACATTGGTGAGGCCTCATTTGGAGCATTGTGTTCAGTTTTGGTCATCCGGCTGTAGGAGAAACGTTGGTAAGCTGGAAAGGTTGACCAGAAGATTTACGAGGATGTTGCTGGGACCCAAGGGCCTGAACTATGGGGAGAGGTTAAGCAGGCTAGGACCCTATTCCCTGGAGTGTAGGAAGTTGGAAGTGTAGAAGATCATGAGGGGAATAGACAGGGTAAACGCTCAGTCTTTCACCCACAGTAGGGGAATCAAGAACCAAGGGACATAGGTAGAAGGTGAGAGGAGAAAGATTTAATAGGAATCCGAGGGGCACCTTTTTCACACAAGAGGTGGTGTGTATGTGGAATGAACCGCCAGAGGAGGTAGTTGAACCAGGTACTGTCACAACTTTTAAAAGACATTTAGGCAGATATATGGATGAGAAGGGTTTAAAAGGATCTGGGAATAACACAAGCAAGCGGGACTATTGGAGATGCGGTATCTTAGTCATCATGGGGACGTTGGGCCGAAGGACCTGGTTCCCTGCTGTGCATCTCTATCGCTCTTATTAGATAAAGTTACTTTATCTTATCATCATGCTTGGCTCGGACAATGTGGGCCGAAGGGCCTGTTCCTTTATACGATGCGATACGATTCGATACGATAGAACTTTATTTATCCCAGGAGGGAAATTGATCTGCCAACAATCATAAAAACACAAAATACACGAAACATGAAATTAAAGTGAAGAGTGGAAAGGCTTGGGGGATGTGCAATGATTGGCGGGGGGGGGGGAGATGGGAGTCAGTCTCAGTCCACCCCACAACCGAAGGGGGGGGAGTTGTACAGTTTGACAGCCACAGGGAAGAAGGATCTCCTGTGGCGTTCTGTGGTGCATCTTGGTGGAGCCAGTCTGTTGCTGAAGGTGCTCCTCAGGTTGACCAGCGTGTCATGGAAGGGGTGAGCTGTATTGTCCAGAATACTCCGCAGTTTGAGGAGCATCCTCCCCTCCAAGACCACCTCCCATGAATCCAACTCCGCCCCCAGGACGGAGCCAGCCTTCCTGATGAGTTTGTTAATCCTATTGGTGTCCGCGGCCTTCGCCCTGCTGCCCCAGCACACAGCGGCGAAGAAGGTGGCACTGGCTACCACTGATTGGTAGAACATCTGCAACATCTTACTGCAGACATTGAAGGAGCGGAGCCTTCTCAAAAACTACAGCCGGCTCTGTCTCTTCTTGTACAGGCCCTTGGCGTTCCTGGACCAGTCCAGTTTACTGTCCAGGTGCACTTCAAGGTATTTGTACTCCCTGGTAAACTGCACATCCACACCATTGATGGAGACAGGGGACAGGGGTGCTCCTCTCCTCCTAAAGTCCATCACCAACTCCTTAGTCTTGTCGGTGTTGGGCTGCAGGTGATTCGGCCCACACCACTCAACAAAGTTGTTGACGACATCTATGTATCCAACTTATATCCACACAGTCAAGGGCTGCAGGTTCTTTTAGGCATCAGTTGAGAGTCCTCCCTCATTCCTCCCCCAAGCTGCAGCAGATACGTCTCAACTTTCCAACTTTTCCTCAGAAGTCAACATGTTAATTCAGATACTAGTCCAGGAAGCCTTCTCTGAGCTCCAGATGTAGTTGGTAGAGTGAACAAGCAAAATGGCGCATGGAATACAGGGTAGCAAAGTGTGCGGTCATGCACTTTGGTAGTGGGAATAAAGGCATAGATTGTTTTCTAACTGGGGAGTAGGATTCAGAAGTCTGAAGAAGGGTCTCGACCTGAAACGTCACCCATTCCTTCTCTCCAGAGATGCTGCCTGCCCCGTTGAGTTACTCCAGCTTTTTGTGTCTACCTTCGAGAGGATTCAGAAATCGGAAGTGCAAGGGGACTTGTGAGTGCTGGTGCAGGATTCACCTAAGGTTGATTTGCAGGGTGAATTTATATTAAAAAAGAACGTAACTTTAGAAGGGAAATGAGGAGGAATGTCTTTAGTCAGAGGGTGGTGAATCTGTTGAGTTTATTGCCACAGATGATTGTGCAGGCCAAGTCATTGGGTACTTTTAAAGTGGAAATTGGCAGGTTCTTGATCAGTAAGGGTGTCAAAGATTACGGGGATAAGGCAGGAGAATGGGGTTGAGAGAGAAAGATGGATCAGCCATGGTTGAATCGTGGAGTAGACTCAATGTGTAGGAAAGAACTGCAGATGCTGGTTTAAATCGAAGGTAGACACAAAATGCTGGAGTATCTCCAGAGATGCCACCTGTCCCACTGAGTTACTCCAGCATTTTGTGTCTACCTTCGGAGTAGACTCAATGGTCTGAATGGCCTAATTCGGCTCCTATGACTTATGAACTTAGCAAAGTATTGCCCCAATCCACCAGTCACAACAGCTACATTGTGACATGTCTGTTTTTACGACCCACCTGTCTGATGTAGTTTTCATGTCACGATTGTGCAAGTAAATTCATTTACAAAGAGTAGAAACAAGAAAGTGCAAGTGTGAGCATAACTAGCGGGCCCTGAAAGCTGCTCGTCGGTGTGACGAGAAAGTGCAAGTGCAAGAAAGTGCAAGTGTGAGCATAACTAGCGGGCCCTGAAAGCTGCTCGTCGGTGTGACGAGAAAGTGCAAGTGCAAGAAAGTGCAAGTGTGAGCATAACTAACGGGTCCTGAAAGCTGCTCGTTGGTGAGGAGTGGCTCAGTCTTCACTTGACACTTTACATGAAGTTGGTGACTTTAGACCGTATACGTTAGAGATACAACGCAGAAACGGCCTCTTCAACCCACCGAGTTCGCGCCAGCCAGCGATCGCTAACACTATCCTACACACTCGGGACAATTTACAATTTTACCGAAGCCAATTAACCTTCAAACCTGTACGTCTTTGGAGTGTGGGAGAAAGCCTGAGTCCCTGGGAGAAAACCTACGTGGTCAAAGGGAGCTCGTACAAACTCCATACAGGCAGCACCCGTAGTCAGGATCGAACCCGGACCTTTGGCGCTGTATGGCAGCAACTCTACTGCTGCGCCATGGGAAGTGGCGATTGCTGTGATCTGCGTGTGGCACTGTGACCTTAGCATTACATTACCAGCACAACTTGTTAAAAAACAAATATACAGGTGAGGATCACATGAGGCAGAACGAACTTAATAAGGACAAAACGAACAAATAAGAAACATATTGATTCTGCATCTATCGTCCAGCCTAAGGCTTGAAAATAATAGAATTACATGAGGAGGATGTCGTACAATGAATTGTTTTAAATCACTGCCAAATGCAATGTACAACACTTATAGTTTTTCCAATGCGTCACTTGCTGTCTCTCAATTTTTTTAAAACTTGTTTGTTGGATAAATGTGTTAACTGCATTAAGCATCAATTAAATTTGTCCAAAGTCTTTTCATATTGATTCTAACGTGATCAGTCTTTATTCACCAGAATGGAGCTGGCCCGTGTTATAATGAGGTCACGTTGGTAGGGAACAGAGGAAGTGACAAATTGACCTTGGAGATGGGATGCGTTGATCATGGCTAAAGATCGAGAGGTGGTGAGTGCTGACGCCACATTACCTGCCACCACCGATTGTGTGAGGGGCCTCTGAAAAAGCTTGATAGCGCTGATTGTTTTTTTCCCCAGTGGTTGACAGCTGGACAGGGGTTTGCGATAAAGACCCATTCAGAATAAAATAAAGATGAAGTGCTGCCTGAGTGAGCAGGCACCGAGATGTTTCCTTCCTGCAGACTTGTCTCCATTAGCAAACGTGGCCCATGCTTCCCCTTATCTCCAAGCTGCAGGCTGGGTCTGCATTGACAGGGGAGTCTGGTGCCTGCTCTGTTCCTGGGCCATCCAGCAGCACTTGGGGCACCGATTACAAACAATAAACCCTGCTAATTATTACAACAAAAGCAAGTGGAAGGTTCAAGAGTCTCCCAATCACATTAAAAATAGAACATGCTGCAAATACTCAGCAGTTCTCACACTGTGGATGGTAAAGTGGTGCAACTGGTAGACTTGCTGCCTCACAGCACCAGAGACCCGGCTTTGATCCTGGCCTCGGGTGCTGTCTGTGCGGAGTTTGTACGTTCTCCCTGTGACCACGTGGGTTTTCCCTGGGCGTTCCGGTCTCCTCCCACATCCCAAATGCGTACAGGCTTGGAGGTTAATTGGCTTCGGTAAAATCTCCCCTAGTGTGCAGGACATAGAAGTAATGTACGGGTGATCGATGGTCAGCATGGACTCAGTGGGTCGAAGGCTGTATCCATACTGTATCACTAAACTAACCTAAAGGTCAAGCAGCATTAATGGGGAGAGAGAAATGGTTAATAAACCAAACTGCACAACCCTACCTCAGCAGCGAATCACCACTGGACTTGATATAAGGTTGCTCCACGTACTTTGGCTAGCACTATTATGAACAATAATACAATAAATTATAATAAACAATTTTCAACAATAATAAAATAAATTAGCAGTTCCTAGCTCACTTCATATAAACCAATATTTTTTTTGTATTACTATTTAATTATTGTATAATTATTTGTTGTGTTGTTGCATTAATGTGTCTGTAAAGCAGCAGCAAGTAAGAATTTAATTGTCGATACAAGGAAGTGCAAAAGTTGGATTACAAAAAGCAACTGGTATTAAAAATGCACGTCATGGCGAGCATGGGTGGGTGGCACTTCGGGTCAAGACCCTTCTGCAGGCTTGTTCCATTGCCGATGCATGTGACAATGGAACACCCTTGACTTTTATTGCAAGGGTTACAAAATTATAGCTCTGAGGGAAATTGGAGTAGAATAGAATAAAATCCTGAAATTATGGAGATGGGCAGCTGAATCCCAGTGCAGAGATGAGGAGAAATAAAATGGCTTCCAAAATTAACTTCAAATCCATTTTAGGGCTCTATGGATGTAAGGGACAGAATAGGCTTCTACTTTGCTGTAATTGCTTTAATTAAGCATGGAAAAAGGCCGTTCGGCTCACCGAGTCCATGCTGACCACCACGCTGACTGACCCCCGTACACTAGTTCTATCCTAAACACTAGGGACAATTTACAAAAGCTAATTAACCTACAAATCCGCAGGTCTTTGGAACTCGGGAGGAAAATGGAGCGATCCGTGGAAAACCCATGCGGTCAGAGGGAGGAAGTACATACTCTGTACAGTCAGCTCCTGTAGTCAGGATCCAACTGGGTCTGGCACTGTAAGGCAGCAACTCTACCGCTGTGCTGCCCTTTTTGAATTCCTGCTAAAATGGGATTTCAAACTCAGTTCTCTGGGTTGTTAATCCAAGATTGACGAGTGACTGAAGGGCAATGTGCTTTAATTAATATTCCAAAGGAAAAGATATAAACGGAAACCAGAACCGAACCGGGTCTGGTGTTGTAAGGCAGCAACTCTACTGCTGCGCCACTGTGCCGCCCCTTGATCTTATGATCTTACGGACACTTCAACATGATACCCTTTCATCAGATCCTCCCTTTGATTTCTGAATGACATTGCCGTGTTGTACAGAGAAGCTGCTCCCACACAATGCACTGCAGAAGTGAGACTGGTGTGATTGCAATAATTAAAGCTAACTGCGACTGATGTTGATAATTTCACAGGGGTCTGCTGAGCATAGCCAGGTTCAATGTCACGCAAGGGTACTCTTTAGAAAATAAGCGCTCTCTCTGCAGTAATACTCCACGTGAAACGTTACGATGTGCTGTTATTTTCTAAATGCATTACATAAGTTAAAGCTAATAAACAAGATAAGTGGTAATTAAGTTTTCATTAAATTCCTAACTTGAGTTGAAATATCAAGATTTTTACTTCATGCTTAGAGATGAAAGACAATGTCATGAACTAAAATAAAACAAATTATAATTTCTATCACGCTGAAATAAATTAACAAGCTCTAAGTAACAATACTGAATTAGCAAGCACCTCGGTTGAAGAACGTGTTATAATTTATTTTCTGGAAATCAAAAGCCTTATAATCTCAGTAAACATTTTGCAAATGATCAAAATACTCATGTTAATGTAAAGGATCAGTCTGAAGAAGAGTCCCAACTTGTCCAAGCCCTCCACAGATGTTGCCTGACCTGCCGAGTTCCTCCAGCACTCTGTGTTTTGTTCAAGGTTCCAGCATCTGCAGTTCCTTGTATCACTGTCTTAATGTAAAGGACACAAAGTGCTGCAGTAACTCAACGGGTCAGGCAGCATCCCTGGAGAACATGGATAGGTGACGTTTCGTATCAGAACCCTTTTTCAGACTGATTGTGTGGTGTCCGAGGAGAGAAGGTGGAGCTAGAAGAGAGGATGGGGCAGGACAAAGCATGGCAGGTAATAGGTGAACACAGGTGAGGGAGGCTTTCAATAGCCAGATGGTTGAACGAAGGCCACAGATGAGAAAAGAGGTGTGGGACAAAAAGTGTGAAGAGTTGTGAATTGTGAAGCCAGAGGAAGGAATCTAGGTGGAACTCGAGGGGGCGGGGAAATATATTTATATATATGGGATGCAGGGGAGGTGGGCAGAAAGAAAGGAGAGTGTGGGGAAAAAGGGGAGGGGGAGAGAGGGCTCTTAGAGGATATCTGTAAAGTTCATAAGTTCATAATTTATAGGAGAATTTGGCCCATCAAGTCTAATCCGCCATTCAATCATGGCTGATCTATCTTTCCCTCTCACCCCATTTTCCTACCTTCATCCCACAACCCCTGACACCCGTCCTAATCAAACATCTGTCAATCTCTGCCCATTGTCTTGGCCTCCACAGCGTTCAGTGGCAATGAATTTCATAGACTCACCACCATCTGACTAAAGAAATTCCTCCTCATCTCTTTTCTAAAGATACATCCTTTTATTCTGAGACTAAAAGATGTCTCAGGTGCCTCTGGTCCTAGACTTGCCCGCTGATGGAAACATCCGCTCACATCCACTCAATCCAGATCTTTCACTATTCTGTATGGTTCAATGAGGTGCCCCCTCATCCTTCTAAACTCCAGCGTGTACAGGCCCAGCAAACACAATGAAGGATGGTGGAGTGTTTGCACCCAAAACCACTATTCCACCTCCAACCTTGAATAACAGGTCAGCTATTCACAGTCCTCCCTTAAAATTCACAGAATGTTAGAAATATAAGGCACTAATGGGGTTTTTACTCATCAATCCACACTGAAACTTCTTTCCTGATTCTCCCTGACATCTCTTCCACTTGACTTGCAAAATAACTCTACTTTCGTCAAGTGCTCAACGAGTTCAACCAGATAAGCATAGCTGCAATTTTATCTGTAACCACTATTAAAATATCCCCAAAATATGTCTGGTTGCCATTTTCACATCCTTAATTAGTAATCTTAACTGGACATGCATGGTTTATAACCGATCGAATATTGATTATATAGACCAGCTAAGTCAAAGTAATTTATAGCCAGTCTCAGCTCACCAAAAAATCGGGTTATTGCCTTGTAAGAAAATCCCCTTGAACTGTTCTCTACTAATGATGGAGGGTGGCACAGCGGTAGAGTTGCTGCCTTACTGCGCCAGAGACCCGAGCTCGAACCTGACTACAGGTGCTGTCTGTATGGAGTTAGTAAGTGCTCACTGTGACCTCTTGGGTTTTCTCCGGGTGCTCCGGTTTTCTCCCACATTCAAAAGACCTGCAGGTTTATAGGCTAATTGGCATCTATCACATTGTCCCTAGTGTGTAGGATAGAACTAGTGTATGGGTGATTGTTGGGCGGTGTGGACTCGGTGGGCCAAAGGGCCTGTTTCCATGCTGTATTGCCAAACTAAACTAAACTCTACAAATGCTTAAAATAATTTACCTGCGCAAAAAATATTGGCAGAAAAATGTGTCCAGTTCATAGTATTCATGAAGAGCCATCCAGAGTATGTAATTGAATACCGGATTTCTTTCCGATTAAATGACCAGTCAGAAATATTTTACTCCCAGAATTGTTGAACAAAAAGTTGATAATATTCCACAAACCGCAGCAACTTGGAGGCAAATTCTGGAATCCCTTTTTTAAATTAATAAACTTTTAGATTTCTAAGACCGAATGAACTAATGTGGTCTCTGATTCATGACCTGTATATATAACATACGTTCACAAGTTCACAAGTTATCGGAGTAGAATTAGGCCATTCGGCCCATCGAGTCTACTCCGCCATTCAATCATGGCTGATCTCTGCTTCCTAATCCCATTTTCCTGCCTTCTCCCCATAACCATTGACACCCGTTCTAATCAAGAATTTGTCTATCTCTGCCTTAAAAATATCTACAGCCCTCAGTGGCAATGAGTTCCACAGATTAACCACCTTCTGACTAAAGAAGTTCCTCCTCACTTCCTTGCAAAAAGAGTGTCCTTGAATTCTGAGGCCATGCCCTCTGGTCCCAGACTCTCCCACCAGTTCCACATCCACTCTATCTGTGCCTTTCATTATTCCGTAAGTTTCAATATGTTGCTAACAATATCAAGCAAGCCAGATATCCTCAGTCATTTAAAGCACATGCACACTTTCAATGCACATAGACTTTCCCCTGTTGCTTTTCTGTGTTGATCTGTGTGTGCGTTGGTTTGATGCAAGCGAACCAGACCTTGACAGGATGGGTCTGCCTTTTGATGAGTGGGGAGGTTTGGCGTACATTTCTGTGACGTGCATTTTTCATACCTTCGACCTGCGCTGGCATTCTTGCCAGGTTCAGATGGAATATTGAAGTGCCATTGTTTTTTGAGGCTGTGGAAACTGCTGGCCAGGAAAAAAAACACAAGTCGACCAATAGGGTTCTTGTCTCATTACGTAGAAACGAGGAACTGCAGATGCTGTTTAATAAACAAAAAGACACCATGGTGCTGGAGTAACTCAGCGGGTCAGGCAACATCTCTGGAGAAGATGGATCAGTGACATTTTGGGTTGAGAACCTTCCTCAGACTGATTATGGGGGTGAAGGGAGGAACTAAATGACACAAAGTGCTGGAGTAACTCAACAGGCCAGGTAGGTAACTCTGGAGAACATCACAACATGACACAAGATGCTGGAGAAACTCAACCATTTGCCTCCCCCATCATCCCTAAAGTCTAAGGAAACCGTTCTTCAGACTGATTGTAGTGGGAGGGGTGGGGGGAGGTTGGCTAACTCCTGAGTTTCTCCAGCAACTTGCGTCATTTTGAATGAATGGATGAATGAATGAATGAATGAATGAATGAATGAATGAATGAATGAATAAGTTTATCGGCCAAGTATGTGCACATACAAGGAATGTGCATTGGTGCTCCGCTCACAAATGACAACACAAACATATAGTTAACAATTAAGAATAAAGCATAAACACATCAAAACAATAAGGATACAATATTTTGGGATGTTCTCCAGAGAAGCTGTCAGACCTGTTGAGTAGCTCCAGCACTTTGTGTCCTCTTTTGTCTGATTAACCTACTCTAATGGTTGGTAACAGCGTCCTGCCTTGGTTTATTAACCGGGAACCAGACCAGTTGGAAAGTTGCCAATTTCTAACACCTGATTTATTTATTTTTGTGCATTAAAATTCTGCCCATGTGTGATGAGGGCCACTTTGGTTTGTGTGAGCAGCTCGGGCCTGTCCAGTCCTCCTGGATGATGGAATACTCACTTGCTTCAGGACAGGGATACACAGACAAGAACACTGCAACTAACTGACCGATCCATCAGCGATGAAGCCTGTGACAGGAGCAAAGGATACGGCAGAACTAAAGCAAACTGGAGCAGATGCCCGGCATCTGAATTGATAACAGATAGAGACAGAAATGATTAAGCAGGCAAGGTAGCATCTGCAGAGAGAGAAACTGAATGAACCTTTCAGGCTGATGACCTTCCATCGGAACACGGAAATGGTAGATAGTGAGAATTTTAGAATATAAAATTGTTATGAATTGTTAGTTTTTTTGTCACGTGTATCGAGGTACTCATATCATATCATATATATACAGTGCGGAAACAGGCCTTTTCGGCCCACCAAGTCCGCGCCGCCCAGCGATCCCCGTACATTAACACTATCCTACACCCACTAGGGACAATTTTTACATTTACCCAGCCAATTAACCTACAAACCTGTACGTTACTGTGAAAAGATTTTTGGTTGCGTGCTAACCAGTCAGCAGAATGACTATACCTGATTACCATCGAGCCATTCATAGTGTACATATACAGGATAAAGGGGATAATGTTGGATCAAGTCCAGTAGAGTCCGATTTAAAGATAGTCTGAGGGCCTCCACTGAGGTAGATGGTAGCTCAGGACTGCTCTCTAGTTGTTGATAGGATGGTTCAGTTGCCTGATAACAGTGGGAAGAAACCATCCCAGAATCTGGAGGCATTTTCACACTTCCGAACCTTTTGCCTAATGGGAGAGGGGAGAAGAGAGAGTGACCAAGGTGAGACTGGACGTTGATTATGCTGGTGGTCTTGCCGAGGCAGAGTGAAGTGTAGACGGAGTCAATGGAAGGGAGGTTGGTTTGTGTAATGGCCTGGGCTATGTCCACAATAGGCCATGCAGCACAGGAACCCTATACTAGCTCCTGGCAATAGAGTCCTAGAGTATTGCAGCATGGAATCAGGACCTTCGGCCCAACTTGACCATGCAAACCAAGATGCCCCATCTGCACTAGTCTCATCTGCCAGCATTTGGCCCAGATACCTCGAAACTTTTCCTTTCCATGCACCTGTCCAAAATGTCTTTTAAATGTCCAGGTTGCAATTGCTGGAACCTCAGAGGTGGATCTAACCGCCCTCATTTTCCCCCTTCCAATTTAAAAAGTAGGATTAGGAATGTGCAGAGCTTTAGCTTTCAAGATAAATTGTAATTTCCTCCATTTTTGAGCAAACAGTTATTACACATATTATACTTGGAATGTAGAGCTCTCAGCCAATGTTATCAGTTAAAGTCTGTTCATGTGCTTGGAAAACAATAAATTAATGGATCATGCTACTCAGAAACAGGTCATTTGTCACTTTGAGCCTGCATTGATCACTTATCTGCACTAATCTCGTAAGTCTGCAGTGCAACCGTATGTAAAGTCCATTGGTAATTTGCTGCCGAGGTAGGGTTGGTGAAATATGGTTTATTAACCGTTTCTCTGTCCATTAATGGTGCTTGACGTTTAGTTAACTTAGAAATACAGCATGAAAGCATGCCCTTCGGCCCACTGCGACCTTGCCAACCAACGACCATCCGTACACTAGTTCTATGACTTACATACATGGGGCAATTTATAGAAGCCAATTAACCAACAAACCTGCGCCTATTTAGAATGTGGGAGGAAATAAATATAAGCGGCAGGGAGTAAATGAGGTTCTTGAGGAATATAAAGAATGTAAAAGGAATCTTAAAAAGGAAATTAGAAAAGCGAAAAAAAGATATGAGGCTGCTTTGGCAAGTAATGTAAAAGTAAACCCCAAGGGGTTCTACAGATATGTCAATAGCAAAAGGATAGTGAGGGATAAAATTGGTCCATTAGAGAGTCAGAGTGGACAGCTATGTGCTGAGTCGGAAGAAATGGGGGAGATATTAAACAATTTCTTTTCTTCGGTATTTACCGAGGAGAAGGATATTGAATTATGTGAAGTAAGCGAAACAAGTAGAGTAGTGATGGAAATTAGGAGGATTAAAGAAGAGGAGGTACGGACACTTTTGAAGAATATAAAAGTGGATAAGTCTCCAGGTCCTGATAGGATATTCCCTAGGACATTGAGGGAAGTTAGTGCAGAAATAGCAGGGGCTATGACGGAAATATTTCAAACGTCATTAGAAACAGGGATGGTGCCGGAAGATTGGCGCATTGCGCATGTTGTGCCTTTGTTTAAAAAAGGTTCTAAAAGTAAACCTAGCAATTATAGACCTATTAGTTTGACATCTGTGGTGGGAAAATTAATGGAAAAGATACTTAGGGACAATATATATAATTATTTGGACAAACAAGGCCTGATTAGAAACAGTCAACATGGATTTGTGCCTGGAAGGTCATGTTTGACTAATCTTCTTGAATTTTTTGAAGAGGTTACCAGGGAAATTGATAAGGGCAAGGCTGTGGATGTTGTCTATATGGACTTCAGTAAGGCATTTGACAAGGTTCCACATGGAAGGTTGATTAAGAAGGTTAAATCACTGGGTATTAATAGTGAGGTTGCAAGATGGATTCAACAATGGCTGAATGGGAGATACCAGAGGGTAACGGTTGACAATTGTATGTCAGGTTGGAGGCCAGTGTCTAGTGGAGTGCCCCAAGGATCTGTGTTGGGTCCACTGTTGTTTGTCATTTACATTAATGATCTGGATGATGGTGTGGCAAATTGGATTAGTAAATATGCAGATGATACTAAGATAGGTGGAGTAGTTGATAGTGAGGTAGATTTTCAAAGCCTACAGAGAGACTTGGGCCTTTTGGAAGGGTGGGCTGAAAGATGGCAGATGGAGTTTAATGCTGATAAGTGTGAGGTGCTGCATTTTGGTAGGACAAATCAAAATAGGACGTACAGGGTAAATGGTAGGGAATTGAGGAATGCAGTGGAACAGAGGGATCTGGGAATAACTGTGCATTGTTCCCTGAAGGTGGAATCTCATGTGGATAGGGTGGTGAAGAAGGCGTTTGGTATGCTTGCCTTTATAAATCAGAGCATCGAGTATAGAAGTTGGGATGTAATGTTGAAATTGTACAGGGCATTGGTGAGGCCGAATCTGGAGTATGGTGTGCAGTTCTGGTCGCCAAATTATAGGAAGGATGTCGACAAAATGGAGAGGGTACAGAGGAGATTTACTAGAATGTTGCCTGGGTTTCAGCACTTAGGCTACAGAGAGAGGTTGAACAGGTTGGGTCTTTATTCTTTGGAGCGTAGAAGGTTGAGGGGGGACTTGATAGAGGTTTTTAAAATGTTGAGAGGGACGGACAGAGTTGACGTGGGTAGGCTTTTCCCTTTGAGAGTGGGGAAGATTCCAACAAGGGGACATAGCTTCAGAATTGAGGGACAAAGGTTTAGGGGTAACATGAGGGGGAACTTCTTTACTCAGAGGGTTGTGGCTGTATGGAATGGGCTTCCGGTGGAAGTGGTGGAGGCTGGCTCGATTTTATTATTTAAGAGTAAATTGGATAGGTATATGGATAGGAGGGGATTGGAGGGTTATGGTCTGAGTGCAGGTAGATGAGACTAGGTCAGGGAGAATGGTCGGCGTGGACTGGTAGGGCCGGACAGGCCTGTTTCCATGCTGTAGTTGTTATATGTTATATGTTATATGAAAGCAGAGCAGGAGGAGATAAACTCTGTGCAGTCACAGGGAGAATGTGCAAACTCCGTACAGGCAGCAAGGAAGAGGGGTTTTTTTTCAAACAAAAAATATTAATTAAAAAAACAGGTAAACGTCTTGCTACATAAGGAATGGAAATCACGTCTGGGCCACGTTTTGTCTTTCGACAATAAATGGAAACCTCCAAGGCATAGAGATATTATCTGGGGTTGAGACACCACTTCCCACAGTCTATTCCACTTTGACACTTGGTGGGGATGTCATGACCAAGGAGATAGGAATCAACCACTTAAGTAACACATTTCTTAGGAATCAGAAGAAGGCCATTCAGTCCATCGTGGTTCACAGCAGAACAGCCCCTTCAATTCCATTCCTCCTCAACCCTACAACTTATTCTCTATCAATTACCCCCTTCTTCCTCCATTGATTCCTTTGCATTTCATCCACACTTGGGGCAGCATGGTAGCACAGCGGTAGAGCTGCTGCCTCGCCCGGGCTCGATCCTAACTACGGGTGCTGTCTGTACGGAGTTTGAACGTTCTCCCTGTGACCTCATGGGTTTTCTCCGGGTGCTCCGGTTTCCTTCCACAGGTTTGGAGGTTCATTGGCTTTGTTCAAATGGTAAATTGTCCCCAGTGTGTGCAGGATAGGGCTAGTGTACGGGGTGATCACTAGTTGGCATGGTCTCGGTGGGCCTAAGGGCCTGTTTCTACACTGCATCACTAAAGTCTAAAGTCTAATGCACAGAGGCCAATTAACCAACCCAGCAGCACGTGTTTGGGAAGTGGGAGGAAACTGCAAAAGCACAGGAAACCCATTTGGTCGAAGGGAGAACATGCAAACTCCACACAGACAGCAGCGGAGGTCAGGATTGAACCCTGGGACACTGGCGTAAGGGGGAAGGGGGGCATTAAGCAGCAGTGCTACCCGCTGCAGTTCCAGGCCAACTTTTCATGACTTCCAAAGAATATATTTTACATTTCATTATTACCGGCACTCATGAGTTTTTCAATACTCTTTTTCAAAAATAATACATTTTGTTAAAGATAAGTTTATTGCTTGTAAGAGATTTGGATGTTCTTTCCCAAACATCTGAAAAGATTAAGATTGTATAAGTATATAAAATGATGAGAGGCATGGATAGGATAGACAGTCAGATCCTTATTCCCAGGGTGGGAATGTCAAAGACTAGAAGGCATACCTTTAAGGTGAGAGGGGCAAAGTTTAACGGAGATGTGCAGGACAAGTTTTTTACACAGAGGGTGGTGGGTGCGTGGAACGAGTTGCCAGAGGTGGTGGTGGACGCAGATAGGAAAGTGGCATTTTAGAGGCTTTTAGATAGGTACACGGATATGCAGGGAATGGAGGGGTATGGTTCACATACAGGCAAAGGAGATTAGTTTAACTGGGCATGGACACTGTAGACATCTAGATTTGAGAGACACGGGGTGGAAACCCGTCGAGCCCGTACCTGGTACACTAACACTATCCTACACATTAGGGACAATTTTTTTACAACTTACCAAAGTCAATTGTCCTACAAACCTGCACGTCTTTGGAGTGTGGGTGGAAATCAAAGCCAATGTGGTCACAGGGTGAACGTACAAACTCCGTACCGACAGCGCCTGTAGTCAGGATCGAACCCGGGTCTCAGGCGCTGTACGGCAGCAACTCTACCGCTGTGCCACTGTGCCACCAACACATCGGGCCTGTTTCTGTGCAAGACTGTTTTATGTGCAATGTTCTACGCTCTATATTGCTCCTCGCTACTGAATGATCTTTCACTGGCCAGCCTTTGACAAGGGGAGCGTGTTCTTCCAATGAAAGATAAAAGTGGGTCACCACCGAGACTAGTCTCCATAAAACTCAGGACCATGTCGGATAGGCAAGGGGAAAACAGCATTTGTGCACTGACACAGATTGTAAGGGTTACCGCATAAAAACAGTCACTGTCCCCACAGGCAAGTTGGCTGCTGCATTACTAATGTTTCAGAATAGTTGAGCAGAAGTAGACAAAAACTCAAATAAAAAAGAAAAATTAAACTTGGTCACAAGAGTGGAAAGAGATCTCACCTGAAGGCAAATGTGTCTTATGAAACAACAATAGATTTACCCACGCTTCCTCCAAGTTTAGGGTAGATTGTATTTCACATCAGCAGCCTCTGCCTAAACTCTGCAATTTATATCATGCAAAATTCATCAGCCTGTGTGATTGACCAGTAATTGCTAATGTAATGCGTTGCATTAATGTTATTAGAATTCAAATGGATACCAAGTTGACTCTTTCCACTGTCGCTCATGTAACATCAAACATCCAGCACTAAAAAAAAGTATGATATGATATTAGTCAGGCAGTATTTGTGAGGGGGTGTTGAAAGAACGAGCATTTTAGATTTTTTCTGCTGATGTAGTTAGCAGGTTTAATACCGCAACAATGCACAGAAAGATGTCGGGGAACAGACAATAGACAATAGGTGCAGGAGGAGGCCATTCGGCCCTTCGAGCCAGCACCGCCATTCAATGTGATCATGGCTGATCATTCTCAATCAGTACCCCGTTCCTGCCCTCTCCCCATACCCCCCCGACTCCGCTATCCTTAAGAGCTCTATCTTGCTCTCTCTTGAATGCATTCAGAGAATTGGCCTCCGCTGCCTTCTGAGGCAGAGAATTCCACAGATTCACAACTCTCTGACTGAAAAAGTTTCAACTCTCTGACTGAACACGGTGAAATCCCAAGATAGACACAAAAAGCTGGAGTAACTCAGCGGGTCAGACAGCATCTCTGGAGGATAGGTGACATTTCGGGTCGAGACCCTTCTTCAGACCCGAAGCGTCACTTGTTCCCTTTCTCCGGAGATGCAGTCTGACCCGCTGAGTTACTCCAGCTTTTTGTGTCTATCTTCGGTTTATACCAGCATCTGCAGTTCCTTCCTGCACATGGTGAAATCCTAGCTTAGTTGGGGTTCTATACACCCACCACCCTTTGTTTTTTAAACAGTGCAGAAGGCTGAAGCGTGATCCTATAGAAGTGTATAAGATCATGAAGGGAATAGATCGGACAAATGTTTCATAAGTTCTAGGAACAGAATTAGACAATACGGCCCATCAGGTCTGCTCCGCCATTCAATCATAGCTGATCTATCTTTCCCCCTCAACCCCATTTTCCTGCCTTTTCCCCATAACCTCTGGCTCCCATACTAATCAAGAATCTGTCAATCTCCACCTTAAAAATACCCAATGTCTTGGCCTCTGTGGCAATGAATTCCACTAATTCCCTACTCTCTGATTAAAGAAATTCCTCCTCATCCCCTTTCTAAAGGTGCCTCCTTTTATTCTGAGGCCATGGCCTCTGGTCCTATACTCTCCCACTAGTGGAAACATCCTTTCCGCAGTATTTGGTATGTTTGTCTGAAGAAGGGTCGTCCACCAGGGGGCGCCGCACGATGGCTGCCTCCAGTCAGCCTATAGTCTGTCTGTCCTTTTCAAACTATTTTTGTTATTTTAGATAGGTTTTAAAAGATTGTGTAAATGTTCTCTGGTTTATTTTATGTGGGGGGTGGGAGATGGGGTCGGGGGAAACTTATCAAATCTCTTACCTTGCCGGAGATGCGATTGTTTTCCGGATCGTATCTGTGGTCACTCTGCGGCCCAACATTACGGAGCTGGAGGTCTTGCCTGGGACTAACCTTGAGTCCCCGCGGGACTCAAAGTTTAAAGCTGGCAAAAGAAAGTCTGTCACGGTAACACGGTTTATAGGACAATAGTAAACCAATACCAATATCTGTACCATCTCTTCTTCACCCTCTCCAGAACTATCACATCCTTCCTACAGTGTGGTTCCTGTGGCAATGAAAGATGGAAGAGAATTGGACTAAATGGGTCATCTTCAGTAAAGGAACACTACCAGGGTTCATCTGTTTACGCCCCCCATCAAAGATGCGTATGAAGGCCGGAGTTAATATAGCCACATCTGCTGGTCATACATAGATGGGCGGGGGTATGGGTTGAAAGGAAAATACAGAGAGGATTTGGAGATAAAGATAGGTTTATATGTACGGTCAATAACATGATAATTATCTTAGATTTTTCTTACATTGGTGTTTTTTTGATCGGGCAATTACGAGCCATGAATAACGTGGAGGCGTGGACTTATCATCTGAGCCTGCGATCCCTTGCCTGGGATCGACGCTCCAATGCAGCCTGCGGACTTTAACATCAGGAGCTCGCAGTCTCGGGTTGAGACCGGTCGGGAGCTCCAAAAGCTGCACGAGTTTCGACTGGTCCCGACCCGGGGTAGATCGCCGGCGCGGGGGAGCTGAGATTCCCCCCCCCCCGATGAAGGAGCTTGATCGCCCCGACGAGGAAGGCTCGCCGCCGGCTACGGGAGTCAAGATCATCCCGTTAACGGAAGGTTCGAGCCCCCGACCGCTGGAGGACAAACAAGGGAGAGATTGAACTTTTTTTTCACCTTCTATCACAGTGAGGAATGTGGAGGAGTCACTGTGGTGGATGTTCATGTTAAAATGTATTTTGTGTGTCCTGTTGCTTTTTATCGTTATGACTGTATGGCAAATGAAGTTCCTCGTATGTTGCAAAACATACTATGCTAATAAAGTTTTATTGTGATTGTGATTGTGATTGTGATTGTGACCTGAAGCATTACTTATCCATGTTCTCCAGAGATGCTGCCTGACCCGCTGCGTTATGTCAGCATTTTGAGTCTTTCCCGGGAGAGAGGTTAAGCAACAATCTACATTAGGAGGGCAGGGGGATATCGGCTACTTTCTTCCAAAATGATGGTCGGTCAATTGTTAATTGTAAGTCCTCGACCGGTGGATATTGTTAGCTGAAGGCATTGTGGTCACAGACTGATGAACACAGTCACAGGCCAGACCTGAGCTCATTGCTTGTCAGAATGGTGGGAGGCACAGAAGAATAGAGACACAAAGAACTGCAGATGCTGGAATCTTGAGCAAAACACACAAAGTGCTGGAGGGACGCAACGCGTCAGGGAGTATCCGGGGAGGGGAGGGAATGGACAGGCGACATTTTGGGGGCGTGACCCTTCAGACTGATTAATGAGTGACTTCACTTTTCCCACATTATTCATGGCTTGTAATTGCCCGATCAAAAAGCCACCAATGTTAGAAAAATCTAAGATAATTGTCATGTCATTGACCGTACACATAAACCTATCTATATCTCCAAATCCTCTCTGTATTTTCCTTTCAACCCGTACCCCCGCCCAGCTTTGTATGACCAGCAGATGTGGCTATATTCACTCCAGCCTTCAGATGCATCTTTGATGGGGGGGGGTGTAAACAGATAAACCCTAGTAGTGTTCCTTTACTGAAGATGACCCATTTAGTCCAATTCTCTTCCATCTTTCATTGCCACAGGAACCACACTGTAGGAAGGACATGATAGTTCTGGAGAGGGTGAAGAAGAGATGGTACAGATATTGGTATTGGTTTACTATTGTCCTATAAACCGTGTAACCGTGACAGACTTCCTTTTGCCAGTTTTAAACTTCAGAGATATAGCGCGGAAGCAGGCCCTTTGCCCTGCCTCCCCGGTGCTGTGCCGACCAGCGAACCTCGTACACTAGCACTGTCCTATGTAGCAGGGACAATTCACAACTTTAACCAAGCCTGTTGACCTACAAACTTGTCCATCTTTGGAGTGTGGGAGGAAACCGGAGCACCCAGAGAAAACCCACGTGGTCATGGGGAGAACGTGCAAACCCCATACAGACAGCACCCGTAATGAGGAGCAAACCCGGGTCTCGGGCATTGTAAGGCAGCAACTCTACCGCTGCACCATTGTCCCGTTTAGAGTAAGGGAGAAGAGATTAAAAGAGGATCTGAGGGGGAATATTTTCGCCCAGTGTGGTGAGTACCTGGAATATACTGGTGGTGGAAGAAGTATACATTGGGTATGCAAGCAAATAATTTCACTGTGCCTAGTCACATGTGACAATAAAGTATTCTACTCCATTTAAGAGATGTCCAAATGAACACAACTTGCCGATGCATTAAGGACTATGGGCCAAGAGTTGGAAGAAATTAATATACAGCTCCACCACTGATTTTCCAGTAACTGGTGGTCGGCACCTCCTTTAATTCAGCCAGAATTAGGAGAGTGCACTTGAAATGCCCCCCCCCCAAAAATGTGGCGCCTCTAGGCCGTGTGATGTGGCCAATCTTGACCACATCAGGACTTCTGCGGTCGATCGGTGGGTCGAATTTGCCCCTACGGCCATGGCTCTGGAACTCTGGCCTGGCCGGAGCCAACAGGTCCGTTCCCATAGCCGATTTCCACGGCCTACTTTGCAGGCCCCCTGAGGCCATGAACTATTTTGTTCCGGCAAAATGGACAATAGGGCAAGGCTCTGGAACCAGGGGTGCTGGAAAATCGATGGTTGGTGCCCACTGGTCAGCACGGAGGTGTTGGGTTGAATGTTGTAGGAAGGAGCTACAGATGCTGGGTGACACCGAAGATAGACGCAATATGGTGGAGTAACTCAGTGGGTCAGACAGCATCTCTGGAGAAAAGGAATAGGTGACGTTTTGGGTCGAGACCCTTCTTCAGACTGAGAGTCAGGCGAGAGGGAAACTAGAGGTATGAAAAGGTACAACGAACAAATGAATGAAAGGTACGAAAAGAACAAATCAAAGCCAGCAACGATAATCAATGAAAGGTGGAGCTCACAATGGTCCATTGTTGGCTGTGGAGAAAGTGATAACGAGTGGATACAAACAGTGAAATTAAGCAGGATGACTGGGAAACTAGTAGGATGACTAGGGTGGGGGCGGGACAGAGAGAGGGGGAGTTTAAGGGGGTCCCCTTGAATGTGATCATGTGCACTTGTCTAATGGGGTAGGAGGCAGCTCTCCAGTAAAGGGCTACGTTCTCCAAGACCTGGCGCCCATGTTGAGAACGCTCCCTTGCTGCCCTGCCTCTGGGCACTTTTACTCCGTGACTCCATGAACCACAGAACGTTTCAAAGATCCTTCCAGCTGTGGAGGAACACAGTGAAATGCAGTTGCAGTGTAGTCATCTGGGCTGGCTTTCGGTAAGTGTACACAAAGTGCAGTCTGATGAAACAAGCCTCATTACGCGTGCTGTTGAGATTGAATCCAGTGAGATGTATTGTGCTGCCTTCCAGCTCCGCGTGAATGGAATGACAGGCACTTCCGTGCGTCCAAACACACTGCCTTTTGCCTTACCTGACTCACACAAACCTCTGATCAAATGCAAAAGGGGGCCAGGGTGAACAGGGGAGTGGGATCAAATTCTGCTTCAATAGGCGGTGAGCCGCCAGCATTCCTATTAAATACCCATTTCTGCTTGCCTAATTCGTTTCATTTTTCCACAGTTGAACTATTCTCTAGTATTTTCTTTTGTAATTAAACTTCATTGATTTTAGCGCAAGACACGCAGCAGAACCAATACATATGTAAATGGTGAGCATTCATAACAGGACTGCTGTTTAATTGCTTCTGTTTGATTTCAAATAGAAGGCAACGCAGAGTTGATTAATTATACTTAACACTGGCATGATTTACAACATTGAAGTTCCTGGGGAAACGACTATAATGTCGCTTTAGTTATCGGAAGAAAGGGAATAAATAAATGACCGAAAGGATTGGACGCTCTCACCGTAAGTGTGTTTGGAGTGTGGTTGAAAGACCAGATCAGGGTTCCCCTGAGACCGGGTGCGCTGCCCTTTGCTGATTTCCGTGGGCTTAGTTTGTGGTGGGACTTAAGCCCGATGTTGAAAGTGATCACTTGAAGATATACACAAAATGCTGGAGTAACTCAACGGGTCAGGCAGCACCTCTGGAGAAAAAGGGAATAGGTGATGTTTCGGGTCACCTATTCTTCCGACTTAAGGGCCAGGGGAGAGGGAAACTAAAGGTGTGAAATGGTGCAAAGACCGAATGAATGAAAGGTATGAAAAGAACAAATCAAAGCCAACAACGATGATCGCGGAAAGGTGGAGCCCACAAGGGTCCATTGTTGGCTCTGGAGGAAGTGGTGACAACGAGTGGATGCAAACAGTGAAACTAAGCAGGACAACAGAGAAACTAGTAGAATGACGAGGGTGGGGGAGGGACGGAGAGAGAGGGAATGCAAGGGTTCCCTTGGACGTGATCATGTGTGTTAGGGCGTACTTGTCCAAAGGGCTAGAAGGCAGATCTCAGGTTATTTTTCCTAGACCTGGTGCTGCTCTTGAGAATGATCCATTACTGCCATGCTTCTGGGCACATCAAGCCCTTCAGTCCCAGAGGAGAGGAATATCCAGTTTCTTGACAGGATTGACGGAACATAGCCTCCAAGCTGATCCCATCCTGAAGTGCGAACCTCTGGGACCTGAAGGTGGCACCATTTAATACTTTGTGGACCTTTCCCATACTCCACGTACCGAAGAACGTCATGATCAGATGTTTATGGTACCATGCTCATAGTTCCGAGCCCAATCTCTTCAAACTTTAGAGATACAGCGTGGAAACAGGCCCTTCGGCTCTCTGAGTCCCACCGACCAGCGATCAACTCATACAATAGTTCTATCCTACACACTAGGGACAATTTATAATTTACAGAAGCCAATTAACCTACAAACCTGCACGTCTTTGGAATGTGGGAGCACCCGGAGAAAACCGCGGTCACAGGAAGAACTTACAAACTCTGTGCAGACAGCACCTGTGGTCAGGATTGAACCCGGGTCTCTGCCAGTGTAAGACAGCAGCTCTACCTCTGTGCTGCTGTGCCACCCCTCGATCATACTTTACCTGCAAGACTCAAGGTGCTAGAACTTTGGCAAGGCAATATGGCCAATGATGGCTTCCCACCCCCAATACAAACTGGTTTGAGTTCCCACCAAGTACTCAAATAGAGTCTTGCCCTGGGGATGACATTTGCATGTGCACCACAATGGGTAATCCTGTCAGGATCACACAATATATAGGGACTAAATATGATTTACTAACTGGGGTGATTTGACCCAATCATGGCTGTAGATTTACACTGGATTAGACCTGATTTACACTGGATTAGACCTGATTTACACTGGGTTAGACTTGATTTACACTGGATCAGACCTGATTTATACTGGGTTAGACCTGATTTTCACTAGGTTAGACCTGATTTACACTGGATTAGACCTGATTTACACTGGGTTAGACCTGATTTACACTAGATTAGACCTGATTTACACTGGGTTGAACCTGATCTACACTGATAGACCTGATTTACACTGGATTGGACCTGATTTTCACGAGATTAGACCTGATTTACACTGGATTAGAGCTGATTTACATTGGGTAGACCTGATTTACACTGGATTAGACCTGATTTACACTGGGTTAAACCAATGGTCATTTGATTCATCCTGAAAAATACATAGGCTGGTGATCCAAGTTCTAGCCATTAGACTTTATAGTTGATTATTACATTACAGAAAAACAATGTAAACAAGGTAATCACATTGAGAGGATGATGGAGAGAATTATTGGGATACATCACAGCATGGTTTGGGAACAGCTCCTTCCAAGACCGCAAGAAATTGTGGCTGCAGCCCAAACCATCACACAAACCTACCTCCCTTCCATTGACTCCATCTACACCAAGCTGCTTCGGCAAGGCCACCAGCATAATCAAGGACCAGTCTCACCTCAGTCATCCCCTCTTCCCCCCTCTCCCTTCAGGCAAGAGGTACAGAAGTGTAAAAACACACACCTCCAGATTCAGGGACATTTTCATCCCAGCTGTTATCAGGTAACTGAACCATCCTGTCGCCAACAGGAGTGCAGTCCTGACCTACCATCGACCTCATTGGAGACCCTCAGACTACCTTTAATCGGACTTTCCTGGACTTTATCCTGCACTAAACGTAATTCCCTTGATCCTGTATCTGTACACTGTGGACAGCTTGATTGTAATCACATATAGTCATTCCACTGACTGAATAGCACACAACAAAAAAACACTTTTCACTGTACTTCGGTGACAAAAAACAAAACTAAACTAAAGCTAATGTTAACATGAGGGTAAAAGGTGACAAGTCGTAGGTTATTCAGTGATAATAAAGGAAAATAACTGAAGGTTCTTTTAGGAAAATTCAATCAAACCCTCATTACTAGCTGGACTGAAGGTTATAATGGGGATATTTTCCACTTTAATCAGCCTGTTCATCTTGCTATTTTCCTTTTGATTATAAGGGTGATGAATGGAGATTCTAATTGCTTCAATTTTCCGCTGGGTGAGTTGGGTCTATAGGATTCCATTAGCTTACCAGCAGTAAGGAGGCCTGTAAGATTAGTCATTTGCAACTTCTCAAATGATTTAACAGCAACTTAACTAACCAGGTAATGTGCAAATACATTACAGCAGTTCAGGGGCACTGGGGACTCTAAAGTATGGGAGGAAAAAAGTGGGTTAGGCCGAGTCAGCAATATTGCCACTAATGGAATTGATGCTGAGATTTATTGTGTTAGAACGAATAAATCAGCTTTTGCATCTGTATGTTATAAAATAAGAAAGATTTAATTCCAATGGTGTTCATGAAAAAAATGGTTTGGTGCTTACTCTGTGCAGTAGTGCAGAGCCATTTTGAAGTTAATTCCTCGATAGGTTTTGGAAAGATTTGCACTTGGAGTGGTTTATTGGGAAAATAAGAATATGAGGTTTTAGATTTCATTGAGAATGAAATGTATGGCTGAATACTGGTTCCGGGCACAGAAACAAAGTGCCGCAGTAAGTCAACAGGTCAGGCAGCATCTCTGGAGAAAATGGATCAGTGACGTTTCAGGTCGGGACCCTCCTTCAGGCAGATTATTGCAGGAATGGGGGGGGGGGGGGGGGGGAGAAACCAGAAGTGAGAAAAAGAAACTTGGACATATCAGGGTCGGGTTGAGCAAAGTTGCTGCCTCACAGCACCAGAGACCCTGGTTCAATCCTGACTACAGATGCTGTCTCTATGGAGATTTTATGTTCTCCCTGTGACCTCTGGCGAGGAGGTTCCCTGATACGCTGATTTTTGGCAAGAGGCGCTGTGATCCCAAGAGGGATACATCGTTACATATTTTACTCACTTCCAGTATCATAAGATCACAAGTGATTTTGCCCATTAAGTCTATTCCACCATTCAATCATGGCTGATCTATCTCTCCATTCTGACCCCATTCTCCTGCCTTCTCCCCATAGCCTCTGACACCTGTACTAATCAAGAATCTATCTATCTGCTTTAAATATATCCACTGACTTTGCCTCCACAGCCTTCCGTGGCAAGGAATTCCACAGATACTCCACCCCCTGACTAAAGTATCTCTCCCCCCCCCCCTCCCCCCACTCCACAACGCCACTACAATCAGTCTGAAGAAAAGTCCGACCTGTAAGATCACCTAATCATTTTCTCCAGAGATGCTGCCTGACCCGCTGAGGTGTTCCAGCATTTTGCATCCATCTTTGGTATAAACCAGCATCTGCGGTTCCTTTTTATTACTTGTTTCAGACAGATTGTTATTGCTTATGTGTACACTCAATCAAATGCCTCTTCCCTGTCTCTCGCCTTCACTCTCTCCCGCACAGTATTGCATGAATCTGGACACTAGTAAGGACTTTGAGAAGGTCCCACACAGGAGGTGGGTGCAGAAGATGAGAGAATTCTGCCCCTCTCATATTGATAAGTGATCGGAGTAGAATTAGGCCATTCAGCCCGACAAGTCTACTCCGCCATTTAATGATGGCTGATCTATCTCTCCCTCTCAACCCCATTCTCCTGCCTTCTCCCCACAACCCCTGACATCTGTACTAATCACATGGGCAGTTTGGCGAATTGAATCCAAAACTGGCTTGATGATAGAAAGCTGGGCTGGTGGTGGAGAGGTGTTCTTTTGATTGCATGTGTACCTTACTGATCGGCCCTGTGAACTTTGCTGTTTGCAGTTTATATTAACAATCTGGATGTGAAGGGATTGGCTATGATTCACCAGCTCACAGGTGAGATTATTAAAAAAAATGATGGCGTTGCTGATTGTGAAAACAGTGGTGCAGCAGTAGAGCTGCTGCCTTCCAGTGCCAGAGACCCCGGTTCAATCCTGACCTCAGGTGCTGTCTGTATGGAGTCTGTACGTTCTCCCTGTGACCACGTGGGATTTTTCCAGGTGCTCCGGTTTCCTCCCACATTCCAAAGACGTGCAGGTTTGTAGGTCAATTGGCTTCTGTAAAGTGTGAATTGTGTCTTGTGTGAAGGATAGTGCTAGTGTACGGGGTGATCGCAGGTCGGCGTGGACTCAGTGGGCCGAAGAGCTTGTTTATCACGCTGTATCTATAAAGCCTTAAAGTCCACAGAGGACAATCTTCGGCTTCAGAGTTCAAGGAACTGCAGAAGCTGAGATCTTGCGCAGAGGCGACACCTATCCATGCCCTCCAGAGATGCTGCCTGATCTGCTGAGTCACTCCAGCACTTTGTGTCCCACTTCAGAACAATGTAGACATGCTAGTAGGATAGATAGAGCAAAGGCACATGGAATGTAGTTCTGGAAAAATGTGAGAGTGGTTGAAATTGGGGTGGGGGTGGGAAGCGGGGGTGGACACAGGTACTGTACTCTCACAACATTTATGAAGTAAGTCAAGTCAAGTCAAGTCAAATTTATTTGTCACATACACATACACGATGTGCAGTGAAATGAAAGTGGCAATGCCTGCGGATTGTGCACAAAAAAGAATTACAGTTACAGCATATAAATAAAGTTAATAAGTTACTATAGTGTAGATAAAAATTTAGTCTCTGGAGTTATAAAAGTTGACAGTCCTGATGGCCTGTGGGAAGAAACTCCGTCTCATCCTCTCCGTTTTCACAGCGTGACAGCGGAGGCGTTTGCCTGATCATAGCATCTGGAACAGTCCAGAAGTATGTAGATGATCTCTTGAAATGGCCACTGACCAGGTGCTGGATAACATGATGAGTATGGATGGGCCCTTGATGGTCCAGCCTCGACACAGTGGCCTGGAGAGCCTGCTTCCGGGCTGGATGACTCTATGACTTAGTACTGATTGTTGTTCAGAGGCTGTAACTCAGTCAGCTGCCTCTAGATATTCATTTCAGGATGCTGTGTCTATAAGCCTCCAACCAAATAATGCATCAAACTTCTCCCTGCCATTCCCGTCCTTTCGTCCCACTGTGTGGAAAGGGACTGCAGATGCTGATACGTACCGAAGATAGACACAAAGTGCTGGAGTGACTCAGCAGGTCGGGCAGCATCACTGGTGAGAAGGGATTCTGGAAAACTGGAGTCTGAATAAGGGTTCCAACCCGAAAACGTCACCCATCCTTCGTCTCCTGTGGTGCTGTCTGACCCCCCACCCACCCCCCCCCCCCCCCCCGAGTTACACCAGCACTGTACCTATTCTTCCTCCTACTTTCAGGTGTAATCCCAGTATCTTAGTGAGTGAAAAAAGTCATGAAGCAAATGTAAAATGGAGACAAATTTCTGTTGGCTGCTGAAATTGTGAAGTGTATTCCTCAAACCCTCTCGAATGATGGAGTCAAAGGCTTCAGTGAGGTCTCTAAAGCCATTTATGGTGGGCCAACTGCAGCAGTCTTAAGGCAGTGCCAGGACCCGGCAGAATCCTCCAGATTCATTGGGAGGATCCGTGAACCAAGATCAGTATCCTCTCCCAAGCCAACATTCCCAGCACAGACGTCTTTGTGGCAATCAGCTGGCTGCATCGGCAAATACTTCCCCTTGTAGAAACAAAAGGGCGCAAGGTGCTGGAGCAACTCAATGGGTCAGGCAGCATCTCTGGAAAACATCGATTGGTGACTTTTTAGGTTGACATCCTTCTCCCTGCAAAAGCACATACAAAATGCTGGAGTAACTCAGCAGGTCAGGCAGCATCTCTAGAGAATATGGATAGTTAACATTTTGGGTCGGAACCCTTCTTCAGACTGATTCATCGTTGTGGGATGGCTGACACCAGACTCGTGAACCAGGCAACTCTATTCCAAACTTTGTCCTGGAAAGAGATTACAAGAGGTAAAGATTCAAGAATGTGCTCAAAGCCTCATTGGAAAGAGTAAAATATTCCTTCAGGCTCTTGTGAATCACTGGCCCAGTGACATGAAAGCCTCGAGTCCATGCATGGGCAGAATAGACGGAAGTCCCATGAAAGCAACAGAAGGTGTAGACCACCTCTCAAACTGACCACCCTCCTACCCTGGCAGCCACCCCTAACTCCATCTATCAGATTCCCCATGGGCTCGAGCATCTCAAACACCCCCTAAAAACCAGGCACCCTCGATCCGAAGAACAAAGGAGGAGAGCTATACATCCTGAAATATCTTGGTGTAGAATTGTAAACACAAATAGGGAGGCACAGTGGTAGAGCTGCTGCCTCACAGCGCCAGAGACTCTGGTTCGATCCTAACTATGATGCTGTCCGTATGGAGTTTGTACGTTCTCCCTGTGACCACGTGTATTTTCTCAGGGTGCCTCGGTTTCCTCCCGCACTCCAAAGACGTTCTGGTTTGTAGGTTAATTGGCTTCTGCTAATTGTGAAATCGGTCCTTGTGTCTAGGGTAGTGCTAGCTGTCACTGGTCTGCGCGGACTCAATGGGCCGAAGGGCCTGTTTTCGCAAAGTATCTCGAAAGTTGAAAGTATAATAATAATAATAATAATACATTTTATTTATATAGCGCTTTTCATATACTCAAAGACGCTTTACAGAGATTTTGAGAACATAGGGAAATTAATAAATAGATAAATAAGTAAATAAATAAATGAACAGAGAAAGGAGACAGTAGGTGAGGTGACCTTCAGTGGTTGAAGGCAGTACTGAACAGGTGAGACTTCAGCGATGTTTTGAATGTGGTGAGTGTGGGGGAGTCTCTAACGGTTTGGGGTAGTGAGTTCCATAGGGTGGGAGCAGCGATGGAGAAAGCCCTGTCCCCCCAGGATCTGAGTTTAGTCCGGATGTGGGGGGATAGGAGATTGGCAGCGGCAGAGCGGAGGGTGCAGGTGGGAGTGTGCCTGTGGAGGAGGTCGGTCAGGTAGGATGGGGCCAGGTTATGGAGGGCTTTGTAGGTTATGAGGAGGATTTTGTACTGGATTCTCTGGGGGATGGGGAGCCAGTGGAGTTTATAAAGGACGGGGGTGATATGGTCACGGATCGAGGTGTGTGTGAGTATAAAGAACTGCAGATGCTGGTTAATACACAAAAGGACACAAAGTGCTGGAGTAACTCAGCAGGTCAGGCAGCATCTCTGGAGAATGTGAACAGGTGATGTTTCTGGTGGAGACACATCTTCTGACCTAAAAATGGGTGTCAACCCTTAGCGTTACCTCTCCATGTTCTCTGGAGATGCTGCGTGACCCACTGAGTTACTGCAGCACATTGTGTCCTTTGGCGTAGAACTGAGCCGGACCGATCAAGGTAAGTACACAGCAGAAATTCTGTTTATCTCCCTGGAAGCACTTTTGCTTAATAAAACACTTTGTTAGTTTAAATTACCAGCTCCCCTCCAGTATCTTAGTGAGTGAATGAGAGGGAAAGGTAATCACACACGTTCTCCCAGGAAATTCAATAGCTTTGGTTGAAACGAGGACAGAACAAATCAGAAGATTTGTGGAAGGAATTAAGCTTGTAAAAAAAACAAATAACGAGGAGCACTGCAAGCATTCAGGGCAGCACAATGCAGGAGCACGGTATTGAGCTTAGAGACCATGTGCTGTAGATCCACCAGTGTGTTCTCTGGACATCCAGGTTACATAATGCCAAGCGATCACAAGAAACTAGGGTTGTATGCACCAGAATTCCAACGGTGATTTGATTAAAGTTACTTACGGGAGTTAATGAAGTTAAAATGGAAGGTTAAGGTTCTACCTTTACATGTATACTATCTGATTAAGGGGTCATAGCGTCATATAGCACAGAAACAGGCCCTTCAGCCCAACTTGCCCATGCTTGACCAACTTGCCCCCTCTACACTAGTCCCTCCTTTATCTTATCCCTCACTAAATGTTATTCCCTTTATCATCATATATATACAGCCGGAAACAGGCCTTTTCGGCCCTCCAAGTCCGTGCCGCCCAGCGATCCCCATACATTAACACTATCCTACACCCACTAGGGACAATTTTTTTACATTTACCCAGCCAATTAACCTACATACCTGTACGTCTTTGGAGTGTGGGAGGAAACCGAAGATCTCGGAGAAAACCCACGCAGGTCACGGGGAGAACGTACAAACTCCTTACAGTGCAGCACCCGTAGTCAGGATCGAACCTGAGTCTCCGGCGCTGCATTCGCTGTAAAGCAGCAACTCTACCGCTGCGCTACCGCGCCGCCCTATATCTGTACTCTGTGTATGGCTCGATTGTAAACATGTATGGTCTTTCCGCTGACTGGATAGCATGCATTAGAAGCTTTTCACTGAACCTCAGTACACGTGATGATAAACCAAGCTAAACAAGCTGTCTTCAATCTGAGCCTGAAACTGGGGAGAGTTCCACAGCTGTGGAAAACATCCTGCGCGGTACCGGTACCAAAGACGCCGCACCCGAAGGAACTCAACAGCTACAGGCCGGTGGCACTGACATCACACCTGATGAAGATACTGGAGCGTCTGGTCCTCGCCCATCTCCGCCCCCTGGTGAGACCATCAATGGATCCGCTGCAGTTCGCCTACCAGACTCGCATCGGGGTGGAGGACGCCATCATCTACCTACGGCACAGAGCTCTTCACACCTGGAGAAGCCGAATAGCACTGTGAGAATCATGTTTTTTGATTTCTCCAGTGCATTCAACACCATCCAGCCGGGGCTTCTGGGGGGCAAGCTGGAGCACACAGGAGTGGATCACCACCTCACATCTTGGATTCTGGACTACCTCACTAAGCGACCACAGTATGTGAGGACAAAGGACCTGGTCTCGGACATGGTGGTCTGCAGCACTGGGGTTCCGCAGGGAACAGTGCTAGCTCCATTCTTGTTCACCCTGTACACTGCGGACTTCAGGCACAGCTCTGCAGACTCCTATCTACAGAGGTTCTCTGACGACTTTGCCATCATCGGCCTCATCACGGGTGATGAGGACAGGGCGTACAGAGAACTGATCAAGGAGTTTGTGGACTGATGCCAGCGGAACTGCCTCCAGATCAACGCGGGGAAAACCAGGGAGATGGTGGTAGAGTTCCGCAGGCGCAGCCAGGTCCCCCCGACACCGGTGAACATCCAGGGAATGGACATCGAGAGGGTGGATTCTTATAAGTACCTGGGTGTTTACCTCAACAATAAACTGGACTGAACTGAAAACACCGATGCCCTATACAGAAAGGGCCAGAGCAGACTTTATCTGCTAAGGAGACTCAGGTCCTTTGGTGTGCAGGGGGCACTCCTAAGGACCTTCTACAACACGGTGGTTGCATCGGCCATTTTCTATGGAGTGGTCTGCTGGAGCAGCAGCATCTCAGCGGCGGAAGGGAAGAGACTCGACAAGCTGGTCAGGAAGGCCAGCTCTGTCCTGGGTTGCCCCATCAACTCAGTGCAGGTGGTGGGAGAGAGGAGGATGATGGCAAAATTAACATCGCTGCAGGACAACGACTCCCACCCCATACAGGACACTGTCACTGCACTGAGTAGCTCCTTCAGTGACAGACTCCTTCACCCCAAGTGCGTGAAGGAGAGATATAGGAGGCCCTTCCTTCCCGCTGCTGTGAGACTGCACAACCAGCACTGCCGGTTATTCTTAAACCACAGTTTAAGAATAAGGGGTAGGCCATTTAGAATGGAGATGAGGAAAAACTTTTTCAGTCAGAGAGTTGTGAATCTGTGGAATTCTCTGCCTCAGAAGGCAGTGGAGGCCAATTCTCTGAATGCATTCAAGAGAGAGCTAGATAGAGCTCTTAAGGATAGCGGAGTCAGGGGTATGGGGAGAAGGCAGGAACGGGGTACTGATTGAGAATGATCAGCCATGATCACATTGAATGGCGGTGCTGGCTCGAAGGGCCGAATGGCCTACTCCTGCACCTATTGTCTATTGTCTATTGTCTATTGCTCCCAGCAGATGAGTCAACAGTAACAGTTAAGAACACACAGAAAACTGATGACAATTTATCCTTGTCTTTACTTTTATTTATAATGAATGATCTCTTGCTATCCACTTTGCTGCTGTAACACCGTAAATTCCCCAGAGTGGGACGAATAAAGGAATATATATTATTATTACATCTGCCCGCATTTGGCCCATATCCCTCAAAACCTTTTGTATCCATGTACTTGTCCAAATTTTGTTTAAATGTTGTTATAGTTCCTGCTAGTACCTAGCTTATTTGGGATCTCTTTCCATACCCATCACCCTCTGTGTGAAAAAGTTGTCCCTCAGATTCCTATTAAATCTTTCCCTTCTCTGACAAACTGTACACTGCAAGGGCCAGGAAGCGAGCGGGCAAATCATCTCTGACCCCTTTCACCCTGGCCACAATATCTTTGAAGCACTTCCCTCTGGAAGGCAATTCCGGACTGTCAAAGCAGCCACAGCCAGACATAAAAACAGCTTTTTTTCCCCACGAATAGTAGTTCTACTCAATAATCAAAGACTGTAGTCTCTTTTTTGCTCTGGTTTATTTTCACCCACATGTTTAGACCGTGATGTTGTATCCTTATTGTTTTGACGTGTTTATGCTTTATTCTTAATTGTTAACTGTATGTTTGTGTTGTCATTTGTGAGCGGAGCACCAAGGCACATTCCTTGTATATGCACATACTTGGCCAATAAACTTATTCATTCATTCATTCAGCTTAAACTTATGCCCCTTGATTCTTGATTCCCCTAGTCTGAGTAAAGTATTTCCGCTGACTGGATAGCATGCCACAAAAAAGCTTTTCACTGTACCTTGGTACACGTGACAATAATAAATTAAACTAAACTAAACTAAACACCAAATGGAGCCTAACCAAAGTCTCCTAGAGCCGCATTATGACCTCCTGGCTCTTACAGTATACTCAATGCCCCAACCAATTAAGGTAAGCATAGAAATATAGCAAAATAGGTGCAGGAGTAGGCCATTCAGCCCTTCGAGCCAGCACCGCCATTCAATATGATCATGGCTGATCAACCACAATCAGTATACCGTTCCTGCTTTATCCTCATATCCCTTGATTCCATTAGCCCACAGAGCTAAATCTAACTGAAAACATCCAGTGACTTAGCCTCCATTGCCTTCTGTGGTAGAAAATTCCACAGATTCACAACTCTCTGGGTGAAGAAGTTTTTCCTCATCTCAGTCCTAAATAGCCTACCCCTTATTCTTAAACTGTGACCCCCTAGTTCTGGACTCCCCCAACATCGGGAACATTTTTCCAGCATCAAGCCTGTCTAATCCTTTAAGAATTTTATATGTTTCTATAAGATCTCCTCTCATCCTTCTAAATTCCAGTGAAAACAAGCCCAGTCAACCCATTCTTTCATCACATGTCAGACCCGCCATCCCGGGAATTAACCTGGCGAACCTACGGTGCAGTACCTCAATAGCAATAATGTCCTTCCTCAAATTAGGACACTAAAATTGCACACAATACTCCAGGTGCGGTCTCATCAGGGCCCTCTACAACAGCAGTAGGACCTCCTTGCTCCTTAACTCAAATTCTATTGGCAATGAAGGCCAACATGCCATTAGCTTTCTTCACTGCCTGCTTTACCTGCATGCTTGCTTTCAGTGACTGATGTACAAGCACACCCAGATCTCGTTGCACCTCCCCTTTTCCTAAACTGACACCATTCAGATAATAATCTGCCTTCCTAGTTCTTGCCACCAAAGTGGATAAGCTCACATTTATCCACATTATACTGCATCTGCCATGCACCTGCCCACTCACCCAACCTATCCAAGTCACCCTGCAGCCTCATAGCATCCTCATTGCATACCATAAGCCTCATTCACTACACCATCTACTTGTCCTGACACTTTCAGGGAGTTATAAACTTGGACCCCAAGATCCATCTGCAGATCAGTAACTGTTAAGAGTCTTGCCATTGACTGAAATTCGAGGCAAAGACACACAATGTTGGAGTAAGTCAGGCAGTATCTGTGAAGTGAGAAACAGAGCTAACTGTCCTCGGCAGAATCCGGAAAACCTTGGGATATCATGGAGCAACCATGATCCAGGTGAATGGTGTAGCAGTTCCAAGGTCACAAATACTTTAGGAGATGCAGTGCTGGAATAACTCTGCCTCTCTGCAGAACATGGATAGGTGACCTTTCGGGTCGGGACCCATCTTCAGATTTGTTTTGGGTCTTCAGGCCCAAATACTTGTTCTGGATGCTTTAAAAAAAATTATGTCCTTATGATTGATGTACCTTTCTATTCTGCCAGTATAAATCAAAATCAAACAAGCAACAAGCCTGTAATTTTCAGGCGACAGTCAAGGATGCAGAAAATCTGCCCTCGATTTTATATTGATGTTCCCCCGTTGCATTTTGTGTTGGAACATGTTGTAATGGTCTATTATTCAACTGCAGCAATGCCGCCTAATACTAAACAGCAAAAGGCCAAATAATGTAGACAAGCTATAGAGTTCCCATGTAACGGGATTGAAATTGTTTATTGATAAATTGCAGCAGTGATATTGCGGTTGTTAATGATTCAGTGCGGAGGTCACTGCTTGTTCGATGGCATGCGCCGGAATTTCTAATGCTGTCAGAAATTGAGTCAAAGTCAGCAAAACAAATTTACCGACTCAAAAACGATCGACCACAAAGAAAAATGATGCTGAAAACAGAAAATCCTCAACAGGCTAGACAGCACCTGCAGAAAGAGAGATTTGGAAGGAGATGGACACAAAATGTTGGAGTAGCTCAACAGGTCACGGTGCATCCCCGGAGAAAAGGAATTGGTAACATTTCAGGATGAAACCCTTCTTCAGACTGGCAGAATTGTATGGTTTATCCTGGAACAATTCTTCAGATTTGATAGATTGATTCAAAAGACACAAAGTGCTGAAGTATCTCAGCTTGTCAGGCAGCATTTCTGGAGAACATGGATGGGTGATGTTTGGGTCGAGACCTTTCTTCAGACTGATTGATTGATTGATTGATTGATTGATTGATTGATTGATTGATTGATTGATTCAAAGACTGAAAGCAACAGCATGGTATCTTGCCACCGAGTCCACGCCAACCATCGATCACCCATTCACACTAGTTCTATGTTATTCCACTCCTATACTCACTCCCTGCACACCAGGGGTAATTTATAGAGGCCATGTAACCTGCAAGGCTCCAGCATCCCAAGGCGTGTAGTTGGTTAATTGGCTTCAGTAAAATTGTAAATGTTCCCTAATGTGCAGGATTGTGCTAGTGTACAGGGATTGCTGGTCAATAGTGGGGTGGGGTGGGGTGGGGTGGGGTGGGGGGGGTAGCAGCGGGTGGTTGGATGGGGCAGAGGGAATAACATTCATAGGTTCAAGCCAGGGGGATGTCATAGGTCATAAGGAATAAGAGTGGAATTAGACCATTTGGCCCATCAAGTCTACCCTGCCATTCAATCATGGCTGATCTATCTCCCCTCTTAAACCCATTCTCCTGCCTTCTCCCCATAACCTCCGACACCTGAACTAATCAAGAATCTATCTACCTCTGCCTTAAAAATATACACTGATGGCCTCTACAGCTTTCTGTGGGAAAGAATTTGACAGATTCACCACCCTCTGCCTAAAGAAATTTCTCCTCATCTCCTTCCTAAAAGAATGTCCTTTAATTCTGATGATCTGACCTCTCGTCCTCGACTCTCCCACGAGTGAAAACATCCTCTCCACATCCACTCTATCCAAGCCTATCACTATTCTGTATGTTTCAATGAAGTCCCCTCTCATTCTTCTAAACTCCATGGAGTACAGGCCCAGTGCCGACAAATGCTCACCATAGGTTACCCCACTCATTCCTGGGATCATTCTTGTAAACCTCCTCTGGACCCTCTCCGGGGCCAGCACATCCTTCCTCAGATATGGTGCCCAAAATTGCTCGCAATATTCCAAATGCAGCCTGACCAGCGCCTTATAGAGACTCAACATGTGTTGGCCATCCATGCGTAAATCATGCATTGGCCATCCTTGCGTAAATCATTAACACTGCCACGGTGGCACAGAAGGGCGGCACAGTGGTGCAGCAGTAGAGTTGCTGCCTTACAACGCCAGAGACCCAGGTTCAATCCTGACTACGGGAGCTGTCAGTACGGAGTTTATACATTCTCCCCATCACCTGTGTGGGTTTTCCCCAGGTACTCAGGTTTCCTCTCACACTCCAAAGGCTTACAGGTTTGTAGGTTAATTGGCTTTGGTAAAAAACAGTAAATTATCCCTAGTGTGCATGTCGGATAGTGTCTGTGTGCGGGGTGATCACTGGTCGACGCAGACTCGGTAGGCCGAAGGGCCTGTTTCCACATTGTATCTCGATACTAAACTAAACTAAGATGAATGCCTGTTAGCAGGAAGCAGATATTATCCTGCATCCTATACATTATGCTTAGAATACGTGAGGTTTTCTACAAGTCATTCAACACAGTTATTATAGGGATAGTGAATAATAGCGGCCTTGGTACGAAGGTCATTGAGTGTGGAGTCAGGCAACAGGATGGTTAGCAAACTAGCTGTGAATGGGACATGGAACTGCTCAGATCACAGAAATATTCAATCATAGAACCATAGAGTCACGCAGCGTGGAGACAGGCCGTACAGTCCAACTTGCCCACACCAACCAACATGTCCCATATACCCTAGTCCCACCTGCCAGCTTTTGGCCCATATCCCTCTAAACCTATTCCATCTATGTCCCTGTCTATTTGTTACTTAAACATTGCGATAGTCGCTACATCAAATACCTCCTTCGGCAGCTCGTTCCATACACCTGCCACCCTTTGTGACATTACCCTTCTGATTCCTCTAAAATCTTTCCCCCTTCACTGTAAACCTATGCCCTCTTGTTCTCGATTCTCCTACTCTGGGCAAGAGATTCTGAACTATTCCTCTCATGATTTTATACAACTCTATAAGATCACCACTCATCCTCCCGCGCTCCAGAGAATAGTGTCACAGCCTGCTCAACCTCCCCCTAAACCTCAGTCCCTCGAGTCCTGGCAACATCCTCGTAAATCTTCTCTGCACCCTTTCCAACTTGACAACATCTTGTATATTGTAGAGTGATTCAGCATGAGGAAGGGCCATTGTACTTGTGCTGGCCATCAAGTTTAGTTTAGTTTACTTTAATTTAGTTTAGCCTAGTTCAGTTTAGTTTCCCTCTGTCAGGGAGAGAGGCCCAGGAAAGGACACCAAAGTGCTGGAGTAACTCGAAGGGTCAGGCTGCATCTCTGGAGAATGTGGATAGGTGACGTTTCGGGTTGGGACCCTTTTGAGGGATCCCAACCTGAAATGCCACCTGTCCATGTTCTCCAGAGATGTTGCCTGACCTGCCGAGTTTCTCCAGCACTTTGGTGTCCTTTTGTTTAAACCAGCATCTACGGTTCCCAGTTTCTACAGAGACTCCCAGGGGGTTGGGTCATTTAATATTGGCTGAGAGCTGCATTTGGAATGACAGAGCACCTGGATGTGCTACAGTTTCACATGTTATGAGTTCAGGCTTCTGTTGAAGATAGCTCAAAGTCAAAAGTATTCTCAAAAGACATCCTATGGCAGTGTCAGTATAGTGGAAATCAGGAAAATAACAGATCTGATTCCAGAGGGAACAGCTCGAAGCAGTAAGAGCTAAAATTAATGAGAACAACTATGGAAAAGGATGTAGCAACGAAAGTCATTTATGGCCTCCTTAAAATGTGTAGGAAGGAACTGCAGATGCTGGTTTACACTGAGGATAGACACAAAATGCTGGAGTAACTCAGCGGGCCAGGCAGCATCCCTGGAGAAAAAGAATAGGTGAAGTTTTGGGTCGAGACCCTTATTCCGACTCTCAGGCCCTCCCCCACCCTAGCTTCACTGTCGTCCTACGAGTTTCACCAACATCCTACTTAGTTTCACTGTTCACTATCCCCTTGTTATTACCTTTCTCACGGCCAACAATGGACCATTGTGGACTCCACCTATCCTTGATCAGTCTGAAGAAGGGTCTTGACTCGAATCGTCACCCATTCCTTCTCTCCAGAGATACTGCCTGACCCGTTGAGTTACTCCAGCATTTTGTGCCCATCTTCTGTGGCCTTTTTTAGGTCAATTCCAGATATTCCTGAAGAGCCAATGTGCATTTGCAAATCATGAACATCGTGTTTAGGTTTAGGCCGATGCACAGTGAAAAGCCTTGTTTTGCACGCTATCCAAACTGATCAGATATACCATACACAAATACAATCAAGTCAAATGCAAGTTCAATAGATAGAGCCAAGGGGAAGATATAGAGTGCAGAATATAGTTCTCAATATTGTAGCACATCAGTTCCATAGACAAAGTCCAATGTTCGCAATGGGGTAGCGGTAAATCAGGCAGTACCCTAGCTCATGGGAAGATCATTCATAAGACTGATAACAAAGGGGAAGAAGCTGTTCCTGAGTCTGGAGTGTGCACTTTCAAGCTATGTTCAACGCAAAAGAAATAGAAATGTTGGAAACCAGGTTCAGAAATCCTCCTCGTATTTGTTGGTCATTTGGAAACGTGTTCCTCAGTTTCCTGTGTCCTATCTCTACAACCGGAGGTCTGAAATAGGTTTGGCACTTGGCTTGATGTCTACGAGATTGGGTAATCGCAGAGAGTCTCTTGCCTAGAGCAGGGGAATCAAGAACCAGAGGACATAGGTGTAAGGTGAGGGGGTAATTGAGGCAGGTACTATCGCAACATTTAAGAAACATTTAAACAGGTACATGGATAGGGCAGGTTTAGAGGGATATGGGCCAAACAGAGGCAGGTGGGACTAGTGTAAATGGGACATGTTGGCCGGTGTGGGCTAGTTGGGTCGAAAGGCTTGTTTCCACGCTGTAAGACTCTATGACTCTATTTCTAAACATTACTGGTTAATAGATTGCATCAACTCTATTGTACACCAACAGGCCATTCAGTCCAATAGGTCAACACTGGAGTTTTGCTCCATACAAAACTCATCCAGACTCCTTGGGTCATTTCTCACCATCTGACGATCTGAGTGGCTGCCTTTATCTCTCCCCACTGTTGACTGTTCCATCACTCGCTCGCCATCCATCCTTGCACCTGTCATCTGATTCCACACTCTTTGACCTTAATCGGTGTTTGCCTTCATTCACTCTCTCTGCAATAACTGATTTGGCAGCTTATAGAAGATTTCTTGTATACAAAGCATATTAGATTAGGCAGAGCCATTTATATTACCTCGCGATTGCAATCATCTCTCACCTTGATTTACAATCTCCATGCAACACCTGTGTTTTGTGAGATCCGTTCACAATATTTCTGGTGCAGATTGTGCAAAGTTTAAAAAACCCATATTATATGCTTAAATTTCTATAGTATATACAATGGCTCATATTTACCTAAAAAAAATAATCAAGGGAATATATTTTGTAACTCTCATCTGCAAGGAAAACACCAGATTGTTTTTGTCAGATTTTCATTCAGATCACTGTATTTCTGAGGTAATTCCTGAAAAGCGAAAGTGATAAATTATAAGGAAAACATTTTTATTCAATAATAAACTACTGCGGTCTCATAAAGGACAACTAAAGTCTCACCGTGAGCTTTGGGCTGTAATTCAGTCTCAGGGAGTGTCTGGTGCATAAAAAGCACTGGCTCTTCAATCTCTAGTTTATGATGTTATCAGCAGTGCTCAGTTGAATTACCACCTTTCAGCCTCAGAGCCAGGCACCTTTTGTCCGGGACATACACACACACACACCAACCCAGCATCCCTGAGCATTACTTTGGGAATTAAGTTGATGTAAAATTCAAAAGGGCAACAGGAGGCCAACTTTCAAGGAGACGAATATAGAAACAGCGAGAAAATCATTAAGTCCCTTTGACCCTGTTTTCCCTTTCAGTTACCAAGCACCGCATGGAATGAGTGACAAGATAAAACTAACAGGGCCATATTTTGTTAAATGAAGACACAATTCAATAAACTGTGGAGATACTTCACCTTCATTTACCAATCCAATTTTGCATTCTGCCTGGCTATCTCCGTCTGAATAAAGATACCTTGATTGATTGATAGATACAGCATGGAAACAAGCCCATCAGCCCTCCGAGTCCATACCAACCATCAATCACCACCTCATACTTTATATGCTGTCCCACTTTCACATTCACTCCCTAAACATTACAGTGTGGGCAAGTTGGGTGGAAGGGACTGTTTCCACGCTGTATGACTCTGTGACTCTAATTCTTTAGAAGGGTCCCGACCTGAAATGTCATCTGTCTATTCCCTCCACAGATGCTGCCTGACCCATTTGAGTCACTCCAGCACTTTGTGTTTTGCTCAAGATTCCAACATCTGCAGTTCCTTGTGCGTCTGACTTCAACTTATCTGGTGACACTTTATCATCAATGAAGTACTTTGAAATGTAGTCCCTGTTGTAACATAGAAAATCTGGAAACCAAGCAACACCCAGCAAGCTTCCAGAAACACCGAGGCGATAATGACCCAACGATTTGCACATTGAAGGGTAAATATTGGCGAGGGAAATAATCCCTGCTCTTTTATTTGGAAATAGCTTCAAGGAAAGGTTGTCTCAATCTGACAGGGTAGATAAGTCTTTGGTTCAACATTTCATGCAGAACACGCACCCTTTGAGCCAGAAGAATGTATATAGACAATAGACAATAGACAATAGACAATAGGTGCAGGAGTAGGCCATTCAGCCCTTCGAGCCAGCACCGCCATTCAATGCGATCATGGCTGATCACTCTCAATCAGTACCCCGTTCCTGCCTTCTCCCCATACCCCCTCACTCCGCTATCCTTAAGAGCTCTATCCAGCTCTCTCTTGAAAGCATCCAACGAACTGGCCTCCACTGCCTTCTGAGGCAGAGAATTCCACACCTTCACCACCCTCTGACTGAAAAAGTTCTTCCTCATCTCCGTTCTAAATGGCCTACCCCTTATTCTCAAACTGTGGCCCCTTGTTCTGGACTCCCCCAACATTGGGAACATGTTTCCTGCCTCTAATGTGTCCAATCCCCTAATTATCTTATATGTTTCAATAAGATCCCCCCTCATCCTTCTAAATTCCAGTGTATACAAGCCCAATCGCTCCAGCCTTTCAACATACGACAGTCCCGCCATTCCGGGAATTAACCAAGTGAACCTACGCTGCACGCCCTCCATGGCAAGAATATCCTTCCTCAAATTTGGAGACCAAAACTGCACACAGTACTCCAGGTGCGGTCTCACCAGGGCCCGGTACAACTGTAGAAGGACCTCTTTGCTCCTATACTCAACTCCTCTTGTTACGAAGGCCAACATTCCATTGGCTTTCTTCACTGCCTGCTGTACCTGCATGCTTCCTTTCATTGACTGATGCACTAGGACACCCAGATCTCGTTGAACTCCCCCTCCTCCTAACTTGACACCATTCAGATAATAATCTGCCTTTCTATTCTTACTTCCAAAGTGAATAACCTCACACTTATCTACATTAAACTGCATCTGCCATGTATCCGCCCACTCACACAACCTGTCCAAGTCACCCTGCAGCCTTATTGCATCTTCCTCACAATTCACACTACCCCCCAACTTAGTATCATCTGCAAATTTGCTAATGGTACTTTTAATCCCTTCGTCTAAGTCATTAATGTATATCGTAAATAGCTGGGGTCCCAGCACCGAACCTTGCGGTACCCCACTGGTCACTGCCTGCCATTCCGAAAGGGACCCATTTATCCCCACTCTTTGCTTTCTGTCTGTCAACCAATTTTCTATCCATGTCAGTACCCTACCCCCAATACCATGTGCCCTAATTTTGCCCACTAATCTCCTATGTGGGACCTTGTCGAAGGCTTTCTGAAAGTCGAGGTACACCACATCCACTGACTCTCCCTTGTCAATTTTCCTAGTTACATCCTCAAAAAATTCCAGTAGATTTGTCAAGCATGATTTCCCCTTCGTAAATCCATGCTGACTCGGAATGATCCCGTTACTGCTATCCAAATGCTCAGCAATTTCGTCTTTTATAATTGACTCCAGCATCTTCCCCACCACTGATGTCAGACTAACTGGTCTATAATTACCCGTTTTCTCTCTCCCTCCTTTCTTAAAAAGTGGGATAACATTTGCTATCCTCCAATCCACAGGAACTGATCCTGAATCTATAGAACATTGAAAAATGATCTCCAATGCTTCCACTATTTCTAGAGCCACCTCCTTAAGTACTCTGGGATGCAGACCATCAGGCCCTGGGGATTTATCAGCCTTCAGTCCCATCAGTCTACCCAAAACCATTTCCTGCCTAATGTGGATTTCCTTCAGTTCCTCCATCACCCTAGGTTCTCCGGCCCCTAGAACACTTGGGAGATTGTGTGTATCTTCCTCAGTGAAGACAGATCCAAAGTAACGGTTTAACTCGTCTGCCATTTTTTTGTTCCCCATAATAAATTCCCCTGCTTCTGTCTTCAAGGGACCCACATTTGCCTTGACTATTTTTTTCCTCTTCACGTACCTAAAAAAACTTTTGCTATCCTCCTTTATATTATTGGCTAGTTTACCCTCGTACCTCATCTTTTCTCCCCGTGTTGCCTTTTTAGTTAACTTTTGTTGCTCTTTAAAAGAGTCCCAATCCTCTGTCTTCCCACTCTTCTTTGCTATGTTATACTTCCTCTCCTTAATTTTTATGCTGTCCCTATAATGTCAAACTAATGCACAACTACAGTCAAATAAAAGCTTTGCCAAGATTTGCAAGTACTGATAGCAAGTGTTAAAAGTACAATGTTTCCCTTAGGAAGATAAACTCTCAACAGCTTTTCATTGCGTGCCATATCACAAAGATCATACCGAGGGGAAAACAAAACCGACCGCTATTTTTGTGTGCAGATTTCCCTGAAAGTCATTGATCAAGATTCACATGAAAGGTTTAAAAGTAACTTTAGGGCAATGTGTAGCTTATCTTGCTTTTGTTCCTCATTTTCACACTCTTCCTTTGTAGATTGGAAAATGGATAGATTCATAGCATGATCGACAATGTGCAACATGTGTTAAAAGATAAAGGGCCGATCTTTCAAAACTGAGGTGCATAGAGATTTATTTTCTCAGAAAGTGGTGAATCTCTAGAATTCTCTGCCCGGTGTTTGATGGAGGCCAGAAAATTAGAAGAGATAGGCAAGTATTTGAAAGATCGAAGAATGGAAGGGCATGGGGAACAGGAACAGAAGAGGGTTTAGTTTAGTTTAGTTTCGTTTCGTTTAGCTTAGTTTAGAGATACAGCGTGGAAAGAGTCCCTTCGGCCCACCGAGTCCGTGCTGACCAGCGATCACCCATAAATTATACATGAACTACAGTAGTTCATATACTATTTTTATCCTACACACTAGAGGTAATTTACAGAAGCTAATTAACCTACAAACCAGCAGGTCATTGAAATGTGCAAGGAAACCAGATGACCCGGAGAAAACCCACACGGTCACAGGGAGAACGTACAAACTCCGTACAGACAGCACGCGTTGTCAGGATCAAACCCGGGTCTCTCGCGCTGTAGGTAGCTACTCTACCTCTGCGCCACCATGCCGCACCCAAAGTTGAGGCCAGCTTAGATCAGCCATGATCCATTGAATGGTGGGACAGGCTTGAGGGACCTGATGACCTAATCCTGCTCCAATTGTATTGAGTAGGAAGGAACTGGAATGCAGGGCACAGAAGGAGATTTCTGAAGAAGGGTCTTGACCCAAAACGTCACCCATTCCTACTCTCCAGAGATGCTGCCTGCCCCGCTGAGTTACTCCAGCTTTTGGTGTCTATCTCCAATTTTATTGAGTTCTTTCTCCTTGTGAGCATTCCTTCTTTATTCATCTCTCTTACCATCAGCTGCAATGGTTTATCCTAAATAATCCATTCAACGAGACAGGGATATAAAGATCGGCTTTCACTCCAACCCAAGTCAAGTATCCACCTGGATGCCACCATCAAATTTTAATGTTTTAATGTTTATCTTAAAAAATTGACAGTGGCTGCCTTACAACACCAGGGACCCGGGTTCGATCCTGACTAGGGGGGCTATCTGTATGATGTTTGTACATTCTCCCCATAGGTTTTCCACAGGTGCTCTCATTTCCTCCCACACTCCAAAGACGTACAGGTTTGCAGGTTAATTGTAGGATAGTGTTAGTGTACGGGGGATGGGCTGATCAGCGCGGACCCGGTGGGCCGAAGGGCCCGATTCCACTCTGTATCTCCAAACTAAACTAAAAATTGAACTATTGGGCATACCGCCAAATATGAGAGTAATGTTACCCAAGTAACTTTCAGTGAACCATTAAACATACTTCAGACGATATCAATTTTTATCATTAACATTCTTCATACTGATGTAAAAATCAATAGGCCCAGAGGTTTGTACACAGCAAAGAGCAGCATGAAATTCAGAATTATTGATAACTTATTTTGTCCCTGGAAAGATAAATATACCTGCAGAGGCATTGAATAAAAAATGGCAGCCACATAACTGAGTTGGTCTAAATCAACACTTCCAACAACTCATTGGCAGTGATGGCATTAGAATTCCTTAAAATTGAATAGGTAGATATTGGTGTTGGTTTATCATTGTTACATATATAGGGATACAGTGAAAAAACATTGTTTTGCATGCTGTCCAGGAAGACCATACCATTCATGAATACATTATGTACTGCAAAAGAGAAAATATATAGAGGGCAGATTATTGTGTCACAGCGACAGAGAAAGTGCAGATAAAAAATAATGCAAGTGCTGCAATGAGGTTGATTGCAAGATGGGAAATTCACCCTGAGCATATAAGTCCATTCTAATGACTGTAAGTTGGGAGGTCATGTTAAAGTGGTCTTAGACATTGGTGAGGCCGCATTTAGAGTATTGCGCTCAGTTCTGGGCATCATGTTATACATTATTATAGGAAAGATGTTGTCAAGCTGGAAAGGGTGCAGAGAAGATTTATGAGGATGTTGCCAGGACTCGAGGGTCTCAACTAGAGGGGGAGGTTGAGCAGGCTGGGACACTATTCCTTGTAGCACAGGAGGATGAGGGGCAATCTTATAGAGGTGTATAAAATCATGAGAGGAATAAATCAGGTGGATGCATGGAGTCTCTTGCCCAGAGTAGGGGAATCGAGGACCAGAGGACATAGGTTTAAGGTGAAGGGGAAAAGATTTAATAGGAATCTAAGGGGTAACTTTTTTACACAAAGGGTGGTGGGTGTATGGAACGAGCTGCTAGAGGAGATAGTTGAGGCAGGGACTGATGCAACATTTAAGAAACAATTAGACAGGTACATGAATAAGAAAGGTTTATAGGGATATGGGCCATACACAGATTAGCTGGGACATGTTGACTGGTGTGGGCAAGTTGGGCCGAAGGGCCTGTTTCCACGCTGTGTGACTCTATGCCTCTATGACGACCTCTACTGCTGCACCACTGCCCAACTTGAAACAAATGACAGCACCAATATCCGTGGAAGAAAATGTACAGACAACTGAGTCCAGATGACTCAAGGGTTTCTATCTGAAACATCACCTGTCCATTTCCATCCACTGATGCTGCCTGACCTGTTCAGTTCCCTAACTAGCTTGTCTTCTTGCTCTGAGACTACAGTATCTGCTGTCTTTCGAGTTGCCACTGATGACGTTGCAGTTTTTCCATCAGCACTGAGGGATCTTTTATGCAGTAGTCATCCTGAAAGCACAGAGAGAGCTTTGGTGAAATGTCTCAGCTCTGTGATTTTGCTGCTGCCTGAGGGTTTGATGTTCGCAGGTTGTCTCCTGATAAGCAAGGTGTTTTGAGATGAGTGCCTGAAATTCCACAACGTAGAAGATTACAAACCAAGTGCTGGCAATTAAAATTAAGGAGGAGCCAGCGCTGCCGTCGCAGCTGTGGCTTGCCTGCAGTCCGTCTGTCTTTTGTGTTTTTTGTTGTTTTTGTATGAGTTGTAGTTTTAATATGGTGTAGTGTTTGTATGTTATGTGGGGGGGAGGGGGTGGGAGGGAACGGGAACTGGAACTGTAAAAAATTCTCTGTCCCGAACGGAGACACGAACTTGTTTCTGTGTCGTGTCTCCGTTCCCGTTGCGGCCTACCACCGGCCATGCACCTGGGGCTCTGGTTCGCAGAGCCCATGGCCCGGACTCACCACCTGCGGCGCTGGCTGCCTTCGGATGCTGCGGGAACGGCTGCGACTCGCCTCCGGAGGCTCCGGCGCGGGCCGCGTGGACGTCGGAAGCCCACAGGCCCCTGGGTGGGGGCCGACATCGGGAGCTCCGGCAGCGGCAGAGGCAGCGTCTTCGCCCGTCCTGAATCGCGGGGCTTGGGTCGGCCCGCCGTGGACCTTTCACCGTCCGGCACGGCCTGGAATAGGCCGTGGACCTTTCACCGTCCGGCGCGGCGCTCCAATGTCGGGAGCCCCGACCGCCCCGACGTGGCAAGTTCAACAGCCTGACCTCGGGAGAAGACGGCAGGGAAGAGAAAAGACATTCTGGCCTTCCATCACAGTGAGAAGGGACTGGAGGAGACTCACTGTGATGGATGTTTCTTTTTGTTTGGTGTTAGTGTATGATTGTATGTGTTATTGCATTTTTATTGATTATTCTTATTGGTCTTAATGTTTCAACTGCGGGTAATGTTTCATTTCACTGCACATTTATGTGTATGTGACAAATAAACGACTATTGACTATTGACTATTGAGATAAGTAGAAAGAAGCAGCTGCAGATGCTGATTTACCGAGGAAGCACACACAAAGTGCTGGAGTAGCTCAGCGGGTCAGGCAGCATCTCTGGAGAACTCGGAGAGGTGATGTTTCGGGTCGAGACCCTTCTTCAGACCCAGGTAAGTACTTGATAGCTGGAGAGACACAAGATGCTGAAGTAACTCAGTGGGTCAGGCAGCATCTCTGGAGAGATTTTTTTTTTTCCTCAACCCACCACTGCAATCAGTCTGAAGAAGGAGCCTGGTCTGAAGGTTACCTATCCATTATCTCCAGAGATGCTGCCTGACCGGTTGAGTTACTCCAGCATTTTGTGCCTACCTTTGGTGTAAGCCAGCATCTACAGTTCCTTGTTATTACTTGATAGCTGTCATGGACATGGTGGGCGGAAGGTCATATATCTGTTTAGGAAGGAACTATAAATGTTGGTTTACACTGAAGATAGACACAAAATGCTGGAGTAACTCAGTGGGTCAGGCAGCATCTCTGGTGAAAAGAAATAGGTGACGTTTCGGGTTGAGACCCCTCTTCAGACTGAGAGTCAAGGGGGAGGGGAACTAGAAATATGAAAAGATATGAAGAATAAGTGAATGAAAGGTATGAAAAAGACAAATCAAAGCCAGCAACGATGATCAAGGAAAGGTGGAGCCCACGTCCCCTCTCTCCCTGACACTCAGTCTGAAGAAGGGTCTCGACCCGAAACATCACCCATTCCTTTTCTCCAGAGATGCTGCCTGACCCGCTGAGTTACTCGGGCATTTTGTGTCTACCTTCGGGCTTATATCTGCACTATAGGGCACTGGAATTATCAGTCAAGATCTTGCTTATTTCTGACATGGGCAGTTGGACTAAACATTTTCCAAATCATGAACAGTGATCTCCAGCAGATCATGTAGTAACAGCCGCACCGTATCTCAGTAAACTATCAGCAAGATCCCACCTGCTGGGAAAATGAAACCACTGCCTGCAAGGCAAGATGTTTGGCTGGCAGAGCTTGCGTTTATAAATTAGCTGCCACATTCTCAAGCTACTTCACAGCCAATTAAATATTATCTTTTTTTTTTTGCGAATCGGGCAAACGAGGTCGTTTGGGAGCACCAATGTCCCGTGAAGTGCAACAAGATAAATGACCAGTGTTGGACATGTCGGTTGTGATAATGCCTCGGGCACTAGAATCCTCCGCATTGCCACATCACTCACAAGTTCACCTGAAAATGCAAGGCGGACTTTTAGTTTAAACCGTCTGCTTCGAAAGAAGGCGCACACAAAGTTCAGGTCGAGGCACTCAGCCAAAACTGTTTGGAGAGTTTTGGAGTCTTACAGCATGGAAACAAGCCCTGTGGCCCAACTTGTCCATGCTGACCTAGATATCCCACCTAAGGTTGTCCTATTTGCCTGCATCAACCAATATTCCTCGAAACCTTTCCTATCCATGTACCTTTCCAAAAGTCTTTTAAACGGTGGAATTGTACCTGACTTTGACATCTACTCTGGTAGCTCGTTCCATATGCCTACCACCCCTTGTGTAAAAAGGTTGCCCTTCGGGTTCCTAATAAATCATTCCCTTCTCACCTTAAACTATGTTTTCTAATTCTTGATTCCCCGACACTGAAACAGAGACTCTGTGCATTCAGCCTATCTATTTCCCTCACGATTTTATACACCTCTAAAAGACCTAAAGTGCAGACCGGACTTTGGAAATGGCGCCAAATCTGGTGACTCGGAAAAGAATTTAATTGCGTTATGCGCCTGTGGCAATTAAGCAACTTTGAATTATTAAACCTCTCAGCCCTCGGCACTCCAAGGAATTAAACGCAAGCCTGCCCAACCTCTCTCTATAGATCAGGCCATCGGGTCCTGGCACCATCCTCACAAATGTTCCAGCTTAATGACATTGTTCCTGTAATAGGATGATCAAAACTGAACTACAATACTCCAAGTAGTATAAGAAAATAACTGCAGATGCTGGTACAAATCAAAGGTATTTATTCACAAAGTGCTGGAGTAACTCAGCAGGTCAGGCAGCATCTCGGGAGAGAAGGAATGGGTGACGTTTCGGGTCGACATCAGTCTGAAGAAGGGTCTCGACCCAACTTTAGATAGTTCCTCTGTCCCTCTCTTCCCCTCCTCCTTCCCAGATCTCTCTCTAACTTCCTGTCTCCACCTATATCCTTCCTTTGTCCCGCCCCCCCTGACATCAGTCTGAAGAAGGGTCTCGACCCAACTTTAGATAGTTCCTCTGTCCCTCTCTTCCCCTCCTCCTTCCCAGATCTCCCTCTAACTTCCTGTCTCCACCTATATCCTTCCTTTGTCCCGCCCCCCCTGACATCAGTCTGAAGAAGGGTCTCGACCCAACTTTAGATAGTTCCTCTGTCCCTCTCTTCCCCTCCTCCTTCCCAGATCTCCCTCTAACTTCCTGTCTCCACCTATATCCTTCCTTTGTCCCGCCCCCCCTGACATCAGTCTGAAGAAGGGTCTCGACCCGAAACGTCACCCATTCCTTCTCTCCCGAGATGCTGCCCGACCTGCTGAGTTACTCCAGCACTTTGTGAATACAATACTCCAAGTACAGATCCACCAAAGTTTTGTGTAACTGTAAAATTACTTTCCCAACTTCTATGCTCAATTTCCTGACTAATGAAGCCTGGCAAGGCAAAAGTCTTTGTCATCACCTAATCTATCCATGACGCCACCTTCAGAGAAATATGTACTTGTACTCTCAAATCCCTCTGCTCGACAATACTCCCCAGGGCCCAGCACCAATCGATGAGGTAAACACACCACGGGTAACAAACCTCCAAAGCGAAAAAAAACAACCTTCCACCACCGCGCTCTGTTTCCCACCATGAATTCAATTCTGCATCCAGTTATCTGGTTATCCAGTTGGGCAGCACAGTGGCGCAGCGGTAGAGTTGCTGCCTTACAGCGCCAGAGACCTGAGGTTGATCCTAACCATGAGTGCTGTCTGTACAGAGTCTTCATGTGACCACGTGGGCTTTCTCCGGGCGCTCCAGTTTCCTCCCACTTTCCAATAACGTACAGGTCTGTTGGTTCATTGGCTTTGGTAAAAAAATGTTGCAAATTGTCCCTAGTGTGTAATATAGTTCTAGCGTATGGGATGATTGTTGGACAGCCTGGACTTGGTGGACCGAAGGGTCTGTTTCCACGCTGTATCTCAAAAATCTAAAGTCTAAATCTAACCTTCCCTGGTTCTCATGCAAACTAACCTTCCAGAGTAGCCTACCATTCGTTTCAATAATGATATTTTAATGGTGAGTGTATAATGGAACTCACTATCGAAAAGAAAAGTGGAGGTAGGTTTTAATGCTGGCTTTCAAAGAAGAAATAAATAAACACTTGATCAAGGGAAGTGTGGAGGGCTATGGAAAGAAAGCAGTGGCATTAACCGGACAGCTCTTTCAAAGATCGTGCAATGGAATAGATACCACCGGATAAATATCACCACTTTATTGTTTCATGATTCATTTACATTACTCCCTTGTCTTTCTCAACGTTTTAATTAGATATGAAATGTGGAGCTTTATTCCCTGAAATTTCACTCCTAATACTGAGTTGGATTTCAAGCCAGGTCGAAGTTATTGTCAGGTACAATGAAAATCTTGCCTAATATAGATCATTGAACAAAGAATACAGGCACAGAAACAGGCCCTTTTGCCCGCAATGTCTGTGCAGAACATCTGTGCAGGATAAACTGGAGGCCAATTCACTGGATGTTTTCAAGAGAGAGTTAGAACTAGCTCTTTGGGCTAACGGAATCAAGGGATATGGGGAAATAGCAGGAATGGGGTACTGTAAGGGGTTTCTGCGCCGAGCTTTCGCCCGACCTAAGGTCCCCGTGCCTTGCTCTGATCCCTTGACCAGGCCGTGCACACTGGTTCCCCGTGAGTGGTTCGACCCACTCACCCCTTACGGTTCTAGACACTGGGCTTAGATGCAGGAGCTCTTATAGTGCAGAAAAAATTCAACCAGACCAGATTTTAAAACCAGGGTTTAAATGAAAAAGGCTTTTATTCAGCACTTGGGACTATTGTCCATAAATACTTATTATACAGTTCGATAAGACATATCTATAATACACATACCGAATACATGAATATCTTTTATTTATTAATCACAAAACGCACAGTTCACAAGACATATACCCGAATACCCTTTTCGCTGAAAACTTAAAAGCACACAGTTCCACGAGACATATATCCGAATACCTTCTTCGCTGAATCCTTGAAACACACACAGTTACACAAAACGTATACACGAATACCCTTTTACTTATGAATTCTTAAACACAGTTCTGCAAGACACATACACGACTGTCAGATGGGGAACGCACGACGCATCGCAACCTTGACCAAACCCTATTTTTAATACACACCCAACGTTTATTCACAACCACCCTCCTCTCTACACTAAACTATGTCCAGGATATGTAGGATTTGAAGTGCATGCTCACCATGGGGTTATTACTGGGGTTACTGGCTGTTCGGTTTTGCAGTATTTCTTTTCGAGTTGCGTGCCTGTTCCTCTCTCTCGCATCCGTTCTTCTTTCCGACTTTCTTCTTGACTTCAGACTTCGAACCCGGTTTTCTCTGCGCTTCTTGCCTCCTGTCCGTCTTAACTTTTTCACTCAAAGTAGTGGGCAGTTATACTGTTCCTGACCCGTCCTATCTCCCGCCAGATCTTGGAATCCTTTTGTTCAAAAGATATGTATGAGGTTTTATCTTCTGATCTGCCTTATGTTCCGGGATACCGGGGATGGCCAGACGGTGTAAATTGGGATTTCATTGTGAGGTGATGGGTGTTAACTGGTTTCCCATCACCTACCAGGTAGTTTTCTATGGGCTATTGTGCCCTCTCACTGAGATGAACTATTTAGGTCGGTTTGGGGCATTGTGAGTATGCTGATGTCAGCGCCCCAGTGTCTGGACTCCGACCTGGTTTCGTAGGTTTCTGCATGGCCAATACCCATCCTTTGTTCTGGCCATGGCTTTGCAGAAAACCTCGAGACTGGGATGTAAGGTTTTTACCTTTTTGTGGCTGGTCACGAGGTCCTGCGGCCATTTTAGGACCCACAGATTGTGACATCCTTTGTTAATCTGACCGCAGCCTTTCTCCGCTATCAGCCCCAGTCTCCCGTTTAAAATGTCCAAACTGCAGCTCTTTGGTATTGCGTTGCTTTTCAATGAGGGAAAACTTCTCAAATCTTACAGTCCCTCCTGTTGATTTGCATAACCCCAGCTTATTGAATCAATTAAATAAAGTGGTTGAGCAATGTTTTCCCGATTCTCCATATCCAGACCCCTGAGGTTTTAACTAAACTAGTGTTTCATTGCGAACGTACAGTCCCCATCTCTTAGGCTGATCTTTACTGCCCGTGTCCCGGGCAAAACTATATTACATGTACATTTTCATATCGGACATATACACCTACACCTTGTCCCAGGCCGATGCCTCCGCCATCCTCCTACTGGTGTCAGCTGCAATGTAGGACATGAAAACAATACAACAGTAAAACGATACATTTTTTTTTTTTACATTCCTTCACAAATTCGAATACAAAAACCTAGTTTATACAAATTTTTAAAAGGGGACAATATAAATCACAGTCTACTCGGTGCGGAGGGGGGGGCACGTCCTCCTAGCAGCTTGCGGCTGGGTCCTGCTCGCCCACCCGCACGTAACGGTCTTTCCATTCCCCTTGATGTACTCGGTTATTGAGGTGCTGCCCTCTTTTACATTTTACGCATATCAAATATAAGACTATACCCGCTTGTATCACAACTAATGCGTGTGACGCTATCCTAACCCAAGACGGGACCTCGATATTGGTGAACAGGTCCCACCATGGTGGGATCACGATGTCCAATATTTCGGACCCTATCTCTACGGTCTTTTGCTCCAGGGTGTAAAAATGTCTTTGCGACACGGCGACTGCCTTTAACAGGGTTGTGAGATGTTCGGGAAGAGGGGGAATGGCGTACCCGAAATGCGCTACAAATCGCTGCAGGTCAGTGAAGTTTTCCTGTACAGTGAGGTGAACCGTGGAGGGTTCAGGAATGGGGACAATTCGCTGCTGTGCCACTTGAACCTCTGCCCTGGGTTTAAAACAGAAGCTGCTGTCTCTTACCGGACACGAACCGTGCTGTCCGTGTCGATAGTACTGCGCTGCCGTGGTAACACAATAGGTACCACCCCCTATGTATGCCACCTGTGGGGGCACATGGCTCTCTGCCATTGCCTCCATGGTACAATTCATAGGCTTCGCGCCAGCAGTCCTGAACCCGCATTGCTGTTCTGAAAAAGCATTCAAGTGCTGAGGACACAATATGATATGTGCTCCCCGGCTCCGACACCCCGAGAGGTCAGTGCCCGTTATCGACTGCTCCCAGCGGATGACGTGCGATGGGACCGCTGCATAGCGAATATGGGCTCCCCCCTGAATGACTCCAATGTTCTCCACCCTGTACACTGGTGCGGGCCTTGTCGTCTTGCCCAACACTGGCATCCGCACCACTATTCCCATGACTGTGTGGTTTGACTGGCCACAATCTACGGGAACAGGGTATGCCTCCGATGCTAACCTGAGCTGGCACGGGGTGAGCGCGTTCTGAAAGGGTAGCAGCGCCTGTAGGTGCTTGTTACTGATCCAGGACGGGACCAATCCTCCCTTTAGGTCCTCGAGGTTGCTGCGGCCCTCGCCCAGCAACCATGCCCCGTACAGTATACACACCTCATTTTGCGCTGCCTGATCGGACGCGTTCCGATCTTCCCTGATCAGTGCGTTCACCGTGCCGGCATGCCTTTCCAGCTCGGCAATTATCTCGCGCAGGTGTAGTGTCATTGCCTGGTCCTCATGTAGCTCGGACCCCACGACCTTGTTCTCATCTGTGAGGATGTCTTTTAACTGCGCCTTTAACCTGTTAATCTGGGTCTGCAGCTCCACGGTATCTAGAGCGTTGACCACAGATGTCCCGGTGTTAAAGCCTGTAAATACATCATTTACTACACCCCTCCTATGCCTCCCCGTCTGACTCCAGTCCTCCGGCTCTTGGCTATACAAGCTCTCCTTGTCCACACTGGCAAGGTCGAACTCGTAAAATTGCCGGAACATGTTGGCTAGTAGCACCTGGTACAGTTTTTCAGTTTCCCTGGGGCACCACCCCGGCAACCGCACCTCGGTGAGGTTTAAGATCACCGAGGCTACCGCGTAGTGCACCCCCTGGTACAATACCTGGTCAGTCGGTATCAGTACCAGGCCATTCCCGGGCCCCTTAGTGGTTTGTGGGCAATCACCCTCCTGTGCTACTGCCAGTGGAACTGTGGGAGGTGTCATGCGTGGTCTGGTGATGAGTTCAGTGGCGTTTACCGGGATCGGGGAAAGGGGGATCCCACAAGCCCGCGAGCTAACTTCCCACCTCATCCCCTTACCGTCATCCTGCCACTGTCTCTGGAAAAATATGCTGTTGCCCGTGGGGCAACGATACCTTGAACCCCACATACACATATAAATCCCCTCATCCGGTTCCCACCATTTGTCCCAACACACACTCAACTGTTCTGTAGTCCCAGAAATAGTTCTGTGAGTGTTGTTGTTGAGTCTCTCCCACTCAACAGTGGAGTTGGCCATTGTCCTGCTCGTTTTCCTCAGCCACCACCGCCTGCTCGCGGGGACCTTCCCCGTGCATACCAGGCAGATCCTTTTGCCAACGGTGGCGCTGATCTTTTGGGCGATGATCTTGATCCTCGGGCACAATAATGAAGCGTCCCGATAAGCAAAACCTGGGGCGCTGGAATACTCTGAAGAGTTCGATCCCAGCCACCCCGGCCACCGGCCTTCATGGAAGTAAACTGCGGTCTCCTCCGCTTCTCTCCTTCCAGTCCCATCGGTCGTGATGGGAGCCGTGTCCCCGGAGCAGCCGTAGACGATGATGTCCTTGGTGTGGCCCCGATAGGTCCACCCACATCCGATCGCCGTGGCAAAGATCCACCACACGAGTGCCTCCTTCCACTCCAGAAAACAGATAAAGGAGAATGGTATAGCCAGCCTCTTGGGGAGCGCTTGGCTTTGTTAAACGCCTCTGCGGGCGGGTCTCTTGACCCCCAGCCTGCACCCCACACCCACACATCCTGGACGCATCATCTTTATTTAAACGCTAACTATCCCCACAAAACTTATCTAAAATAGCTTATCCTTATCTAAAATACCTATCCTTATCTATATTACCTAAAATATCTTAAATAGCTTATCCTTATCTAAAATACCTATCCTTATTTATATTATCTAAAATATAATACAGTGCCGCCTTCCCCGGGCGGCTCCGCTAATCCCTGTCAGGGCTGCAGCGGTTCGTCTCCTGCGGCTGCACCACGCTGTCTCCCACCTTTGATGCTCCGCAGCCTGTCGCTGCCTGGCGGGGGCTACACCTCCGCTGAAACTTAAGCTCCCTCCTCCCTACTTGGCTCCCTTCCCTCGGGGCGTGATCGACCTCTGGCCAAAACTTTCTAAGTTGGGGTTTCCTGCTGGATCTACGGAGGATCACCTTAGGCACTGCCCCCTGGACAGCCTGGCTGAGGACCGGTTCCTGCCGTGCCGCAGCTCGGGTACCCCCCGCAGCTGCCGACCCTGGCCCTTCCTCATCCAGCTCTGCCCCCTTGGTGCTGGGTATACCCGCGGCATCCGGCCTCACTCTACCTGTACCTACAGGTGGTGAGCCTTCGCTCGCTACCCCCGCCTTCCTGGTGCATGAGTCGGGGACGTTACTGTCGTCCCCCTCCGACTCCTCTTCCTCTGTAATGGGATCCAGCCCCTGGTCGAGCTGATCAGGCTCTTCCTCACCTGAATCCCACCCAAAACGGGAGACCCTCCATTCCTGGAGAATGTCCTCCCCCCTCACGCAGGCAGCCTTACCTGTCTGCGTGGCCTGCCTCATTCTTGGCTCGGAGTCCCCACTCACAGGGCTGGCCCCTGTGGTTGACCCCTGTGCCCCTGGTCTGTACAATTTACATTGGTTGACATGGAACCACTTACTCCGCCGGGGCATCTTCACGGCGTAAACCATGGGGCTGGCTTTATCTACAATGCTGTAGGGCCCCGTGTAGAGTGGTTCGAAACTACCTACCCTAGCGTAGTTCCGAACCATCACTAGTTCTCCTACCTCCCACTCCTGCAGCTTGCGTGGCTCCAGCAACAGCTTGTTGCCCAGGTGCTGCCTACCCATGTTCCCAGCCGCCTGCCCGTGGACCTGTTTTAGATGCTCGAAGAGGTTCTGGACAAACCTGTCCCTCTTAACCTCTTCGAGCTGACCCTCCGTGAGCACTGGGGCCAGAACATGAGTGGGAGTGCGCATAACCCTGCCAGTCATCAGCTCGTACGGGGAATACCCCGTGCTCTTAGACTGGCTGGCCCTGATCCCCATGAGGACTAGAGGCAGGACCTCCGCCCATTTTTGGGGCGAGCCCGTAGCCTCCTTCCTCAGCCTTTCCTTCAGGGTCCTGTTCATACGCTCCACAATCCCTGATGACTGGGGATTGTGGGCTACGTGCCACTTCCCCTCAATGCCCAGGAGCATGAGGGTGTTCTGCATTACCTGCCCTGTGAAATGACTCCCTTGGTCGGACTCCACAAAACGAGGGAGCCCCCACCGTGAGAACACCTCCCGGACCAGGATCTTGGCAGTACCCAATGCCGTAGCTGCCTTGCAGGGGAAAGCCTCCACCCACTTAGTGAACACGTCAACGAGGACGAGGCAGTACTTATAACCTCCTTGGGTGGTGGGCAAGGGCCCGATGTAGTCGATCTGGATCGACTGCCATGGTCCCTCCACCCTCCTGACGTGTCCCATGGGCACTTTCCTTTTCTGGGGGTCTGGGTTATTGGCAGCACAGACGAGGCAGCTGGCACAGAACTCACGGACCTCGTCCCTAAGCCCCGGCCACCATCCCGCCTGCTCTACCCGCTGCCAAGTAACCTCCGGTCCGGGGTGCCCTGCCCCTGGACCCTCATGTGCCAGCTGGAGGAACTCCCTCCTGTGCTGCTGTGGCACAACCCACTGTTCGGCATGGAAGAGCATGCCTTCTTTTACAGAGAGGGTCTCCTTACCGTAGAGACCCTCTACCTGCTTGCCCTCGCTAACTGCTCTGAGGACGGCTTTTAAAACAGGATCCTGAGTTTGGACGGTCCTCAGGTCCAGAGGTAATGTGACCTTTGGGGTCCCGACGTTACCCTCCTTACCCTGGATCACTGCTATCTGCCTGTGCCCATAGGGGTCCCAAAAAATGCCACTGCGGGCGCCCTCCTTGGCCAGGACGTCCGCCTGCTTGTTGCCCTCCCACCGGGGCTCTGTAGCGGAATGAGCCTTCACCTTATGGATGTAAACCTCCCTTTTCTCCCCTACTGCTGCTAAAATCTGCTCTAGCAGGGGTTTGACAGTTAAAGGCCTCCCGTCTGAGGAAGTGTATCCGCGACGGGACCAGATGGCCAGGTACTCTGTACACGAATTGCATGTGAACATACTGTCCGAGCAGATCGTGTACGGGGTTGGGAACCTCTCTGGGTGGGTAATTACGTACGCCACCGCGGACAGCTCAGCCTGCTGCGCGCTCATGAGACTGGGGAGCTTAATTGCCAAGGCAATGCCTGCCTTGGGGTCATAAACTCCACATCCCGTGAGTCGTTCGCCAGCTGACACCGTGCTGGAGCCGTCCACATAGATCTCCCGGCCTGTGGGATGGATCCCAGCCCGTAAACCTATGTCGACGTCCCAGACCCCCTCCACGGAACACCGATGGGCCGTTCCGGGATATATTAAATTTGCCGCGAGCTTGGGCTCGCACAGACCTTCAATTCTCAGATTCATCTGTGACAGGAGGAGGGTCCAGCGCGCGATGCGGGCGCTGCTGACAGTCCCATCCTTGATCCTTCCATCCAGAAGCATCTGGGTGGGTGTGTGATGGGTGAGGAGAGTGATTGGAGAGGTACCTGTGAAGATTAAAGCCCTCTTCACAGCCCAATGCGTGGCTAAAAGGTGCCTCTCGCAATTGGAGAAACTCCTCTCCACATCGGTGAGCACCCTGGAGGAGTACATCACTGGTCGCAGCCTACCGTGCCGTTCCTGCAGCAGCACGGCACTCAGGCTGTCCCCACTGGCTGCCACTTCCAGAGAAAACCCTTTCTCCCCATCTACGGCTCCTAAGGCTGGTGCGGTTTGCAGATCTCCTTTTAACTTCTCGAACGCGGCCTGGCAACCCTCATCCCAAGCCCACTCCACTCCCTTGTGTAGGAGTCGGAGTAGCGGGGCTGCGGTGGCCGCGTAGTCCTCGATGAAGTCTCTGCAATACCCGGTTAGTCCCAGGAAAGACCTCACACCCGTTACTGTATAGGGAATCGGCAACTCCTGCACTGACTCCCTCCTTGCCTGATCTATGGCTCTTTCCCCGGCACGGATGGTCAGACCCAAGAATTTTACTTCTGGCAGACCGATCCGTGCCTTTTTCGGATTTATTTTAAAACCCTTCCTAGCCATCAGCTCCAACAACTCGGTCAGCAGTGGACCGTGCTCCTCCTTTGTGTCTGTGAACAAAAGGAGGTCATCCACATACTGCACGACCTGGTGGCGCTGGCTAAACTCTCTCAGGCTATCCGCCATACACTGATGAAAAATGCTGGGGCTGTTGTGGAAACCCTGTGGCAAGCAGTTCCAGGTATACTGTTGCCCTTTAAAAGTAAAGGCAAACTTGTACTGGTCCTCCCGCCGCAGCGGAATGGACCAAAACCCATTGGAAATATCCAGCACCGTGAACGTGGTCGCGGATGCTGGGATACTTCCGATGAGGTCGGCAACTGCTGCCACCGTGGGTGCGCAGGCGGGGATGTTACTGTTGAGGACCCGGTAGTCCACCGTAGCCCTCCATGAGTTATCCGGTTTCCTAACCGGCCACAATGGAGAGTTTACGTGTGTGGCTATTGGCCTCAGTACGCCCTGCTGCACCAGTGAAGATATGGCTATCTCCAGATCGGGTTCTGCCTCCTTGGGGAAATTGTACTGCCTCTGGTGTCTGATCATGGGGTCCCCGTCTATGCTGACCTCGAACCCCACTACTCTACCACAATCGTGTTTGTGGGTCGCAAACGCGTTCAGGTTGCTCCCCACACACTCTTGTAATTCGGCCGGGACCTCCGCCACCATGCGCTCGAGATCGTAACCCTCGGGCGGCTTCATGGTGCACAGAGTCCCTTTCCCCTCCTTTCCCCTAATCACTATTATCTCCCCTTTACCGCCCTTGTCCACCCAAAGGCAGTGGTTCCGTAAGTCCATAAGGATCCCATGGCTTACTAGAAAATCGGAACCAATGATTCCCTTTCCACCCCCTTCTGTCCACTTCATTAGGATACACTCCCATGTGGTGCGGAGTGTCCCCAAATGAACGGACAGCGGGATGGAACGCGCGCCAGCCTGTTCCTTCCCTGTGAACCCCGCCAGTGCGAAAGGGACCCCTGTGGACAGGGGAGAGTCAAAGGGTTCCTCTGTGTGGACCACGGTGCATGAAGCCCCCGTGTCCAACAGATAATTGCCCCTTTGCTTCTCCACTACCATCTCCACAAGCGGCCTCTTCCACGCATCGTAGCGGAGAGGACACAGATAGGCGGGCTGTGCGGGCTGATGTCATTGGGGAATCTCCAGTGTCCCTCCCGTACCCTGGGAGCCGGTAGCGACTGCCACCTTCCCCTGTGCTGTCATGAGGGACCGCATCACCTCGATCATTGTCTCGATGATCTCGGGCTTAACTGGGACATCGGCTCGCTGGGTGGTGCCAACCCTATCCCCCTTAATGTGGACCCTGCAATCCTTTCGCCAGTGCCCCACCTTACCGCACTTAAAACACTTGGACTGTGCGGTAGGGTTACCCTCCTGTCGCCACCCCTTTTGGGCCGGTGCAGTAGCCTCCGCTACGTGCACCTTCCCTTTTACTAACCGGGTGGTCGTACTCCGGGTATTCCTATACCCAACCGTGAGACGGTCCAAAACCGCCTCCTCCGTGCTATTTGTGGGATCAAACCAGGCTTTCGCCTGTTCCCTGACGGCCGCCAGGCTGTTTGATACCAAACATCGGAGCCACTGGGCTCTCCCATTCCCGGCCAGGTCATCCCGCGCGGGGACGTGCGGGCAACTACTCTGATATACCGTCCATAGACGCGCCGCAAAAACTCTTGGGGGTTCTCCCTCCATCTGGAGGGTCTTCCCTAATCGGGCAAAAGGACCCTCATCCCCCACCCCCAAGACTTCCAGGACCTCGTCCCGCAGGAGATCGTAGGTCCTGGTCCCTCTTTTACTCTCATCTGAGAGGCATTGGAGGATCGAGCTGTCTAGGGAGAACAGCAACAATTTTGCCCGTTCTCCCTCGTCGCAACCGTTGATTGCGGCGGTTTGCTCGATCTCCCTGAAATGTATTGAGGGGTCCCCTGATCCGGACAATTTTGTAACATGCCCGATCATGGCTCTTAAATGCTGGGAGTTGTGGGGCACCACGATCTCGCTCTGAATGGGTCCTGTGTCCCCATTGTCCAGGGGGGGTCCCCGTCTGGTTTCCAGGACCGGGCACATGGGTGCCGGTGCCGAGTATTCTACCGGGAGCTCCTCTCTCTCTCTCTCCCCTACACTACCCCTTTCCCAGTATGCCTCGTAGCTAGGGGGATCGCGGAGTTTGGGGGCTGAAACCACCATGGTCTTTCTAAGGATCGGAACCGGGACCTTCACACCCGCTAGTGACTGGCCCGCTGAGGGGTTCATTAAACAAACCAGCCCGCTTGCTTTATTTAAAGCACTCCGCAGACCCTCTATCTCCTGCAGGCATGCCCCGTGGTCAGCCCCTTCCGACCTGTCCTCTAAAATCATTTTGTAGGCTGCCCTAACCCCCTTGAGGTTTTCTTCCTGGGTCTCCAGCTGGTGGCTCAGGGAAGCGCACTGCTCCCGGAGCCTGCCCTCACTGAGCATAGCCTCAGTAGCCTGACATTCCATGAGTTCTACCCTAGCTTCGTGGCGGTTGGTCACGACCCGGCGCTCTTTGTTTAAAGAGTCCAGAGCCTCAATCAGCTGGTTCCCACCCGCAGCCTTCTCCTCTACCTCCTCCTGAAGGTCCCTGATCTGGGCTGCCTGTGCCACAACCACACGGTCCAAAAGCTGGACCTGCTTTTTATAGCAGGTCAGCCAGACCGCCTTCTCTACAGATTTCTTATGGGCTGTACTGGCCGTCCACCGGATTGCTGCATCCAGTGGGCGCTTGTTATCTAGTAACGCACACATCCATTGTTTGGTGATATTCACCTTACTAAAAACATAGTCCGCAATGCGCTCATCCATTATGTCCCTAGGTTTAAAATCCTTTTCTGGTACACTATCATCCTGCTGCCAGTGTCCCTTCGTGGTCGCCATTATCTGTAAGGGGTTTCTGCGCCGAGCTTTCGCCCGACCTAAGGTCCCCGTGCCTTGCTCTGATCCCTTGACCAGGCCGTGCACACTGGTTCCCCGTGAGTGGTTCGACCCACTCACCCCTTACGGTTCTAGACACTGGGCTTAGATGCAGGAGCTCTTATAGTGCAGAAAAAATTCAACCAGACCAGATTTTAAAACCAGGGTTTAAATGAAAAAGGCTTTTATTCAGCACTTGGGACTATTGTCCATAAATACTTATTATACAGTTCGATAAGACATATCTATAATACACATACCGAATACATGAATATCTTTTATTTATTAATCACAAAACGCACAGTTCACAAGACATATACCCGAATACCCTTTTCGCTGAAAACTTAAAAGCACACAGTTCCACGAGACATATATCCGAATACCTTCTTCGCTGAATCCTTGAAACACACACAGTTACACAAAACGTATACACGAATACCCTTTTACTTATGAATTCTTAAACACAGTTCTGCAAGACACATACACGACTGTCAGATGGGGAACGCACGACGCATCGCAACCTTGACCAAACCCTATTTTTAATACACACCCAACGTTTATTCACAACCACCCTCCTCTCTACACTAAACTATGTCCAGGATATGTAGGATTTGAAGTGCATGCTCACCATGGGGTTATTACTGGGGTTACTGGCTGTTCGGTTTTGCAGTATTTCTTTTCGAGTTGCGTGCCTGTTCCTCTCTCTCGCATCCGTTCTTCTTTCCGACTTTCTTCTTGACTTCAGACTTCGAACCCGGTTTTCTCTGCGCTTCTTGCCTCCTGTCCGTCTTAACTTTTTCACTCAAAGTAGTGGGCAGTTATACTGTTCCTGACCCGTCCTATCTCCCGCCAGATCTTGGAATCCTTTTGTTCAAAAGATATGTATGAGGTTTTATCTTCTGATCTGCCTTATGTTCCGGGATACCGGGGATGGCCAGACGGTGTAAATTGGGATTTCATTGTGAGGTGATGGGTGTTAACTGGTTTCCCATCACCTACCAGGTAGTTTTCTATGGGCTATTGTGCCCTCTCACTGAGATGAACTATTTAGGTCGGTTTGGGGCATTGTGAGTATGCTGATGTCAGCGCCCCAGTGTCTGGACTCCGACCTGGTTTCGTAGGTTTCTGCATGGCCAATACCCATCCTTTGTTCTGGCCATGGCTTTGCAGAAAACCTCGAGACTGGGATGTAAGGTTTTTACCTTTTTGTGGCTGGTCACGAGGTCCTGCGGCCATTTTAGGACCCACAGATTGTGACATCCTTTGTTAATCTGACCGCAGCCTTTCTCCGCTATCAGCCCCAGTCTCCCGTTTAAAATGTCCAAACTGCAGCTCTTTGGTATTGCGTTGCTTTTCAATGAGGGAAAACTTCTCAAATCTTACAGTACTGATTGTGGATGATCAGCCTTGATCATATTGACTGGCGGTGCTGGCTCGGTGCTGGCCGAATGGCCTACTCCTGCACCTATTTTCTATGTTTCTATGTAAACTAATCCCATCTACCTGCATATGATCCATATTGCTCCATTCTCTGCATATACTTGTGCCAATCCAAAACCATTGTAAACACCACTATTGTATCTGCGTCCACCACTACCACTGGCAGTACATCCCAGGCACCCACCATCCTCTGTGTAAAATAACGTGCCCTGCACATCTCCTTTAAACTTTGCCTCTTTCACCTTAAAGTTAAGCCCTCCAGTCTGTGACATACCCACAGCGGCAAAAAGGTTCTGACCATCGACCCGATCTATGTCTCCCCAAGGCCTCCTTTGTTCCAGAGGGAATAAACCAATTTTGTCATCCTCTCCTGAAGGCTAATACCCTCTAACCCAGGCAGCATTCTGGTAAAGCTCTTCTGCATTCTCTCCACAGCCTCCCTGTCCTTCCTGTAATGGGGTGACCACAACTGTGTGCAGCAGCTTCACAGGCACATAGAGTTTGAGTTTAGTTTATTTTCATGTGCACTGAGATACAGTGAAAGCCTTTGTTGCGTGCTAACCAGCCAATGGAAAGACAATACATAATTACAATCGAGCCATCCACAGTGTACACATACATGATCATAAGGTCATGCGGTCATAAGTGATACGAGTAGAATTAGGCCATTCGGCCCATCAAGTCTACTCTGCCATTCAATCATCTCTGATCTATCTCTCCCTGCAAACCCCATTCTCCTGCCTTCTCCCCATAACCTCTGACACCCGTACTAATCAAGAATCTATCTATTTCTGCCTTAAAAATATCCACTGACTTAGCCTCCACAGCCTTCTGTGACAAAGAATCCTACAGATTCACCCACCCTCTAACTAAAGAAATTTCTCCTCATCTCCTTCCTAAAAGAACGTCCTTTAATTCTGAGGCTATGACCTCTAGTCCTAGACTCTCCCACTGGTGGAAACATCCTCTCCACATCCATTCTATCCAAGCCTTTCAATAATCTGTAAGTTTCAATGAGGTCCCCCCTTCATTCTTCTAAACTCCAGCGAGTACAGGCCCAGTGCTGACAAACGCTCATCATAGGCTAACCCACTCATTCCTGGGATCATTCTTGTAAACCTCCTCTGGACCCTCTCCAGAGCCAGCACATCCTTCCTCAGATATGGTGCCTAAAATTGCTCACAATATTCCAAATGCGGCCTTACCTTATAGAGCCTCAGCATTACATCCCTGTTTTTGTATACAAGCCCTCTTGAAATAAATGCTAGCATTGCGTTTGCTATCTTTACCACCAATTTGACTTACAGATTAACTTGTTGGGAATCCTGCACTAGCACTCCCAAATCCCTTTGCACCTCAGATTTCTGTATTCACTCCCCATTTAGAAAACAGTCTACGCCTTTATTCCCACTACCAAAATGCATGACTCCACACTTTGCTACACTATATTCCACCTGCCACTTGTCTGCCCACTCTCCCAACCTGTCCAAGGCCTTCTGCAGAGTCCCTGCTTTCTCTACACTACCTGCCCTTGAACCTATTTTGGTATCATCTGCAAACTTTGCCAAAAAGCCTTCAATCCCCTCGTTCAAATTATTAATATACAACGTGAAGAGTAGCGGCCCCAGCACCGACCCCTGCGGAACTCTGCTAGTCACTGGTAGCCAACCAGCAAAAGCTCTCTTTGCTGCCACTCTTTGTCTTGAAGGGAATAACGTGAGTAAGTTTAACTGCAAGATAAAGTACAGTAAAGTCTGATCAAAGATAGTCCAAGGGTCCCCAATGAGGTAGACAGTGCTCTCTAGTTGTTGGATGATTCAGTTGCCTGGTAACAGCTGGGAAGAAAGTGTCCCTGAATCTGGATGTGTGTGTTTTCACACTTCTATACCTCTTGTGTAATGGAACAGGGGAGAAGAGAGAGTGGCCGGGCTGTGACACGTCGTTGATTATGCTGGTGGCCTTGCCGAGGCAGCGTGAAGTGGAGATTCAAGATTCAAGATTCAAGATTCAAGATTCAAGATAGCTTTATTGTCATCCAAATTGGACGAAATTCAGTCACCCACAGTCCAACAACAAAAGCATCGAAATAGGCATTAAAATTACACAACCCCAAAAACACACAAAAGAAGAAACATCCATCAAGAAAACATCCATCACAGTGAGTCTCCTCCAGTCCTCTCCTCACTGTGATGGAAGGCCACAATGTCTTTTCCCTTCCCCTGCTGTCCTCTCCCGCGGTCAGGTTGTTGTGGTTGCAGGCCGTGCCGGACGGTGGAAGGTCCGCAGCGGGCCGACCCAAGCCCCGCGATCCGGGGCGGGCGAACACACTGTCGCTGCCGCTGTCAATCCTCTGCAATTTCTTGCGGTCTTGGATGGAGCTGTTCCCAAACCAGCTGTTCCCAAACCCAAACGCCGATAAAATGCTTTCTACGATGCATCAGTAGTTCTTCTGACTCTGAACAACACACACAAACCTAAATCATATGTAAACAATGTACAGGAATGGAGTAGCAGCCATCCTGCTTGCATTAAGACATTCCAAGATTTTTCCAAAATTTATGAAATATCACAGGAGTTAAAAATTAGGGCATGATGATTGTTTTGTTGCTCAGCTTCTGAAGCAAGAGGGAACCTTGGGGAGGTGTGGTTCCCCAGTTTGGTAATCAGGTCCAAAGTTGGAGAGCTCCCAGCATAATTTACAAATATGAGTTGCTTTGATCATTATACAGTTGCCAAGAGGTTCCCAGTAATGGACTGCAAATGATTGCAACGTTGCCATCCACTGTAATTATCATCATATATCAAGGCACTGGGCCCCATCCAAACTGACAGTGACAACAACTTAAAAATAGACCCAAACCTCAATAGGAATCTCTTGACAAAGCATACCTGTCACGGGAAACAACAGCGTAGTGGAGCAGGGTGGTGAAAGGAGTGGCGGCGAGCCACGGCCGCATCCTACGGCAGGCCTGGCACGTGCGCCGCGGCAGAGGGATCCCGGGATGCGGCGCGGAATCGAACGACCCGGCGGGCCGAGCAGAGAGAATGGAGGAACCAGCGCCGCAGAGAGCCACCCAGCAGGAGGGGGGAGCGCCGGAAACACAGAGGGAAGACCCAGCGGGGGAGGTGCCAGGAAACCAGGGGGGGCGCTGCGGGGCACCGCCGAGAACAGAGGGGGACCCGGTTTGGGGGCCGCCTGCTGCTAAGTGCAGCGGCAGGCAGGGTTCACCGCTGCGGGAAAATAAGGCTGTCCAATTAACCTTTAGTAACTTTGTCGATGCCAGAAATGTGTCGACTCTTTGTGTACTGGATTGTATGCAGGAACGGATTTCACCGGATTGTATGCAAAACACAGAATTTCACTTTACCTAGGTATCATTAAATCGTTGGGTTGAATCATAGAATGCCTCTCGTATCTCAAGGACTGTCTGCCTTCAATTCTAAGTTGTTACCATATCAACTTAAGAAACCGGAGCATCCGGACATCACCCACATGGTCAGGGAGAACGTACAAACTCCATAAAGACAGCACCCATATTCAGGATCAAACCCGCGTCTCTCGTGCTGTAGAACTCTGTTGCTGCACCACTGTGCCGCCCTTGGTCCATGTGTTAACAGTTGTTTATCCTGACCAGCATCTAGTACTCAAAAAAAAAGATTGTTTCTGTGGATCTGGGAGGTGACAGTAAGTTGGGCAAATCCAACTGTGTTCTGTTGATTGGTAACAAATTCTATAGGTGAGCATAAAATTGTTCTGGGATTGAAAGTCAATTTCATCTCCAGAGTTAGTGACTGTTATGTTGGTGAGCAGGCACAGCAGCACAGCGGTAGAGTTGCTGCCTTACAGCACCAGAGACACGGGTTTGATCCTGAGTGCGGGCGCTGTCTGTATGGAGTTTATACTTTCTCCCTTTGACCGCAAGGGTTTTCTCCGGGAGCCCTGGTTTCCTCCCACTCTCCAAAGACGTGCAGGTTTGTAGGTTAATTGGCTTTGGTAAAATTATAAATTGTCCCTCGTGTGTAGGATAGTGTTAGTGTAAGGGGTGTCATGTTTCTTGCAGGAGTTTGAACCTTGAGCTGGAACTACATGCGGGACAACCTACTGTCAGCTATTAGCATGACCCAACAGATGAATTAGTGGCCCATTATCAGGGTTGCCTACAGGTGTTAGACACAAACAGCCGGAGTAACTCAGGGTCGGGCAGCATCTCCGATGAAAAGGAACGTTTCAGGTCGAGACCCTTCTTCAGACTGAGAATCAGAGGAAAGGGAAACGAGAGATATAGATGGTGATATAGAACAAATGAATGAAAGATATGCAAAAATGTAACAATGATAAAGGAAACAGGCCATTGTTAGCTGAGGGCCAGTTGAAAAAGGATTACAGACAATCAGGCTCAACAAGACGACTTTGAAGCCAGTATGACTTGGGTGGGGGATGGACGGGGAGAGATGGGGGATGCAAGGGTTACTGGAAGTTAGTGAATTCAATACTCTTAAGTTGCCCAAGTGAAATATGAAATGCTGTTCCTCCAATTTCCATTTGGCCTCAGTCTGACAATGGAGGAGGCCCAGGACAGAAGGGTCAGTGTGGGAATGGGAAGGGGATTTGAAGTGTTTGGTAACCGGGAGATCAGGTAGGTCCAGGTGGACTTAGCCAAGGTGTTCAGGTTTGCCTATAGCCATGGTACTGACAGCAATTTCAATTCATCCTCTGTTACTGCGCAAAAACCAGCCCAGCACACTTCACAATGCAGTGGTAATTTTTTGTCAACAAGTATAGTTGAACGAATTATGATCAAAACATAACAGACGGGGAAAAAAAATAAAGGGAGATTTTGAAACATCTGGAAATCTTGCCTAATGAATGTGAAGTTCCAATGGCTGTTTAGTAACACAGACGGAAATAATTCCCATTATGGTGATAAAGATAAGGCCAGTTCGCAACGTCCAAGGGCTATTAGGTGATAGATGACACTGACATTGCAATCTACTCCCACTCCATTAGACTCTCCTGTTCTCTTGGTTAGATACCATTTATGGTGCCCTGCCTTCGATGTCAGGCCTCCAATGGGGACTTAATGGAAGCTAACTATTACTGGGCAGCACAGGGAAATCATTGAACAACAAATAGCAAGTCTCCTCCTTGTAATCTCCTGCGCTCCCCTAAGCAATCATCTCTTCAGCGCTCCGTCCTCATTGTAAAGACAGACAATTGAGACTAGTTACAAAAAAAGCATTTTTAAATCGGGAGGACAAAACCTGACCAGTGTAAATTACACTCATCGTCAATGGAAACAGAGCGGGCAAACACGACCAACGTTTCAAGCACTAAACGGCCGTTGGATAATGCAGGTGCTGTCGAGTTCTGTAGCTTCAGGCAGCACGGTGTTGCAGCAGTAGAGTTGCTGCCTTACAACGCCAGAATCCTGAGGTCGACCCTGACTGCGGGTGTCTCAGTATGGAGTGAGTTTCCTCCGGGGAGCTCCGGTTTCCTCCCACATTCCATTAACGTGCAGGTTTGCAGGTTCATTGGCTTCTGTAAATTGTCCCTAGTGTGCACGATAGAACTAGTGCAGGGGTGATCGCTAGTTGGCATGGGATCCGTGGACCGAGGGCCTGTTTCCACACGGTGTCTCTAAACTAAACTAAACTAAACTGTGGGGTGTGAAGGAGAGCAAACTTGAGGAAAGGACAACAGGATAGCAATGTGTGCATTGAGTGATGATCATGAGGAGGGGTAAGGCAACATGAACTAGTTGGCCTGTTCACTTGGTCACTCATCTCTGATCAGGGTGAACCTCTAGGTTTAGATGCTTGATGTAATACTTGCCAAGGCACTACTCTAAAGTTTTAGTTTTAGGGATGCAGCGTGGTAACAGGCCCTTCGGCCCACCGAGTCCGCACCGACCAATGATCCCCGCACACTAACATATCCTGCACACACTAGGGACAATTGACAATGTTACTGAAGCCAATAAGCCTCCAAACCTGTATGTCTTTGGAGTGTGGGAGGAAACTGGAACTTCGAGGGAAAACCCAAGCAGGTCACAGGGAGAACGTACAAACTCTGGACAGACAGCACCCGTAGTCAGGATCGAACCGGGGTCCCTGGCGCTGGGAGGCAGCAACTCTACCGCTGTGTCGCTGTGCCGCATGTCTTTGGAATGTAGGAGGAGACCGGAGAATCCATCACAGGGAGAACGTAAAACTGCGTACAGACAGTGCCTGAGGTTAGGATGGAACCCAGGCCTCTGGTCATGTCATAAGTGATAGGAGATGAATGAAGCCACTTGGCCAATAAAGTCAACTCTGCCATTCAATCATGGCTAATCTATCTCTCCCTCCTAACCCCTTCGCCTGCCTTCTCCCCATAACCCTTGACACCCGTACTAATCAAGAATCTATCTATCTCTACCATAAAAGTAACAACTGACTTGGCCTCCACAGCCTTCTGTGGCAAAGAACTCTACAGATTCACCACCCTCTGACTAAAAAAATTTCTCCACACCTCCTTCCTAAAGGCACGACCTTTAAATTTGAGGCTATGACCTCTAGTCCTAGACTCTCCCACTGGTGGAAACATCCTCTCCACGTCCACTCTATCCAAGCCTTTCACTATTCGGTATGTTTCAATGAGGTCCCTCCCCCCCCCCCCCCCCTCATTCTTCTAAACTCCAGCGAGTACAGGCCCAGTGCCATCAAAACCTCATATCTACAGCTTATCTACCACTGCCCCTCCAAGACCCATGGATTTCTCCTGCATAACTTGGCCAACATTTATTCTACAATGAACAGTAGCCGGCACAGTGGCTCAGTGGTAGAGTTGCTGCCTTACAGCGCCGGAAACCCAAGTTCAATCCTCACTACGGGTGGTGTCTGTATGGAGTTTGGACGTTCTCCCTTTGACCACTTGGGTTTCCTCTAGCTGCTCCGGTTTCCTCCCACACTCCAAAGACGTACAGGTTTATAGTTTAAATTAGGTTCTGTAAATTGTAAATTGTCTCAAGTGTGTGTGGGATAGTGCTCGTGTATAGGGTGATCGCTGGTCGGTACGGACCCGATGGGCCGAAGGGCTTGTTTCCATGCCGTATTTCTTAAAATCTAAAGTCTAAATTCGCCATGGGTCAGAGCACCAGTAAAAGGAATTCCAAAGCCACTCCAAGGAGATCCTTGCAGCCTTGAAGTCATTATCAACCATGCACTGCATCATGTACTCTGTCTAATTGCTGTTCAGAGAATTTCACACAACAGCAGAGAATAAGCTCATTAAGCTTTTGAGACAGATTGTAGTTTGGATAAGCAGGCGCTTCCAAAGATGCCATTTCTGCAAGTCTTACATAGCATATGTGATACGTCAGGAACGTGCGTCGGGATCTGTCATTGAAGACAAAACTAGGCAGATACCTTAAATAAATCCATTCCAATCCATGTTCTTTATTTCGATATAAGTATGGGACTGAGCATGGAAGAGCAAAGTCAAATATAGAATGGTTCAAAGTTGAAACTGTGTGACACAGTGGCGCAGCGTTAGAGTTGCTGCCTTACAGCACCAGAGACCGTGTCGATCCTGACCTCTTTTTTTTTTTTTTTTTTTTTTTTTTTTTTTTTTAAATATATAAAAGTTTTATTCCAAAGAAAAACATACAAACATACTAAGCAAAATGTGATCAAACAAAAGCCGCCTGTATCGGCAGTTTACAAATTAAACAATTATCACATTAAATTCCCGCCATCTCTGTCAACAATACATTCAACCCCCCGCGGCGACCAGCGTTCCCGGAAGGCCTCCAGAGTCCCCGTGGACACCGCGTGTTCCCTCTCCAGGGACACGCGGGCACGGACGTAAGCCCGGAACAGGGGTAGGCAGCCAACTTCTGTGAGGCCGTCGACTGCCCGCTGCCTGGACCCGCGGATGGCCATCTTGGCCAGGCCCAGGAGCAGACCGACAGGGAGACCCCCTCCTCCCTCCTGACCCTCCTCCCTCTGTACCGGGTGCCCAAAAATTAAAAGCGTAGGGCTAAAATGGAGCCAGAACTTGAGGAGCAGCCCCTTCAGATACTGGAACAGGGGCTGTAACCTCACGCACTCTGTATACAAATGGTACACGGTCTCCTCCTCGCCGCAGAAGCGACAGGCGGCAGACGAGACCGTGAACCGGCTCAAGTACCTGTTACAGGCTATAGCCTTATGCAACACTCTCCACCCCAGGTCCCCGATGTAAAGCGGGAGGACCCCCTTATAGAGAGACCTCCACTGGGGACCGCTCCCGCCGTCAGGTGGTAACACGGACCGCCAGGGCGTGTCCGGACGGAAGACGAGAGCGAGGAAGTGGAGAGTGTGCAGGAGCAGCCTGTACAAAACGCGCCTCTCCGCGTCACGGAACGGCACGCTGGGCATCTGGGAAAGGCGGCTCATATTGTGTGGGGCCGGCTCTCGGGAAGGGACCCGTGCCGTGGGCCCAATGAGCAATTCCGACGGAGCGGGGGTAAGCCCAGTCGGAATCGCTCCACGCACACGCCTCTCCTCGACACCCACCGTGACAGGGTGAGGACCGGCCCCCCTCACAACCACAGCACCCCCCTCCCCCTGAGGAGCAGCGCCCTGGCTGAAGGTGACCAAATTCCTGGCTCTCAGGAGATCACGGTAAAAACCAGGCAACTCCCGCCTAGCGCGCTGACTCATGCCCGCTACCGGGAGCCGTGATCCCTCCTGGAGGCAGCGCCCCTGGCAGAAAAAGTACGTGGCCAGCGAGTGCCATCTGGGAGGGCATTCGGAGTACACGTACCTCCGCAAGGTCCTGAGTCGGAGGGCTGCCACCTGAGTGCGGACGCAGACCAGCGCCTGACCGCCCTCCTCCAACGGGAGACTCAGAACCCCAGCAGAGACCCAGTGGTTCCTCTCACCCCAGAAGAAGTTAACTAACCTCCTCTGTATCATGGCGATGAAACGAGAGGACGGGACCAGAGTGGCCAGCCGGTACCACAGCAGAGAGGCCACCAGCTGGTTTATGACCAAAGCCCTACCCCGATATGATAACACACCAAGGAGGCCTGACCAGCGCCCCACACGGGCGACCACCTTCGCCTCCAACTCCTGCCAATTCGCCTGCCAAGCCCCCTCAGTGGGACTCAGGTAGATCCCCAGATAGAGGAGGTGCGTGGTGCTCCACGCAAAAACTGCCATCTCCTCCGGCAGGGAGTCTACCTGCCACTGACCCACCAAGAGCCCAGCACACTTCCCCCAGTTGATCCTGGCGGAGGATGCGGCTGAGAACACCCGCTGGCACTCACGCATCCTCCGCAGGTCAACCGGGTCGGTGAACATTAGTAACACATCGTCGGCGTAGGCCGAGAGAACCACCTCCACCCCCGGCCCCGGCAAATCTAAACCTGCCAGCCGCCTCCGTAGGAGGCACAGGAATGGCTCCACACAGAGGGAATAAAGCTGGCCGGACATGGGGCATCCCTGACGAACCCCCCTTCCAAAGTGAATGGGAGCCAACAAAGAGCCATTGACCTTGACCAGGCACTCTGCGGCAGCGTATAGGAGCCGGACCCGGGCCACAAAATGGGGTCCGAATCCAAACGCCCGCAGAGTCCCGAGAAGGTAGTCGTGTCCCACCCGGTCAAACGCCTTCTCCTGGTCAAGGGAGAGAAAGGCAACAGACTGACCAGCCCTCTGGCACAGATGGATCAGGTCCCGGACCAGATGGATATTGTCCTGGATGGACCGGCCCGGGACTGTGTAGGACTGGTCAGGGTGGATCACATGGGACAGCATGGGCCCCAGGCGATTGGCCAATGCCCGTGCAAAGACTTTGTAACCCGTACTGAGAAGAGAGACCGGGCGCCAGTTCTTCAAGAGGCGGAGATCGCCCTTCTTGGGTAGCAGGACGACGACTGCCCTGCGCCATGAGAAGGGCATCTCCCCGGTCGCCAGGCTCTCCCCCAACACCTTCACATAGTCGCCCCCCAGGACACCCCAGAAGGCTCGAAGAAACTCCACAGTCAGCCCATCCAGCCCCGGAGACTTGCCCCTACTGAGCTGGTGCAGGGCACCAGTCAACTCCTCCAGAGTTAGGGGATCATCGAGGCGCTCAGCCACCTCCCTGCACACTACGGGTAAGCCCTCCCACAGCACCCCTTGTGCCTCCCCACTAGATGTTTCCTCGGAGAACAGAGTGTCATAGAACGACCAAACTGAGGCACCGATCCTCTCCGGATCCGTGATGGAGGAGCCATCGTCCGCAAGCAACTCGACAAACTGCCTGCGGGCACCTCGGCACTTTTCCAGGGAGAAGAAAAAGGGGGAGGCGCGGTCCAGATCGTGCAACATCTGGACTCGCGACCTCACATACGCGCCCCGGGACCTCCTCAGCTGCAAGTCCCTCAGTGCCCCTTTCTTCTCCTGGTACTCCTCCCACTCACACGATTCCCCCTCCGTCTGACCCAGGCGAGACTCTGAGTCGAGCAACTCTCTCTCAAGCCGTCCGATCTCGGAGTCCCGCCCCTTGGTCGACCCCCTCGTGTAGTCCTGGCAAAACAGACGGACGTAAGCCTTCCCTACATCCCACCACTGCCTTAGGGAAGGGAAACGCCCCTGCCTTTCCCTCCACTCCGCCCAGAACTGCTTGAGTGAGTCCCGGAACCGGCGCTCCTCCAGCAGCCGGTTGTTGAAGTGCCAGTACGCGGACCCTGCCCGTGTGCGCGTCGGGATAAAGTCCACTCGCACCAGGCAGTGGTCCGAGCACGGCTCCAACCGCATGGAGGCTGCTGAGACACAGGACACATAAGCCTTAGACACATATACACGGTCAATACGGGAACCACCCCCCTTAAACCTGTATGAGAAGGCGCCGGAGTTGGGATGGAAATTCCTCCAAGCATCTACTAGCTCAAAAGAATCCACCAACTCCCTTAATGTCTTGACCGCTGCCGGATCGCGCTGAATGCCAGAGCGATCTCTCGCCTCAAGGGTACAATTAAAATCACCCCCCAGGAAAACACACTCCCCCCGATCGATGGTGTTCAACAGCGCGGTCACTTCTTGTGTTAACCGCGTCTGCATAGCACCGCTCTTGGGGGCGTACACATTAATAAAATGTAATGGCACGCCATCTAGGCGCACGGCCAGATACAACAACCGGCCTGGTACAATGTCCTGCACCTTGACAATCTCCGGCTGGAAAGATGGGGCCAACAGGAAGGCCACTCCACTCGAAATGGAGGTGAGATGGCTCATGTAGACCCCCCCTTCCCACTCCAGGAGCCAGGTGGGCTCGTCACTAGTCACAGTGTGTGTTTCCTGCAGGAAGCTCACCGCGTACCTCCCGTCCCTCAGCACCGAGAGATGGTGAAACCTACGGAGAGACTCCCTGGCCCCATTAATATTCAGGCTGGCTATAGTGAGCTTCATTTTGAAAGCGCACTAGAACTTTTACCAGCCCCCCGTGACGGAATGGAGCCTCCCCGAGCTCTCTGCCCTTTCTTTAGGGACTTAAAAAGCTCTTGGAGCTGGCGCCGCTCATTTTTCAATAAACCTGCCATGTTCCCCTCCTCCTGAAGGATGGCATAAATGGACTGCAAGGGTACCGTTAGGTCTGACCAGAGGTCGACAGCCAGATCTGCCTTATTCCTCTTCCCTCTGCTGTCCTTCAGAAACTTCCGGAGTTCCCAGATATCAACAAGCCGAGACACGGGGCTGCGGGTGGGACAGTCCATCAACTCACTGTCGCTGGACTCCACGTCCCCCTCCTCCTCCCACTCAATGTCTGAGCCCGAGTATGGATAGTTCTGACTCCCAGCCGCCTCGCTCACCCCTCCCTGTGAGGTGGGCGGGTCGGCCACATCACCCGGTCCCTCCTCCGTCACCATCCCACCCCCAGGATCAGTGACGGGGGCAGGTACCGGTACCTCTAACTGTGGCAAGCTGCCTGGTAAATGGCCAGGCTCCTGCACACCCCCACCGCCCTCTGTAACCGGATTGGGGGCAGTGATGTTGGAGGAAGTCTCCGGGGCGGGCAGTGAGAGGGTACGTCTGGAGTCCGACCGAAGGACACGATCCGAAACGACCATGTCCTCCTTCGCACCCAGGGCACCCGGCCCAGCACCGTCACCCAGAGAGTCCCCGTCCCCCACCACCAGGGGAACCACCTCGCTCTGGCCCTCAGGGGGCGATGTTCCCGGAGTCTCCCCTGCTCCCTCAGCCGATGGGGCAGCACACCCCTCAATAGGACTCGTAGCCTCAATGGGGAGCATGGGCTGGGGACCCACCCCCACACTCAAGTCCCCCCCATCAATCTTCCCCTGGTCACCCTCTAAGCCAGCGGACGCAATCCTTGGGGGAACAGCCCCCTCGGGTAGTGTGTCACCACTCTCAGGTGGTCCCTGCACTACAGAGGCATCCTCCTGCCCAGAGGAAGCGTGTACTGGGTACTCTGCCTCAACAGGGGAGAAACACCTCCCTTCAGGTCGCCCCTGACCTTCAGGGCCGTTCTCCGTGTCAGAGGACCCGTGCCTCCTCCTCTTATAACCACTAGCGTGCGGTGGTACAGTCAGCTCCATTGCTGAAGCCTGTTCCTCCGCCCCGCCATCTACCTGCTCATCCTCTCCAGCCCTCAGACCCTCAGGCTCAGAGGCGAGCTCGATAATATCTACTGCCGGGGGACCCTCATTAAGGTGACCTTCTGCCTGGCGTCCCGCTTGAACGTTCTTCTTCTTCCTTTTAGCTTTCTTACTGTTCTGTCTCTCCCAGCGCCCCTCATCCA